>NW_028301625.1:21250000-21875000 GCF_987345545.1 Pholcus phalangioides
AGCTGAGAAGATAACACGTTTTTTGGAGTAAAAAGTAATACTGTGTATGCTATATACCGCATATATGTATGTAAAAACCGTGCATTTTATTTACTGCCAAGATTTTAAAGTGCTACAAAAATCAAATTTTCATTCCCTCCCTGCAGTCGTGCACTTTTTTGTCTGTGAATGAAAGGCTTCAGCGATTTATAACAATCTTCACAAAAAATTTTCTTGCCCAAAATTGATAGTCATAAAGTGTTAAGCTGTTCTTAATTTTGTGGTCAAAATTAGGCATTTGTGTACAAAATTAGGCATTTGTGTAGTGAAGCATTTCACTCATTCTCTTTAAAGTCCAACCAAAATGAAGTATTTTTAGAATTTTTAATTTTTAAATTAAGAATTTTTTCAATTTTGTCACTCCAGCATTATTTAAGTTGCGTGTACAGGGTGTTCTGTTAATGGACCGACAAACTCAGAGGGTTGTTAGTAGACATCAAAAGGAACAAAAATTCCAATGGGACATGCTGTCACAAACCACGTTGAGAGAGTGAAATACGTGAAAAACACATGCAGGTTTCGACGTCACGCTGGAATGACAAAAAGCACAATAATAACTTTCAAAAAGATTTGTTTGATGAATTGTTGCAAGAGTTGTTGGAAGTGGACGCCATTGCACAGTCTACAACAACATAAAAACGATTCCTGGATGCACTCAAAGATACCAGGTATGCTTTTGTTGTCTGCCGTAGTGACGGCAATCTGTGCTATGAGATCCTCTGGTGTGTCCACAGGCATCACATAAATGAGTGATTTTAGGTGACCCCATAGGAACCCATGAACGCATTCAACGATCAACTGACATCCACCTTTCATCTTCTTTGGACTTGGATCCTGCATGAATTTTTCGGGATTTTCACCCTCTCAATGTGGTTTGTGACACCATGTTCCATTGCAATTTTTGTTCCTCTTGGTGTCTACTAACAACCCTCTGAGTTTGTCGGCCCATTAACAGAACACCCTGTATGTAGCTCCTTCCACTTGCAGTTTGAGTTCAAAAAGACTTTTCTATGTATATTTGTATATGGGTTCGGTCAATAAAAAAAATAATGGGATTGTTGTCCAGAGAAGATGAAAGGTCGATGTCAGTTGATCATTGAATGCGTTCGTGGGTTCCTATGGGGTCACCTTAAATCACTCATTTATGTGATGCCTGTGGACACACCAGATGATCTCATAGCGCAGATTGTCGTCACTACGGCAGACAACAAAAGCATACCTGGTATCTTCGAGTGCATCCAGGAATCATTTTTATGTCGCTGTAGACTGTGCAATGGTGTCCACTTCCCACAACTCTTGTAACAATTCATCAAACAAATCTTTTTGTAGTTATTATTGGACTTTTGGTCATTCCAGCGTGACGTCGAAACCTGTATGTGTTTTTCATGTATTTCACTTTCTCAATGTGGTTTGTGACACCATGTTCTTCTTGGTGTCTACTAACAACCCTCTGAGTTTGCCGGTCCATTAACAGAACACCCTGTATGTAGCTCCTTCCTCTGTTCAATAAAGAAAAGTAATGGGATTGTTGTCCTACATGCAGCTCTTATGAAAATATTCTTGATGTTCAACAAGAGATGGCTAATATGCATTTAATGTATCTGTTTTGCTGATATTATCAATCTTCGTTACTTTTTGAGTGCTTAACTTTGCTTGATAAAATCAAGGTATTTCTACCACTTTGTGTTGAACATACACAAAGTGGTAGAAATAAGGTGGTTTTGCAGTGACAGTCTTGATTGAAGCACTTTCAATCATGAAATATCTTTTGCCGATTAGAATCTTTTAATGAACTGTTCAAACATAACGTCATTGTTGAATGTACACCCAATTTGGGATACAGAATTGCAGATGATCAAACAGTGAATATAAGAATTATTTTCTGCTCTTGCTGCTTTTAATTGTGCTGTAATGACTCAGAGTTTAAAAAAAACACATCTGTCTGAACATATCATATATACCTAGGTATGTAAATAAAATTTGTTTTTGGTAAAAAAAATTAGAGTGTATTTTGTATACTATCATTCATATATAGCATAACATGAATGAAAAATCCACTAGAATGTGGATGGGACAAATTCTCTCATCAAACTTAATTACTTCATTATTTTTTTTCTTTGAATGTGAAAAATTGTTCCTGTTTTGAAATTTTTCCTGCTTGAATTGATTTTAAGATGGGTTGTAGAAAGCAACATGTGGGGGAAAGGCATTGCAACTGTTACTTATAAATGATGTAATGTAATTACTCTCTCACACATAGTTGTTGATAAATTTAATAAGTTATTCAAAACTTTTCTGGTTAGCAGAATCGGTTTGAGTATGATTTAATTATTTCACACTATTATGTCAAAAAAAGCAATGTGAAAGAGTTTCATTGAAATGCAAAGTTTAGTAAAAACTAAATTCAATATCAATTCATTCAATTCGGTGATAATAAAAATTCATTGTCCATTTGGTCTCTTTCTAAAAATATTTTGGTAACATTTTTTAAACATTTTGGTCACTAGTTTTGAGACCATGATCCGTACTGACCCCTGCTGATGGGGAAATTCTTACAAAACTTTTCCCATTTCATTTCTATGTGTATTGTTTTGGGACCAGAAGGACGGGGTTTTTTAATCCCAAACCAAGTTGCTAGAATCTTGAGATTCAGTTGGCTTGCTTGAACTTTTGCCTTTGCCCTCAAGTAATCTGACCACCAAGCAAACTTTTCAGTTGATGAAAATATTTCTTTCTGCACTCATCATTACTTGCCAGCATGCAAAAGTGAATGATATTATAATGCTGTAAATATTTTATATTCATGCCTTAAAGAGTTAAGGCATGAGTTTCATTTTAAGCCACTGCAATTTCCAGTGCACGAATGGCTTAATCAAATTTGTTTTTTTTATTTTTTTTATTATAGCCAAATGATCTTTGATCAAAATACAAAACCTTTGTGTTTAAAATATAAAAGGAACTTACTCTTTCTCTCTCTCTCTTTTTTAATCTGAATTTTTAGCAACTCGTTTGCGAACATGAGATTCGCAATATCCATTGTGCATGTCAAGATGCTGAAGATCTTCGTCATTTTGCTTATATTACCAAAGACCATCAGACACATAATCATTATTGCCATGTTTTTTCATCTGGCAGTGTGGTAGGTTTTATCATTCCTTTGCTTTTGCTATACAGTAAAACTTCAGATTATCAGTAACTCTAGTTACAAGTGTTTTGCAAGATGAGCAGAAATTTCTAACAATTTTTTTTTCCCCATGGAGCCTATTCATAGTACAAACCCATAAAAGACTGCCTTACACCTTGTTGTGTGTTAATGCAAGTAAGGATTCTAAAGTAAAGATTTTTTGCATTCTAAAAATACTCTAGCCTTCAAAATAAAATAAGTAAAAAATGCAATAATATTTACAATAAACTACTTACACTTTGAAAAGAATTGCAAGTGGTATGAGTGAAACTGCTTTGGGATGAATATTTGAGTTTCCATTATTTCTTATGGGGAAGTTTGCTTCGATATTCATGTTTTGGATTACGAGCATGTTAGCAGAACAGATTATGCTCGCAGACCAAAGTTCCACTGTATTTAGTTTAGCACCATCTAGTGAATACCAGTTTTTTTTTGTTGTTAAATTAAACAATGGTCAGGAAGGTCTTGGATCACTTGTACAATTGATTTCAGACATTATTTCTTAGTGAAGGATCAGTGAATCAATCAATTAGTTGAGGAGAGGTTCAAGTTTTTTGTATCATAAACGTCATCCCCTTATTTTATGTCTTTTCCAATATTAATTTCAGAAAGTTGGGGTGAAGATTTAAAGTATAAATTTCCATTTTCTGTCATATTTTTTTCCTTAGGATTTAGCATCTGAAATCATCCTGACTTTAGGGCAAGCATTTGAAGTTGCTTACCAAATTGCTGTGCAAGAAAAATGTGAAAAATCAAATCAGATTTGGGAATCTCAGTACCAGGCACGAGAAAATGTTGAATACTGTAAATCTAGCAAAAATTTGCCATGTTCATGACATATCCAGAGAAAGTGATACATCATGTTACTTTCTGGTTTTTTTTTTTTAAGTCACATAATGAAAGGAATGCAAAACTGTTGAATTAAGTACTAGTTTTTAACCATAACATTAAAGTGGTAGTGTTTTTCTGTTGTAATTAGTAAATTGTGGAGTTATTCAGACATTCCTACTAAAGGGATGTTCAGAGCATTTTGTGTATATTTCTGCATGTTACTTGGTCACCAGAGCAATGGAAAACATTTTTTTCTATCGTTATTTTAAGATTTTTATCAAACTGACAAGCAATGATATTTAATGAATAATATATGTCAAAATCAAAGAACTTTTTCGAAGTTTATAAATTTTTGTAATAAATTTAGAGTATTCATCAATCGTTTGTTTTTGATGTGCAGAGAAACTATTGGTGAAAGGAATGGAAGAAAAGTCGTTCAGCATCAGCTATAAGCTGCAGGTCTTTGTTGAATCTGCCTTCACATGCATGAAAAAACCAAAATACAATAAAAATGATCAAATTGAACACACGACTCATATTTTTCCATTATTTATCAGAATCAGATGCTTTTAAATTGAAAATACCAATTATATATTTACATTCCATTATATAATTATTTAAATGATGTAGTTCTTAGAGTAAATGCTGTGGTTAGAAAAATATATATCTATGAACTTGACACAAATGTCACACCGACATATTTGCCATACTTCCCATGTTATAAATTAGAGTACTAAACAGTGTGTTCGCTCTTATTATTGTCCAACAACCAATTCTTAAACTATCTAAGTCTAAGAGATGACTTACTATTCCTGAAAAAAAAAAAAAGGTTTCAAACACTACACATCACCTTAGAAGTTGTTTAAACTTTTCAGTACTTTGAAGTACCACCAACTTTTTAACCCTGTATCATCCTTTACATGCCTTGTTGGGTGTTGGTATTTTGTAATATAAAGGCTGTATAACTACTTTGATTGCCAGATGATAGTACAAGCGTGGGACTATTTGTTTTTTTTAAATATGTTAATAAAATTCAGATGTAAAGGTGTTTAATGCATTCCATTTTTGTGTAATGCAATAAAACACTGATTTTACAAATGTGTAAAACAAATTATGGCTTTCTTTGTGGTAAAATAAATATTCATTATTATGTGTTATTCAACATATTTGAATTAGTATTTTTTTTTTTATTGTATAGTGTTGACACAAACTTTTAATTAGCAGGTTAATTAAATGTGTGATAATTCTAATTAAATATGTGGAAGAAAAAAGTTATTTTTGTTTTTAGGCCTTAATTAGAACTAAAACGACCTACCAAAAAATTTATTTTCATGATAAATATTTAATTTTTTCATAATGTGGTACTCAAAGGGTTAAGTAAAAAAATTATGTTTTTAAAGTTAGTTATGAAATAAAAATCTGTATATGGTTTCTGGATCTTTCAAGTTATTTCTAGCAAAAAAAAAATCTTCATGCAGAACAAATATTTAAAAAATGTGTATATACAAGAGTGATTTAAAAATAATCAGGTTTTAAAAAAATATAACTTGAAACACATAAATTGTACTGTTTAATAGTAAACCGTATGAAGAAGCAACAGTTAAATTTTTATTCCCATGCATTCAATATTTCAAAATGTTTTTCTTTGGAATATGCAGCATCTTCATCACCTGTTTCAGTGCAATGAGTGTACCGAAGAAAATATGGAGCACAGCAGGGCTTTTGAAATATATTACTTTGAAACCGGATAATTATTTTTGAATTACCTTCTATATATTTTACGACAAAAACTGACAGCCGTAAGGCAGACATTGAGAAATAAATTATTCAGTTCATGAAATTCATTCATATATGCTGGAATGTTTTGAAATGCTGCAGCAAGTCTGCAAAAGTGGAATAATTACTTCCTTTTATCCTACACTGGTGAATCACCAAAGAATTTTAAAAAAATTTGTTAATTTGGATGATTGTTGAAAAAAAAATTATTCACAACCTAACTTCTCAATTGCCAATGAAATTAGGCAGTTAAAGAATTCTTCAGTGTATCATATGATTTACCATGATATGGTTTTTCCATTTTCTTTTTACAGTGATCTCACACTCATATATTATCTCGCTTATATGTTTCTCTCAGTTATAAGATGGTTTTCTGCACCCCCAGTCAAAAGATATAACATAATAATGTTATTCACTTATACTCCTCTCTCACTTGTCTTTTTTCCTTGTTCCTTTGCACCAATGCATAAGTTAGAGATCACTGTATATCTGCATGTTTTTAAATTTGTAATTGAGCAAAAAAAAATACCTGTACCAAATAAACCATCTACTCATTAGAAACACTTGTAATGGGTCCACCATTTGCATTACAAGTGTACATTTGCCTAAAATTTGGTTCAAGTCTTTTTTAGCTATCAGCCTCTCTCAACAGACCTTTTTTTTTATCCCAATTGCCTTTTTACACCAGCCTAAAAAATCATATTTCTACTTTATGTTATGAGTAATATTATTATGTTACTGCAGTATGCGTGTACAATAGTTCATATAGTATGCAAGTCCCTGTTGACTCTGTGAATTAAGTTGTGCTATAATTTTTTTAATGTCTATAAAATATTTTTTCTCTTGAATTGTTCAGGACTTTTTTTGTGATTATCATATTTTTCATGGTTAAATTTATTCTTAGTACACTGTTTCATATCATGGTTGTGTTTCATGCTTCTATTGCTGTTTTATAAATTTTGTAAATGTGAAATTTTTATCATCAATTTAATTTTTGTCCATTGCTCTGCTTTTTTGTGAAATGTCAATTTTGTAAAATTTGTTTTTATGCTATTAAATATGTATATACAGATTTTATAAATGTGATTATGGTGGGTACCAGTGGTCCCCCCCACCCGTAAGTTTTATGTGGAATTTGTACTGAGTTCTTTGTAAATTTTTGTTGCTACAGTATTAAGTATTATCCTGCTCATTATTGTTATTGAAGTCTTTTATGTTGTCTGTGATAATGAATATGAGTCACAGGATATGTGTAATTTTCATATTGCTTCTTTAAGACGATTAATGTAACTAAAATACAAAACCAGCTCTAAATGGCATTATATGCAGTCTCATATCTGTATGGTGGAGGTAAAGGGCACCATATCACAAAAAGGAAATTTTGCAGGAGTTTGAAGATTTATTTAGTATGTATTTCTATGGAGCTCACTCGTTTTATAAAGTAGTTCTCAGTTATTTATTGAAATAGGACTCTGTGTTCTATACCTATGTGAAGTGTAATGAAAGTACTGCAAGTTGTTAGCATTATCCTAACATTGACGAAAATGGACCTAGTGCTCTTTACTTCGAACATACAAATAGATATATGAAATGATTTTTTTTCTATAAGTATTTATTTCATTGTTGACCATGAAGATATAAATGTGGGTGTCACTATATGGGACTTATTATTGTGTGCCTTTGGCATTGTCTTTCATACCTTAGTTGAAAATGTAATGCAGCTCTCAATAAATGATTTTTACCTAATTATTTCTTCAAAAAATGCTAGTTGCTTTCATTTTTTTTTTATTTTCTAAAATTTCATAGTTTTATTAGCATAAATTTTTTTTCAAATTTTATATGATACAAAAATTTCTTCAGAGATTGTTTTGGTAATGTATGACAAATATCACTAAAAACATATTTTTTGTATAAGAGAAATTTTAAGAGATCCGAGTTGACTCACAGATACATAGGGTGTACAATATATAGATTTAAAAATACTATTAAACAAATGTAATGGAAAAAAAATTGTTTTTTAATTTCATTGTGAATAAATACTGCTGCATTATATATGAACTTGATGGTGAGCTACTTTATCATGTGCAATCATTTGGTAAAGTTCGTTTCCAAAGAATGCTTTCTCCTTATTGAGTATTCAATTGCTACTGCATTTGAAATGAGCAGGGGTGTGTATATTATATATATGAAACTTTAAGTTATTTATTGTAAAATATATATTTTTTTTTACTATTAAATCCGTTTCCAGCTTGTAGTGCCTTAAATGTTAGAAAAAATTATATTGACCAAGAAAAAAATCTAGGTATTAATTTGCATTAAAAGATTCCTAAAAGATAAATTGCAGGATTACTTTGAAATGAAACTATTGAGGGGGAAAATATTATGCCTTATCTTCTTTTGTATAAGGTTAGTTGTTTAAAGGCGCGTGTACATTAGCACACTGATCTTGTAGCATACGACCCCCTGTAGTGGTTCTAATATACTCGTAGGTTCATAAATTTCCTTTTTGTTGTTGGAAAAACCAATTCCGGGTGATTCCAGTTAAAACAGCTCAATCGTTTACAAACACCATACAAATTACTGAACAACCAATTGTGAATGCTTTCATTGCATGATCCGTGTGCTAATGTATACGTGCCTTTATACATACAAATTTCACTTTTTTTTTCATTATTAAATATTGGTGCTCTGAGTAACGTTAAGATATTTGGTAAACCAGTGATAAGAGTCAAGCTCTCCCCCTTCCCCCCCCCCCCATGTGATAAACCGATTTTCACTCAAATGGCATGATATATTTGGAAGACAGTTCTGCTGCAGATTTCTATTGTGGTCAAGAGAATTTCCCTTTTTAAAATGCATAAATTTTCCGATATGCTTCAAACTTGCAGCTTAACAGTATGTGTACTTGAATGTTTTTTTTACTCGAAAGACTCAATGCAGAGGTCTTCAAATGTTTTTTCCTCATACACAAAGAAGTTTTGTTATTGCCACATGAAATTAAGATTCACTGGAAAAATGAAACCCTCTGCAATGTGTTTCATTAGCAATGATTATAATCCACTTGTTCCATAACTTGTGATAAAGTTTTTATTTACTCAGGATAAAATCTTCATACACAGCAGCATTTCTGTTTTATTAAAGTTAATATGTGAAATCAGTCACAGTAGTTACATTTTTTAATACTCTTAAAAATATTTTTATGTATTTGTTTTTTGGCACGATTTTTTCAACTTGATTTGAGTTACACAAAATTTGTATTCTGCTCTGAATTGTTTTTCCATTTTTTGATTGCTTGTATTTTCCATAAATTCTTATGAAATATCTGATATGCTTTTCAAAATGTCATTTTTTTTAAAATTAAAGTTAACAAAACATACCCTGCTAATTTTCAAGTCTGCATAAATGTAAAAGTTGTAGAATCTTAAACAGATTATTGAAAATCATGTAGGTCTGTCAACTTTTTTATTGCAGACACACTCATGAAAGTATACAAACAGAAAACATAAGACAAATACTCACTCAAAGAAACATAGATAATACAAATTGAGCTCACACATACAAAAACAGTATCTATGTGACTCCAAGGGACTTTTGTCCTTCCAGGAAGCCTACAAGTGCAGTGCCGTCTTAATGCATGGGCTCACCCGAACACAGCTCAGGGCTTCGAAAAAAAGGAGCCTCACAAAAATAATATCTGGTTGAAATTTATGAGAATTTGCCAAACAGGGCCTTAGAAAAATCACTTTGCTTGGGGGCCCATGATACTCTTGAGACAGCCCTGCTACAGGGGGGGGGGTTATCTTCTGCATTACATGAGCAATTTTTCTTAATTTTTTAGAGGCATTTCATCGTTCATCATGATGACAATCGTTAGTATAGCAAATCCTGTGTGTTCAAACTTTTCTCTTTTCAAAATTTACCTTTCACACAGGAATTTTGAAGTTATGAAAGACTCAAAATTATCTTTCTTTTAATTAAAATGTGTAATGTCATTGCTTTTTTTTAATGGAATGTCTAATAACAGCTGAATAAATTCCTGGAGCAAAAAAATTATCAAAATAACTATTCTCCATCAAGCAAAAATGTTCTCTCAATAAAAAGCTTATAAAAATTTAAAACAAGAATAGTTGTACCCACCCCTTTCCCTTATATTACTATTTAAAATTGAAAAATTCTTCAAAGTTCTCTGTAGTTTAAATTGTTTTAGACCACCTAATTTTATGATAAATTTTTCTAGTATGTAGGTAGCATATTTGTATTCATGGTTTATTTACTATATGTTGTCACATTTAGTTCCAGAATGAAACTGCTTAAGCATAAAAAAAATAATGCACACACTGTGCATTAATGTTTAATGTTTTGTATGGGTTTTTTTTTTTGGCTTAATTAATGCATTTGGATTTTTTCCAAGTTTTGAAATTACAGTGTGGGCACAAAAGGAGTCAATACTTTGAATTTTCCGTAGGAAAATAAATGTTACTTATTCAATAGAAAAACCTCATTTAACATATTTAATTGATTTTAGTGGTTCTTTTTTAGTCACAGTATAAGAGTATATTTGTGATCATCTCCCAGATTTAATTATTTCTCTTGGATTAATGAATAAAAATGTTAGATTTGTCAAATCAGAGTTCTGCTGAGAATGAAAATTACTTGAATGAGTTCATTATATATCCAAGTTTTTTTTGGAGTGAATTATAAATGTTTTATGTTTGTGTATGTAAATCCTTAGTCAACCAGCACATAACAATTCAATAATTCAGGTTTTGCTAAATGACCTGCAGCTATCATCAAAATTTGCTATGATTTTGTGTTTTAGGGAGAGGGCATAAAAGAAACAGATTCCACACAAATTAAAAGCTTATAAAGACCATGTCAACTTAATTTTTGTTCAAGATGGTGTTCCATGTCAGTTTTATACAGAAGTTTGCAAATATCTGTATGACAATGTCATGACATTGGCTAGGCTGCTTGATGAATATAAATGTGTCACTGATAAGTTGGCCAACAAGAAAGCCTAACTTTCTGCTGTGACTTTTTTTTATGGGAAAGATAGATTTTTTTTGCTTCTAAACATTCTGTAAATTTCACTGAGCTAAAATAATGTATATCAGCAGCTATAGCAAGTATTGATAAAGATACACTTCGGTGTGTGTTCGGCAATAAATAGATTTATTGCATTTATATGTATCCTGTGGATAAAACTCTAATGAAACTTCATAAAACTTTTAATTCACTCCATAAAATGAAGATACGTTAGACTTGTGTAAGTAATTTCTATGCACATTTACAAATACAAATACAACAATTATATAATAATATAAATACAATTAATATTTATTCTGTTATGAAATTTTGAAAATGCCTATTTTAACATTTCATAACAGTAAATATTACACCACCCTGCATATTATTTATCACAACTCTTGAACAGCAAAATAAAAAATGAAATGAAAGAAAATTTGTTGCCATTTCTTACAAATTTTACCTTTGCATGGTATAGCTGCAGAATTTTTTGTTATTTATCCTTCTGAAATGTAAATTGGAAGAAAAATATAAACTATTTTTTTTTTCTATATAATCAGTTTATTTGGACTTACCACAGGAATTGGCAAGGCTGAATTGATGAATCATATATCACTAAGTTATGCAATGGGCAGGACTGACAATAAGCATGTATAAATCATGATGCGATTTTGCACACCAACACAATATTAGTTGAATGGGGGGGCCAGTGTTTTTTTTTATAAAATCACCCTGTCTTTTTAAAAAAATGACTTATCAAAATTGTAGTTTATCCCACACATTGAATTAAAATAGCAAAATAAAAAGAAACTAACAAAATAAAAAGAAACCCTGAAAACTAGTGATGTAGCAATAAATGGATTTTTAACCAAATTGTATGTGGATTTGTATGACCTAAAGTTCCTTTAATAAAGTAAGCCTTTATGCATATTGAAGTGTCTTACAGTATGACCCATCTCAGAATCCACTGCAAACCAGGTTTGGGTTGTGAGTCATAGGTTCAAAACCTTTGCGTTATGTGAACATAAATAGAAAATCAAGAAGCCACAATAGATAAATTTCCCAACAGAGTGGCTGTGAAAAAATAGACAGAAAAATCAACATGAAAAATTTTCAAATTAATTGATTTCTATAAATAGCAAAAACAAAAATATAGAAGGAAAAAAGAAGAGAAATACCCACAGAGAGCTTGCTAAAATTCTTCATGTGACCATGGCAAGTAGCGAAAAACATGCAAAAAAAATAGAACCAGTTGCATTTTTTTGCGTGCAACCTTGACGCACCTTTTGTGCTGAGGAACACGTGTTGTGCGTTACCGATCCTATACAATCCCGCATTGTCCATTTTTCTGCAGTTATTTCTCTCTCCCGCTTCACCCCCATGTGTCCGTGGCCTAAAATGGTGCAGTGAAGAATCATTATGCCCTCTGTAAAATGTCACCTGTTTTTTTCAGGTGATAGTGCCCCCCCCCAAACTCTGAGAACAATGAAGACAGGAAGAGAAATACCTTATTTTTTTTTTCTATCCTTTATACTGTATGCATATTCCTTTACCGAAAAGGAAAGTAAAATTTCAAACATCGTCTCTTTTCTTCTGTTATCAAAATATGAACAAAAGCTGGCTCCGAGATACAAATCATAGAGTTAGGCAAGATATTTTGTAAATGCGGAAGAGAAGGTTAAAGGGTGCACATATGCATAGGCGTACGCAGACTTTTCTCAAGGGGTTTTTTTTTTAGGTTTTTTTCCTGCAAAATAACACTTATCTCGACTTGTAGGGGTTAGAACCCCAACAACTCCCCTTTGTGTATGCCAATGCACATATGTTACTACATACGGTATACTTTTGGTTTGTTTGATACATATACTGCATCTATCCTACTCACGATTTATTATCCCTAAAATGTCCAAAAAAAGTTCTTTTTCAAGATTTTTTGAAAAAAAAAAAAAAAACCAATGCTACTATTTATGCTAGAATAAATGTTTCTAAAACTAACCTATATCTGTGGGTCCACCTGGAGCTTGACTCCAATGCATCAATGAACATATAATTTAATTTTACTATAATTTCCATTCAGAATATTTTCTGCTTCAATTCACCATTGGGTTTTTAATACTGCAAAATCTCTTATTTCACTAAGAAAGTTTAAACAAAAATGTCAATTTTTCTCTGCAACATAATTTAATTGAGAAATTACTAATATATTGAATTTTATAGCCAAGGACATGATCTAGCGAGCATCTATTTAAAAAAAAAAATTCGCAATAGATGGTATGTGATATTGTTCACGTGTCTGGAAATGAAGTTGTAAGCGCTGTTGATTATAAGAGTTAAAACCTAAATTGAATTTACTAAGCAGCTATTTGAAAATATTATTTATATTATGCAGTTCTAAATTTTTCAGAACTTGTTTTGGAGTTTTCAGCCATATCATTGTTATGATCATCAAAAGTGTAAATCTTAATTTTGTTCAGTTCATATTTGCAGTCGTAAAAATTTCACAAAATAGTAGAGTAGAAAAAGAATTTATATAATATATACTCTCTTTCTCTGTATCTCCAATCATTTTGAAAGATTTTGCTTTGAAGTTCATGATTTATAAGATTCTAAAAAGGTCACAAGTATAGGTATATCATATCAGATGTGCCGACGTGAAGAAAACATTGGGGAGGGCTGAAAGTTGCTGGTCGTCCCTTATATACGATACGAGGCTCAAAGGTATGCGCAAGATAAAGGTGCATTGCATTGGGTTTTTTTTTCAGAAATTATTGGTAATGGCTCAGCTCCCTTACAAACTTTATTGGGGGGGTGGGGGGACTCAGCCCCTAGGTTCCGGCGCCTATGTCAATAATAAATTTTTTTTCAAACATTACATGTGCTGCCTTTTTCTTTATCGCTATCACTATGGAACATTGACTTACCGGTGCGAAGCTTGAAAATAATATGAAATCCACACACAGTCATTATTTCACTTGGAAACTTTCAAAATGCTTTTCAAATTCTGAATCATCAGTGAAGGCTTCCTGTATCTGTGAATTTAGTTTAAAGGTATTCCACTTGCAAATAGTTAATTAACAGTGTTGATATATAGAACATGCAAATGAGTTATTGCATATGAATCCAAGAAATCAGCATCCTTAGCGGAAGGTTATTTTTTACAAACGAATGCACTTAATATTTATGACGTATATAAAAATAATTTAGCATATTCCATAGATATAGGTATCTTCTTAATCAGGGGCTTTGTTTGATTTTTTAAACATGCCAATTTTTAGTTTGGTTTAACAAATTAGTTATTTTGAGGGGAGCGTATGGGCTATAAACTGTACGAATTACAACGTAAATGGTGGAATGAAAAATAATGAGATAGAGAAAAAAGTGAAGCATTGGTTGTGCTTTTTTTTTTTTTTTTTTGATAGGATGTGACTTAAGGAAGGAAATATGATAATTAAAAACTGGCTTTGTCATCAAGAAATTGAAATACCGTTCAACATCATTCAGGGGTGTCGAAATGAAAGCATTGGGGTAGCTGAAACTGTTTTTTTTTCTGTGTGCGGCAAGACAATTTGTCATATACAGTCGAATCCCGTTTCAACGAATACCGTTATAGCGAAAATCTCGTTTTAACGAACACTTTTCTAATCCCCCAAATAAGTTTACATATGAACAATGCTAGGTAACCTGGAATTCCTTCATAATGAAATTTCGTTTTAACCAAGTGATTCCTACTGTCCCTTGGTGTTCGTTATAAAGGGATTCGACTGTATACACCAACGTTGAATTTCAGAAGTTTGCAAGTGAATAGAAGTGTATGAAATCATTTTGGTGTATTTTAATTACTTGATTGTCTCCTGATCATTCAATTTAGAATGTTGTAATTTTGAAACAAACATTTTTAAATTAAGCATTCAAGAGAGAGAAGAGCAAGTTTACAAGGTTTTTTCAGTCCATTTAAAGCAGTGTTTCCCAAAGTAGGCTTTCTCATCCCTATTTTATGAAATGATCAAGGGGGACAGTAGAAGCTACGGGTATTAGATGGTACCCTATGGACTGGTTAGGGTTGGGGATGCGAAAAAAAAATTCCTGAAGGAAGGAGCGATGAAAGAAAAATTTTGAGAAATACTGATCTACAAGAATTAACCGTCCCCTTTTTGTGCTGTAGAATAATCTTAAACATATTAGTTCCTGTTTGATAACGTCCTTTTTTCTAAATTTCTTGCTCTATAAAATAACACATTTAACTAATAAAATGTATAGAGAAAGTAGAATGTAGTCTTCCATCAATAACTAGATTTTAATATCATAGTTATATAGGCATATGTAAAAGGGGAAAAATTAGTATTACAGTTTATATATATTGAAGTACTTGTAAATCAGCTTCACATTATTGGAATGACAGACAAAAATCTATAGAACTTTAATATAATTTAAAAAAGGTATTTATTGACAAACTTCAGGTACTTTTATGGAAATATGTAAATTACTATTACCATGCGAATTTGAAAAGAATGTTTTAGAACGAAAGAAAGTTGAATGTTACCCGTTCAGAGTGTTTAAAAACTTTTGCTGGATTAAAAAAACATGAACATGTTAATTTTGTTTTTCACATGTATGCGGTGTTTTTTTTTATTGCTCTTTCAGGAAATATGATCTGCATAAGATGTTGTTAGTTATTCACTGGCAGAGTAAAAGGATGTCAATGCCTCTTAGTTTCAAATGTTTAATGTTAGCCCCCCCCCCCCCCCCCCCGTTCTGTGTACTTTACAATGCTACTTGTTTACATGCTGTATTTGTAACGAACAGGTTATCAAAAACTTACTTCTCCCATCAATTCCGGAGAACATCTGATATTCTCATCCCACTACCTAAATCGATGTTTGTTATGGCCGGACAAGTAGTTTCCAGCAACGAACTTATATTACACGATTGTGCAATAATGTAGCCTTCCTCTTCAAATTTTAGGATTTATAGTCAAAACTTTGATTTATAAGAATCTGTAGAAGTGCTATTTGTTCCTTGTAGCCAAGTCCTTGTTCCATGTATTTGTATACCACTGTTATAAATATTATACATCTCTTGATATATTAAAGATGTTTGTAATAAGTATATTTAATATATTTATCTTTGCTCAAATATTCATATTTTATACTTTCAAAGCATTTTGTTTAAAAAATGTAGATTTTTAAAACTAGAATAAAATTTTTAAATAAAATGTTATTGGTGTATTTTTCATTCGAAATCACATTTTCAACTCTGCATACGTATTTATTTAACTATTTTTGTGACTATAATGTAAATGAAATTGAAATATAAAAACTTACTATCATGTGTAAAGAATCACATAAATGTATTTTTTATAGTTTGGCAAAAAAATGACTTGCCATTAAAAAAAAAACCAATATTCTATAAATACCTTCAAGTTTCCTTTAAGAATTTAACTATTATTAATTGGGTATAAAATTATACGAAAACACTTGATCAACAATCATCCTTTATTGGGAATTCTTTAATTAGAAATCGAATCAACAAAGGAATTTGAAAGATATCTTACCATGTTTTCATAGTTATCGGCAAGTCTTCAACCAATAACAAGTAATGTTTAAAGCAAATTCCGAAGTTCATCGAGGAGTGTAAAGACAAGTGTGTTTGTTTTGGTATTTTTAACTCTATTCCAGAGTTTCTTGACTTTTTTTTCATTTTGCCATTAAAAATATAATCTGAGAATGTCAGCCGAGATATCTGTTGTCTATTAACCTTTTAAGGATATGTTTGATTGATTTAAAAAAACTCTTTTCTTTTGTGAAAGCTGTTATTTTTTTCGTGAAGGTGTGAGTTTTCGAACTTGATTTAAAAGAAAAAAAAATCACTGAGTTCTGCACTCATTCATTATTTTATTTTTTTTTAAATACCCCTTTTTGGGGGGAAAAATCGTTTTACTTATTATGGAGAAGATACTAGCAGAATAAAATTATCAGAAACGCTACTCTTCTACATAAATCCTACGGAAGCCGAGAACGTTGCTTCGAAAATTGAAAAGCTGGGAATCATGATATCCGTAGAAAAATAAAATTTGATAAAGAACCACACGAATAATGAAGATTGATTGAAATTGATTCGAGCAATGCTGACAACAAAAATGTAAAAATGTCTTAAAATTGTATTTTATTTCGGAAACAGTGAATTTTAATTTTTCATTTATTATAGCCTCTCTGATTCATCAATGAGCTTTTCACAGGCAAATACACATTTAAGAATATTGGGAGAGATGTCGAAGTCTTCAGCTGTATTCATTTATAGAATAAAGTCAGTTTCATTAAAAATATGGTAAATTCTATGCTTTAAGAAAAATGTATATTCGAGGACATTTAACATGTACTTTTTTCTGATTTTAAAAAAAAATGAAGAAAAGGTCCTGTATTTGAGAAATAGGTTAATGTATTTAATTTTAAAACGACCCATTCTTTTCTCAACAATAGCATTATGAAGGGAAAAACATTTTCTCAGGCGCTTTTCTAGACAAATGTTTTCTTCAAATTATTATCACATCAGTCGGAATGACACAGAAACGGATTTTTATATTGAGAAACGTACGTGTATTTCCATTCTCTTTTGAAATCAACTGATTATATTTCATTGAAGAATAGATGTTTTTTCTCATACTGAAACCAGAAAGATAATTTTTTCTGTTATTTCCATGTCGTAAGAAAAAATTTTCTTTACATGAAGGCAATTGTGAATTCAAAAAGCAATAGAATGGAAATTAATTCTAACTCTTCACGTTTTTCAAGTACCAAAGGTTTATAGGTGTCGCAAGTTCGATACCCGGTTCGTCGTCGGCAGAAACTTTCCTGACACAGGAGTACAACAGAAACGGCGACATGACCCCAGAAAAAAATTACTACCGCAGGGAGTCCCGCACAGGGGTTAGCGCATAAACCTCTCGGTGAGTATAAAAAAGGCTGCCGTGTGTGTTCGGAATCTTGAATAAATTGTAGATCCCGGTCTAATTAGCCCTCGCTTGCAGAAAATGACCGTGGTGCGACAAAATGGTCAAATTTCTGTAACAAAATTTATTGTTTCTTGAAATTAAGGAATCACCTTGGCAAAAAAATAATGATGTATTAAACATCATTCGTTCCTTTCATTCGGAAGGATCTGGAGATAAGATGGTTTATCTCTTCATTGAGACAAAGCGGCGGGCCATAATCTGGTAAGGAGGAGGAAGGATTTGGGAATATTTATAATAAAATACGATAGGTTGAAAACACGTGTATGATGAGCCATTATTTTGTTACGCGGGGGTAACAATTCGAAAATTCCACAAAATGCGTATAGCCGTAATTCACTCCACGTACGCCAACTAATATATGCATTTTTTTTATCTTTTTTTATTTGTTCTTTGCTTATCCGCCGACTATAAAAATAAATATCGATCGCCTACACTGAGAGAACACTTATCAAATCACTCAGCTGCTTTACAAATGATTCACATACACAATGCACAAAATGTTATCCAGAAGAATGATTAAACTTAACCCTGGCAGCTTGGTTAGTTGCGATGTTCCTCTGTTACTTGCACAGCAACTGATATTCCTGGTAGCACGAATCCTGGCGATAATTAAGAGAAAGAAAAAAACAGTGACATTTTCTATGAAAACAATTTATGTGAACGTCCGTGACGCATATTTTGTAATTTTATATTCAAAAATGTTTTGAAAGTAGTATAAAGCTTACCTACTTGTTCATTTGCTGTCATGTGTGAATCGGGATAAGAATTAACGGTTGGAAGACTCAATGCAACATCATCAGGAGATTCTGTGGTATTATTTGACTTGGAGTATACTCCTAGACAGAGACCTTCTTCGTAAGTATGTTTGTGTCGTTCAGGAATTGGATTACGAATAATATAAGTATGAGGATGATGTAAGCAAGCTTTCAAAGAACTTATGTTGTTCTGGTTACTAGAGTTGAGCAAGTGGCTGCAAGAAGGAAAAAAAAAAGCTAATTCTATGAAAAGGTGTGATAATTGCTTTATTCAGTATTAAAACCTATACAGTAAGTGCCCGGACTTGAAAGGTATGTCTATTCACACATGTCACACACAGTGCCGGGCTGTGTCTCCAGTTAAAAAAATATTATTCTTTCCTCTACATTAGATTTTAGATTATTCATTCAGGCTCGTCAAGTGCAGTTCAGAATCCGATTGCTATGCGTTTCAGAGAGACGAACTACGACTGTTGTGTGTGAATTGATCTTAATTCCTACCTGTGTGAAAGTAACTCGTATCATGAAACTGTTTTATTCCGAATAACACTTTCCCATATACAGTATATGGAATTATGATCTCATTAATCCGTTACAACTCCCACCCCAAGATATTGATAACGATATGAAAATATGTGCATTACCATAGCATTGTCCGCTGTATGCCTCTAGGGGCGGGACAGCAATATATATGATTGATTACCATAGCATTGTAGTATGTGTGTTACACATAAAATTAGTTTTGCTTGCAAGATTTCTGTCTTCCCTCCCCCCCCCCCTCCTTGCCCGTTTCTGAATTTCTTTCTTCCTGCTCTTTTCCGAATTTCTGCTTTTCTTAATTCTCGCTCCCCTTCTTCCCTTTTTCCTACATTTCTGCCCCCCCCCCCGCAATTTTTTGAAATTGAGCCTTGTTTTCTGATATTCTTAATGTTTTTTTTTTCAATGTACGTCCCCTTCTCTCTTCTCAATGTCTCGCCATCCTTCTTACCATTTTGCGGATTTTTATGCTTCCTTTCCTTTTTTGAATTTATGCCCCCCCCCCTTATCCTCTCTTGACGTCTCCTCCCGAGCTTTTGTCTTTTCTCGCCCCTCTTTCAATTAACTAAGCCCTGCCCTTTCCTGAATTTTTCTCTTTCCTTACCCTTGTTTGAATTAATTCAGCTCATCCCTCCGCTCTTTTCTGAATTTTTGTGTTTTTCCTTACCTTTTTTTAAAATTTATTCCGCCCTTTCATGATTATTTTTCTTCCCTAATCTTCTTTTACATTTTTGACCCAAACACCTTTCCCGAATTTTTGTCTTCCCTTACTCTTTTTTTTAATTTATTCAGCCCTCCCACGGCCGCAACTAGGGGAGGGGTGGGGCAGGCGGGTCTCGTGCCCCGGGCGCTGGACCAGAGGGGACGCAAATTTTATTCTAAACCTCTCCTTCAGCATAACAAGGGGGCGCCAAAATGCGCACTTGCCCCAGGTGACCTAGCATCTAGTTGCGGCCCTGAGCCCTCCCCCCTGAATATTTTATTTCCTTACCCTTTCTGAATTAATTCAGCCCTCTCGCTCTTTCCTGAATTTTAATCTTTCCTTACCCTTTCTCTGAATTTCTATCCATACCCCCCCCCTCCTGAATTTTTGTCTTTACTTGCCCTTTCTTTGAATTTCTATCCAACAACGCCCATTTTCCTCACACTCTTTATTACATTTTATTCCCTCTCCACCCCTTTCCGCAATTTTTGTCTTCCTATGCTCTTTTTTTGGAATTTATTCATTTCTCCCCACCCCTTCTTTGACCAACCCTCTTTCTATCCAACCCCCCCCCCCCAGAGCTCTTTCCTGAATTTTTGTCTTTCCTTACCCTTTTTGCATTTCTGACCACCCCACCCGCCCTTTCCTGAATTTGTATCTTCGCTTACTCTTTCTTAAATTTATTCAGCCTTTTCCCGTTTTTTGTCTTTCCTTATCCTTTTTCTCTCAATTTCTGTGCTTCCCCGCCTTTTCCAGAACTCTTGTCTTTCCTTACCCCCTTTTTGATTTATTTAGCCCTCGCCCGCCCTCTCCTGAATTTTTTTATTTCCTTACCCTTTTTAAATTAATTCAGCCCTTTTCTCGAATTTTTTTTCACCTTTTTTTAGATTTTTCCCCCTTTCCCGAATTTTTGTCTTCCCTTACTCTTTTTAAATTTATTCAGCCCTTTCCTGAATAATTTTTCTCTCTTACTCTTTTTTTAGCATTTCTGACCACCACTCGTCCTTCCCCGAATATTAATCTTTCCTCAGCCTACTCTTTCTTGAATTTATTCAGCTCTCCCCCGCCCTTTCCTGAATTTTTGTCTTTCTTTACCCTTATTTGAATTGATTCAGATCACTCCCGCCCTTCCCTGCCACCGTCTTTCCTGTCCCCTTTTTGAATTTCTGCCCCGCCCCGCTCTTTCCCGAATTTTTGTCTTTCCTCACCCTTTCTTTGCATTTCTACCCCTCCCCCCTTTCCTGAATTCTTTCCTTACCCCTTTTTTTAAATTTCTCTGCCACTTCCCCGGATTTTGTCTTTCTTTACTATTTTTTGAATTTATTCAGCCCTCCCCCCCCCCTTCATTTCCTAAATTTTTGTCTTTCCGTACCCCCTTTCGAATTTCTGCCTTTCCTTTATTTCTTCAATTTCTTTTTCTTAAATTCTGCTCAATGTTTACGTAATTTTTTGCTATGCTCTTGTTTGAGAGAATTTCTATCCCTCCCTACTTCTTTTTTCCATGCCCGAGAACGACGCAGTGGTGTTCGGCTGAAATTGATTTTCAAACTTCAAGGAGAATGAATGCGTGCCCGTCTCCCGTTCAAAAAGTATGTTCACACAGGTAGAATTTTTTTTTTTAATCCTAACATGATGTAAGAATAGTAATAATATAAGTTCATGCATCTGCCATTTTTTTTCACTTCTAATTTGAAAATAGATGCAGCCAGCACTTCGCACACGTAACACGCACGCATCAGACATCATAAATACGTTAGAGATAAGTATATACAATGGATCCCGCGCTTATAACGTTATTCAAAAAAACCGTCATAAAGAACGTCGTAAGCGGGAAAAAGCTTTAAACGGGAAATCTTGATGAGAATTACTTAGAGTTGCGACCGTGAAAGAGTAAGTCGTACTAAGTGGGAAAACGTTCTAAATGGGAACGTTATAAGCGGGATCGACTGTACATAGAATACTCTCCTTTCCCCATTTCGTTAGAAATTCCCCATAAGAATGGATGATGATATTTTTTTTTTTTTTTTGCTCTGCTAAGATACATGAAATCAATAGGCTTCCTGGATATTATACTGAGGTGAACAGGAAAAATGTGTCATTTCCCGGTGGCGAGAAACGACACTTTTTTCCTGCTAACTTCGGCATAATATCCAGAAAGTCTGTTTGTTCTCCATAAGAATGTTTACGAGATGCGTGTTCGGTTTAGTAGTTACTCTTTGAGAGCAGAGTTGGTGAAGATATCTCTTTGAAGAATGTCAAAAATGTTTTTGAAGAATCCAAAGAGCATTGAAAGTACGTGTACGAGCATCATCCGCGTACTCATCCTTCAGCATACATTTTTTTGTGAGCTTCATCATCCAGCAAAATAAAATCAATTAATTTTTTTAT
This sequence comes from Pholcus phalangioides, assembly GCF_987345545.1. Lineage (NCBI taxonomy): Eukaryota > Metazoa > Arthropoda > Arachnida > Araneae > Pholcidae > Pholcus > Pholcus phalangioides. The sequence continues at coordinate 21,272,248 of NW_028301625.1, forward strand.
GTATTTTTATGGTGAGTTAGTGCTCTTGAAGATAAATTTATTTCAAATCATGAGATAAAAAAAAACATTTAAGTACAGTCAAACCTAGTTAGTGCGTCACCTGGTTAACACGTCACTCCGCTTACCGGGTCACTCTTTGGAAGTTCCAATTGTCCTCAGGCAGGAATTGGCACAGCTATGGCTTACTCCGTTTAACGAGTCGCTCCGCTTACTGAGTCATTTTTTGCTCTCTCAAGAGTGACTCATTAACGAGGTTTGACTGTATACCAAATAAGGACTTGAAATCCGCTTAATATACCTGTGATACTCGTATCGCCTTGTAATATGCCGATTCGTTACTGGCAAGATAACTTACCTGTCAGAAACGTTATCTAAAGGATGAGCATTCCTAACACAAATGCTATTCGAAGTGCTACCGTTTAATGATGATCCGGAAGATAACATGATTCGTGTTGTAGGTGAGGTACTTTGGTTAGATAATTTATCATTTTCAACTTTATCTTCTCGTCTCCATTTAGCTCTACGGTTGGAAAACCATACCTGAAAAAATCATTTATATCTAAAATACAGTTCCCAACTCAGAAGAAGTCGTTGTACACGTTCAAATGACAACAAATTCGGGCAACAAAAACTTCTGATGATGCGATCACCATTTAATGGTGAACCATTAATTTTAAATTAAAATAGTAAAAAAATTCGCTGTTAGACTAGTGATGTTATGTAGATAGATGTTCGATATTCTTCTCCGACACGGTCCCGCGTCAGAAGCAATGGCTAAAATTGGTGAAAGCCGATAGAATCTGGACAATGTTCGATTTGAATTTAAAATTTTCGGATTCGAAGATAAGAATACCCCTCTTGGTTAGCAGCCATGTTTTCCACTCTTGAAAACGTATTTTCCACGCGCAGTGAGTTGGTAATGAGTTAAGCCGGGTTTTCCTAGGAGCAGGTTTTCTGTGCCGCGCGCAACGTGAATCGCCCAGAGCGGCACGCCGTCCACTCACCAATAAGAAAATTAGTATGACTGTTTTCCTACAGAGCGCAATACGGCTCACGACAGCGCTTTACGTCAGGCGTGATTAGTTGACTGCTTCTGGAGGAGTCAAATGCGTCGTGCGCCGCGCGTTTCACCGATCTTTTCTTCATTTTGTTGTTTTCTTTCCCTCCCCTTCAAACCGGAGCATGCAGACGACAGAGTAGCTGATGCCAGGACTACACAAACGCGTAGCGTGATTATGTAACACGTTGCTGCCGACGCGAAATTATATATTTCGGTTCACGCGGCGCAAAACACCTATTTCTAGGAAAACCCGGCTTTAACGAATTTTTCCTGTGTAATCCGCGGACTATAAGTTGAAAAAATCTGAATTTCTTACTCGGATTGTACACACCTACGCTTATTATCCACAGATTTTCTTTTTTTCTGAGAGTTTAGAATAAAAATAACTTAAAAAGTAATTCCAAAAAATATTTAAAACAAAAGTAATAGATGCGAGTGAAAAAATTGCTATTTCTCCTAAAAAGTAGTGACCATTCTAGGAAATAAATCCCCTTTCTAGGAAGGAAAATTTCCTAATCGCTGAATGAAATTTCGCTCATACGGATTAAAGGTCATTTTTTTTTCTTCAAGGTAATCAAATTCGCATATGTGGATAATAGGATAACACGTATGAAACTACGACAATCCTTAGAACAGTATTTTGAACCTGCGCATTTCCATTTACTTTCTGTTATGTTGCTCCCATCTGAGATATTTGTAATTTATATTTCAAAGGATTATATAGGCTTTTAAGGTAAAATTTATCATGAATGTATGTGTGTGTGTGTATACGTGACATTAGCCGACCTCTTTTTCTATTTTAAAGCAAAAGTGAATAACTTTTGGGAATAGCTTTTACGAAGAAAATTTTCTTCAAGTCCAGCCCATTTCAACCTGACCACACCTGATTCCGTTCATAGAGTTACCAACAAAGCGACATGATGGAAGGAAAAGAGAAAGAGACCTAATGTATTTTTTTTTTACCTCCACCTATATTCTAGAACGAGATATATCGCCGTTGTAAGGGAAATGGTTAATGTGGAGCCATATCTACGTCTGCAATTTTCCAGTTTTTATCCTGGCATGTGGAAGTTGGGGTCTGAAAACAGCTCCAGCCATCTCGTTAGGTAAAATTTATGATATTAGGCATGCATTTGACTGGGGGGGGGGGGGGATACAAAAGAGTTAATATTTTTAGGTTAAATGGAAAATTTTTCAAATATAATACTTAAAACGGGATGAAACTTTTGAAGGCTCTGTGATTCTTTATTAAAGCTTTATTCAATTTTATCGAATAAGTATTTACGTACTTGAATTCTAGTCTCGTGCAGATCGGTCTTTGCAGCTAGTTTTTCTCTTGCCTGCATGTCAGGGTAATGCGACTTTTGGAATTCTGAAATCACCCAAAAATTGATAAATAATAATTTATCGGATCAATTAAAAATGCATCTTAATTAATAGCGAAAAAAATGCTCGCGAGGAAGCTCGAACAAACCTTTCTCTAATAACTGGATTTGTTCCGTCGAAAAGGACGTTCGATTTCGTTGAATCTTTTGCTTCGTTTTACACGATTTCACTTCGGACAATTCATCAATGTCACTGTGCCGCTCATTTCCTCCTACATTACTTTGACAAACACTTGGATCTTGAATTGGTTCATTTTCAGGAATATCGTTTATGGATTCTGAATTTCCTGGTTTCGGAGAAAGTCTATCGAAAACTCCTGATGTGGAATCTCCATGGACGTAACCTGGAACGAAAATGATTACAACAATTTCTAAAAAAATAATCAATATTTTCATTATTCAATTAAGAGATATGTGCATTTAACTTATGTCCACATGTAAATGCGTATATTTTAACATATTCCAGACATAAGTTATGTAATAGCATATACACTGTACAAAAAGTTACCAGGCTCTTTTCTTCTTGATCCTTTGTTGAATCATTTATCAAACATCGACGGCATTAGATGCTATGAAACATCATATAAGTCCTTGAAACATTTGCATTATGGATATTTTGTTATGACTTTGATAATCCTTAACATTAGTGAAATGATTTTGAATAATCTTAGTTCCTGACATCAACCACAAGGGTCACAAGGATTGAGAAATACTGAAAGTGCTAAGGTGTTGCTAAAATACTGACTAACATACAAAAAGTTTTATCATTGCATTTTCCATAAATTATAAAAGTTATAATAGCACACGTTGACCGTAATTTTTTGCCTGTAATCTACAATGGCGAATAATACGTAGATGTGAATTTCCCTACTAAGAGAGAGAGGAGAAAAAGGTCATTTATATGTTAAGCAGTGGATCTATATTCACATTAAAAAAAAATGCTGATCTTTTTAATCGTTTCTATACAAATACAAATACAACGCCACAACAGGCAAAATGCCCAACGAGGTGGCTGATAAAAAGATGCCCATAAAAATATGGTTGTCATATGTTTCAAAAATACAGCAACCCAATCAAAAATGCAATTAACACAAATTACAAACAATATATACACATGATAAAATATTATACAATGCCCATAAAGAATACTTATGGTTGTCTTATTCTAAGAATGGATAGCTTCTCGATTTACCCCAACATGTTTATCGTATTTCTTTTTAAACGTGTCAATTGTGTTACAATTTACTACCTCCGGGGGTAAGCTATTCCATTTATTAACAACCCTATTAGAGAAAAATTCCCTGCGACACCATAACCTTGCATTGTCCCTCACCAATCGATACTGGTGTCCCCTTGTAAAAGCAGTCGATTGGCGGTGTACTAAAAGTTCATGGTCCATCCTATCCATCCCATTGAAAATTTTGAACACTTCGATCATATCTCCTCGACACCTGCGTTCATCCAATGTAAACATATTCAAAAAATGAAGTCTTTCTTCATAACTCAAGCCCTGTGTGCCAATAAGGACACGCGTAGCTCTTCTCTGCACCCCTTCAACCAAGTCTATGTCCCTCTGTAGGTATGGTCTCCAAAACCTTACAGCATACTCCAGTCCAGGACGAACTAAGCCTCGAAAAAGCGGAAGAATGACTTTAGGAGAACGCGAAGAGACCTTTTTGAAAATGAGACCAAGCATTCTATTCGATTTTTTGACAACCGCTGAACAATGTTCAGAAAACTTAAGTCGCTCGTCAATGAGAATTCCCAAATCGGTGACTCTAGTTGCATCCGGGATAGTGACACCATTCAACTCGTAAGAGAACCGTGGGTTGTTCGAACCAAAATGAGCGACCATGCACTTATCCACGCTAAACGTCATGCTCCATTCATTTGCCCATGCTGCAATCTTGTTTAAGTTGGTCTGGAGCAACTCCCTATCGCTTTCATTCCCGATTACCCCCATTAGCTTCACATCATCTGCGAATTTGCTAGTAATTCCATCGATACCCTGATCGAGTTTATCGATAAAAAGTGAAAAAAGTATGGGGCCAAGGACACTTCCCTGAGGAACTCCACTTGTGACGTCTGTCCAACCAGAGAATTCCCCGTTCACCATAACTCGTTGCGACCTATCTCTTAACCACGATTCTATCCAATTCAGCAAGTTGCCCCCTATTCCAATCTCGTGTAAACGCTTCAAGAGTTTGCCATGTTGGACCCGATCGAATGCCTTCTGGAAATCAAGGTAAACAACGTCGACATTTTTGCTCTTACCCAAAGCCTTAGTCACGTGATCATAGAAGCAAAGGAGGTTAGTTACACATGACTTCCCCTTCCTGAACCCATGCTGATTATCCGACAATACATTATTCTCGTCTATCCACTTCACAAACTGCCTTTTGATGATAATTTCCAAAATTTTCGAGAGGGAGCTCGTCAAACTCACTGGACGATAATTAGACACCACTTCTCTACTACCCTTCTTAAATATCGGAACAACGTTAGCCAGTTTCCAATCTCTCGGGACGATACCCTCAGCAACACTACTCCTGTATATCTGTGCGACTGGCCCCAACAATTCATTAGCACCTTCCCTGAGAACCCTGGGATAGATATCATCTGGTCCTGGTGCTTTGCTTGCACATACATTTCTTAGAAGATTTAGGACCTCCACGTCTTCCACTTGAATATCGTTGAGCGTTTTATTACCCCATGCAACACCCGTATATCGAATATCATTATCTCCATTAAAAACCGACGCGAAAAAGTCATTGAAAGCACTACACATGCCTACATTGCTCTCTACTTTTGAGCCTCCTATCGAGAGGGGGCCAACTGTCCCCTTACATCCATTATTGACGTATCGAAAAAATGATTTTGGGTCAGAGCCAATGTTATCTGCCAACCTAGATTCAACTTGCTTTTTACTATCCCTTATCGCTTTCTTCAACAGTCTTCTTTTATCAGTAAACAATGATAGGTCACCTCGTCCACTTTTATACTCTCTGAATGCTCTTTTCTTTTCAAGATAAAGGTTCCGCACGCTATCCGTGAAGAGGGTGTGATGTACAAACACGCTTTTTTCGAACAAAGGGTATGACGTCGTGCAAAACAGAGGACAGCTTCGTACTAAATTCTTCCCATTGACTTACCACCCCTACTGATTCCAACCGGTCTTTGAAAACTTCCGCTAACCTTCTTCGCAAAACATCAAAGTTAGTTCTCCGAAAACAAGGAACCAGTCTTTTGTTATCAACCTTACCCGAGGAAAAGTTACAGAGAAATCTGACGATACGATGATCACTGGAAGAAAACTCTTCCCCCACCGAAACATGTTCAACTAGATCCTCAGAACTAGTAAGAACTAAATCCAAAATAGCAGTACCCCTAGTGGCTTCTGATACATGCTGATACAAAAAATTTTCGAGCACCAACTTAAGAAAGTCTCTTTCATACTGATTTCCAGATGAAAGGTTCTCCCAATCAATACCCGGGTAATTGAAATCCCCTAGTATGAGAACCCTCTTTCGCTTACACATGTAGGAAATTTCATCATGCATTTTGGCGATATAGTTTTGATCCCTATTCGGTGGATTGTAACAAACCCCAACAATAAGCTTATGACGTCTTTTGTTCTCAAGTTCAACCCATATGGTTTCAATATCACTTCTCTGCACGTTACACTCTCTAGCCTTCAAACATGATTTCACGTATATCAACACTCCACCCCCTTTCCTATCAGATCTATTTCTCAAAAAAGTATCGTATCCGGAGATGTGTAAGAAAGATTCATCCCCATCGTTTGCCCAAGATTCTGTAATGGCTATAAGATCCAAGTCCTCCACAACTATCATAGTTTCTAAAAAATATTTCTTGTTACCCAAGCTCCTGGCATTTATTAACACACATTTTAATTTGCCCGGTGGTTTGTTGTCAATCGAGAAGCCATCCAAGTCAGAGGTGGGTAATTCCCCGTCAGTACTGTTGTGATTATCATTAACTAACCCGCATTCCCGACTACGTGGTCTGGGAGTAAAAAACCTGACCTAAGACTATCGTAAACCTCCCAGACCCCTCTCTTATACCTTGTCTGTTCTTTTTTCAGAAAAAAAGATTCATCGGTTATTTTTAAAAATATCCATTTTAATTCGAATCGCTCTTATAAAAAAAATGCAGCGACCTAAATCCGTGCTAAGAAATTAAAATATTTTAATCCGTGGATCTTAGGCAGAAATTCGCATTCGATTATTTTTTGCCAACACAGGAAAAGCCAAGCTCTAGGAGGCATTGCTACATTTAAATAGCTGAATATTTTCTATCGGTTAGAGGCCTCCTAGTTGAGTATTAGTTTAAAGAGGCTTTTTGGTATACATGGAATAGCTTTGTATAAAGAGTGGGCCGCAAGAAAAACACATAGTCTAGAGGAGACCATGGGTGAGAAAAGGTTAACACTAGTAACGTAGCCTATATGGTTATGCTGCTCCTGGGACCCACTACTCATCTGAAATCAGCGAAACATCACGTACGCATCTTAATATTCTGTAGATAGAGTGCATGTACATGATAGAAATGTAACTGCGCAGAAGCTTATCTCTAATTTCAATGGACATTCATTCCAACGACAAATTTATATATTTGTCTTAGTAGTCTGTCTCTTCTCATTTCACACTTTCGTATTCCGTATAACACATTTATTTCTCTCTCTCTTTTTTATATATTTATCTTATCCAGATGTCCAAAAACAAGCTTTTCCTCACAGAAAATGGTTTCGGAGGAAGCACTTGTGTGTTTAACTTGAATGGGGAAATTACATGACAGAGAAACAATCATAAATTATTCTTCGAGACTTTTTCTCCTAAAAACACGGATTCCAAGGGAAAAAAAACCGTTTTCCCACGTGCATGCGTTTTATCACGTGTTTCCACCCACCCTCTTTCTATCGGCCAATCAGATTTGTTTTTTCATGTTTCTTCTGCTTCATTTGATACGAGAATTCTTTTAAACAAAAAAAAAAAAAAAACCTAAAAAAGAAAAGAAATTTCAATAAATATCACTTCTTTTCGAGAAATAATTACTTCAGTTTATTATTTCGTGTGCAGTTGTCTGTGGACATCCTGTTAGTTTCAGATAAAAATTTTGCATACACCTATTGCAGTCAAGTACGGTGAGTTTTTTACACTGATGTGTTGTAATATTTATTCTTTAAATATAGTTTAATTGTCGTTTAGCTATTTCGAATGATTTATATTTTTATATTTAGTTTTTGAGTGAATTACGTATTTGTTCGCGGTCTCGTACTTGGAAGTTTATTAAATACTGTCTAGACCGCTTACCAAGAAATCGAACTACAGTGGAGCCTCCCTAACGGACACTCCCCGTTACCGGACACCTTACGTTAACGGACACTTCTCTGTCCGGTGGTGGCTTAAATGTATTTCACTCCCCGTTAGCGGACACTCGATAGCGGACAGTAAAATCAGGCAAACTCTAATTATTTTTTTTCCAAACTCTAAGAAAGTCAACATTATAAGACTGATATATATATATATATATATATATATATAAAATGGTTTTTATTTCTCTATACCAGAGGTTCTCAATCGGTGCTCCGCGGAGCCATTGGGGCTCTGTGTGCACTTCCCAGGGGCTCCGCGGCGACTCAAGGAAAATAAAATAAATCAGTAAATTTGATAGATAAATAAAAAAAGAGGTCTGCAAGGGGTCCGCCATAAAAATTGTATACAAAAAGGGCTCCGCCATAAAAATTGTATACAAAAAGGGCTCCGCCATAGAAATTATATATTGAAAAGGGCTCCGCGAGTCAAAAAGGTTGAGGACCACTTATTTTAATTTGATTCAATATTTATTGCAAAATACGTGTAGTGCACGTGTCATGTACGGGTAAAAGTAATTAATTGGTTTAATGAAGAAAACACAGTTTATAAATTTTTCAATATTTATCAGACTTTTCAACTTCATTTAGGAACTATGCATAATCACCGGTAAAAATGATAAATATAGTCAAATTTAATCAAACTTTCTTTATCGAGACGATTTGTGATTGTAATCACTGGTGTGTCATTTTTGCAGTAACATATACATTTACAACATTAAAATGTATAGGAACCAATTGCGACCGAAGCCAAACGGCGTATAAATGCTAAAATCAAATAAACGAGATTCCGCTGTATATCGTACCTCCCCAATAGCGGACACTCCCCGTTAGCAGACAAAGTTTTTGGTCCCATGGGCGTCCGTTACCGAGCAGTTCTACTGTAGTTGTATCTCGAGTTAAGAGTTTGTCGATTTGGGAGTAATAATTCAACTCAAGAGCAAAATTGTTCGCTAAAATATTAATCTGTTCGATTTACGAGCTTTTAAACGTACATGTCGGTATCTACAAAAAATTTACTCGTAAATTATTTTTATAAAAATTTGTTTTCATTCGAATCTGTCAGAGAGACAAATATACACATATTACGTAACAGTCTTATTAAGAAACATTCTCACTAAGAGATAATGTACAATTTTTTCGTTCTTTTAAACCTATAATCTACGGATTATACGCAGGAAATTACGCTACTTTTATTCTTACTACAAAGAGTATTACACTGCAATATTTATGCTAAATTAAAAAAAAAGATTTCAAACATACTTAAAAGAGGATGTCACCATTGGCGTACGCAGGGGGGGGGGGGGTTCTAACCCTCCAAAAAAAATTGAATCCCCCCCCCCCTTGAGAAAATTCTGCGTACGCCTATGGATGTCACACCCGTTATTTTTCGACACGAGTAATAGTGCGAGTGTGTGGCCTATGGAAGTTAAAAAAAAATGTTATTTCTGTACGCCGGAGGTAAAGGGTACCATTTCACCAAAAGTGAAATTGAATAGGGGAGTAGTTAAGTGAATATGTATGTTATTTATTGAAATAGGACTTGTGCCCTAATATCTCTGTGTATATATAATAGGAGTGCAGCAAATTGATAGCGTTATTCCAATATTGAAAAAAAATGTAAAGTAAAACCTTTACCTCCTCTGTCAGACCAGACAAGAAACGGGCTCTGTCCCTTCCGGGATATAAGCCCTTTACCCGTGTGGGATGGGGTCCTGCTGGGGAGAAAAAGTGTTTCTTTATCTCCGGCATACAGATTTAAAACAAAGGAGATACTTTTTCAAGTACCATTGTATAATTCAATAATTCATGTTGTACTTATTTTTAAGCAGCAGCGCAGTTTTTGAAGAACATATGTTTTTAATTATGACATGGTGTAAAACAAAGAGATCCAGTAAAAATTTTCTAAATATTTTGATATTTTTTGAGATATCGTAAGTTATGTTCTTTAAGTTACTTACAAAGAGTATCGCACTGCAATATTGATGTTAATTGATTTTCGTATGAATACTAATTAATAATACAATTATTAAAATTATTAGCAATGGTATTAATAATATTAACTCGAGGTACTAATTGTGGCAGTTTTTTCTTTTTTAATTATTTTCAGTAACGCCAGCGGAATATTGTACAGTGAAAACTAATGCATATATTTAAATATCTTCGATACTATGTGTTGGTATGACAGTTGTCTGAGCAAAATGAACTTGAAGGATTATCACAAATCTTGATAATCCTTCTGAAGGTTTTGGAATTGACAGCAGAGCATTTTAAAATATATTTGCATAACAGAATTAAACGATTAATAATTTAATTACAAAACAAATTAGTTACTCTGTTTTGAAAAAAAAAAAACAAATATAGAGAATTTTTTCTGCAAATGTTATAAATTATGAAAAAAATTATTTAAATGTTTTTTCACGAATTTTCTAATTGTTTTATATTCAATTTATTTTTAGAGGAAATTATAATCAGAAAGTTTTTTTGCAGTTTTATGTTTTTTGGAAAAACATTTTTTTATTTGAGTTATTTAAATAAATTTAATTATCGGTAAACATTATAGGAAGTTTAAACTAATGTATTCGAATGTGAAAATTTCAATAATACCGTATTTCATCAGGTAAATGATTCTGAAATGATGTACCAAGGCACTTTAGGACATTGCGAGGTCAGGTGGTAGTGAAGCGAGATATTCTGTGTGAATAAAATGATATTAAAAGTTGTTATTGACATGGTTGAATGAGAATCCTGTTGCAATTATTATTTTATTTTCTCCCACGCCGCAATTGTTTTCGCAATGAATCCCTAGAGAAAAATTAATTATTAGTTCTTAAGCGAATCAATATGGAGAGGAAGAAAATAATAAGATGAAGTAGGTTCTCATACTGACCTTTTATATTATCATTGTACGAGGTTAGACCGATTGGGCGGTCGTTTCCGGTAGAAAAAATTATAGATGACTGATTTGAAAACCATGTTGTTGATTTTGATGGCCATTCTTGTTGAGATTTCTCATAATAGGTCTCGGTTGTCGGATAAAACTGTTCTCTGTTAGAACTAAGATTTCTCAAAACTCTGTTGATTGAAGAAACCTTTGAAGAAGTAATGAATTTTAGTTACGAAATGCTTACAAAAGACACCTGGAATACCGTAATTTCAGTTAATCAAAAAATTTTAACTTTGGTTAATAAAAAATTTCAACTTTGGTTAATAAAAAATTTCAACTTTGGTTAATAAAAAATTTCAGTTGAATCGAATTTCAATAGAATATTTTTAAATGCTAACCATTCATTACAAACGTATTGTTGGTAACTATATGATATCAATTGATGTTATAAAAATGCATTTTATTAATTTTATGCACATATTCACCAGATGTAAAAAAATATAGGAATTAGAATAAGAAATGAAGAATGCCCTCTCTTGAAGCAAATTAATATAGGATGAATTTTTTTTTGTCAAATCAAGGATTTCTTCCATTAGATCTTGAAGCTTTTGAAAAAAATCAGCTATTTCATGTTATAATCATTGATTTAGAAGCTACTTTCTGTTTTTTTTAGAATCTACAAAAAATATATCTAACAGCGAGTTTCGCTCCTTAAATGGTACTGAGAAAAGCTGATGCTTATCGAATGCAAATGCTGTTGTTTACAGTGAAGACCTTTTTTTTCGGTCTTGTCTTCTAAAACTATCATTAAACTTCATTTGAAACTAAAATCAACACCATTTTCCGATGAATTGACTTGTATTTCCCCCATGCTGAAAACTTTGATCAAAATATTGATTAAAGTATTTTTAAATATGATCACTTGTCTAAAATAGTATGTATGGGAACATAATTTATAAGGCATTTTATCGGTTTTGTCAAATAATCTTGTTTACAAACTTTTAATGAAAATTTTAATCGGATTGATAGAGTCGATTTAATTCACCTAAAAGTTTTAACATGATTAACAATTTAACAAATTTGATGATTAACAATTGATTAATTAATCAACCCAGCTAATCGTGTAATTGGACCAGCCCTAGTAAAGATTTCTCTGTGGGAACTTCTAATGAATTGGTGCATGCTTAAAAGTGCTTATATCAGCAATTTTTTTCCTTGCGAGGTTGAAATGAAACATTATTTTGAAAATAATCCACAAGAATATATTTTTTATAAAAAACCTAACATCTTCTATGACTTAAAATTACATTAGTGGTGATAAATATAACAACCAGGAATTTGCATGATGGATTATACGCAAGAAATAATAGCAATGGTTAAGTAAATTACGTTGCAAAATGGTAATAATGAAAAGTTGGAAATATTATAAAGTTTATCAGGTTTTCCATCAAATATAATACATCTTTATGATTTTTAGATCGCTTGATTTCTCTTCAGTAGCTATTGTCAGTCTGTAGCCTACTGTACCAGTCTTCTTGAAATCGCCGTTCTCTCTGTTGAATGAGGTTATTTTTTTGAGTGGTTGATTCTGTATGGCTTCTTTGACATGTATATGTATTTGACATGAAGAAATCCCTTCTCTATTGTTGGCTCAACAATCCTCTCGTTCTTGCCCTCAGGTATTGTCAAGAGGGTTCTTATTGTAGAGGACCTTATATTCCCGTGGGGATATTCGAAAGTAAGTTAAAATACTCTTCAAAATTGGGCACGTAGCTGTGAATAAGTGTCAATAAAATGAGTCAAAAATATTTTTCAAGAATCAAATGGTTATTTCGTACCTTAAACATTTTGTACCCTACAAAAGAGTGACTCGGATTCGAGATTTGAAGAGCTAAAACTCAGTTGAATGATGAAATCGTGAAAGTTAGCCATATGGCCATTGAGTCACTCAGAGAATGGTAGTTCAATGATTTCTCGCTAGCATTCAAATCACATTTCATGAACCAATATAATGTTCATGTATTTTGAATTTTTTACTGTTTATGTACAATATATTCTATGAAAATGTTCTCCTTTTTTATTGGTAATTATTAGTTTATCAATTGCTGCATATTATGAATAAAAGAATTAAAAAAAAAAAATCAGAATATCTCTTTCTCTCTCTCGAACATTGGTGTATGCAAGGGACTCTTAAGATGCGATTTTAGTGGTCGTGTTTTTTTTTTCAGTAAAAAGTGAAACACCCCACCCTCTGAAGAAAAAAGATGATGAAACCCTCCTTCGAGAAAATAATGCATACGTCTGTGATCATGAATATTATGAATTAAATAGTTCAAAAATAGCTAGAAGTGAAACGATCACGGGTGAGCTAGTCACTGTGAAACTTTATAGTTGTTTATACGAGTAGATACATGAAAACAAGTGCATGTAATAATTACTATTTAGGCTTGAAAAGGAATCCCTGTCAATACACAAAAAATGGACAATAACCTATTCGATTGGAATGGGTACCTAAAAATTCACTGTATATTTGAATATAGATGTACGTTTTGATACATAAAATAGTTGACTTTAACAAAAATATATATGAAATCTTGATTAGCCAAGTTGAAACAGAACCGCCCTTAGGGTTGGGCGACAGTTGCGGTCGCACCAGGCCCCGTACTCACGATAAATTATTGGAGGCTTTCACCAATTCTTAAATTATTTCTTGCTTTAATTCTTAATTTCCATCAACTTTCCTTTGTTGGAGTTGGTGTAAATCGAGAAGTTATCCATACTTGGAATAAGATAACCATAAGTATTCTTATGGGCATTGTATAATATTTCATCACGTACAGGGCCGCAAGTAGATGCTTGGTCACCCGGGGCAGGTGCACATTTTGGCGCCCCTTGTAATGTTGAAGGTAAGGTTTGAGAATGAAATTTGCGCCCCCTCTGGCCCAGCGTCCGGGGCACGAGAACCGCCTGCTCCCCCCCTAGTTGCGGCCCTGATCATGTATATATATATTGTTTGTAATTGCATTGTTAATTAGGTTGCTGTATTTTTGAAATATTATGACATCCATATATATTATGGGCATCTTTTTCTCAGCCACCTCGTTGGGCATTTTGTCTGTTGTCGCGTTGTATTTGTATTTGTATATAACTGTGGAATTATTAATTTCATTGATTCTTAATTTAAATCAATTCAGGAACCCCCCCCCCCCCCGCTCTTTAGTTCTGAATTTTTATCAATTCTGAAATTGTTTCTTTCATCACTTTTAAAATTATTTCTTCCATTGATTCTGCATTTTTATTAATTTTAGTGTTATTTCTTCCATTAATTATGAATTTTCATCAATTCCAGAATTTTTTTACTTTCATTATTTCTTTCAATCATTTTCAATTTATCAATTCTAAAATTTTCATTAGTTTCGGCAACTGTCATGAATTTTTGTGTAAATTTATACATTTAGTTGTGTGGATTAGCGTACGCAAAGGAGGGGGGAGTTCTAACCCCCTCCTCAAGCCGAGATTATAGTGTTATTTTGCAAGAAAAAACGTAACCCCCCCCCCCCCCCACTTCAGAAGAAGAAAAAATTCTGAATGCGTGTGTTCAAAATTTTTTGTATGGATATTTCTCAGCATTCTTGTATATTTTGAAATAATGGATGCCGATTCCTCTTCCCCACAAAATATATAAAATCGGGGAAATGGGAGGTCCTAAACATTTTTGACATCCCGAAATTGTTGAGACGCACCTGGCCCCACAACTATTTTTACACCGGGCCCAGCGTCTGGTAAGGGCGGCTCTGAGTTAAATAGTGTTTTTTACCATGAATTTTATTTTCGATTCTCTCAATTTGGTGCGATTTTATAAATCTCTTCAAATTTTTTTTTAAAATTTCAGCAGTGTTTGAAAGTAGCACCAACAATGAATTTACTTATTACAGATCTAAAAAAACCCGCATGATACAGCCGAATTTTGTACAGAAACGGAACTAAAAAATGTATTTTCTGAAATACAGTAAACGTTTGAGAAAAAAAATTGGTATACTGAGTAGAGAAAAGAAAACTCAATTGCTTATCAAATTTTTATGTTGAGCTCTTCGTGGAACTCGAATCTGTATCGTTTATCGATATGATATTATTAATTTATATATTTATTTCTTTATGAAATATTTTTTGCCTAGGTGTATACAAGATACATGTAATGCGTTTGTTTGTTGCAATAAGTTAATGTGGAATGTGAATTATAGTATGAATATAAGAGAATGTATAAAAAGAATTACCCAAATTGAATTTTTATGTCAAACCCTCCGTGGAACTCGAGGAACTCGAATCTGTATCGTGTTCCGAGACAGCGGAGGGAAAGTAACAATGTGTTGCACCGCTTAGGGATTTGGTTCGGGCCAGCGCCTACCCGGTACCAATCTCGCTCTACCAGTCCTGTACTGGCAGAATACAGCGATGTCAACATACACGTGCACCCACCCACCCATACGGCTCCAAAGGGCCAAAATCGGTGTCATTAACATTTTTTTTATTATATATATAGATTTATTATATTTTTACTCATATATCGTCATCATCAACAATAACTATTTTCAATACACTGCTGGATGAAGGTCTCCTCTAAAATTTTCCATTCTGCTCTGCCTGATGCTTTAGCCATCCATTTGACTCCAGCCACTTTCCTGATCTCGTCAATCCATCTTGCGTGAGGACGCCTTCTTGGACGTTTAACACCACGGGGGTACCAACCTAGAATACTTGTGGTCCATCTGTTGTCCTGTCTTCTTGCAATATGTCCAGCCCATTTCCATTTTAGACGTTTAATTCTTTCCCTGATATCATATACCTTTGTGTGGTTCCTTATCCAAGTGATTCGTTTTCTGTCTCTCCTTGTGATGCCTAGTATACATCTTTCCATGCTCCTTTGTGTTGTCTGTAGCCTTTATATCGTTTTGCTTGTGAGTGTCCATGTTTCAGCTCCATAAGTCAGTGCTGGGAGCACACACTGGTTAAACACTTTTCTTTTCAGACATACTGGCATGTGACTCTTCAGAATTACACAGTTTTTGCCAAAAGTGCTCCGTCCAATCCTGATCCTTCAGTTTATTTCATTAATGATTCCGTTGTCCATGGTAATTTCTTGTCCCAGGTACACATAGCTTTCTACTCCTTCTATCTCTGTGTTGTTGAGCAAGATTGTCCTCTTCAACGCAAAAGGGTTGAACATAATTTTAGCCTTTTGCAGATTCATTTTCAAGCCCACCTGAATACTTGCCTTCGCCACTTCTTGTATCATTTTTTATAGTTCGTCTGGATTACTGCTGATAAATGTCATCTGCAAAACACAAATGGTTGAGAAATTCTCCTTTTTTTTAAATTCCTTTCTTTTGTCCCAATCCAGTTTCCTGAATACTTCTTCTAAAACAGCGGTAAAGAGTTTTGGTGAGATAGTATTACCCTGCCGAACACCTTTCCCAAGTTTAATCTTTTTTTTCTTTTATACAAACGGATGGTTGGAGTTGCTTTGTCATATATTTTCTTGATGACATTGATGTATGTCTTCTATATTTCAATTACTTCTAGAGCCTTAACAACAGCAGTTGCGAAGACAGAGTCAAACGCTTTCTCAAAATCAATCAAGGCCATACACAATGGTAATTCGTATTCGTTGTGTCTTTCCATGAGTTTCCTGATTGTTTGGATGTGATCCATTGTACTAAATCCACCTCGAAATCCTGCTCGTTCTTTTGATTGGGCTTCGTCCAATTTGGATTCAATCCTGTATGTCAGCACTTTGGTGAAGATTTTATAAATTACTGATGAGATACTGATTGGTCGATAATTCGTGATATCCTCTTTTCACCCTTTTTGTAAAGAACTATCTTGCGTTATTCCAATCTTCAGGCACATCCGATTTTGTGAGACAATTTGTGAACAAAGCAGCTAGCGTACTGGCAAATTCTTCTGCTGCTTTAATAATGTCTATTGAAATCCCATCTTCACCTAGGCATTTCACTTTTTGTCATATATCTTATACCCTTGTAGAGACTTCTTTCAACACAAGTGCTACTTGTACAAATTCAGCTTCATTTTCTTTTCTCCCTGCTCCCTCTCCTCTATTCTGATCCTGTTCTTCATGTTTGTATAGAGCAGCGGTTCTCAACCTTTTTGACTGGCGGAGCCCTTTTTTTGTAAAAAATTTCTTTATTGGAGCCCCAGTAAGCCTATTTTTTATTTATTCATCAAAGTTACTGATTTATTTTTATTGTTTAAAAATATTTATAATTATATATATTTTTTCAAATTTACTGTTTTTTATTTTCTTCGAGCGGCCGCGGAGCACCGGTTGAGAACCACTGGTATAGAGTATTATAAAGGTCCTCAACTATACTAATAATTTCATTTCCATCTTTTGTGATGGTACCATCTTTCCTTTTTAGTGGAAAAATTTCCTTTGTCCCAACACAGTTTTCGTTTTGCTGATTTTAAGCTCCTATTATCTTAAAGTGCTTTCTTTACAATATCGCAATTAAACTTCCTGACATCTTCTGTAATCCGCTTTCGTACTGCCTTACAAAGTTCTGCATATTCCACTTTTGATTTAGGATCATTCTTCCTAATCTGAAATTCTCTCCGGTCTTTCATCAGTTTCTTTGTTTCTTCAGTTATTTTCTTCACCGGTTTGATTTTTTTTTCGCCAGCGACTTCTTTTTGCTACTTCTTTTAGGGTTGTGGTTAAATTTCTGTTCATCGTGCTGATATCTTGTCCATCTTCAGTGGTGTTATATAGCAAATCAAATCTGTTCTTCACCTCTAACTGGAATTTATATCGATGTTCTTGAAGCTTTGCCATATCGATGACAATTTTTGTATTTTTGATATAAGTGTAACTTATTGTGTAACTTATGTTTGTATTTGTATATTATATTATATATTGGTATATTGTGTATATTTGTATCTTGTAATTTGTTGTTTGTTCGTTTTAAATAAAAGTTTCGCTCTTTCCATTCTAGTGTTAAGCATTATTCTACATATCACTAGTCGATGATCATTTCCTGTATTGAATTTGTTGAGAATACTGTAGTCTTGGATCATATGCTTCTTGTTAGATAGGATGTAGTCGATCTCACTTGTTGTTCCAGTTGGGCTTCTCCAGGTCCACTTTCTTTGGGGTTTCTTCTTTAAAAACGAATTCATGATGCATAATTGTTCGCTCTCTGCGAATTCGACGAGTCTGTTTCCTCCGTCATTTCGTACACCGTAACCATGACTTCCAACTGAGCTTTCACCATTTCTTCTCTCACCAATTCTGGCATTGAAGTCACCCATTACTATTTTGATATGATGGTTTCATCTACTATGCATCTCGTCTAATTCTTCATAAAAGTCTTCTACTTCTTCCTCAGAATAGCTTGTTGTTGGTGCATATACTTGTATAATCTGTATCCGGTATCTGTTTGATATTTGCATAACCAACTTTGCAACTCTATTAGATGTACTATCTAACTCAACGATGTGATTTTTCCACTTTTTTATGAATGAGAAATCCCACTCCACTGGTTCTTCTATTATCTGTTCCTCTGCAGTAAAATACATTTTTCCATAAAATACAATTTCTATCCCTTTGGGAAAGAGCACAAACCATCCCAAGATGGTCTCTCTGAGCGGTCAGTGGTCACGTCTGTCTGTCTGTCTGTAGTAAAATACATGTCCACCGGCAAGTTCGATTTTCTCCTCTCCTTTTCTTCTTACTTCACAGATGCCTAAGATGTCCCAATTTATTCTTTCCAGTTCTTCTTCCAACTCCTGCAAACAATTTTCTGAAGAAAGAGATCGTCCGTTATACGTGACCAAGGTCATCATCTTATGGCATCCTGGTCCAACCCAGAGATTCTTAGCACCCTCTGTCTTCATGTCTTGTTGGTTGCTGTCGTTACAAGGGGCACTCAGACTGCTGAGGACTGAGGGCCTTAGTTTATAGACAGAGTTCATACTTCTTTTTAGAGGATTTTCGGCCGTAATCCTTCACGCTGGCCAGTGCGGGTTGGGGGAAGCCCATCCGCGTTCCCACATGTTAAAACATGGCTACTTACAGGCTGCACCACGAGAAAGTGCGGATTGGACTTTAAACCTCTACTCCTAGTAGATTCCTTCAAGCCCTCATAATGAAGCAATTGGAGGGTCTTCTCCTAGTTAACAAGTAAAGACTATTCCACAGCCCATTTACTCTCTCATATATATTCATTTATTTATGAAATATTATCTGCAGACGAGCATTTATGGTTTTACCGCCTGTGGGCTACACGAATTTTGTCGCCCTTCTCCCATTCTAGTCTAATTTTCTTGGCTACTCTTTTCTCGACATCGCTCGCCATCCCTCCTGCGCTATAACTCACTTGGCCTTCCTCCCTTTTCCTCGCAAGTACACCTGCGTTTCCAAGAAACTCTTTTGATCACTCCCATGCTCACACTCTCTAAGTCACTATTTTAGTCATTCACATGTGCTTGCATACTGTTTTGGTCACTCACCATAGGTGGAGATACGCCCCCCCCCCCAGCGTCAAAGGCTGGAGCCTACTGATCTAATGCATATGCGTATATATGAATTGACATCATCATCATCATGCCTCTCCCCAGCAATCATCACCGTGCCCACTTCAAACATTCGTGTCTATCTCCGTCTTTGTCACTCTCATGCTTGAACGCTGTTTCGGTCACTTACATAATTCATGCTTTAGGTCACTCTTTTGGATGCTCACTATCATGGTTCCTTGCTTTATGGGTCACTCTTTTGATCATTTAACTGTTTACACATGATCTAGGTCATTCTGTCGATAATTCATATGCTTGCACGCACTGTACATCACTCACTGACCTGTCTCTCTCTCTGTAAGTAATTCTTTTGGTCACTTACATGCTTGCTCTCTCTCTAAATCCCTTTTTTGGTCACTCACTTACCTAGTCTCAAGCTGTCTGGGCAGAGGCGGATTTATTGAGGGTTGTCCAAATTTTGCAGCCCTTCTCCCGTTCTACTAATTTTCTTGGCCACTTACTTCTCAAATTTGCCTCCCTCTGAACATGCTGCACTGGGCTATAGCTCGTCAAGCTCCCCTGTAAATACGCCACTGATTATTAGCCAAGGTCTATACAAAACAGTGCGTTTGTTCCAAGACGTTGTCGTGTTATTTACGAATTATACCGGGTGATTACTTAATTCCCCTTGCCGCATTTTACATATTTAATCAAAACTTAAACAAAAAAGCAAAAATGTTAAAATAAATTTTGCCTTTTTCATTAGTCAAATTGTTAGATCAGATTTTATCAGTTTACTTTATTTTTTAATAAACCATATATAAGGAATGGTGGCAAAGAAGTAAAATTGTTCACAAGAGTTCTGTAAGGCGCTCAGTGCCATAAGCGAATAGTTATGACACAGAGGACGCATGTGGATGACTTTTTACGTGGTAGAATTATCGGCCGCCTGGAATGTGGGCGTACTCAGATGGAAGTATCCGAGGAACTTGGAATTGCCCAAAGTGCCATCTCTAGGCTTTGGCAACGATTCCAAGATAACGGAAATGTCAGTAGACGTTACAGTACAGGTCGCCCCCGAGTTACAACGCCGAATGAAGACCGGTATTTGGCAGTAACTGCCAAAAGAAGCAGACGGAGCACAGCATCCGACCTGTCTCGTCAGCTATCTGCAGCCACGGGTACCACAGTTTCAAGGCAAACCGTGTACAGACGTTTGGGAGATATTGGTCTATATGCTCGCAGGCCTGTCAGATGTGTTACGCTCACGGCAACTCACTATCGGCAGCGATTAGCCTGGAGTAGAGAACATGCAATGTGGACATCGTCACAGTGGGCTTGTGTGATGTTTTCCGACGAGTCCAGGTTTAGCTTGCAGTCTGATTCACGTCGGACTTTCATATGGAGAACGCCAGGTACCCGTTACCACCAAGACAACATCATTGAACGACACCGTTACGGTGGTGCAAGCATTGTTCGTTTGGGGTGGAATTATACTGCATTATTATGGGCTTTATGAATAAGTAACGTTTGTTTTGTTTCTGAACCTTTATTTGCCGGAGCTGGCATTATCCTTAATTTATGGACATGAGTGTATTTGGGTCGAGAGATATCTTTACTAGGACCATTTGAGTTAGGTACACATAATGTGTGCCTGTGGTCTTGAAAAAAAGAATCATTAAAAACTAGGGCTGGGAATCGATTAAAAGTTTTAACTGGTTAATCAAAAATTTAAATCGAATATTTTCAAATGCATTCATAGCGAACGTAGTGTTGATAACTATAATATATCAATTGATGCTATAAAAATATATTCTGTTCATTTCACGCATCAATCCACTGAATGGATGTAAACAAATACAGAAATAGATTAAGAAATAAAGACCGCGCCCGTTTCAATCTATTTAATATCGTTTTGCTTTGCCAGAAACATGAATGTGCAAATTTCTAGAACTTGAAAAACGACTTTTGAATGATTACTCTACTCATGTTACTCTATGGAAGTTGTTCTCCTAAAATGTTTTGTAAAAGGGGCCGTTCAAGTATTACGTCAGCAAATTTTTAGCCATTTTTGACCTCTTCTCCCCCTTGTCAGCAAAAGTCAGCAAAACTCGGACCCCCCCCTCCTTCTCTTGTGAGCAAAAGTTCGTCGGCTCTGTTTCCTACCTCCTAACGCATATTGGGGGGGGATCAGAGACGTACGCGGGGTAGGCATAGGGGGGCTCGTGTCCTTCCCCTCCAGACGATCAAAAAAATATTTTTTAACGCAAAAATATTTAAAAAAATGAATAAAATTTCGAAAGAAAATACGTTTATACGTATGTTAATATAATCAATTTCTGTTAATTTCAATGGTATTTGAAGGCTAAGAACTCAAAATTTCTTTTTAAGAAATTCATTGCGACCCACCCTCTAAGCCATATATGGTAAACCCTTGGCCTGCGGATCAAATGTGGCCTGCCCCCCAAACATGGTTTTGTAAAAATTCAGTAAGCGGCACATTTACAGATCGCTCAAGTGACCTGTGGCACAATTCCAGAACATTTAACCGGCCCTTGGCACATTTTCATGCCATTCAAGTAGGCCCGTGGCACATTCACGGAAAACTTAAGGGACCCGCGACACAGTTCCAGAACACTTAAGCAATCCAGAATTGAATTCCAGAAAGCAAATTCCAGAACACTTAAGCATTAAAAGGGGTTTTTTTTTTTCAAATAAATCACGATAATTTACAAACTTTCAATGAAAAATTTTAATTATATTGATTAACTCACAAAAAAAACTTTTAATCGTGATTGAGAAATTGATCGATTAATCGGACCAGCTCTAAATTTACTAAAATTTTAGCATAAGAAATAGTGGAGAAAAAAAAAATTCGTTGTTACTCACACTTACACTGGGTACATTGTCAGTATTGCAGGTAATGTCACCGAGAAGCCTGTCACGGATCTCCCAAGCAAAAATGGATGGACAATTCCTCTTCATTTCGGCTATTTTCGCCACGATATTGGGTGTCGCCACTCTTGGTTTACTGCCTCCTATAGCTCGTGGCCGAACGGAACCAGTCTCGTAATAACGACCGAGTATCTTGGACACGCAACCGTTCGATACTTGCAAAATACGAGAAATATCGCAAGGTCGAGCTCCTTTATGAGCTAACTCTACTATCTTATGACGAGTCGAATCCGGTAAAGGTCTTCCATTGACGTAGATTCCACCCAATTGATTAACACCGCTGTGTCCTAGAAATTTAAGTAAAATACAATAATTTTATTCAAAATTTATTTATTTTCAATACATTTATACATGGATTGAAAAAAAAAACCTTATATTAATTACCTTTATGCGGCATGGTCGATACGATCAGGCAATGCACGATCCTCAGTCAGGTAATTATTATCTGCGAATAAAAAATAAAGCAGGCTACATGGTATGAAAACGTTTTTGAAATACAGAAGTATTGTGTGCCAGAGAGAATAAGTACGAAATTGATCGTTGTTGTTTTGCAATCTGTCAGAAAACTTTCTCCTGTTTTTCGTATCTTGTATAATGTACAGTGATACCTAGCTACAACGATACTCGATATAACGATAAATCTTTCGGCAACGATATTTTTTCAAATCGCAATAATTTTTTCAATTATTTTTCTTTCATTTATTTTCACTTCTTTTTTACGACTTTTGACATTATTTTTTCATTTATTCTAGATATGTTCTTTTATTTGTGTTCATTTATTCTGGACTTTAATGGTAAAAATGTTCTTCATTTATTTGTGCTGAAAACGTTCTTAATTTTAATTCTGGAATTTATTTCTCATAATCACTTTTAATCATTTCTTTTATATGTTTTCATTCATTTCTTTCTTTCATTTTTCATTAATTTCTTTCATTCATTTTTCATTAATTTCTTTCAATCATTTTTCATTCATTTCTTTCATCCATTTCTTGCATTCATTTCTTGCATTCATTTCTTGCATTCATTTCTTGCATTCATTTCTTGCATTCATTTCTTGCATTCATTTTTTCATTCATTTCTTTCACTCATTTCTTTCATTCATTTCTTGCATTCATTTTTTCATTCATTTTTCATTCATTTTTTCATTCATTTTTTCATTCATTTCTTTCATTTGTTTCTTTTATCAATTCTGACATAATTTTCTATTTATTCTGGAAATGTTTTTCATTAACTCTAGAAATGCTTTTCAGCAATTCTGGGCTTATGAATTTCTTTCATTAATTCCAATGGGGTATTTCTTGCATTTATTTTGTTTTTCGGCTCTTTTGAGTTCTGTAATAATGTTATGCCATTTTTTAATGCCAACTTCTACCATAAATATATAAAGTTTTGACTCAAGATAGCCCCAAAAAAGTGTGTGCGATCCAGTCCAGGCCTTCGAAATCGTTGAAACGCCCCTGTATCCCATAGGCGAATACACGAGGGGCTGTGTTAAGGGCGATTGCCCCCCTCCTTCCCCAAAACATTTGTATTATTAGCATTGACGGGAGGAGGTGGAAAATCCCCCAACCAATCGAAGAGCCTGTATCCGCTTATGCTGAAACTAATTGCGCAACAAATAGATTCGTAATCGGATTCTATAGGGATTTTTACGACTCATCTCAGAAAACCCTACGACCCATAGGTCAAGAACCCCTGTTCAGAGGTCTACTGTTAACCTTCTCTTGACATAACCATAAATCCCTCTGTAACAGCGGTTCTCAACCTTTTTTGACTCGCGGAGCCCTTTTTGGTACATCATTTCTATGGCGGAGCCCCGTAGGACTATTTTTATTTACTCATCAAAGTTACTGATTTAGTTTTATTATTCAAAAATATTTATAATTATTTTTTTCAAATTTACTTTTTACCCTTATCAATCTGGGTGTTTTACATTCCTCGAGTTGCACCGAGGAGCACCGGTTGAGAACCGCTACTACGATATTTTTTCATATCTCGCTCAAAATAATGTAATAGATTTTTAAACCTGTCACCTCTTCCGAGGGCATTTAATAACTACGAGGAGGTGTACCACCTGTGCAATGAAGTTGTCGGTGTTGCTACTTTGTGTACAAAAGTATAATGCAGATACAGTAAACTCCTTAACAGGAGCAAAACATCCACTGAATTTTATTAATCAATTATAATTTTTTTTACGTGCATAAGTATCCCTCACCTTACACGATTTTGCTATAACGCAGTTTTGTAAATTTGATTTTAGAAATCGGCTAAATTTGACCTGGAGTTTAATGCTAACCCTGAAAATAGGCTTGCAAATTAAAGATATGGCCTAGTTAAAATGGCAAAATCCGTTGGATTTCGTGATGTAGATAAGACAAATGTGAGACAAACGCTCAAATCCAATTCACCAGATTTCACTAATCAACAACTTCTGATAACATTGAAAACGCTATCAGAATTTCAATTAAAGAGAAAGATCGTAATGAAACTATAATTTTCGTATTTGCGAAGGATATTTAAACTCTTAGTGGTACTGAAGTTTTCATACCGAGACGAAGAATGCTGCCTGTCACCTGCATCTCGACTGCGTGTTTCATTAAAAAAAGTTATCAGAGCCAGTTATCATACCAGGCTCTTCAGGAAAGAAAACATCCACACACACAAGAATCAATCAGAAGCACTGAAGACAAAAATAAAAAGTATTAATTAAATTCATTCATATAGCTTAATTCACGAGATTTAAAAAAAAAAAAAATTTAAGTTGAAATAATCAAAAAACCGTCGAAAAAATTACCGGAGGTTCGGTTTACTTTTTTATTTTTCTGAATAAAACCCCCTTATCTTACCCATGTTAAATTCAACTAAATTTACGTGATCATTTCGCGGAACCAATTAATCGCGTAAAGTGGAGGATGCCTGTTATTACATTAATTATAAGGGCACCTTCTAGTGTTTCTAACAACGCCGATTTAGAAGAGATCTCAACAACAGCATAAATTTGATAGCACGTGATGATAATACTGCCTCTCGATATAACGATAATCCCTCAATAACGATATTTTCTCTTCGTTGGTATTCTATATACGAATAGAAAATAATGAAAAGCAATAGTTCTAGCTCATTCTTTTTGCCTTCGAATGGGTGAGAAGAAAGTAGGGATATGAGAGATTACAACACACGCTTTTCAACGAATCAATGTACGCTCTACAATAGGTAGCCTACTACTGCACTTGGAAAAAATAAATAAACGGAAACGTTTACTCACGGACAACAATTCGTTGATTTCTTCGCTTTACCTATCGATAGCTCCACCTACTCTCGAGAGTATCAGAGGGGACCGAACATGTATTCTTTGTGATGTGACACACATAATCAATGACACGACACGGTACCTCGTATTGCAAGCGTGCATACACACGGTAGGCCTACATAACACGACAAAGAATATCACGATCATCAATTTACAAGACGTGAACCATATTCAGCATTTTAAGGATTCTGAAATCTTTTCAACATTTTAAGGATTCTGAAATCTTTTCAACATTTTAAGGATTCTGAAATCTTTTCAACATTTTAAGGATTCTGAAATCTTTTCAACATTTTAAGGATTCTGAAATCTTTTCAACATTTTAAGGATTCTGAAATCTTTTCAACATTTTAAGGATTGTGAAATCTATAGGCCTGTACAACATTTTAAGGATTCTGAAATCTACGACAGATACAGGAAACTGGCTAAGTGAGGAGATATCGATGTTTCAGGAAAAAGGAAAATGCATCTCTTCTCTCACGGGGACTCGAACCCCAGTCTCTCGTTTTATCCGGTAAACGAGAGACCAGGGCTCGAGTCCCCGTGAGAGCAGAGATGCATTTTCCTTTTTCCTGAAACATCGATATCTCCTCACTTAGCCAGTTTCCTGTATCTGTCATATTAACAAAGGAGAGTGACGTCTTTTGTCATAATTCTGAAATCTATTCAACATTTTAAAGATTTTGGAAATTATTCTCAATAAATATTTCAATTCATAACTACAGTGAATACAATATAGTAGACCAGGGGTACACAACCTCCGGCCCGCGAGCCAAATGCGACTCACGAAAGGTGTTCTGGTAGAAAAGTATTTTAATACACACAATACGATAAACACCATATTTCCTTCATAAAAATTCGGGTAATCGGGATCCATACGGGATGTCACCAGTTATCACGAAAAAAAAGCATCAAATGCCAATAAAGTTGCTAGTCAAAGGAAAAAAAAAGTTGTCAAGGGCTAGTGAAGTTGCTAATTACATCCAAAAAATTGTCAAAGGCAAGTAAATGTGCCAATTATCGTTAAAATTGCCGAAAAACCACCAATGACGGGAAAAGAAGGCTATTACAAGTCACAATGGATAAAAATGTAATTCATCAAAACAAAAAAATTGTATGTTTGACAAATATGTGAGGTGAAAAAAAAATATATGACTATAATTATAATTATGATGGAATCATAATTATTATAACATATTTTATGAAAATAATTTTAATTCTTGTTTTCAAAAATTAAGGTAAGCCTCGTTGAAAATAAGGGGAAAAACGGGACATTTCATAGAAAAGTCAGGACGGCTAAAATTACGGAAATGTACAGTAAAATACGGGTCATATGGTCATACTTTATATACAACTTTCTGGCCCGAGAGCGGCAGAAATACCGTAAACCCGTCCCGCGGACTGAAAAGATTGTGCACTCCTGCAGTAGAATCCCAACTATCCCCAGCCGAGTTAAAAAATAATAATGCATTAACGCAGCGATTCTCAACCGGTGCTCCACGGAGCCCTTGAGGTTCTATGTACACTTCCCAGGGACTTCACGGCCACTCGAGGAATATTAGATGAATCAGTAAGTTTTATAAATAAATAAATAAAAAAAACGAGGCCTACGCGCGGGGCTCCACTATAGAAATTATATATTATACTAAAAAGGGCTACTATATATGATACTAAAAAAATTACTACTTTGGGAACCGTGGCATTAATGAATCAACATAACCTTTTCACGTTTGTGATTTATCAATAAAATAAGTTTCAATCATTTTTGTAATAGCTAGGCCCACGTTTTACGTTAACGTTTTATTTACTTTAAAAGTATGTATTCATGCTGTACAGTAAACATAATTTTATGTTCCCTGCAATTAAGTTATACATTATAAAATTTATCTTAAAATGTGCACGATATTTTTATTCTTGGACTATTCCGGCCTATCCTTTATTACAAAAAAAAGTTTGAAATGTACAGTAGGCTACAATACATAACAAACATTTATAAAGATGTGAGTTTTGGTATAAAAAAGGGTGTTTTTTAATTGTAATGGGTTTGATAGAAAGTGAGCATGAGAGTTATCCGGCTTACACGGCTTTTTTATTATCCGGCATGCCCTTCTATTACATTAGGCCGGATAGTTGAGTGTACTGTACTTTTTTATTAGCATTCGAAATGGTCAATTGAAATACGGTGGAATCTCGATATAACGATATGCACTATAAAATGCATTTGTGAGAGTTTATTCACAGCAAAAAATTGTAATTGATTAGTTAATTAATTAAAATTCAGTTAGTAACATTGGTGCCGAAAGTGTTTCAGGTCTGTGGATGCTCATATTGAGCTATGTGCAGGATATTGTCATTAATGATTTAGTCCTGGGGGTGTTTAACCTGTTCTATGAAATTCTGTGGGTACTCGAGCACCCCCGGCTCCAACACCACTGCCCTGTAAAGTAGCTTACCGTACAACACTTTTGTATACTACACAGAAACTAGCTTCACCGCAACCTCATCAGCGGTAGGCAGTTCAAAATGCCGATGCTAATAAACACCCTCGAAAGAACAGACTGGTGAGGAATTAAAAAAAATTTTGAAGGTGATGCTGAGGGAAATATAAAAAATATAGTTGTGTAGCAGTTTCAAAATCGCCTCAAAAATATCGTTACAGAGGGATTTATCGAAGTAAAGAATATCGTAGAGGAGTTAAATATTCGACTATGTAGGCAATTCCAAATACGATTTAAAAAATATATATATATCGTTATAGAAGGATTTATCGTTGTATCAAGTATCGTTGTAGCGTGGTTTTACTATATTAGATACTATATTTCATTATTGCTTTTTGTAAAGCTTCGATAGATTTTATCATACGACGCATGCTTAATGTATTTATAATAATTCGAAGTAGCTATAATTTTTGTATATATAAGTTTTATATTCATTAAAAAATATATTATTCAATCTGCATCTGAGTAAACTTTTCAATTCATTTATAATATGAAAGTAATTACGATTTTTATTTTTTTATATTCAATTATTAATACAGTACTAATCAATTCATAGGAATAATAATTTCGTAATAACCAATCACACTAAAATGATTATATACCTTAATGATATCTTAATTATACATGGGTAAAAAAAATATGGATATTTAACTTCGAAACAGAAGTTAAATATCCATTACTTTTTCTAGTTCTGTATTGTAATTATGCGCACGTAATTTACAGAAAAATTATGTACGTTATTATATAATTAGTTGTTATGTAATTATGTTATTATTATAATTAAAAATTATGATTTATATTTTGTCAATCATCAAAAGAAATTTATAAATTGTTGATAAAAATGTGTACTCACTTTCAAATATGTAAGCAATATTCTTTTAAAAGAACTGTTTAAAATTACTTACTAAGGCTATACAGTATTTTAAAAATCCATGAGTATTCTCGAGTATTCCGTATTATAAAATTCTTACCTGTTAATACGATTTTCAGTGCTTTAGTGGAATGAGGTATTTTCGTAGTACTTTGGACAAAATTCAACTTACCCCAATGTATCGATTTCTCTGTTAACACTTGATGAATTCACAAAACGTTTAAAACTGATTATGGGATGGAGTACTGGAAAATTGTGCCTAAATACACTCACTATACACTTCTTGGCAGGATTGGCGAGATTTTTCTATGTGTGATTATTGTGTGTGTGTGTGTCATAAATATATACTTCTATATAAAAACAACTCTACCATCCGAGGTATTTATTTTATCCTGATTTCTTTTTTAAATTAAAAAAAATTCATTTCTTTTTGATTGGAATTTGGCTTTAAAATATTATTTGGTGATGTTTTCCCGCAATTTTTGGTGATTGTTGAATAAAAGGAGCTCGCTTTCCCACATAAGAACAGCGATTCTTTTCTCTCTTGTATCAAAGGTTGTCATGGCAACGGGATATTCATTTTTAGCCAATAAAGTTGAAGAGAAAATGCATTATTCTCTCCTTAGAAGGAGGAGCTACATACAGCTCGGAACAAAAAACACGTGCACGCGGAACACGCGTTGTTTGTTCTTTTGCATCCATTGACTGGGAGAAGTTTTAAAGGTGAAATATATCTTTGAAAAAATCCGAGTCTATCTATATCTCTTTCGCGTGCGCGCGTCATGAATTCCAAACTTTCGTAAAATACACTCACTTCCAATAAAACCCAACGATAAGGAAATTAAATTTTAGCAACATGAAGAGTGTCCGAAACGAATGAAAATATGTTCTACCAGAGCTCAGGCGTTTTGCAGCCCGATTAGGAAACACATTTTCACCCCTCTACAATATCCGTATGT
The DNA here is from genome assembly GCF_987345545.1 of Pholcus phalangioides. Taxonomy (NCBI): domain Eukaryota; kingdom Metazoa; phylum Arthropoda; class Arachnida; order Araneae; family Pholcidae; genus Pholcus; species Pholcus phalangioides. The sequence goes on from NW_028301625.1 coordinate 21,302,091, forward strand.
GCACTTTTCAGCGTTTATTAATAAGTTAATCATTTTGATCATTTTTGTCGCACCACGGTCATTTTCTGTTCACGAGGGCTAATTAGACAGGGACCTATAATTTATTGCCGATTCTGAACTGCAGCGTTCGGCATTTTGCCTTTGTTTTAATACTTATCGAGAGATTGGTGAGCTAACCCCTCGATGTGGAACACCCTGCGGCAGCAATCTTTTTTCTGTGGTCATGTTATCGCCATTTCTGTTGTATCCCTGCGTCAGGAAATTTTCTGACAAGGACGAATCGGATATCGAATTCGCGACACCTTAAACATCTGTTGATACTTTAAGCGAGTATCTTATCGACCTGGGCTACCGCACCCCCTTATTAATAAGTAGGGTTAAGATTTTTTTATGACCTGAAAACTGCTAGAAAATGCTCCAAAAAAATTCATTTATGCTCTAAAAAAATAAAAATATGCTCTATAAAACAAAAACAAAAAAAAATGACCTAAACATTTTCCTCTTCCACACATTTCCGGTAAAGTTAATTTTAACGAAAGGATGTACCAATATGAGGAATATTAATGCTATTCAAACTATTTTAAATCATCAGTTGTAGCTTGAAAACTGAAATTCTTCAATTTACCAACTATCAAATGTAGAATCAGAGAGAGAAACCGTTTTTTTATTTTTTTTTTATTTCTTTACCAAACTAAACGTTTACTGCCTAAAAGCATATCCCATATGGGAAAAGAGAAAAACTTCAAAATATACAAATTAATCTAGAAACTTTACGCTAAAATGGGAGTGCATGTACAAGTCTTTCAGTAGTAGATGGGATGCAAGTAAAAAAAACTATTTCTCATTGAAAATTTTTGAAATATGTGAAATAATGCCTTAAAATCATTAAAATATGCTCTATCACGTAAAAATAGTGAAATATACACGAAAACAAAAAAACTTGCAAAATCATAGGAATCCTAGCCCTGTTAATAAAATATACGGTGTACACCGAACTTTGGTGTTTTCCCAAACTTTTTTGTTCCATCGCCCCCTTCTTCTTCTTTTGTTCTAATCACCCCAACTCAAAACTTTCCATGGGATCCACAGCTTCTACAGCTCCCAAACCATTTCATCACCCCCAGGGGGCGATATTGCCTACTTTGGGAAACACTGGTGTACACTATGAAACGAATACTGGTTTATACTCGTGAGCACATCTATGGGCTTATAAGGTCTATAGTATAAAGTTTGTAAAAAAACAAACAAAACGCATCTGTATGAATTGATAGGATTTTTAAGCTATTGGTTTCTCTCAAACAGTTCAAGTCAAGATGATATACGTGGTCAATATGTTTTAATCCCGTTTTACATTCATTAATACGAATTATTAGTGCCCTCTTCTTTTGCCCCCCCCTGCCAAGCACAACTAAAATCTCTGGGTTATGAAAAAAGTTAAATTTTTTTTTTACCTACGTTAGCCCTTACCAAAGTTAGGCGACGTTTTACTGTATATTTTCAGTCGATCCCGCTTATAACGTTCCCACTTAGAGAGTTTTCCCGATTAGTACGACATATCTTTGTGGTCCCAACTCTAACTAATTCTCATTAATATTTGCCGTTTAAAGCGTTTTCCCGCTTAAAACGTTTCCTCATGGCATATTTTTAAAACCGTTACAAGGGAGGTTCACCGTATGTGTGCTGACAGACTATAAGTCTAACTCCATACAAGAAGACTGATAGTGCTCTAGCCTATCTGCCTAGAGATCAACTATGCATATATATGTACAGGGTGTTTCAAAAAGAATCACCCGATTTGAAATGAGTATATTACGAAAAGTATTGAACACTTAAGATTAGTTTTATATTACATGGCTAATCATAACGTTCTTTTACAAACCAAATTAAAGGTGCTCAATATGTCCACCTTGGGATGCACGGCATATGTCTATACGGTAGTCAAATTCGTCCCCAAGCTTTTGCGAGCATGTTTGAATCCACTGCTTCCACGGCTGCTGTTATGCGTATTTTCAGTTCGGCTAATGTAGCCGGAAGGGGAGGCACATGAACGTAGTCTCATATAAACTCCCACAAGAAGAAATCGCACACTGTGCGGTCCGGCGATCTTGGAGGCCAGTTGATATTCAACTGAATCGTCAGGTCCCGCACGGCCGATCCATCGTTTAGGAATACGATTGTTCAAAAATTCTCGAACGTCCAAACTACAGTGTGGTGGTGCTCCGTCCTGCTGGAAAATGAAGTCATCCGAATCGGTTTCTAACTGGAGGAAAAGCCAATCTTGGCAAACACTGAAGTAGAGGCCGAAGGAAGAGCGTTAGCGCTACCTGTCGGCAACTGCGTGAAACTCGAGATTTCCCTCTTTCTACCAATACATTATTCGATCAAAACGTATTAACAGTTGAATAGTTATGATTTTTTTAAAATCGGATGATTCTTTTTGAAACACCCTGTATATTTCTAATTTTTTGCCGGTAAGAAATGAAATTTCAGTTTTTAAGCACTTTCTACTATATAGGGTACATGGGAAAGTAATTTTATCCTGTAATAACTCGCGAACCGTTGTTCCTAGAGGTGTACTTTCAACTAAAAAAGTATCCAAATAACGTGAAGACCTCAGATACGTCATTTATATTGCAAGGGGGGGGGGGGGTTTGGGGTTCTAACCCCCCTCAAGCCGAGATTATAGTGTTATTTTGCAGGAAAAAACGTAAACTTCCCTTGAGAAGAAAAAATAATTGAAACCCCCCCCGAGAAAATTCTGCGTACGCCTATGCAAGGGGATGTATAGTTATTAAAATAAAAATGGCCACTTTCTCCTAAAAATACCTAATTACTATATAGAAAGTTGTTGCCCCGTCTCTCCTGAACCCAAAAAAAAAAAAATTCCATGTCTTTAAGTGTAATATTTGCTTAAATATTTTTTGAATTCGGGAATCGCTGAAATTGAGGAAAAGAACGGCATAAACTAACGGTCAAGCTATTTTTACGCTTTTTAAAAAATACTGTTATTTTCCTCATTTTCAGTGATTTGCGAGTTCAAATATCTCGGTGAATATTGCACTTGAAAACATGATTTTTTTTGGGCTCAAGAAAGACAGAGCCCATCCGGGCATGGTCCAGGGTTCACATTTTTTTTAAAATTTAAATGAACAAACAACAAATTACAAGATACAAATATACAATATACAAATACAAATGTATAATATAATATGCAAATACAAACATAAGTTACACAAAGACACCGACACAAAACATACACATATATTACATGCACTATGTAGCTCCAAGGAACTGTATGGTCCTTCCAGCAGGCCTATATGATGATATGGGATGCCTGCACAACGAGATCTGGTACTATGATTTTTGAAAGTAAATATACTAATATGTTATGTCAATATGCTAACAGCTAAGGAGTCCGAAAGCACCACTTTGCTCCGGGAGGGGGGGGGGGCAAGGTGTTGAGACGGCCCTGCATAAAACCCCCAAGACGGAAGCTCGTTGAACTCTAGCTCAAGGGTCTGTAGATCGACCTTATTTATAAAAATTCTCTGTTCACTATAAATTTACTTGAAGAAATCAATTCAATAAATAAAAAGAATTTTGATCCTGGATGAAGGGGGATAGGTGACCGTGGATAAGAAAGGGAACCATGGGCAAAAGAGGTTAAGAAACACCACCTTGAAATATCCCAGGACAGATAGGAGGCCATATGGCTCCATTTTGATAAACCACTGATTCAACTCATTTTAATGGGCCTTCTCAAATTTTACCGAGAGATATTTAGTTCGGAACAAATTCTAAACTATTCCGAACTACACATCCGGAACCCGGCAACACTGAACACATTGCCACTAGAAGATGAAATACAGTAAAACCTCTCTACAACGATACTCCGTATAAAGATAAATCCCTATACAGTGATTTTTTTCAAATCTTGTTTGGAATTGCTTATGGTCTAAGGGGCCGTTCACAACTATTACGTAAGCAAAGTTTTAGCCATTTTTGACCCTTCCCCCTTGTCAGCAAAAGTCAGCAAAATTTCGTCATCAGCTCTACCCCTCTGAATCCTAACCCATATTGGTGGGATCAGAGACGTACACGGGAGGGGGGGGGCATAGGGGGGCTCGAACCCCTCCCCCCCCCCTCCCACGATCAAAAATTTATTTTTTAATTGAAATTTCGGAAGAAAATACTTTGATATGTTATTATAATCAATTTCTATTAATTTCAGTGTTATTTTAAGTCTATGAACGCAAAATTTATCTTTAATAAATTCATTGCGGCCCACCCTCTAAACCATATAATGAAAAATCGCATAAAGGCCCTTGGCCCGAGGACCAAATATGGCCCCGGAGGGTTATCTGATGCGGCCTGCCCTCCTCAACCCTAATTTTGTAAAAAAATTAACTAAGCGGCACATCTACAGATCGCTTAAGTGTCCCGTGGTACAATTCCAGAACATTTAAGCGGCCCCTGGTACAATTACAGAACATTTAAGCGGCCCGTGGCACATTTTCAGATTATTTAAGTGATCCGCGGCATATAATTACGGATCACTTGAGTGATGCGTGGCACAGTTCCAGAGCACTTAAGCGGCCCGGACGCATTTCCAGATCACTTGGATCCGCGAAAAATTTAGAGATCACTAAAGCGGCTCTGTAGGGCACTTATCAATAGGGGAGGATGTCACTTCAAGTGCCTACAAACTATCGAAAGGATTTTCTAGTTTTCGGCGCTCCGAGTAAGATGCTATTAAAAATATTTCATGTCTTCATAAAGGGTGGTTGATGACGTAAGCATTATCCAAACCCCCCTTCATAAACAAATACAATTTTCCATTATGAATAATATATGCAATTAAACAACATTGATTAAGAGTAGGGAGAAACCCAGAAACACCAAAAATAAATATCCTGTTTTTGCTATGAAACACTGTTTTTTTCAGTTTGGGTCAATTTGACCCAGTCCGCGGTTCTAGTGTTAATGAAGTTGCCGTGAAGCTGTTTTCTGTGTAGTGTACGAAAGTGCTGTGCAGTAAACCACTTTACAGTGTGGAACAACAAACGAATCAGTTTTTTTGTTGTTGCGAATAAATGCTTATAAATGCATTTTATGGTGGTACCAACAACGCTAATTCAGCAGAGATGATAATACAAGCATAAATTTGGTGGTGATTGATAATAATCAGAGCCGCCCTTAGGGGTGTGCGACAAGTGCTGCCACACCGGGCCCCGCACTCACTGTAAATTTTTAGAGGCTCTTTCATCAATTCCCAAATTATTTCTTTGTATTAATTCTGAATTTTCTCATCAATTCTTGAATTATTTTCTCCGTAAGTCTGTATTTTCATCAATTCTAAATCATCGTTGGTGTTGGGATTATTTCTTTCAATATTATTATTTCAGATTATTTCATCAATTATAAAATTTCCATTAGTTTCGGGCCTCATTTCCCTTTGTTCTCGAAACATATTCTTTGTTCTCGAAATCGTTGACACGCACCTGGTCTCGCGTCTGGTAAGAGAGGTCCTGATAAAATAATGCTACCTCTCGATATAACGATAACCTCCCTACAACGATAATTTTCCTTAGTTCGCATCGCTATATCGGAATTTCACTACACGTACTTACTATGTCGTTTAACATGTAACATGATTGCTGTTTTTTTAATCCTCCTGATTCACCCATCACGAAAAGAATGGAAACTCAATAGCTTAGATGAAAGCCAACGTTTCTACTATACATGTAAAAAAAAAGGTAAAATAGGAGGCATGTTAGTGGAAAATATAAGTTGATGAAAAACTTGCAGAACATATGAGAGAGAGAGAGAGAGAGGAGAGAAAATAAAAAAAAACGACGGGGTGAGAGAAAATAGGGTGAAAATGTTAGTCAGAGGAGTAAATATAAAAACGTATTCTTTAGCCTTCCAAAAGCGGGAAATAAAAATACTCCAGCACACACATGTACATTCCTCGCTTCGTTTTCGGTATGATGAGAAATTTCACACTCAGGTGGAGTCAATGAAAAGCTAAACTGACCGGCTTTTGTGTTGGGAAATGGTTGTTTTCACCGCATTTCTCGCCCCCCTCATTTTTCCACGCACTCTCTCTATTCATCCTCGTAACTGAGGCAGCAACAAATGACGTCCAAAGCTTCAACGCAAAAAAAAAAAAATCCCATCCATGTTATACATCCATAAAGAACCTAGGCTCTCGAAGCTCTATTCCAAGCCGCTTTTATATATTCATAAAAGGTTCTATTTTTTTTCCTTTACTCTCTCTAACCTTATTATTTCATATTTCTAAGCTTTGTGTTGATAACATCGCATTTTTTTCCTTATTTTCATCTCGGTACTTGAAGTACATTTTCAGACAATAGTGGTAATTCTCACGGATTTTAGTATTTTTATCCCTTTTTTTTTTTTATTACGTCTGTGTGAAAAGACCATTTTTACCACATTCTTTTTTTGATGGAATCTGAAGCAAATTCCCACATAGACAATGCACGCTTTTTTTTAAGAACTATGAAACTATTCCGCGTTGTTTTGTTCGCTTGGATTTTTTCTCTCTTTGTGGTTTGCACACGACAATAGGTTGAACTTTTAATATAATACAAGAAATTTAAGAATATTTTATATACAGGGTGATTCCGTATTTCTTCTCCTTGCCGCATTTTACTGGCGAACAGTTGGTCCTAGAGGCATACTTCCAATTGAAAAAGGAAATCACATAACGTGAAGAACCAGAGGCAGATCTTGAATCCTGCGAACTACACGGCCGCAGAAGAAGCCAACTGAAAGGGGTCGATTTTTTTTTTTGGCGCCAACTGAAGGGGGCGAATTTTAGGGCGCAAACTGAATTAGAGGGGTGATTTTTATCACCAAAATATCATTCGCTTACACTTGAAAAACGTCCAGAACCGGCCCTGTGCAGAACTTAGGTACGTCATTCATGTTGCAAGGGGTTGTATAGTTATTAATATAAAAAGATTAACTTTTTATACGTACACCCTTTGTCATCGAAAACCCAATTAGAAAATTGCTGCTCTGTCTCTCTTGAGGCCGAAAAAAAAACTTCCGCGTTTCCAAGTGCAATATTCGCTGAGATATTTGAAATCAAAAATTGAAGAAAACTTGGGAAATAACAGCATAAACTAACGGTCAACACTTTTTTCACCGCTGTTCTTCCCTAACTATTCTCCGATTTTTGAATTCGAATACCTCAGTGTTGTGTAGAAGCGTGTAAATTTTTTTTGTTGGCCTCCGGACAAACAGAGCAGCAACATTCTAATTTGGCTTTTGAGGTGAGGGCGTCCGTATAAAAAAAGTTAATTTTTATATTATAATAACTGTGTGCAACCACTTGCAAGATGAATGACTTATCAGAGATCCACACGTTATTTGGATACTTTTTCTAATTAGAAGTATGCCTGTAGGACAGGCATCTTCAACCTGTTGCTCGCGAGCACCATGGTGCTCCCTGAACTACTCGAATTGCTCGATGCTCGTGTCCGATTCCGTGCTTGCGAGCACTTCAACAACTTCCCAAGTGAACACCTTGTACAAATTGCATTGAAGGGTTGAAATCATCCTGATTTCATACATTGGTATGCCAAACTTGTTGTACGGGTGCTTTTTTCGCGATGATACAGTGCTCGCGACCAGAAAAAGGTTGAGAAGGTAGAACCTCTAGAAAATGCGGCAAGGAGAATTATGGAATCACCCTGTACATTCAGCAAATGTAGGTTTCTTTGGGAGTTTCACAAATAAATTGGTTTGAATATAGAATAAAAAAACAGAAATTGAATTAAAACGTTTACACAAATGAATTTAGGCATTCGAAGCTCGGTGATCTTTGAACCGTTTCTTGAACTTATTTCTGTATTGAATAATTCTTAATTTGAATGGATTTTAAGGGCGTTAGTGCACGATTTTGGCTTCCCATGCTTTGCTATCGGAAAAATCTCCTTCCTTTACGGAACATTTAAAATTTTTCTATTCACATTAGGCACTCAATTTCTTTTTTCTGAAATACTATGGATATTTTTATACAATTCAACGAAAGCATTTAGGATTTTAATTGATGGTTATTTTTTTTCTAATTTTAACTTAACAACATGCAGCTTTTTCAAAAATCACTGAAATTTACTCCTAGTTTGTGCCATAAAATTTCTTTAAATCACTTCAATAAGAAATCGTTAAATAGCATGCAACACCTTAGTGTTCAGAGACACACAGTTTCAAGATATTTGAATGAGTGGTGTTTGAAAAAAATGTTCCTTATCTGACAAAAACTCAGTTTTGAGAAAAGAGCATTTTAATGTGGAAAAGATTAGCATGTACAGTCAACCCTCGGATTACGAACCTCTCGGTTTGCGAACAATTCAGTTTACGAACACTCAAAAATAACTAAATCTCGAGGAAAGGGTGTTTCAGAAAGCTGTAGACATGTAGCTAATTTTTTTTGTTAAAGAAAAGTTAGTTAAGAATTGGATTTGATTTGAGTAATGTTCACGCCCTCAACTGTGATCAGCAGTTAATTCCAAACTTCAAAAAGCTCTACATCAGAGAACTTTTTCAAAAGTGTTTTACAATAGTTTTTGGCATAAAACAAATACTCTCAATGACTTCTCTCAAAACATTACTTTAATATTCTACATTGCATATTGCGAATTGCATTTTGCAATCATTGACAAAGCTTAGCAAAAATATGAATTTGGCTTGGAGGATATTTTGTCCAGATTGTGTTGTGGGCTGAGATTTTGAGGGCTTTGACATTGGGATTATAGATGATATTAATGAAACCAGACATATGGCCTTAGCATCTTTTTCATTTTGTCTCTTTCATACTGTAGTTATGTTTAAAGTCACTTATTATTTTCATGGATTTCACGTTATGCACAAGAGCTGCTGCAAAAATCCTTACTAAAAGAAATTCTGAGTGCCAGGAACGGATGAATTCATTTTACATTTTTTCGGTGTACGAACAATTCGAAATACGAATGGACTCCAGGAACGACTCGCAAGTTCGTAAACTAAGAGTGACTGTATAATAATGCTTGCCAGCAGTTTATATTAAAAATTTGTTAAAAATACCTCTAGTGCAGGTAAAACCAAAACGAACACAGACGCAGAAAATTTTAGTGTTTGAAAAATTCGAAAATGTGTTTTTTTTTAAATTTGCGTGCACATTCCCATTGTTGAATGCATATAACTGATTGGTTTTGTATTTTCTATCGAATTGGTTTTTTTAAATACAAATAGAGTTATCAGAGATATTGAAAATCGAAAAATTCTGAAACTGGCCATTAAAAAATTCGGTTGTAAATGATAATGAAGATGGATAGCAGATCGTTAGTCTTGCAGTAGTTTCAAATAAATTGGTTTGAATACAGAAAGTAAGGAATTAAATTAAGGCGTCTTTCTATACAAGGTTGGGCATTTTTAGCTTTCTTAATGAATCTATGAATCTTTTCCTGGTCTTATTTCTGTGTATCGAATACTTTTAATTTAAATATATTTTTTAAATTTTGGTATAATTTGAATATGTATATAACTGATTTGTTTTTTATTGTCTATCGAACTGGTTTTTTAAAATACTTTATGAGTATCAAACACTAAAAATTAAAAAAACTGTGAAACTTACTATTAATAAATATGGTTGAAGGTAGTAATATAAAGAAGTGAATGGACCATTATTGGAATGAAAATATTTATTTGTCTTGCAGTTGATATTATATTCGAACAATATAGTGTATTTTTTCTGTTTTTATGGTACCCTATTATATTCTCTTAGGAAAAAAGCCTAGCCAATGAATGCACTGTCAGTAACTTAATTGAAATCTTCAGTACTAGATACATTTTCATTGTCACTTACAGGTAAATGAAGAAAAACACTCAGTTCAACTTGAAAATTAAACAAACCATTAGATTAAAATGAAAAAAAAATATATTTTTTCATTTAATACTCATCTTGCTCTTAATTAGCAGAAAAAATTTTCACTTCTTTAACAAAATTATGAAAATTTAATCACATATTTTTTTAGTTTTCATTCGGCTTCCTATAGATATATGTGTGTGTACGAATATTTCTTTCAATTTTTTAAAGTTTAATATTTGTTGCTTCTAAATGTCCATTTTCTCTAATGCTTTCATTTTTACGAAAAATTGGAAAATCAATGGAAGATTGGAAATTTATTAAAATCAGAAATGAAGTGTTTTAAATTGAAGTGAATTGACAGTTGATATATTTTAACATCTAGATTCGCCTGATCCCGGAAATCTGTTACGGGTAATCTTACTGTTTCATGTGATCACGTCTTTTTTGTTTTCTGTTGAAAATAAACTTTGAACATTTCTTGATGCCAAAAGCATATTTTTACTGCACTTTTGGATTTCTACTCGGTTAAAAAAATCTTTTTAATAAACTATACACAGAGACCAGATGAACGGATTTATTTACAGTTTCAACACAACAACTAATAGTTGCAAGTAAAAAGACAGCAAAGAACGCGTTAATATTCACGTTATATCATCATTCATTGAATGAAATGAAACTATATATAATATCGGAAGCTTCTATAATCTTCCGTTTCCATACAAACAACGCTCAACTACTATTAATGGAATGCAACAATGGGAACAAAACAATATTTTGATTAGCATGCGGCAAATACTGTGTATATACGTATAACGATAATCACAATAATCATACTAAAATATAAAAAAATCATTGTCATCAATAATTTTGTGATAAAAATGAAAAATTTTCAAGTAATTTTTTCTCAATACGCGAGTATGTTGATAACTTACATGATTTAAATAATGAACAAACATGATTTCAATGGATGGATGATGTGACAGAGATCATTTGTGAGGTAGTCAATTTCGATCTTTTGAACCCGTTTTTATTAACCCCTGAGTTTCTTGCATGTGATTTGCATAAGCAAACAAAATGCGAAAAAATACGGTATGTTATAATATTTTAAATGGGTATTTAAACAATAATGCATGCGCATCATGCTCTAAAACGACTGAAATTTCAAATTTTTTTCAAGTTTTTTAAAAGAACAGAAATTACTTTCATGTTGAAAATGTGTTTTAATCAATATTTTTTAATAAATCCACTAGCGTAAACTACATAGCATGCACAACTTGATACTCAATATTGTAAGCGAATCGAAATGCCATATTCAGATATACATTGAAACCTCGTTAATGGGTCACTCTTTAGAGAGCAAAAACATGACCCCGTGAGCGAAGTGACCCGACAAACGAAGTAAGCCATGCTTTGCTACTTCTTATATCCCGTTAATGCATTCATGCACATAAAACCAAGTTTTCGTCATTGAAATGTGTTCAGTCTTGGAAATTTATAATTTACGTTTAATTATAATTATTCACGTGTGTTTAACTATATTAATTTATATTATATACATTAATTTTCTTTTCCACCACGAGTTCGTGGAATTTCACAAAAGCCTAAGGTAAGGTCATTTTGACTGCAGTAGCCTTTTATAGTTTTGTGCTAAAAAAAAAAACATTTATTAGACATCAACTATAAATGTGAATTCAAATTGAAAAATTATCCATGAACACAAAGAGTTTTAAAACTAATTTTCGTTAATTTTTCAAGGAAATTTTGAATTAATATGCTTTTGCTATCATTTCTTAATGAGGAAAGCATTATAAGCTGCAATATCTACCGAAACATTGTCGATGAACAATAAAAATGACTTAACAATATCATGTCCATAATGCCTACTTTCCCATAATCGAGAAAAAAAAAGTGTTAGAGTTCAAAATTTAGAGAAAATACAAAATTGAAAGAAACGAATGCCAAGAAATCACGAAAGTGACTCCCTTAAGAGGAGCGTGGAGACGCATTTTTAGGATTTTAATAACATAGAACGTTGTAAATATATACAATCGGGAATTAAAAACAAGTGACCCGGTAAGCGGAGTGACGCGTTATCCGAGTGACCCACTAACGAGGTTTGACTGTATATTCAAGATGCAGGGTGTTTTCTAGTTGTACGAGTTGCTGGAATACGAGGTAACTGTAAATACCCATAGCGACGTTCGCTAACGTTTGTATAATGATGTATGGAAAAAGAACCATATATTCATCACAGAGGCTTACGCGGGGGGAATGGGGGGGGGGCCGTGCCCTTCCCCCAAGCCGACCATAAATTAAAAAAAAAAGTTTAATATTTCAGTAAAAAAAATAAAATATCGAAAGCAAATCTTTTATATGCTATTTTAACCAATTTCGAAACGCTCTTTGAAGGGTGGTAACTGAAAATTTGTCGGGTTGAACACTTTTGTGTCCTCCTCCAAGCCTTTTATGGGCCCCTCCAAACTTAGATCCTGAGTACGCGCCCCTGATTCATCAACTCGTTATTTTATACAGCCGCCACTTGTATATTTTACAATGAGATCTTATTTGATAGTGCAAAAAAAGCGATGTTTTTCAAACAAATGTATGAAGTTTGAGCTGAGGTGGTAGAGCATCGAAGAAAGGGTGATTTAACGCTGCTGGTAGGGTGATCCGTTCACAAGGTTCGTACTGCAACATTTGAGCCATCAGATCAAACAGCTGGTGATGTTCCTCCGAGTTTGATAGCATGTATTTCTAAAATAGAATCGAATATGAAATTGGTCCATATGAAAATTTGGTATCAATGGTAGAGATTCCTTCCAACTACTTATTGACTGTTAAAACATTGGAGCATTTTGGAAGCATACCTTCAAGGGCCGACATTTTTCTCGAACGTATCTTGCAGATGGTATCCTATCATTCCAATCTAAATTCCCTCGATAAAAATATTTTGTTCTGAAAAAAAAAATGAAAAAAAAAATTATTTTGTATTAAAAAATACGATTTTTTTCTACCACATCAATTATAATTAATGAATCTTTGATTATCATAAAAAGCTCACTTGCTCTTCTTTTTTAAATGTCTTGGCACTGGCCCGATAATTTTCTCCATCATTGCTAAATGCTCTTTGTTGTCATGAGTCTTAAATGAGTAAATATAAAGAAAAGTAAAACTTAAAATTCAATTTGAGGCACGTTTTAGAAAATCATAATTTTTTTTACGGCTATTGTATGCTGTGACAAAAAGTAGAAAAATATCAAATAATTCATATTTAGTACCTGGAAAAGTGTCTTGCCCAGATATAATTCAAATAGAATACAGCCGATACTCCAGACATCACAAGGTTGGGACCAGCCAAGTTCTGTAAATGATAAATATGCCATGAATCAAGGGTGCTCAACCTTTAGGAGAGTGCGGGTCACTTTATTAAGTGATCTGAAGCAGGGCTGTGGGCACGGGCGCCAATATGAAGGAAACATCGAGGGGCTGAAACTTGTCAATCGTCTCGTATATACGCCCGTATGTAGGAGGGGGAAGTGTGTGTTGCATTGTATGCTCATCAATTATTGAGAAGCTCCCCCCCCCCCCCCAATAATCATTGGGAGAGGCTGCTTCAGGTCACTTAAGTGATCTGAAAATGAACACCGGGTCACTTGAGGGATATGGGACTGTGCTGAGGGTCACTTAAGTGATCTATTTATTTGTCGCTTGGTTCATTTTTACAAAATTAGGTCTGAGGTCGCGGGGCACATCAGATGACTCCGAGGACTTTAGGTTAAGCATGTATGCCATAAATAATAATTTTTTGATAGTTGAGGCATTATTATAAAGGAAAATATGTTTTTTAGCGTGAATATTACCTAATATAATTTCCGGAGCACGGTAATGGCGAGTCGAAACTATGGTCGAATGATATTCATTATCGAAAGTTGCAGATCCAAAATCAATCAGCTTGATATTCGTATCTTTAACACGCTTTACCTCTTTATTCTACGAATAAAAATTAATCTCTTGTCACATCAATATCATACACATAATACGCACTACACTTCATTGTTGTGGTTGCCATAAAATAATATTTAAAGTATGCTTGCCTTCTTTTGGTTATATTTTGTCTCGTAATCTGCATTAATGAACAAAATATTTTCAGGTTTGAGATCAGTATGAGTCAAATGAAGATCATGTAGGACTGCAAATACGAGCAAAAAAAAAGTATCTGGATTAATAAAAAATTACGTGGCACATACAAGTCAAATTCTGTTATAACGAAATCGAAGATTCCGAGAAATTTTGTCGTTACAACCGAGGTTGACGTTTTCAAGATCTTACGTGACTAAAATGTAATAAGACGGTGTGCAAATATATTATGCATGGAGTTATTTCATTATCATTAGAGGGGCCGTATTTGATCGAGAACAATACGGGAAATTGGGATCATAAATACGGGACATGTCCAATTCTCTCTCAAAGTATTGCCAACTGTGGGCGATATTGTCAAGTACACAGGGTGTATAAGTAGCAGGGCGTATGGTATTTTACTAGTGAACCGTTGATTCTAGGGGCATGCTTCCAATTAGGAAAATCATCCAAATAACGTGTAGTATTCAGATATGTCATTCATGTCATGTTGCAAGGGATTGTTCAGTTATTAAAATAAAAATGTTAACTTTTTATACTGGCAAAAACCCAGTTACAAAATTGTTATCCTGTCTCTTCTGATGCGGACTAAAAAAAATCCCACGTTTCTGTCTTCCACGTTTCTATTCACTGAGATATTCGAACTCGATTCTCCGTGTGTTTTTAAAATTCGAATATCTCATTGAATATTGCACTTAGAAATGGAAATTTTTTTAGTTGGTATCAAAAAAGACAGGGCAACAACTTTCTTATTGGGTTTTTGGGCACACTGGGACTGTATAAAAAGTTATTTTTTTTATTTAAATAACTTTACAACCCCTTGGAACATGAATGACATATCTGAGTACTACACGTTATTCGGATATCTTTGCTAATTAGAAGTATGCACCTCTAGGATCACCAGTTCGCCAGTAAAATGCCGTACGCTCTGTTATCTATGCTCCCTGTATATTGCTTATAAATTACTCTTGGTGAGAAATACGGTGCTACATCAAGTCTGCAGTGATTTAAAATATATTTTATGGGGAAAAAAAAAATTAATAATGCAAATATGTGAGATGAATATGATGAAATCGTTGATGAGCTCTAATTCTAGTTATTTTTGGGGGGAAGCATAAAAATAAAAGCAAAAGCGACAAAAAATGCGTCGTCATATCCGATGTGATTGCCTTTTTATCGACGTGAAAACAAGGTTCATTGGCATTATTCTCTATCGGAATCAGTCCTAACCACTAATATGGACGAGGTGCATGTGTGGTTTAGTAGTAGTAGTAGCAGCCCTGACCACCAACTATTGACGTTATAGACGAGGTGTCGTTATAACTGAAGTCATTATACCCGAGTCTGACTGTATTTTAGTGCAACATTATGTATATGTTATTAGGTATTAGAATAAATCTTACATTTGACAGAGTAACACACTTGATAACCTATATGACGCACATGTTCTATGGGAAATGGATGAAAATGGTTTTGAATCTGTAAAAAAAGTCATCATAGAATGTAATTAAAGTTTAATATTAGGTAATACAAAGTATTTTGATATTTATTATTAGTTTTTTAGGTCTAATTAATTAGTTAGATCTTACCAGGAAATCAAACACGCTGGTTCCAAGCATTTCAAATGCAATGCAAACATGTCTTTTGTATTCGAAATGGTCTATCATCTTAACACATAGGCTGTAAATGACATGAAATCAACGTTAGAATTAGAAGAAGAAGAAAATAATCCTAAAATGTGCAGGGTGTTCCAAAATGAACTTACTGTTCTCCATTCGGATCATTCGAAGCTAAATGCTTCAAAACGTTTATTTCCAGACGAGCTGCTTCAACATATCTTGGACGACTTTTGACTATCTTTAAGGCTACCAACTGATTCCTGGAACAGTGCGAAATCGCTAATTTAATTATCATCGAAAAACAATAAAAGGGTAAATGTTATAATAATGTGTAAACAGTGGAACTTGGTTTTTTTCATTTGAATTTTTCTGAATTCTCTCCGAGTTTCTTATATAGTTTAATGTACAGGGTGTTCCATAAATTCGTAAATTGTTTAAAAATTCATAAAAATCGAAAGAATTGGTATTTGAATGCGGTTTGCGAAAAAGCTATTTTCTCACGAAAGGGTACTTTTTACTACAGAAAAAATTAGTTAAAACTTTTGTCGGTAGAGGGCGCTGCATGTCAATCCGGCAGGAATGATTGGACCTGAATCTTCTTTCAATCTCTGTGTCCGAAACGTTCGTAAAGCTTCAGCCGGTGATTCGTGGCTGAGGTGAAACAAGTTCATCAATCAAGTGAACATCGCAATGAAAACCTTATGTAAGCGCCAGTAACAGGAAATGAGCTGCTTATCGTACACTCTACATTTTATAGGACTCTAATTTGCATATTTCCAGTTATTTTCTTTCGCTTAGCGCTCTCTATTAACAAAAATTTTAACTGATTTTTTTTTCTGTACCAAAAAATCCCCCTTCGTGACAATCACTTTTTTGCAAACTGCATCCAAATATACCAATTCCTTCACTTTTATGAATTTTTTACCTATTTACAAATTTATGGGACACGCTGTAGTAGTTACATGTTGAATTCGGTTTTTTCGATTACTTTGAATAATAATCGAAGTGGAGTGAACATGAAGCGTTCAGAAAAATCCAAGATATTCCAGACCTTGCTTCGATGTTACAAGTTAAAAAATCCTGTGTGTGTGTGTGACAGAGGTTTTGACACTCAGCGGGTGCTGTTTTTTTTCGACCTCGACGTTCGGCTCACGCAAACAGCCGTGCTGTCATTCTATTCGCTGAGCAACTTGTGCAGAAACATCAGGTTCTGATGGGGACCCCAGGCCATATGACAAATTAAGGAGCTTATTTCAAAAAGAGAACATTTCCACTTTGTTTTCGAAATGCACTTTTTAACGGTTTCTGAATCTTTAGGATGACTTCTGTCGGATTATGCGACAGGGTTCATTCAAACGGAAATATTTTTTATAGAAATCACAATGTAAAGTTAGTCGTTTCTACCAAAAAAAGGAACATATCCACCTTATTAATTCACTTCGATATTTTTCATTCAAAAGGGAACATAACAAAGCGGTTGTTCTATTGGCGTTAAAGGGTTTTTTTTTCAAAACGACATACATTTTTCAGCAGCGCTTTCAAAGTATTTACAGTAGTATTTGCATTAAACATTGAATTTTGCAGTAGAACCCCTCGATAACGGGTACCCGTGGGACTGCAAAATTTTGTCAGCTAACGAGTAAATGGATTGTAAAATAGACGATTGAGTCCCGTCGATGCAATTAAAAAAATGCTCGTTAGAGGAGGTGTCCGTTATAGGAGGTTCCACTGTAGAATGATCGTGTTTCTTATGTTACTCAAGAGTGAGTAGTAAGGGTACCTTCCTTGGCTAGGCGAAACCTTCTGGAATCAACAGGTGGCGTAGAAATTTCCAATTCTTCAGACTTAAGTCTGAAACCTCCAATTTTTATATATAGACAAGAGGTTTTTTTCCCACTAATTTTCATCCAAAAAACGGAACATTTCCAGAATTTAAATGTAGATAATTTCCTTGAATGTTGATAAAAAAACCATGATATTTCAATATTCTTATACCACTCCCGTATGCTACCTGTTGGGCTATTTTACAATTTTGTAAAACGGCTCATTCCGGAGAAAAAAATGTTTTTTACTTCTACTGTGTAAATTTAATAATTGTGGAAATGTTCCCTTTTGAAATTAAGCTCCTCAATTAGTAATAAGGTTCGGAATTCTATCCTTTGAAAACGCCACACACCAGTGCTTAAAGTAACAAAATTCATTATAATAAAATAATGTAGCAGCTAACGTCATTAATCAATGTTGATGATTTAGTTGCAATTTTCTGTCAACATATGGATTTCGTATTGATGAATTGAAAAATTCGAATTTGTTTTAATTCTGAATTTTTTTGCAGTCTCCTTGAACTTTGAATTAATCAAGTTTGATTAACATTGTATATGATTTCAGAAAACTTTTATGATAGCAATAATAATGTATGGCGAAAGAGAAAACAATAATGTTATTTGTAAGTTCCAATAAAGTTCGAGATTTCATAATTATTGTCAGACTTCATGATGGCTTCGTGGGAGCCTGAACCACAGGTGTTTGTTTCTGCCTGGTACGGGTATCTCCCATGTTCTCATAATTGTGTAAGGCTATTGTTCGAATGATTGCTTTTCACAATCGCTATGAATCAATCGATAATTTCAAAAGAATAACTCACGTTTTCAAGTCTTCAGCTCGAACAACTTTACCAAACGTCCCTTCTCCTAAAAGTACGAGGATTTTATCTGAAAGCAAAATAATAAGACGACTCTTAAATTACAGTGGTACTACCTCGACTTACGAGATCAATTCGTTTCTGGAAGTTAATCGTACCTTGAATTAAACTTTTCTGTGTAACATGTGATTGACATCCCGTTAATTTGTGTTTCACACCCCTAAAATATTAATAATATAAAAATCAATTGTCTGGGTATTCAACAGTATAAGCAGTGTTCTGAGCTTTCGCTATGTAAGATAGGTTGCGAAGTTTTTGTGAACGTTGATATCTCAAAAGACACGGCTCATCGACGTATCCTGGAAAGCGGTAACATTGTGTGACGCAAATAGCATTCATCGCCAAGTCTTGTATGAACACCACAAACAAACTCTATTATCTTGAGCCATATCTCGCTTCGTAAGACGAATGGGTAACAAATATTCTGTCTGATAAGAAAAAGTTCAAATTAGATGTCCCAGATAGTTGGCATGATTTGAGAAGTGAACCTCGCAGTAATTTCAGTTTACAGGATGGAGGAGTATATTTTATGACACGTGTAGACTAGGGCGCTCAAACTTTTTTGAGAGTGCGGACCACTTACGGGATTTGATAACTTGGCACGAGTCACTTAAATAATTCATTAACTGGTCTCGGGTCACAAAAAAGGGAAATGAAACAATTCATAATTTTGAAATTTTTTTCGTTTTGAACATAATGACGATTTTAAAATATAAATCAGCGCCATGTTCCTTTGAATTCATACATTGTGAATTCATCTTTGAGGGCAAGGCTAAAACTAGGGATAGGACTAGTGGGTTTTGTCTTCCAGGTGCCGGACTGTGTGGGGGGGGGGGAATACCGAATTCACCATTTTTTTTGTTCAAAATGGGACCCCAAATTCAGTGCTTGCCTCGGGGGAATCAGAGTATATCACTTTTTTCTATAGCGGACCGGTCCGTTTAATAGTGTTACACTTGTAGGGGGCTTCAGTGCACTACTTGGACGTGGGGCCCATGATGGCGCTATTCATCAGAGACCCTCCCCCACCCCCATTCAACACCTACAGCGAAAACTATAATTGGTCAACCTATTGGTTACATTCAAGCAAATTTTGGGATTACTCATGTTATTTTCCATAAAAAAGTGTACTTTTTACGTCAAATTTTAAGCAAAATCCATGTAATATTCAAAACACGATTGCAAAAAATTCATTGAATGAAATGTTTTGTTATTTTCATAGTACATTCAGTTAGTAATGATACAAGTTTTTAACCAAAAATTAAAAAAAATGTATATCATGCTCATAAACTACGCTCAAATCTGTTGATGAGCGTGTGTGAATTTTTGAAATTTCATCTAACATATCGTGTATAAAACACTGTAATTAGACAAATACGTGTGATAGACCTTAGATTTTGGTTCAAAATTTTAACAATACGTGGCAAAATATCGTATTAAAATTTTGTAATGATACAAATAAATAGATTTTTTTAGAAATCACGTATATAAAGCTCAAGTGAAATGTGAAAAATAGCATTCTCCGTAGAACGCGTTTACGCAACACTAAATTGGGCGAACTTCGGTTCTGAGCGTCATATAAGCAAAACAAGGCCTGTTTTAGAATCACAAGAAACGGGGCTTTCATAAAAAAATGAAAATAAAATAAATCAATACCTTCTTCCAAAATGACGTTTTAAACATTGTCGGATACCGTAACATCTTTAAACCTGAGCTAAAACTGACTATTAAAAAAAGTTTTTCAGATTGATTTGTGTTAATTGTGTTGTATGTGAAAATTTGTGTAGAAAAAAAAAACCACATATGTGTGGTCCTATCTCAGGTCTTGACTTGAAAAACCACTATTAAAAACCATTTAAAACTGTTAAAAATGAGGTACACATTTTGCGTACTTCTGGAGCAAAGAGGTTATACACCCCAAGTATCAATAACACTTATTATGAAATAAAGCGCTTTTGTTGCTTTAAACTTTTTCTTCTCAATTTATACTCCTTTTTGAGATAGTAAATTTAGAGAGTCACTGTATATTACATACTTATAATTACACAATACATCATCAATGAAATCAAAAACCTTAGACAACTCTTACATCTATTCTGAATAATATCCCCTTTATGAAAAAGTAAATGTCCATCAGAATCATCGTTGAATAATTGTCTTTCAACATTAGGTTCTTGAGGAATCTGAAACAAAAATTTTTATATAAATTTAAAAATAATTTAGCCATTTGCATCATCATCTTTCATTTTTTTAAATGTATTAAAGAGGACGTTGAACTCATTAACTTTTTTTAAAGAGAAAAATAATTAAAGTTTTGAAAAATAAAGAAAAAAAATAACTTTTGGCAAAGAAATAGTATTTGGAAGAGGATGAAAAATAAATTTTTTTATCGTGGATTCTAGATTTAATTCCATTATGCGAAGGGAGACTGCATATGAGATATACGTCTAATTTGGCTTCATTCCCATTAACAACTGAGTTTCAAGAAATAATTCTTGGAATATGATGATCACGGGTTATGTTTTTGTTCTTTTCCAGCAAATAATGCTCTACAGTAGAGGAAATAGTTATTTGATTACAATAGAACAATGATTATTGTCAATATTCTCGGAATTGCGCATATACGATGTTGTAACATGTTTCAAAAGAAGAATTTATTGCTGAAGTGTGATATAAAAACCTCATTCTCTCAACAAGAATGGTACTGTTAATTTCCCGTAATGAAGCAGCTGCTTATTCTTCAAAGCCAAGCTTTTAGCTCGCTCTAGAGGCTAATTCCAAGCTGAGGCCTATCCTATAATACTTTGTTTTTTGGCAACACTTGGAGGGGTCCTATTTCTTTTTTCCTCCAGGACAACATATAGTTTTAATCAGTAATATTATAAAAAAAATTTCATAGCAAACAGAAGGTAAGTTATAAACTCAAAAACTGAGTTCTATAAATTTTTCGTTCTTGAATGGAAATTGAAATTATGTGGGGTGTATGAAAAGCCGCGGCGTTTCTAAACAGCGTTTTTAACGGCGTTTCTTATTCTGGATACGGCTTATTTAATGGAAATTATGGTAATTGCTTACTACTCTCTAGTGATATTGCAGCCCTGTAAGTTTATCCAGTTGCTCTTGAGCGAATGTTTTGTTCTTGCAATGCAAATGGAAGTTTTTCTACTGTATAGTGATTTTTTAATTAGGAAATGAAATCAAGCCTAACTATAATTAACTTCAATGGACAGAATATTCAGTTCACTAAAACCGATCTAATGGGAAAATGCTGATCTCGGGAAAAAAAATTAATTTCCCACTAACTAAAAAGCGTCAATGTAATAATTATCACTTGAAAAAATAAATAAATGTATAATATTATAACATCTTCAAGACTCGCCTTACCCACTAAATGTGAGTGAACCATATGATGTGTGTGAAATCATGAGATTAGACATGCTTTTCTCATTTTATTCTGTTTTTTTATTGATTCGCCCCCCCCCACCCCACCCGAAAATATTTCTCGGCACAATAATGCTCTCCAAGATTAATCTATTGTGTCTTGAACGTTGTACTCGTCTTCTGACGAACTTAAATATCAGGAAATGATAAAAGACTTAACGTATTGCTTGTTTTTTATGCCAGAGACTGACTTATAAATGCTGAAAATTTCTAAAACAAATTAAGAAAAATACATGAAATTTTTAGTCGAAGACGCCGATAAAATTTGTTGTATCCTATTTTCCGTACTCGTCGAAGTTCACTATAGCCGCATAAAATAGCACTACAGTATATGCATTGGAAATCAGGTGAGATCAAAAATTTAGTTCGTTGTATTCTTTGGATGTTTGTTATTGTGGGGTATGATGGTATATTATTAAGTGAATGTTGTTTGCGCTACGGCAGGTTTTTTGCGAAGCGAAACTCATTTGCGTCATAAAATTCAAGGAAACAAAATAAGAAACACCTCAGCCAAACGAGTTTGGCCAGAAGCCACCTCAACTTTACTTTGCGGTCCCGGGCAACGTTGTTCTAAAGGGTGTTCCAACAGAGCCCTAGTCCAAGGACCCGAGTCGAACATACGTCCAAAAAGCCCAGAAAATCCCTAGCCAGGCTTTTTTATTCTCAACCGTTGGTTATAGAAACACACTTTCAATTAGAAAAAATATCCAAATAACGTGCCCATTTTAAAGATTTGTCATTTCTTCTACAAGAAGACATATATAAGTATCAAGATATTAAATTTAATTTTTTAATATTATCCTCCCCCCCCCGTTCCCTTAAACTTCTAATTAAAAAGTTGCTGCTCTGTCTTTACTAAGCAAAAAAAATCAATATTCCCAAGTGTAATGTTAGCTGAGATATTTGAGTCAGCGACGTTTAATCTCAAATATCTCAGCTATTATTGCACTCAGAAACATTGATTTTTTTTCTGGGCTCAAAAGAGACACGGGCAACCATTATTTGATTGGAAATTAGAGAACAGGGTGAGTGTATAAAAAATTAACTTTTATATCTCAGTACATATAGACGAGCCCTGCAAAAATAAATGAAATATCTAAAATGAGCACATTATTTGGATACGTTTCTAATTGAAAATATGTTCCAACACAACAAACGGTCTAGAAGAAAAAGGCCTGGGTATGGACTTTCTGGATACGCTTTATGACTAAAAGACATTTTTTTCATAGAAATGAAAATGGGACCACAAAAGTTTTTTAGCCTTGAGCGCATGCACTCACTATAATGATCTTGTTTCTGCAGCAGCATGTCAATGAGAAATACTCACTATACAGGGTGATTTCCTTTGCCGCGTTATACCGGCGAACTGTTGATCCTAGAGGCATACTTTCAATTAGAAAAAGTATCCATATAACGTGTAAAACTCAGATACGTCATTCATGTTGCAAGGGGGTTGTCTAGTTATTGAAATATAAAAATTAACATACGGGCACCCTATCCTCAAAAACCCAATTAGAAAGTTGTTGCCCTGTCTTTCCTGGGGCCAACAAAAAAAATTCCTTTTTTTTCGAAGTGCAATATTCGCAGAGATATTTGAATTTAGAAACCGGAGGAAAGTTGGGAGACAACAGCATAAATAGATCAATCAGCAAGAAAGAAGCGTTAGTTTATGCTGTTCTTTTCAGAAATTTCCTCCTTTTTTTAAATTAAAATATCGGTGCAAATATCACAATTAAACACGTGAATTTGTTTTTCGTTGGCCTCAGGAGAGAAAGGGCAAAAACTTTCTAATTTGGTTTTTGAAGACTGGGTGTCCGTATAAAAAGTTAGTTTTTATATTTCAGTAACTTTTTACAACCCCTTGCAATATAAATGGCGTATATGAGTTTCACACGTTATTTGGATACTTTCTCCAATTAGAAGTATCCCACTGAGAACAACGGTTCACCAGTAAAATACGGCAAGGAAAAATATTTAATCACCCTGTATAGGTTCACTTAACACAATAGTTTTCATTTCAAATGATGGTAAGCGTAACGTGATGGGCCATTCGTGAGAGGGAAAGGCACGTTAAAAAAAAAATATATATATATATATATATAGTATAGTCGGCTATATTAATATGAGAGATATTGGTTACATTAGTACAGGCATCTTCAACCCGTTTCACCACGGTGCTCCCGGAAGCATCCAGAGCTCAATACTCGTGTCCGATTTCGTGTTCGCGAGCACTTGATTGACGTTCCAATGAATCACCTTGTACAAACTGCATTTAAACCATCTTGATTTCATGCATTCGTATGCCAAACTTGCCCCGTGAGGGTGCTCTTGTTTTCATGATGGATGCGGGCAGTGCTCGTGATTAGAAAAGGGTTGAAGACCTCTGCATTAGTAAAACAATTCCACAATTCGTGGTGCTCGTAATATTTGTGCCTTGTTTGCAGACCACATACAAATTCTATGTAATATAAAAATAGGAAGTATAGGGTATTTAGTTTAAAAATTTGTTACATCGAATGTTGAACTGATTTGATCGCTTATAATGATTGCGATCGATGACTTGTGAGGATATATTGCAGTCTAAACACTAAGAAACTTATTTTACGCCTTATGGAGGGGGGGGGGAATATACTGTTAACCAACCCTAAGATGGGCAAGCTATTACAGTCTGTCACTTAAAAAACTTCATTTCCCTTAAAATCTTTTCATGTTTCACGATAAGCTGAAAATTTATTTGATAAAGGAGAATTTACAGACTTATAATAGACTATACGAGTTATATAATTGAAGTTTCTGAGCTGTAACTGTTCATCAGAAAGCTATGAAACTTCGAAAACCCCTTAATGAAGATATGAGGCAAAACATGGCATTTCATATCCTTCAGCAGGACCTCTAGACTTGGATCTTTGGCGGGCTCCTCTATAGCGAATTTATAGTATGAAAAAATATATAGTATGATCAGAGATAATTGTCTCGTGTCTCTGGACTAGAGCCCTGTCAGCCCCAACTTTATAGACGCCATGAGGCAGTCTCGAAGGCTCTTTAACCATTTATTTGGTAATGTTGCTCTCAAAGAGAAAAAAAAAGCAACATGATTTTCTTACTTTTTTTTTTAAGTAAACACATTTCATATTTTGAGCTCGTTTCAACATTGATGCTTCTAAGCAACTCCTAAACATTCAATTTTTACTTGTCAGCTGTGTTCATGAAGTTTCTATAATTATCAGCACAGAATGGCTCAAATGGGCATATGTCTCCTATTTATTGATAAGAAAAGCAAGAACGATTTTCGACCCTTGCATTTTGGAGAGAAATACCATGTGTGGAGGACAGATATTGCTCTGAATTCTTCAACAATGATTAAATAAAGTAAGTTGGCAAACGATAAATGATTAAATAAATGCATTTTAAAGCTATTCAAATCTAAGTAAATCATATAAATGCAGTGTTCCCCGAGGTGCAACATTTCATATTTTTTTAAATATCGACAATAATTTTTTTTGGTCACATAATTAGCATTCAGTGTACCTCATTTGCTTAAAACATAACCCCTCAAAATTTTCTCCTCTGGATATTTCAGTGCTTGCTAATTAGAGGGTTAAAGGCTGAGCATCTCAAAGCTTGTGGTGTAGAATCACGGTGCTTGTAACCATACTCGTAAAGTTATTCGAAGCATTGGGGGGGGGGCACTTTTATTCAGCTCGTGGGGGGGGGGAAGCTTAATACAAGTTTACAAATTCACACCATAACACAATTTTTATAACTCAACGTCATATTCTTTGGTGAGGAAAAATGAGAACGGCTTTATCCCTTTCAGAAATGAGCATTCATTTGATTTAGAATTTTAGAAATGTTTTTTAATTTTTGATTTTAAAAAAATACATAAAAACATGTCAACAAATCTTTATTTTTTCAAATTTAATTTTTTTTTAGCAAAATTTATTCACTTCGTTGAATTTTTTTTCAGTCAAGATGATACAAGGTATATTCAGCTTCACATACAAATTTTTCCTTAATTTTATTGCTAAATTTTATGTAATAAATCACACTTTTCTCGGAGGCACTTACTCATGGAAGAAATTTTAAAAAAACCCTGAAAGTTCAACTTCAAGTGCTGCCCTCTGATGAGATCCCCCAAAGTTCATATTTATCATATTTTTAACTCAAAACTTACACAATCCTTTAAATCAGGGTTTAACTCCCTGAGGTGAAAGAAAAAATTCTACAGTGTGAAAAAGCAACCCCCCATATTTGTGACACCGGTGTCTCAAAGGATAATTGGAAATGTGCCTATACTCTTCTACCATAAAGTTCATGCAGTTTGGTCATAATTTTTGTAAAAATTCGCACATGCACCACAATTTACGTTTGAAAACATCCTCTAGCGGTCACTGTCGGGGGAATTGATTTTTTCTGCTTACAACTTTTTTTAATCTCCTTCCATTAAGACATTCCAACTTTTTGTGGCATTCTGACGAATAGTTACGGCTGCAGACAGGAAACTTTAATTATGTAAATTTGCATTTTCATAGATTTGTACGATTCACCGTATTTACCATGAAAAATTTGAAGCAAAAATCACTACAACCGGCCCATATCTCTTCTACTGGAACCACGAAATGATAAGAACAATTGAGTTAGAGCTGTGTTTCCTAAGTGGCCAATATCGCAGAGTGATGGAATGGTCTGGAGGGCGGTAGACGCTATGAGTTTAGTATAGGATCCTATGGGTTGGCTTGGGGGGGGGGGGGGGGCGAAGAGAAAAAAAATTAAGGAGTCTGTGGAGCAAAAAGTTTGGGAAACTGTGATTAAGAGCAGTGTTTTTTAACCTTTTTTTTCGCCCATGGGCCCCCTTTCAACCATATTTTCTTATTGTGGCCCTCTAACATATGGCCTTCCACGATCATCCAGAAGCAAGAGCCTTTCTACTTACTAAATTTTTTTCTGGAGTAAATTTATAGAGAACAAAAATTTTATAGATACGGTCAATTTCCGCTGTTCTCTGGACTAGAGTTCAGCGAGGTTCACTCTTGTGGGGGGTTTTATGTAGGGCTGTCTCAACATCATGGGCCTTAGGGAGAAGTGATGTTCTGGACTTATCTGGATAGAACAACTTACATATTTGCATACTTACTCTCAAAAATCATATTAGCTCATCGTTTAGGCCCATTGGTCTGGTTCTATGGAGAATTCTGCTGAATTCTGAACACATGGTTACACTTTTTTCTCCCATATTTCACTTGAAAGCTTTATTTCTTCACGTGTGAATTTTTTTTCACTTCTCTCTGTGCTCGCCCCTTAACTGACTGCCATAGCTTTCCTTCCACTTGATTTTCACCCGTGGCACCATTAGAATATGCCAGGACTACAAGGGGGTTACGTGGCCCCAGGTTGAAAACCACTGAAGAGAAAACCATGGCTGCTGAAGACCATTTCAGTGAGTGTTAAACTCAATGAAAATCGTTCATCTTTAAAATCGTGATGTGGCGGAAAAGGTTTAATTCTTTGTTTAAAAGTACGTGTTTAGTTTCAACTTGGGTCAGCAAAACATAGTCTTTCGTGATCAATCTTATTTGTCAAAAAATTCGTTACAAAGAAATGATTTTTAATGACGAGAAAGACAAAACATGAATATTACTATAAAAATTTTGTTTTCAGAGTTTCTATTGCGAGTACCGAGTGTTTGATCATAAGAAATAAACATTTTTTGGTCCATTCAAATGAAGTTAAAGTAAAATATGAGAAATGATTGGCAAAAAGCGAAGTTTTCTTCTTTGAAAGCTCCCTGGGTTCCGGGATTTTTAAGGGTTCCGTGGCGTTTGATCATGCGGAACTCCCAAAAAAAAGCTATCACGGAGCCCCAGGGTTCCACGGAATACCAGTTACCATGAGATAAAATTACTGTACCATTATCGATTTATTTTAGCAAAGTTGGTTGCTGGCATTTCACCGAGAAGTCAATTAAGAACGGTTTTTCGCGCTAAAATAATGGAGTTAAGCCAGTCTCGCACGACTTTGTCATACCCCGTGCCAACTTGTGGTATAATCACTAGATTATCGTTTCGGGCTCTCTGGCAAACTTCCGTTATTTAGTAAAATTTATAGCGAAATGTATATAATGTAACGAACGTAAATAATGTAAAAATTATGTTGCACGGGATAAATTTTAAAACACATTAAAGCAGTGTTTTTCTTGACCTTTTTCAGCCCATGGTCGATTTGGACCATATTTTCTTCCCGTGCCTCCCCCTCCTTGTTCAGGGCTCCCTCCCCTCATCCAAATGCGAGACCCTTTCTACCTATTGAATTTAATCAAAAATAAATTTATAATGAACAAAAATTAAATAAATAAAATTGAACGCTGGAGCCCTGAGCCAGGCACGGATCCAGAAGGTGGGTGATCATCACTCCCAAGAGCCGAATTTATATGGGAAAAATAGGTCTGTGTACCAGTATAATACCAGACGATCCAGCGAACCTACACAATACATCGACCATCCTGAGACATCACCCTAGGTCCTGGGCATGAGATCATAAGTCTCCTTTCAAAATGATGTTCTGGGGCTAGATGTGCATTTATGGTTTTACCGCCTGTGGGCTACACGAATTTTGCCGCCCTTCTCCCATTCTAGTCTAATTTTCTTGACTACTCTTTTCTCGCCTTCGCCACCCTGCGCTATAACTCGCTTGGCCTTTCCCCCCTCCCCTCCTGCTGCAAGTATCTTTGGTCACTCTTTGATTACTCTTTTGGTCACTCCTATGCTTACCCAATCTCTTAGAGAGAGAGTTTTTAAACCGAGGAGAGGCTTCGTTATAATGGGATTCGACTGTATTTATTTATTTATGCAATATTTTTTTCCTAGGTGCATACAAGATACATGTAATGCGTTTGTTTGTTGTAATACGATAATGTGAAATGTGAGTTATATTATGAATATAAGAGAAAGTAAAAAAAAAGAACTACCGAAATTGAATTTTTATATCAAACCCTCCGTGGAACTCGAGGAACTCGAATCTGTATCGTGTTCCGAGACAGCGGAGGGAAAGTAACAATGTGTTGCACCGCTTAGGGATTTGGTTCGGGCCAGCGCCTACCCGGTACTAATCTCGCTCTACCAGTCCTGTACTGGCAGAATACAGCGTTGTCAACATACACGTGCACCCACCCATACGGCTCCAAAGGGCCAAAATCGGTGTCATTAAATTTTTTTTTATTATATATAGATTTATTATATTTTTACTCATATATAATTCATTTATTTATGAAATATTATTAGCAGATGCGCATTTATGGTTTTACCGCCTGTGTGGGCTACACGAATTTTGCTGCCCTTCTCCCATTCTAGTCTAATTTTCTTGACTACTTTTTTCTCGGCTTCGCCACCCTGCGCTATAACTCGCTTGGCCTTAGTACACCCGCGTCTCAAATCACTCTTTTGATCACTCCCATGCTCACACACTCTATAAGTCACTCTTTTAGCCATTCACCTGCTTGCATACTGTTTTGGGCCACTCACATGCTTTCACACTATTTTGGCCACTTAAAATGGTGCACAATGTGTGTGTGTCACTCACCGAAGGTGGAGATACGGGAGGGGGGGGGGCATGGGGCATTGCTCCTCTCTTGCGTCAAAGGGGAGCCGACTGATCTAATGTATATGCGTATATATGAATTAATATTGCCATCATCATGCTCTCCCCCGCCATTCATCACCGTCCGTCCCCCAGACTTTCGTGTATATCTCCACCTA
Organism: Pholcus phalangioides; assembly: GCF_987345545.1. Taxonomy (NCBI): domain Eukaryota; kingdom Metazoa; phylum Arthropoda; class Arachnida; order Araneae; family Pholcidae; genus Pholcus; species Pholcus phalangioides. The sequence goes on from NW_028301625.1 coordinate 21,331,617, forward strand.
TGTCACTCGCATTCCTGAACGCTGTTTTGGTCACTCACTACTTGCACACGCTCTAGGTCACTCTTTTGGTTGCTCACTGACACGGTTTCTTGCTTTATGGGCCACTCTTTTGATCATTTACACGTTTACATATGCCCTAGGTCATTCTTTTGATCATTCACATGCTTGCTCACGCTCCAAGTCACTCTTTTGCTCACTCACGTGATTGCAAACTCTCTAAGTCACTCTTTTGCTCACTCACGTGATTGCAAACTCTCTAAGTCACTCTTTTGCTCACTCACGTGATTGCAAACTCTCTAAGTCACTGTTTTGGTTACTCACTGACCTAGTCCCTAGTTGTCTGGGTAGAGGCAGATTTTATTGAGGATTGCCCAAATTTTGTAGCCCTTCCCCCCATTCTACTAATTTTCTTGGCTACTCATGCTTCAAATTTGCCACCCTTCTGAACATGCCGCCTTGGGCTATAGCCTGCTAAGCTCCCTTATAAATTCGCTACTGTCAGGCCCCCCATGCTTAGCTGGAAGTAACAGTCTACATATGTACATACTTACATTCAAAAGTCATATCACCAGATTTCATCATGTAGCCCAAGCCCCTCTATGAATACTATTAATGTGAGGTCCCGTGCTATGCCCACATAGGCCCATGGGTTAAGATGGTCCTGGTTCTATGGATAGCTCTTCTGGTTTCTAAAAGTAGCGACATTTTTTCCCACAATTACTGTAGGCTACCAAACCTATACAGACTGTCCAAATTGTTTGCACAAAACCGTTTTACCCGAATTTAACGCTGTTTTTTCCCAACTTTCCTCCGTTTTTTGTAATTCGAATATCTCAGCGAATATTGTACTTGAAAACGTGGAATTTTTTGACAACAGGAGAGACCGGGCAACAAATTTCTAATTAGGGTTTTGAGCACACGGGGAATGTATAAAAAGTTAATTCCTTCATTTTCTTATGTGTACGACCCCTAAAATAAATTTTCGAATTTTAAATAACTGCACGTCATTTGAAAACTTTTTGTAACTGAAAGGATGTTTGCAAAGTCAACGGTTGCAGAGATATCCGCTGTGCAAATACTTTCGGACAGCCTGTATTTAACACGGTAGGTGCTCTCAAAGTAATAACTATGTGATTATTTTCTATTCAATGCGTTTCTGTTCTGTTTTTGATCTTTGGGCATAGTTTCTGGACGTCCTATATGAGTAGGTGTGTATGAGATTCAGGACGTCCACATAGGGGAATGCATTATATAATACAATTACATTGTACATATATTAATTCTTGGGGGGGACTAAGCCCTCTTACAAAGTTTATTGGGGAGGGACGCACCCTGAGTCCTCAGATTCCTGTGTCTACGCCCAACATGGTGTATAGGTAAAATGAACTTCTACCGATATGATACATACATACATACACAATCTGCATTGAGATAATCGAATTTATGATTCAAAAATATAAAAAATTTAGAGCTCGAAAGAGTGACAAACTGAACATTTTTGCGAATATAAGAGGACAGCTGAACATTATTTTACAAGAACGGAGAGAAAATGCTAGTGTCCGGTAAAATCGGGACGTATGGTCTCAATGTTAAAATTCGTGGAGTGCCACGCTCATCGAAAGTAATATCGATTGTGTCACGGCTTGGTAAAAGGTTGGCCACCCTTGTGTTAGATAATAGTTTTCAGATTCAAATATAGTTCCACGAGGTTGGGCTGCTCTTTGAAATGTTCGGTGCGTTTACATTGCTATCTCGCAAATTGTAAATATACGTCTTTTGTAACGATCTGATAGGATGGAGTCTGGTCATAGATGTACATTTATGAGTTGACGGAAACAACAATGAGATGCCTCAACACTTACCCCGACGCAACATAATAGAAAGCTCGGTATGAAATCCGAAATCGGTGGTTCGAGTGGAATCTCTTCCGTTTTGCGACGATTAGAAACTCTTCGAAATAGACGATTGCAAGAGCAGATCATCACATCTCAGCGACCACAAACACATTAAAAAAATGACATACAGCACCAACTATAAAAAACTAATCCCACAACAATGCTATCGATGATCATCCACAACAACAACAATTAATCGAACATAACAGAGTCGATTGAACAAACACATGTGAAGACCCCACACAACACGTACTTTTACGATTTTTACAACACACGCTATATTTCTTTTTTTTCTACCCTTCTACACAACGTGAGTATATTCGTATCTGTCTGGCAACTGCTGGGTATTACGGGCGGCCAAAAAAAAAAAATCCATTGGCCTTTTGGCTCCTGACGGAACAGCAATTTACGTCAGGCCGTAAGTCTTTTGGCAACACAACATATTACGAACGAGAGAAAGAGAACGCCTCTTCTTGTTATTTCTTTTAAGAAAAAAAAAATCTTGAAGATAGAAGCAAGAAAAGAGAAGGAAAACTTATTAAGAAAAGAGAGAGAAACTTACTCAAAATAGCTTGTGTCTCTGGATTCGCGTCAGAAAACACAGCTCTCTCTTTACTGAATACAAGGTCATTCTTAGATCTCAAAAGGTTAACTTTATCTCACGACGATACCGAGAGACGCTTTTATTTGCAACACCGACTTATTCTTAGCATCACCTTTTGTTGTTTTATATATATATATATATACACCAATCTCCATCTATTTACTTAAGAAACGCATTAATACTTCACGGTTCGACTCGACATACGAGTCATTTACATTCGACATCTTTTTTGTAAACACCACTCAATTAAATTTTGAGAAATTCATTCTCTTGCGACAAAACTGAACCAACACTGGACATCGTGTCCGATGAGGGTCATCGAATGTTTTTTATTAGGCAATCTCTAAAAAATGTCGAAAGGTAAGGTGTCGTGCTTTGTGCGACCCGTGCTCTGAGCGAACAAATTCTCCCTCATTCTTTACTTGGACAGATCTTTGCTTGAGATATTTCTGTATCTTATGGAAGAGTAGATAACTTTGCCTAATAATACTCAAAAAAATCACCAACGAATAAGGCAAATAGAGTAAAACTTAGATTTACCGTCCTTCGTTTAACCGTCAGTTTCTGTTATCCGTCATCGTCTAAAAAACGGAAGAAACAGCCCCAGGTTTTAAGGTCCAAAAAGAATGGATCACTGCTAAGGTCTGTACAAATGCCACCGGCAATCATAGATTACCCTTCTTTGTAATTGGTAAATCCAAAAAACCACGTGCTTTCAAAAATTTGAATATGAACGCATTGCCTGTGAACTATTATGCCCAAAAAAGTGCTTAGATGAACCAAACAATTTTATCAGAATGGTTCCACAACGTTTTCGTGCGTCAAGTTAGAGCTCATAATATGCTTGCCGCAGGAAAAACTGCTGTTAATGGAAAATGCCCCGACACACACCCTCTTGCGAACTCAAAAGTGATGATGGCAAAATAACATGCCTCTTTCTTCCAGCGAATACAACTCCACTTATCCAGCTTATGGACCAGGGCATAATTGAAAATACGAAGCGATGTTACAGAAAAGCTTTTATCGAAAGCTTGCTATCATCTGATGATGCCATGACTGACTTCCAAAAGAATTTTGGAAGAGATTACAACATAAAGGACGCTATTTTCAATGTCGCGACTGCCTGGGACGACCTTATATTGAAGTTTATATTGATCGTTCTGTGTGTGTGTGTAAAATTAAATACCATATGTATGTACAGAGTGGGCAAAAAGTCTGTAGAAAGTTTAAAAATTCATAAAAACCGAAAAATAACCGAAATAAAAGGTTTGCAGGGTTAGCATCGCAAGGTCACAGGAATTTTTTTAATACATGGAAAAAAACTCAAGAAAAACAGCCGATATGTGGCGCTGACGTACACAAGTAAAAAAAAAGGTACGTAACTAACGAACAGAATGCCTCCAAATCGTTTATTACAACAGTATGTGTTCCACGTGACCACCACCACAGGGGATACATTGCAGGTGAGTCACAAATCCAGCAACGGCAGAGTGCAGCAGGTCCACATACATGGCTTATAACGGTGAATTGATTGTGGATTAGGAGCGCAAGTTCTTATAACCGTCTCATTTGCATATTTCCACCGAAGTCGCTCGTACCAGTGCCTCTCTCTCTATCGGCTTTTTTTGAATTTTTTTCCTCTCTTAAAAAAATTCCCGTGACCTAGCGTTGCTAACCTTGCAAACTGTTTTTTATTTCGGTTTTTTCCGGTTTTTATTCATTTTTAAAGTTTCTACGAACTTTTTGCCCACCCTGTATTATTCACTTTTAAAGGATTTTATTTTCATTTTCATCCCAAGCCCGCAGTGAGATTACGTTACTGTACATATGAATTAAGAGATTTTTGTTGTCCCTATTCGGTTATCAGTCAAAGCCTTGGTCCGGACGGTGACGGTTAATCGAAGTTTTACTGTATCAAGAAATACTAAAAACTGTACTCCGAAATCCCGTCCTCCCAACCTGTATCAAAAGCATAATGTTTACAGTTAAACTCTTAATTTAATTTTGAATTACCAGAATGTAATTGAAGACTCCGTTGCAAGGCAGCACGATCTCTAAGCACATTTAAGTGCCACGCGACACACCGTTGGAAATTACTAACCTAATTGGTATAAGTTTCTGGCAACGGCCCTGAGCCACATAGTCACACACTCACGAAGCACCTTTTCACAGTAATTTCAACTTCGTTCAAAAAAACTTACCACGAATCCCATAGCAACCCCTTACGGTTCCCGGAAGGTTCGCGGACTACCATTTGAGAACTACCGATTACTCTAATCTCAAACATTAGAATAGTTTATAACTAATTCGTCAGATAGCATCTTTTTCCACACAGGAAATGTTAAAAAATTACTTATTTAGAGAATGACGTAAAACTACCGTAATAATATGAATTTGATCGGAAATCCATGGAAATCTGACTAAGGCCGGGATTATACTATAAAACTTTTGCAAAAATTCCTGTACAAAACTTGAAAAATGCGCAGCGGTTATATTCGAGCGAATGCAACTAATAAGCTTATTGGTTGTTTTCTCTCTCTCTTTCAAGTTCTGTAAAAGATCTTTTATCAAGCTTTGATAGTTTCAGAAAATGCGTTCTCATAATTTCTTATATCTGTTTTTTCAGGTAAAAATGGATCAGAATCAGCAAAAGAGGGAAAGTATTCAAGAAGAAGATGATAATAGAGTGTCCGGAATTGAACATGTATGTGATTAAATTTACAACACGGAATTAGCTGCACTTTAGTTTGATTGATCTACACTATATAAAACGGATTCTTTACACTTTAAAACGGATTCTTTACACTTTAAAAAGATTCTTTGCACTTTAAAACGGATACTTTACACTTTAAAAATATTCTTTACACTTTAAAAATATTCTTTACACTTTAAAAATATTCTTTACACTTTAAAAATATTCTTTACACTTTAAAAATATTCTTTACACTTTAAAAATATTCTTTACACTTTAAAAATATTCTTTACACTTTAAAAATATTCTTTACACTTTAAAAATATTCTTTACACTTTAAAAATATTCTTTACACTTTAAAAATATTCTTTACACTTTAAAACGGATACTTCCTACTAAGTATCCGTTTTATAGAGGAATACTGAATCCTGTACAAAACTTGACAGAATTTTTATAACGATTAATTATCATTATTGCTAAACGTTTATCAATTATGTCATAATGTAAGTGGAATTAACGATTAAATTCAGCGGAATTTTTGTAATGATTAATTGTGTTGTTTTTATTCATCACGCTCTTGTGTGAATCAGTATAAAGATAATCGCTGTAAAGTGAGGGCTGCTCCCTCCGGTTGAGGCCCTACTGGCCACGTTCGTGGTTGGGAGACGGCCCTCTAAACCCCTCCGACTAGTAGTGTGATAGTGATAGTACACGTCTAAAGAACAACATAAAGAATTGATATTAAAAACGTGATAATAGCAACGATCAATTAATTATTAAAGAAAATTATGATTTTTTTATTAATAATTAAATATCAGAAAACTATCAGGGAATCAATGTTGGTTAATTGATTTATTAAAAACGGTCTTTTACTGTTCGGGGTAAATTAATTAATTCATTGGATGATTATTAAATTATAAAGGTTAAACAATTATAACTAGCGGACTCTTAATTACGTTGTGGTTAAATATATGAATATTTTAAAAATATAAAAATAAACATATGAAAAGGATGGGATTAACTTCACTTTAGTTTGGATGATATCCACTATACAGGGTGTGCTGTAAGGGTTAGCACGGCCTTCATCTCATCAACCGTCCATCGTAGAGGCATCATTCCAATTTTAAAAATGCTCAACAGGCGTTCATGAATTAGCGTGCACCAGTTTTGAGAATGAAAATACAATGTGTAAAAAAATGAAAAAATCCTAATTTTTATACAGTCCCCCTGTGCTCTAACTTCCAATTAGAAAGTAGTCGCCCTGTCTCTCCTGATGCCGACAAAAAAAAAAAATTTCGATGTTTCCAAGTGCATTATTCACAGAAGTTTTTCCGCATTTAAAGCTGCTCTTTCCAAAATTTCTTCCGTTTTTCGAATTCGAATATCTCTGTGGATCACTTAGAAACATTGAATTTTTTTGTCGTCATCAGGAGAAACAGGGCAATAACTTTCTAACTTAAAATTAGAGCCCAGCACAGGAGGACCGTTTAAAAATTTATATTTTTTTATTTTGTTACACACTGCATTTTCACTCTCAAAGCTGGTACATGGTTACTTTTGAATACCTGTTTAGCATTTTTTGAAATTGGAATCATACCTCTAAGACGGACAGTTGGTGAAATAAAGGCCATGCTAGCACTTACAGGATACCCTGTATAAAACGGATACTATGTACTTTAAATATAAGTCTCTGGTATATATTGTATTATATTAATATTATCCCATTAAATTATGACTTGGTTGTACTTTGTGTTTAAATCAAAAAAACTGATCTAGTTTTAGAAGATTGAAATACAGTAAAAAACAAAAAAAAAACTAGATGTATACATACTGGATAAAATTTTATCAATATTCTCGTAATTCCTTAAATTTATTACTTCAGGTAACATTGGACCTGAATTCAGAGAAGGATAGTATTCCGGAGCAGGGCCGCAACTAGATGTTTGGTAAGCCGGGGAATGAGAGCATTTTGGCACCCCCACATATAATGCTGAAGGAGGGGTTGATTGGTGAAACCTCCGCCCACTCTGGTTCGGCCCCCGGGGCACCAGATCCGCCTGCACCCCCGTAGTTGCGGCCATGTTCCGGAGAGACAAGATGATGCCGTGTGCGAGGTGCAGAATGTATGTGATTAAATTAGACTTGTTGGTGCTTTAAATTTGAATTAAAGAACTGACGTACTGTAGAAGATTGAAGTGCAGTAAAAAAAAAAACTCTCTGTTACATATTAGATAAAATTTTTATCAATATGCATTTGTAATTTGTTAAATTTGTTCCTTTAGGTAACATCGGACGTAGATTCACAGAAGAAGGAAACTATTCCGGAGAGACAAGATGATGCCGTGTGCGAGTCACAGAATGTATGTCATGAAATTATGACTTGAGGCTTTATTTTTGAATGAAAGAACTGACGTACTGTAGAAGATTGAAGTGCAGTAAAAAAAAAAAAACTCTGTTACATATTAGATAAAATTTTTATCAATATGCATTTGTAATTTGTTAAATTCGTTCCTTCAGGTAACATTGAACCTGGATTCAAAGGAAAAGGAAACTATTCCGGAGAAGCAAGTACATGCAGTGTGCGAGGCACAAAATGTATGTTATTAAATTATGTCTTGATGCTTTATTTTTGAATCAAAGAACTGACGTACTGTAGAAGATTGAAGTGTAGTAAAAAGAAACTCGGTGTTACATATTAGATAAATTTTTTATCAATATGCATTTTTAATTTGTTAAATTTGTTTCTTCAGGTAACATTGGACGTGGTTTCAGAAAAGGAAATTATTCCGGAGAAACAAGATGATGCCGTGTGCGGGGCGGAGAATGTATGTGACTAAATTATGACTTTTGCTGTGCTTTATTTTATTTGTTTATTTATACAACATTGTTGGCCCAGGGGCCTATACAAGAGGATGCGATTAAAAATGACAAAGATATTGTTTGATACTAGACAAAAAACGAGTGATAATGGGAAATTCGACAATAGAGAGCTTGGGAGTTTGTTCCATTCACCAATGGTATGAGGAAAGAAGCTGTATCTAAAGCAGTCAGTGGAAGCAAAAATAGGTTTTATTTTAAGAGAATGATCGAGTCTTCGAGAGATGTAGGATGGTTTGGCTAAGATACTATGATCTATGCTAAGATCTATGTTGAATTGACCATGGAAAATTTTATATAACAATGCTAATCGGGAAATGAGACGAAGAGTAGAGAGAGGGAGGAGATGAAGTTCGTTTTTAAGTACGGACATGGAAGCGAAAGATGACCAGCAGTCGTGAGCAAATCGGGTGGATTTATTTTGGATTGATTCTAGTTTTTCTACATTACTGGAGGTGTAGGGGTCTCAGATTTCAGCGGCGTAGGAAAGAACGGGGAGATATAAGTTTGGTAACAGAGTCTGATATCCCGAGTGGAGTGTTTAAGGTTGCGGCGGAGGAAGAAAAGTTTGTTAAGACACTTCTGGTAAACGTAGTCAACATGTTTGTTCTAACGTAGGTCGGATGAGATTATGACACCGAGGTATTTGATTCGAGAAACTTGGGATCTTAAATTAAATTATTGATGGAGTACGAGTATTCAAGGGGAAGTAATTTACGGGTAACTTTCATGTGAACCGTTTTTGAGATATTGATTGGCATTTGCCATAAAGAACACTAGTCCGCGATATCAGTTTGTAGGTTTTATCAATGGCTCCCGAGATGTCATGGATGAAGAGGGCCAATTGAAAGGTAGTAGAGAGAGATTGTCTAAAGCCGTGTTGGTTGGGGAAAAAAGTTGATGGAGTCCAAGTGGATGCGAATTTCTTTCGCTACAATATGTTCGAAGATTTTACAGCAGGAGGAGGTGATTGCTATTGGCCTAAAGTTAAGAGGATTGGAAAGTGGACCCGATTTATGGATAGTCGATAAATAATTTTGATTTTCCAGCCGTTCGGGAGGATAGCAGTATTTAGTGAAACATGGAACAAGATTAAAAGATAGTCGGCGACTTCATCAGCACAGGATTTAAGAATAGAATTTGGGATGTCGTCAAGGCCAACAGAATAGGGTTTCAGTGTTTTCAAAAATTTTAGGATACCCTGTTTGGAGAAAGATATTGGGGGTGAGTTGCGGATACAAAATCAAAAAAAGAGTATTGGGGAGGGGTCTATTGAGAAAACCGAGCAGAACGCTAAATTGAATTCGACAGCCATCGCTGAATTAAAAGATGTATATTTAATTGAATTTCTGAGGAAAGTGGGACCAACAGATTTAGGTGTGTCTAAGGTAACTCCAGAATTTTGTTGGATTAGTTTTTAAGTAATGGGGTAGAGAACGAGAGATTTATATCTGGTCTTTTGTGCGAAAATGAGGTTTCTGAGGTCTCGGGTGGAGGCTGAAATTACGGATTTGAGTGAATTGGATTCGTTGGTTTTATATTTGAAAGCGATACGGCGGGTTTTCCTCTTTAGATGAATAATGTCTGGTGATCCACGGATTAAAAAAATACTTAAATACTTAGAGGAAACTTTTTTAATTGGAACTGTAGCTAAGCATTTGTCTATAATACATTTAAAAGAAGTCCAGAGGGTGTGGATATTGTTAGAAGAGGATATGGATAGGAAGTAATTGAAGTGAGAGCGAAGAATATTTTGCATAAGTGGATAATTTGCCTTGTTGAAATTACGTTTAGGGGCGAGTTTGCAAAGTGTAGGATGGGATAGAGTGGAGGAGGGAAAAGTTGATGACTGGGATTTTGTGGTCGGAGCAACCCTCAAAGATGGAAGTAGAAAGAATTGAAATTCGATTGGAGGTAGCGATAAGATCTAAGGTAGAGCTGGAGTGGAAGGTGGTTCTTGTGGGTTCTAAAATGGATTGGATCAAGTTAAATTTAAGGAAGATATCTAAAACTTTGTTATTAATTCTGTGATTGCCGGACAGGGATTCCATATTTTTCCAGTCAATACCAGAAAGATTTAAGTCTCCGGGGATAAAAATAGAATGTGTATTGGAAAACTTTTCAAGAATAATTTTCAATTGTTCAAAAAGGTGGAAGTCTGGAGAGGAATAGAAAAGGGAATAGAAAAGATGACAAGTGGGGAACAGTTGGGTTCGGCTTCAACAATTTCGAGGTCGGAATCTAATAGAATTTCAGTTAAAGGGATAGAATTTTTGAAAATAAGTAAGACCCCCCCCCCACCCCGAGAGTTCCTGTCTTTTCGGAAAGCATTATAATCAGGTGGTAAAATTTCAGAGCTAGAGATTGTATTATTTAGCCATGATTCTGTAACTCCCAGAAAATAGGGATTATGGATGAGTTGGAATGATTCAAGAAAATCTGTTTTATTTTTCAGGCTGCGAGTGTTAATAGTTCCCAATTAAAAGGTATTTTTTGATTTGGAGGTTGTGTAGACTGAGGGGTTGCTCGAGGAGAGTAGCCTAAAGGGGCCACCGTAGGGATATGGGAGGGGAGAGAGTACAAGGAAGGGTTCGAAGGAGCGTGAGCGGGGAAGATGGGGCGAATGTCGTTAATATTGGGATCCCAGACATATTTAGTGTTATTGATGAGTGCAAAATTGTGAATAAGTTTTACTTTAATGCCTTCGTCACGGAATTTTTGACTGGCCCTCCAGATTTGACCACGAAGTTTGCGTTTATCGAAGGAGAAATCTTCTGAGATAGATATGTTGCTGAGTATAAAATTTTTATCAATATGCATTTGTAATTTGTTAAATTCGTTCCTTCAGGTGACATTGAACCTGGATTCGAAGGAAAAGGAAACTATTCCGGAGACGCAAGCACATGCAGTATGCGAGGCACAAAATGTATGTGATTAAATTATGACTTGGTGCTTTATTTTTGAATCAAAGAACTGACGTACTGCAGAAGATTGAAGTGCAGTAACAAAAACTCTGTGCTACATATTAGATAAAATTTTTATCAATATGCATTTGTAATTTGTTAAATTTGTTCCTTCAGGTAACATTGGACGTGGATTCGGAGGAGAAGGAAATTATTATGGAAAGGGGAGAACATGCAATGTGCGAGGCAGTGAATGTATGTGATTGTAAATTATGACTTGTTTGTACTTTATTTTTTAAATGTACATATTAGATAAAATTTCATCAGTTAGTCGTAATTTCTTAAATTTGTTTCTTCAGGTAAGAATGGATCCGAATTTGGAGGAATATGAATATATTCTGGAACATAATGATGACGGAATGTTCGAGGGTGAAGATGTATGTGATTAAATTATCACTTTTTTGTACCAGGGCCGTAACTAGGGGAAGTGTGCCGGGGCCGGTGGCACGGCTCGGCCCGGGCGGCAATTTCAGGTGGGAACAAAGAGCATCGTGTTATAAAATTATCAAATTTTAAAGTTGTGGGGGAGACAAAATAGTGTTTGCCCCGAGCGGCAAAAATCCTAGTTACGGCCCTAGTTTGTACTTTATTTTTCTGAATGAATGAACTGATCTAGTTTTAGAAGAAAAAAAATGTACTGTTAAAAAAAATATATATGTTACATATTTTAGATAAAATTTTATCAATGCATTCTTTAATTTCTTAAATTTGTTTCTTCAGGTGACATTAGATAGGAATATGGAGGGAAATGAAAGTATTCTAGATGAGGAAAACCGTGATAAATTGTCCGAGGCTAGTTCAAGTTCCATCATTTCTGTAAAGCGCAAAGCAGCTGATGATAATAGCAGCAGCGATAATGAACTGGCGGAAGCCAGCCAGAGTGGATCCAAGAAGCCTCGAATGGAGGACGATGATGAGATTTTCATCATAGAAGAGATATTTCCGAAGAAAACGGTGGATAAAAGCGCTGCCGGGGAAGAGAAGAATACCGAAAACATGTGTGAAAGTATGGAAATAGGTCAGTATGTTAGGAACATCTCAACACACAGTATCGTTAGCACACGGGAAAGTGGTGTTCTAGGGATCTAGATCTAGAAGGTCTCCCATATGGTTGAAAGTATTTTACACTTGCAATTTAAATGCTTGGTGTCAAAAATCATAGCACCAAGGTCTCATTATCATGACGGTCTCTTTTGTAACTGGTAGACCCATGCGTTAATACGACCTAATTCAGGGTTCGTATTCAAATATTTACCTGAGCTTTTGCAAAAAGTCCGTCTTCCAAATTTACTCATGTCATCTACCTGCCTCTCAGAAATGTCTTCTCAATTAACCTTCCCCCCCCCCCCCCGCTAAGCTGACCCCATAGGATCCCGTGTTGTATCTGCAGCTTCTACCGTCGCCCTAATTCAGTGTTTTCCAAATTAATGTCACCAATGGCTCTCTTACCCTAGTTAACGTCTGACCAGGGCTCTCAATAATAGGTGGGGACGTCTCTAGGAGCGGCAAAACACACTTTGAGGAACACTGCCCTATTCCATTCCATCGCCCCATTCCAAGGGACATATCTCTAACTTTGAGAAATACTTGAACTTTGATTGTTTTATAAGTTGTTCAGAGCGAAATGTTCGAATTTTTGGATTTCGGAATACAGTATAAGGTCGTGTTTCTCAAAATGCAGGGCCTGATCTCGGATTCTACGCGGCCACAGAAGGCGACAACTAAAATGGGGTGATTTTTAGGGCGCCAACTGAAGGGGAGGAGTGATTTTTGATCACCAAAATATCATTCGCTTACGAAAAGTGGTGGTACGCCGAAGTGGTGGTCGAAGTGGTACGCCGAAGTACGCCGCTGTGGTGGTAGAGTGGTTATAGTGCCGGACTCGTGATGCGAGGATCCGGGTTCGAACCCCACAGTGGTGGTCGGCTAAAGTTGGTTTTCTGTGGTTCCCAACTTCAAGGCGCAAATGCGAGCCGATCTCCCCGTTAAAAAGTCTCGCCACAGAGAACAACAGTCCTACAACGGTAAATCATTCAACCATAACACTTCACTCATAGTTAGAAAAACTGGGGGCAGATGACAGCACTACACATAACAAGCATTACACCGAAACAAACTTTACGTCAGGTTGCACTACACGTACACGCACATTCCCGCATGTACCGATTCGTTGGGGGGTTCCGCGGGGGGGGGGCATGTGTGGTGTAGCAGTAGTAGGTAGGGACTCCAAAAAATGGATCGGGGATCCATGATGTTCTTAAGTCAGCCACCTCGTTGGGCAATTTGCCTGTTGTGGCGTTGTATTTGTATAGAAAAATGTCCAGAACCGGCCCTGTCAAAGTGTGTGTCGCGGCTCCTAGGGGCGTCACCAACATTTGTTAGGGGCGTCGCGAGGGCTCTAGAGAATTCGATTTGTGTGCCCATTTACGCTTTGAAGTGGTTCTTTCATAAGTTAAAATATCTTCCCTTTCCCCCCCCCCTTCTCCCAAATCCCTACGGTCTCACCTTTAGGTTAATCCCCCGAGCAATCACACCGTCCATCCAACTCCCAAATTAAAAACAAAATCTTTAAAATGGGAACTACAGCATTAACACACGTAGCTAAAAAAATAAAACAGACTATCACGAATCATTCCTGTTTATCCATAATACCCACTTTATGGGAGTTACAGAATCATGGTTATATAATGTGATTTCCAATTCTGAAATTTTACCTCCTGATAACACAATGCTTTCCAAAAAGACACTTTCGAGGGGGGGGGGGGGGTCTACTCATCTTCAATAATTCTATTCGTCTAACTGAAATTCCATTAGATTCTGACCTTGAAATTGTTGGAGCCGAATGGCGTCAACCAAACTGCCTTCACTTGCCATCTCTTAACTATCTATTTACCTCCCTCTTCAGACTTTCACTTATTTGAACAACTTGAAATATTTCTAGAAAGGTTTTCTAATACTTATTCTCTTATTATCTCCGGAAACTGGAATCTTCCCGGTATTGACTGGAAAAATGCGATATCTCTGTCGGGCAATCACCGAATTAACAATAAAGTTCTCGATATATCTTCCCCTTAAATTTAACTTGGTCCAATCCATCTTAGAACCCACAAGAACCACCACTCACTCCAGCTCTACCTTAGACCTTATTGCTACTTCCAATCGGATCCCAATCCTTAATATTTCTATTTTCGAGCATTGCTCAGACCATAAAATCCCATTCATTGACTTTTCCCTTCTCCATTCTATCCCTTCTTACAAACTCGCCCCTAAACGTAATTTTAACGAAGCAAATTGTCTACTAATGCAAAATATGTCTTCCCAAGCTCCCACTTGAATGATTTCCTATCTATATCCCCATCTAACAACATTCACACCCTTTGGACCACTTTCAAATGTATAATCAATGAATGCCTAGCTACAGTTCCAATTAAAAAAGCATCCTCTTATTTTCTTAATCCGTGGATCACCAGAGATATTATTCATCTAATAAGAAAAATCCTCCGTATTTCTTTCAAATATAAAAACAACAAATCCAAATCAATTAAATCTGTAATTTCAGCCCCCACCTGAGACCCCAGAGACCTCATTTCAGCCCAAAAGACCAAATAACTTTCTCATTCACTACCCCATTATTTAAAAACAAATCCCACAAAGTTTTGGAGCTACCTTAGACCTAAATCCGTTGGCACCACTTCCTTCAAAATTTCAAATAGAGATATATCCCCTCCTTCAGAGATGGCTGCCGAATTTAATTTAGCGTTCTGCTTGGTTTTCTCAATAGAAGCCTCCCCTCCTCAAAATTGCCTCTATATTCACAACTCAACCCCAACATTTTTTCCAAACAGGGTATTCTAAAATTGTTGAAAAAATTAAAACCTTGTTCTGTAGGCCCCGACGATATCCCATATTTCATTTTTAAATTCTGTGCTGATGAAGTCTCCGACCATCTTTTAATTTTGTCCAATGTTTCCCCTAAATACTGCTATCCTCCCCAACGATTAGAAAACCAATAAAATTATTCCAATCCACAAATCAGGTCGGTCCACTTCCCAATACCCTTAACTTCAGGCCAATCACAATCACCTCTTCCTGTTGCAAAATTTTCGAACACAATTGTAGCAAAAGAAATCCGTACTACTTGGACTCCATCAACTTTTTTTTCCCCAATCAACAAGGAAAGCCCTTTCTACTACCTCTCAACTGGCACGCCCTCTCGGGCGACATCGATAAAAAACTTCAAACTGATGTTCTTTTCCTTGATTTCTCTAAAGCTTACGATGAAGTTTCCCATGACAAACTTCTTAAACTCTCTAATTTCGGCCTCAAATCCCCATCATCTTACATAAAGTCTGGTACCCCTCAGGGATTGATCCTCCTCCCGTTATTATTCTTAATTTACATTAATGACCTCCCTGAATCCCTAAACTGCACTCCTAGATTCTTTGCAGATGACTGCGTGATTTACCGCGTCATTTACCAACAGCCCGATCAAGAACTTCTCCAATCTAATCTGGCTTCTATTTCTGACTGGTGTTTCACTATGGCAAATGCCTATCAATATTTCAAAAACGGTTTTCATGAGAGATACCCGCAAATTACTTCCTCTTGAATACTTTTACTCAATAAATAGTATAACGTTATCCCAAGTTTCTCAAATTAAATACCTCGGTGTCATAATCTCAGGTGACCTATGTTGGAACAAACATATTGACTATGTTTACCAGAAGTGCCTAAACAAGCTTTTCTTCCTCCGCTGCAACGTTTAACATTCCACACTGGGATATCAGACTACTCTGCCACCAAATTTGCATCTCTTCCGTTCTTTCTTACGCCGCTGAAATCTGGGACTCCTACGCCTTCACTAACATAGACAAACTCGAATTAATCCAGAATAAATCCATCCGTTTCATCCACGACTGCTGGTCACCTTGCGTTTTCGTGTCCGAACTCAAAAACGAACATAATCTCCTCCCCCTTGCCACTCTTCGTCTTTTTCTCGACTCACCCGATTTTGTAAGATCTATCATGGATCATGATCATCTTAAATTTGATACCTCTGGTATTCTAGCCAAACCATCCCACATCTCCAGAAGACTCGACTATTCCCTTAAAATAAAACATATTTTTGCTTCCACTGACTGCTTTAAATACAGCATTTTTCCTCATACTATTGGTGAATAGAATAAACTCCCCAGTTCTATTGTCAACTCCCCCACTATCACTAGTTTTTTTGCACTGTATCAAACAATATCTATGTCTCATTTAACCGCAGTAGTTTCATTCAACTATATAGGGCCAACAATATTGTATAAATAAATAAATATCTACGAAACTATTCGGGGAAGCCTCAGATGACCCATAAATCGGGTAAGGGAGCCGCGGTGACAAAAGTTTGAGAACCACTGGTATAAGGGATATTTTCTGGAACTCTTTCTTTATTAAACTGAATGTCACCTTATAATCAGATTTGATTCTATAATTTTTGTGAGTAAGCATGTAAAATTGGAAAGCAGGTTACGTGTGGCCATAGACAGATACAGGGAAAGGGCGGAAATTTCTCCAAAAAATTTGCATTGCTAGCATGGGCGGGACAACGCCCCGAGCGGCGTGGTGGTAAGATGCTCGTCTACTGCCGTGAAGATTGCTGTCATGGTCCTGGGTTCGAACCCGAGTGAGGATATATAGATAAGATATTTTCCCTAACGAACTTGAGGCGATCACCAATAAACAGCGCCTTCATTTCCAACCCATCTCATTAAATGGCAGTAAATTGCAATATAGCGATATGGTCAGAGTTGGTGAAGTGCCATTGGCGTGGAGGTGAAAAAATCTGCCTCCCGTTCACTAAACAACCGCCTCCCTAGTTCGAAGAGCCTATATCATAGGCGGAGATAGACTTGAAAGTGGGGGAGGCATGGTGATGATTGCTGGGGCATGATAATAATGATGATGTCAATTCACATATACATTAGACCAGTCAGTTCCGCCTTTGACGCGGGAAGGACATGGCCCCTACCCCTCATATCTCCGTCCACGGCCTGTATTTGTTTATGGTGCTGGCGGGATCTTTGTGGGATCCCTCAAGATATTTCACGGGCATAGGAAATTTACAGCATGAAAACAAAAGAAAAATAAGACTCGTCACGGGGCCCCAAATTGGAGCCCTGTCTGTCCCAATCATGTGGGGGCATGAGCAGGGCCATAGTGTGCCTTGGGCAGATTTTCTCATGGGGCCCCTCTTGAAATGATTATTATTAGGCAAAACAAATGTAAACGTTTGTAAGGTCCCCATTCGGCTCGGGACTCAGGGGCAGTGCTCCGATTGCCCCAGCCTAGTGTCAGCCCTACACCCTAGAAGACATGAGGCAAGTGCTCCCAGCCGAATATGGCAACAGAACCTAATCATTTTTTCCAGGGGTTCATGGTGCTGGTTGAGACGGGCCTAGTTCATCTAGGCCAGCGGTTCTCAACCTTTTTTGACTCGCTTTTCAGTATCTAAATTCTATGATGGAGCCCTGTTTAATTAGAAGAGCCCTTTTTTGTACATAATTTTTATGGCAGGACCTTGTAGGCCTCTCTTATTTACTTATCTATCAAATTTACTGATTCATTTTATTTTTCTCGAGTCACCGCGGAGCAGCGGTTGAGAACCGCTGAACTTGCTAATTGAACATATTTCGAACTCATAATCGCACACACACAAAGAAAAAATGAAACACGAGGCTTTTCGGATCACGTAATATCTCCCTCTTTCTTTGAGGGACATACAAACCGTATTTAAAAGGTAACCAATATGGCGACGTCCTGCGTGACTTGTGAATGAAGCAATTCTAGATTAAAAAAACGTAGAAATGAATCTGTATCTAAAGCTGAGGAATTTCTTTAACGTACTTTATGGGCCCATAATTAATTATAAAGCATCCCAAACTATATGGATTGATGCAGTTGGATATTAAAAGACAATATGGACACATTAATTTTCATTTTCATGTTTGAGAAGATATAAATGAAAAGTTTAAATCAATTTTATTGCATGGATATTCAACCCAAAAGTAGGTCCAGTTAATTATTTTTTATTTAACTTTCCGGGCTTTGTATCCATAGGCGGAGATAGACTTGCAGGTCTGGGGGATGGGGGGGGGGGCACGGTCATTATTGCTGTTGGGCAGGGCCGTCTTAAGAGCATCATGGGCCCCAGGGCCAAATGATTCTTCTGAGGCCTCTTTTCTCTGGAGGCCCCCGGGCCGTGCCCGGGTGGCCCATGCATTAAGACGTCACTGCTGTAGGGGCACGATGATGATTATGTTAATTTATACATTACTTAATACATACATAATTCATACATACATAATAATCATACATCAGTCGACTCCACCTTTGACGCTGGGGAGTAATGCCCCCCCCACGCCCCGTCGTATCTCCGCCCATGTTTGTACATAGGCGTAAACTTATTGAAAATGTTGGGGGGGCTCAGGCTCTAATGGAACCTCGTTTATACGACGCGTCGTATAAATGCGAAAGCAGTACTGAAAAACGAACTTTTTCCGAAAATTACCCCCCCCCCCCCACCTTTTTTTTACAGACGTTTCCGAAAAAAAATTTTGTGGAAAATCTGTCGTTTTGATTCAAAATCTTATGCTTGAGAAGAAATATACTTATAATACTATCATAACATTACTGTTGCTAAAGTCTCACGCAATTTTACGGTATTCATTTCAAGATTTAACCGAAAAAAAAGTGTTATTTAAACGTTATGTAAAACGTCCTTTACTTGACAGAGAACACCGTTACAAAATTATCGAATGTGGGGGCGACAAAAATCCCAGTTACAGCCCTGGCTATCAGCATACCGTAGCCCGTTCAATAATTATTTCAGTACCTGTCAAAAGCCATTGAACACAGGGCCACAACTAGGGAGGAGCAGGCGGGTCTCGTGCCCCGGGCGCTAGACCGGATGGGGTGCAAATTTCATTCTAAAACCTCTCCTTCAACATTACAAGGGGGGCGTCAAAATGCGCGCTTGCCCCGGGTAACCAAGGATCTAGTTGCAGCCCTGATTGAACCAGTCAATCATTTTAAATTTTATTACTTTTTCAGTAAAAAATATGCATGAGAAACTACAGTCGATCCCGCTTAGTTTTTCCGCTTACAACGTTTCTTCATGATGGGTTTTTGAAAACCGTAAAACACTGTATTTCAGTGATACGTTTTCACCAATTGAAAAATTATGTGATTCGATTGATAGAAAAGGTGTTTTCCAAAGACTTGGGAGTTCGAATCGAAATGAAAACGTCGATTAATTGAAGTGTATACAGGCAGGGTCCTGGGTAAAGCAGGAATTAGGAGGCTCTTGCGACAAGAGTCAAAGATGTTAATTGGTCAGTGAATGTATGTTGTTTGAATTTCGGGGGCTCAAAGTTATAAAGGCTTCATTTGCCCATGAAGAAATTAGGCCCTGTATACAGGGATAATGTATAGAAATGTATAGCAACTGAAGCAAAACCTCGTACAAATAAGTAAGGTCAGAAACGTAATAGGGAGATATATACAAAGGGTTCCATTACATTTTCCTAAATACAGTAAAATCTCCACAAATGATCACCTGCACTCAAACACAAATATGCATCAGTGGCCGCCTCTATTTGGCGTAAAATTTCTATGGTGGAGCCCCGTACGCTCTCCTCTTATATTCATTTATCGAATTTACTGATTTATTTTCTTCGAGTGGGTGCGGAGCCCCCGGGAAGTGTACACGGAGCACCGGTTGAGAACCGCTGCTTCAGTGAAAAGTTTCCAAAACTTTTTGTGTTCCATAGCTCTTCTTTAAAAAAAATTTCTTTCTCATTTCTCCCAACTCAAGCCCACCCATAGGATCCTATACTAAACCCATAGCTTCTATCGACCCTTTGGACAATTGCATCGACCCCTTCCCCCAGGGGTCGATGTTTCACACTTTGGAAAGCACAGCTTCAGTGGCCATTCTTGGTTATTATACAACTTAATTTAATGAAAGGTCACGGGAAATTGACCTTTTTATTTTTGATTTATTCATTTTTTTTTTGCACTATTTATAAATTTGTTATGATTAGTCCTGTTTGTTGCATTTATATAAATTAACCTCTTTTTAGCATTAATGTGTGTATAAATGTATGTAATTGAAGAATTTTCAGAATAAGTGCAAATTTTCAAGTTGTGCGGAAGATTAATTAAATTTTTGTAATTTTTCAAATTAATATTGCTCATAAATACAATAAAAGTTCGTTATAACAACAGCTCACAACCACAAGAAAAGTTTTCGCTGTAACGTAGTTCTCATTATAAACGAATTTTCACGTTTCGCTCTGTAAGAACATAAAATTATTGAAAATTGCTGCTTTATCTGCATTGGGACGTCTTTGAGATCATTTCGTTCTAATATTAACGATTGAACGGAACTCTAGTCATGTGAAATTGATTTTTGATCTCAAATCAGTTGATTCTCTAAGAGCATAAGACGTTTTCCATAGAATTTCGTATCATCAAAGCGGTTTAGATGACCAACTGAACAATTAAAAGTCTGAACTTATTACATTCATGCTCACTTCCATGGATTTATGGATCAGGCAACATCGTCTATCGAATCGGAAATTCGACATTTTCAAATAGTTTGGTTGCTCAACTCCAAGGACCTTCTAGCTACAATGGACCATACCCGAAGCCCGGGTGCTTTATTTGCTTGTCGTTTCTTTTTTTTCAAGTAAAAAGAAGTAAAATCTCAGGAGAAAAATCCGCCTATTTTTGACATTATTCATGTTTTGTTACTTGTGTGCACGTGTAGTTTGCTTCTTTTTCGAGCAACTTTTTCTTTCTATTAGTGAGCAGCTACAGTACTAATAACTAGAAATTCCTAAATAAAATACATGTAGAAATCATTTGCATGAGAATGTTTTTGCAAATGAATATGCACCGAGATAAATAGAAAAGATGCATTTAAAAACGCATTTCCGTTTTTTGCTTGGTTATTTGTTCTTTAGCACATATTTTCTCAGTTTTAGTTCATATTTAGCCATTTTTTTTAAGTGGAAAATTCGGGCTCTAATTACAGGTGAATCCCGTTTTAACGAATACCGTTACAGCGAAAATATCGTTT
The DNA here is from genome assembly GCF_987345545.1 of Pholcus phalangioides. NCBI lineage: Eukaryota > Metazoa > Arthropoda > Arachnida > Araneae > Pholcidae > Pholcus > Pholcus phalangioides. Next base: position 21,352,777 of record NW_028301625.1, read on the forward strand.
TAACGAATGGTTTTCTAATCCCTCTAATAAGTATACATAGGAACAATGCAAACAATCTGAAATTTCTTTATAACGAAGTGTTTTCTCCGGTTTCTTGGACTTCGTTATAACAGCATATTCGACTGTATAACAATCATTTAATGTATTGTTGCCAAAGTGAATGTGACAAGGGCGTAGCCAGAAATTTCGTTCGGCAGGGGGGACCAAAGTGATAGAACAATAGATTTGGTCATCTTTTCCCCTTTTTTCGGTCATTTTCTCACATTTCGGACGAGGGGACCAGACCCCCAAGTCTTCCTCTTCGCTACGCCCTTGGAATGGGACTACCCCTGAGCATGAGCGTACCCAAGAAAACCAATCTATTGGGGGGGGGGGGGGACACACGGAATTTCTTCCAGAGAATTTTTGAGTTGGTGCCAATTTTCCAAAAGCATTTAATTAACAAAAATTTATTTGATTGTTGGGGGCGTAGCCTTTGCCCTTGAGCCCCATTCTAGTTTGATCACGGTCCAAGTAAAAATATACTTTCATTCTCTCTCTCTCTCTCATTGAAACGAGCACAACTCCTGTCTATCGCCATAGGCAATTTATTCAGATCTAGTCATGCCGTAAATCTGAGTATATCCTGCCAGGATCCCCCAGATCTCATGAATCCCGAAATCCCCTGGGCGGGGTCATGAAAATGACTATATACAAAAAATATATTCAGAACAGTATATGCATCTTTATTTATTCCAGGGTTGGACAAACCCCAAGTGCCAGGTCACCATGGTGACTGGAAAATCTGTATTCGCGCCTAAAATTTTGTATATGTGATTGCTAAATCAGAATCTAGTGATGGCTCAAAATTTTCCGATTTCATAATTGTCTTCCAACATAGAAAGGAGCAGAGCCACAACTAGAGAAAGTAGGTAGGTCTGGTGCTCCGGACGCTGGACCAGAATGTGAGTCGAATTCACCCTTTAACTGCTTCTTCTACATGCAAGGGGCGCCAAAATTCCGAATTGCCCCAGATGACAAAGTATCTAGTTGCGGCCCTGGGAAGGGGGTCATCAATTCCCAGAAAGGTTGAAAAAAGATTATTTAAGATACTTTTCTCGTGAAAAAACCATGCTTGGCTCTTACAAAATTTGGCTGGTGCCTAAATTTTTTACTGATTTTTGTCGAGCCCTGTATTTATTTATATTTTATGATACAGTGTATATTTCCCCCAAAATCAAATTACATGTCACTTATTTAAGATTTATTTTACTCTCATATATCAGGTTTTAAATTAGAAAAATAATAATTTTTTTAGTTGCATAAATTTCTTATTAAAAACTCGATTCAAATATTGTCCCTTTTACAAGTATGCAAGAAAAATGGAGTTTAAATTTTTCTTAAATAAATTTTAAATATGATTGAAAAAAATAAAACATGGTAAGTTTTATTAATTTATTGATATGTCTAACAGAAAAAAAAGTATTTTATACTACGCTTTATTGATTATAACTATTAGAGGGCTGCAAAATCTAGATTGTTTTTGAAGATTCTGAATAAATTATCATTAAAGAAAATGTTTAAAATGCATGAATTTATCAAAAATGTGTAGCTATATTTAATATTGCTTACTTTTTCTGTCAGGAAACTGTGCGGAATCACGAGGAACTTTTCCGTTTTCTTGTAATACAACATGTTTTACTAACAGAAGGTTATACTGTACGTGCACAACCGAATGTGGTCCACACAAACCATAAAATACTGTGGAACTGTCTATCTCAACATTTGTGGGGGTTTTTTTTCAGGGGAAAAACAAGGAGTTTACTTCAAGTGGCTCCAAACACAGCTATTCTTATTTTGCAGAATCACAAACCTCGTCTAGATTTTTCTTCACCACCGTAATTTCTTTATATTCCAATTAGGATCATCTATGTCGGCGTCCTTCACGGATGGCCATCCATTAAGCACAAAAGCTTTTAAAGCCTTGACCGGCGGCGTCAAGAAGAATGTAGTTTTCAGGATCAGAAGGGGGGTCCCCATATGGACGGATGCCTCCAGGTGACATATTCCCCACATAAGCGACACGCTATACACTCCCCGTCCTTCTAATTAGGAAATGGTGATTGTATTCAGTAAACCTGCATTGAAGCAGCCGAAACTGAACCCTATTGAAATGCTCTTTGTCAGCTGCAGAAGGGGCGGCCCCTTTATCATGAAGAAAAAAAAAAAATACATGGAATAAAAAGTCCGCCAAAGATCCCAGGCTAGAAGCCCTTCTCCAGTATGTGGGAGTCCATGGCCGTGCTTATAGCTCGCTGAGTTCCCCCCCCCCCCCCGGGAAACACGCCACTAGATGCCACAGACGGGCTGTAACTAGGAGTGAAGATCATTTTATTGTCGGGAAAGGGGGGGGGAAAGCATCGAAATACCTCCTTGAGATCGACTGTGATGCCGCAAGATATTTAAAATTTCTAACAGTGCTGCGAACGTAAACAGGGTATGTAAAACCCCCTCTTTGCGGTCACCGGCTGGACAAATAGAAATTCGTCCGTAAAAAAGAATTGATCGGGAAAGTAGGAACCCTATTAAAACCTTGAGAATAATTCTTCATTTTGAAATAAACACAATTTTTTGAATAACATAAGTAAGAAATACTACATCCTTTTCAGAAAAATTCCCCAATATAATTTGCAATGGAACATAGAAAAAATTACAGTATTTTCCGATAAATAGAGGTCGCATCCTGTAAAATGGCCGGAAAAAAGTGTTTGTGGAAAAATCGCCACTTTTTTTTTTACATGTCACAGCTTCGTATAAAGGCCGAAACTCACTGTACTGACGTGACGTGATTATTCCGAGTCTAGGTGTGGAAAACGTATCCATGCGATTTTTTTTGGGGGGAGAGGGGAAGATTGAGCCAGCTCTCCGAAATTAATAAGGGGGGGGGGGAGTCTCGATCCCATTGGCTTAAAACAAGTTACGACTTAATGCACTTAACATACGACTTAATACAAGTTACGCTTACGACAGGTCCAAGCACTTCCCTGTGAAAAATCGGGGTCCTCGCGAAAGATCTGTCCAAAAGCCCGGTCCAACGGAGACAGGATCATTTTAGTCGTGGAGGGAGGGAAGAGTATGTAATTTTTTCACCCTCTCCCCGAATCCTCCTCCGATCGAAATGATATTTTTCGTCTTCCACCCCCCCCCCCACCCAGAATTAGCAGTCCCCACAAGAATTCCGCCTGTGAAAACTGCCTTCTTCCCTAGTTCCGGCCCTGGCTACCTAAGTGTTGGAGTACTGGAAACAGGGCTGGGGGGAGGGGTCAAATGTCTAGGGTGCCGGACCAGAGGGGGGGACGACGCAAATTTCACCTTTTAACCTCTCTTCAACATTTATTGAAATACCGTATTTAAAATTTCTATATAAAAGTGCTGCTAACGTAGATAGTTTGAGAATCCCTGATTTATAAGGAGGAAATTTCATATTCCTAGTATTAGAATGCAATAGTACCCGGCTCAGGGGGCTTTGAAATTTTCCATTCATTTCTTATTTTCTTTTTTTTTGTGTGTTAATTTTATTTTACTATTATTTATTTGATTCCCCTCAAAGACACCGGAACCTAGGAGTGGAGGATATTTGAGCCCAAAAAATTTTGTAAGGCGGTTGAGCCCCCCCCCCCAATAGTTTTTAGAAGAACAATGCAGTGCGTCTCTCTCCACCCAATGTTAATTTCTTCATGTCAGCGCCTCTGTTGTGAAGAACTTGTTAATAAGCTTAATCATTGTTCACTTTACCTCCTCCCACTTTTTTTCTTTTTTTGTGTTGCATCATGTCCCCATCCCCAAGGGTCACACTCAACAAAAGAAGGAAGAGATGCTCTTGAGTTTACCGACAGTGCAAGCAAGAGAAAGGTTCCCCCACCCCCAAGTTATCTACACTGGTGCCTTCAGGCACCTCTGGGAGGACGCAATTTAGGATGAATGGATGCAGGATTGATTCGGAGATAAGACTACTATTGTCACAGAACAAGTGCGTTGAGATTCTGAAGAAAAGTAAAAAAATAAAATTTCGAGCAGATGGATTTCTACTATTTAAAGAAATTTTTTGTCAAAAAGTTTTTTCTGAGCCAAGTGTGAGAAACATATCCACTCGAATTTTTGGGGGGGGGGCCGAGCCGGCTCTTCTAAAATGGTGGGGGGGGGGGCTCGGGCCCACGGGCCGGATACAAGTTTACGCCTATGTTCTACCCCCACCCCCAGTCAAATTTTGTTGTGAAGGGGCTTGAAAAATGTTTCGGCATCGGTCCTCAAGATCTGTTATGAATGGGCATTTAGAATGTGCTTTTTTCCCCAATATTTTTCAAAAAAACATTGAGGGGGGGGGGCCTAAAAGTTATTGGTCCTCCGCATATACGAGACTCAAGCGTGTACGAAGGAGAGGGAGAATGCATTGCACAATGGTTTTTTTCAGTAATTACTGGGAGGCTCAGTCCCCTTACAAAATTTATTGCGAGGGGGGGGGGCTCAAATGGCCTCAGCCTCTAGGTTCTGGCACCTATTCTTTATAGAGTGTAATTTATTTCGGTTTCAATATCATTGCTTCCCAATTTTCAACCTTCCCCCTCCCCCCACCATGCATCTTTGGGCTTATTTTCATGTCGGCGCCATGGCCGTCCTCCGGTCGCAGTGAACAAAAGAAGAGACACTCCATCGAGAGACACTCAGTTTTTGCCACAGGTAAAGAAGAAAGAGCCCCCCTCAACACCGCAAAGAATCTTCCTCTCAGCCGTGCCTTCTGGCAGTAACCGATGGAGACCGATTGGAACCGATGGAGGGTGCAATTGGGGATTGAACGGCAGGGAAGAAATGAAATAAACGTATTGTCATGGAACAAGAAAGCCAAAGACCATCCAGATTTTTTAAAAGAACTAAAATTTTGTGCAGATTGTTTCCATTAACTAATTCATAATTAGGACAACTTTTGGTTAAAAAAAAATTTTTCATCATTGCAAAATGAATAAGCCATATTCATACGAATTTTTGGGGGGGCTGAGCCGCGTCTTCAAAAATGTTGGGGGGGCTCGGGCCCATGGGCCCTATAGAAGTTTACGCCTATGTGTTTGTATCTCTAAGCGAACTCAATATTTCATAAAACAAGAATCCAATTCAATTGCTAAAATCATTGACGTGGTTCAAAACCCCACTAAATTTCCGCTTTTTCAAAGTTAAAAGTGGAAATTTTAACATTGATTTCTATGGGGATTATCCTGTGCCTGTCCCCCTGTCCATGGCCCCCACATGGGGGGGGGGGACTGACAGGGCTCTAGCCCTGGGGCCCGGGACGATTATCATCTTTTTTACTTTTTCACGCTATAAATTAACTACAGAAGGGGCCCGTTAAAAGTCTGACCGAGGGGCCCGCAAAATATCCCAGCCTAGAGGCCCCGTTACAGGATATGGGGGCCATGCCCCTGTCCCTCAAAGTGATGCTGATGATGATTATGACGTCTGTTCAAAAAGCCTCATACACATTTTAATAACCCCTTCAATTTCATTTTTTTATTTGTGGGCAGCGCCATCTATTTCACAAACATTAAACAACAATCCACCGTAATAATTAAAAATTAGAATAAATCTTAAAAAATTGAATAATATTTCAACAATTACACAAAAAATGCATATTTTTTCCCGACTCGATTAATAGTAATATTTTGAAATTTATAAACACGAAATTTTCGAGAGATATTTATGCTCTCTCAGACACATAGTAGCCCTACACAATGTGCTAAATGTTTTTAGCAATATAATAATTAACAGATGGCGCTGTCGAAACTGTACTGATTTGGAAAAAAAACTCGGATTAATTAGCTAAAACAATTTTTTTTTAATTCACACAGAAGAGGAAGATCCTCCAGAATTGACGCAAGCTGATCTTGAAAAACTGCTAGTTGAGTAAGTGATTTTTCTTGATGAGAAATACATATCATTTTTCTTTAAATACCGTATATGAAATTTAACCCTTTACAGGGTGATTATAATTAGTCCCCGTAATCTGTGTGAGTAGTTTTTTCTCAAAAAACTGCTTATCCAAATACAGTCAAATTTTTTGGATATCTTAATGAGATCATAGGAAGAGAGATTTATGAAATAATAAAAAAAAAAAGTTGTGTTCAATTTTTTTTTTTTTACCACCAGGTGAAAAGTGGCGCTTTTTAATTGAATTTTCCTTTTCCCCATGGACCGTATATACCAAATTTCAATGGAATACGATGGAATATATGCAGTGTCACACATCATGGCCCCCACATCCTAAAGCAGGGCCCTAGGCTGGGATCTTTTACGGGCCCCTTTATGATGAATTTATAGCGTGAAAAAACAAAAAAAGGATGAAAATCATCCCAGGCCTCAAGGCTGGAGCCCAGCCCTTGTGGGGGGCCATGAGTGTCAGTATCATTGGCGCAAGCAAAGGGGGGGGGGTTTGGGGTTCAAGCCCCCCTTCAAACCGAGTCTATATTGTCATTTTGCCGAAAAAACGTAAATCCCCAAATCCCCCCCCCCCCTTGAGAAGAAAAAAAAATTAAACCCCCCTTGAGAAAATTCTGCGTACGCCTATGGTCAGTATACTGAAACTACTCAGACCTATGTAGCACCCGTTCTGGTAGACCTATTCCATTGAAACTTGGTATATAGGCCAACGCTATATGGACCATGGGAAAATGCAAAATGAAATTAAAAAAATGTCACTTTTTCACCTGGTTGTTGAAAATTGAACCATTTTTTTTCCATAAATGGTCTCATATTCTCATGGTCTCATCAAGATATTCTAAAAATTTGGCTGTATTCTGATAGGCAGCTTTTGGAAAAACTACTCGGAGTATGGGACCTTTAATTATAATTCCCCCTGTATTTGGCAATGAAAGCAACATTAGTTTCTTATATTTTTTGAGTAAAAACATTTCATATCTCTTGAGCTTGTTTTGGCATTGATACTTCTAAGCAACTCAAGTCAATCAACTGAACATTCAATTTTTACTTGTGAATTTTTCATGCCGTTTTTATAATTACCAGCAGAATGACTCAAAGGTACGCATGTCTCCTATTTCTTGACATGCCAAGTGAGGCCGGTATTACACTATAAAAGTTTTCTAAAAGTCATTTTATAAAACTTGAAAATTTCACCCAATAAGATTATCGGTTGCATTTGCTCGAATGTAAACTATGAGCTTTATTGGTTGGATTTTTTGAGTTTTATAAAAGGGATTTTATCAAACTTTTGTAGTGTAATACCGGCCTTAGGACAGGATCACACTATAAAAATGTTACAAAAAGTTCATTTATAAAACTTGAAAAATGCAAACAATTGGCGTATCAGTTACCTTCAAATGAATATGAATCGAATGTAAGCAACAGGCTTATTGGTTGCTTTTACAAGTTTTGTAAATTTATTTTATCAAATTTTTATAGTGTCATAAAGAAATATAGAAAATATTTAAAAAATATAGAAAATATTTAAAAAATATAGAAAATATAAAGAAATATTTATAGTGTCTAAAGAACGATTTTTATCCCTTGCATTTTGGAGTGAAATACCATGTGTTGAGGAAACATATTGCTCTGAATTCTTCCACGATAATAGAAAAGTAAATTGGCAAGCAATAAATATGACATTTCCGTATTATAATCTGTTGGGCCAGCATTACACTACAAAAGTTTTAGAAAAGTTCTTTTATATAACTTGAAAAATACGACCAATAAGCGTATAGGTTACATTAACCGATAAGCTCTCTCTCTTTCATTGGTTGTTTTAAATCATATAAATACAGTGTGTTGCTGAAAAAATTGTGAGCACCCCATTTTTTTTTTAAATATTGACACTTAATTTTTTTTGTCATGAAATGACATTCAGGGTAGGCCAACCTAACCTCCCATTTGCTTAATATAACCCCTCAAAATTTTTCTCTCCTAGGTATCTCTTACTTGCCAATTAAAGGGTTAAATATTAAATTAATCTATTGTTAGTCAAATTTTTCTGTTTTATTGAAAACGTTTATTTTTATCTTTTTTAGACGTAAAAAATTCAAAAACTCATATTTTTTCTTAGAGACGAGGATTGTTCCTCAGACCCCATCCATGAAGAGGACGAAAAACCAAAAGCACCATCTCCTCCTCCATCCAAAGACGATGACCATACTGTATAATCGAGTAATTATTATAATGGATTTTGACTATAATATCTCGATCAATAATTATTGGAAATGCATTTTTTTTTCAACATATTTTTTTTTCGGACATTCTTAATTTTTGATGCGAATTTTTGGTTTCTTACACGTCATCGAAGAACGAAATAAAATTCCGACGACTCATCTTTTCATCCACAATGATGGTCAGCACGACATCGAGATCTGAGAACTTGATCAATTATTATCATTATAAATTTATTTCAATTGTTTCCTTTTTGTGTAACTGAATATTTTTTGCTTGTCTTTGTACGAAGTAATTAAATACAAAATTTCCAACTTTTTTGAGAAATTAATTTTGTATGCTTTTTCTGGATATCCTTGTGTGAAAAAAAAGGAGGGGGGGGGGTCCGACGTGTGTACCATTAGGTACATTTTTACTCTTAAAAGTAGGAGGAGCTTTGAAAAAGTCGTTGTTAAGCCGGAACTGAGGTGGGAAAGAAGATCAAGAGGGAGGGTTGTAGCAGAAAAGTGTATCGACGAATAGGAAGATGGGAAATTCTTTAATGGGCGTGATTTATGTCTGGCTCCACTTTCCGCACTTGCGCATTAATAAGCAGTCAATCTCATTGGCTGAACAGAATGATGGATGGATCTTGGTACTGGTTTGTAGATTCAAAGTGGTTCATTGGATGTACAACTTCGGGGATCGGTTTAATAAGTTTACTTGTGAAAAATTTAGTGTTTTTGTCATATTTCTACAGCACAGGGTGCCGATTTTTTTACTTTTAGGCCACATTGAAAAGATGAATATTTGGGAAGGGAAAAAAATTGTTTTGTGCCTAATTTCGCACACGTAGAAGAATAGGCTACTATCACAACTAAAAAAAATAGTAATTTTCAAGAGGAACAAAAAACAAATTTTTAATTACTATTTTCTGAATTCTTGAATTTTGTAATACTCAGGTTTTTATTGCCATTTAACTATAGGTCTTCTTTAATTACTTTTTTTTCATATTATGATATTAATATGAATATATTATTTCATTACTTTTATTTCAATATTTTTTATTTACATATATTATTTCAATTACTTTTTCATATTATGTTCCTGTGATCCTAACTAAAATTTAAGATTTCTTGGAGTTGTGGCAGTATGTATTTTTTTAAGTGTGCGATATATATATACACTGAAGATCTGTTTTGAAGTCTCATTTAAAATACAGCCCAAGCCCGATTTGAAAATTTTTCTCGATTTAGCGAACTTTTCTGAAGCCTTTGTGGGTAGGTGTATATAGTGGGATATAGCAAGTCTGTAGGTAGGCCTAGAGTCACGGTCCCCGCAAGGGCGGGGCTGACAGGGTTCTAGCCCTGGAAAAATTCTCGTCATTTTTTTGTTTTTTCGCGCTATAAATTAACTGTAGAAGGGCTCGTGGACTGGGGCCCCACAAAAGATCCCAGCATAGGGGCCGTGCTCCAGGATGTGGGGGCCATGCCTACAGTAGTATCCCGATTATTCGGACTAACGCGAACCGAAGCTACCTCGGATAACCGAATCCTTCAATAATTGGCTACGGAAATTACTTGATTTTGAGGGTGAATGAAGCAAACGTCGAATCTACGTTTTCACACATTTTTCAATGGAATTGAAAAGATCAAGTAAATATAGTAGTTCTATAAATTTACATGAAATATTGTGAATGCCGCTACGCGTATTCTAGTCAGAATATACCTGACAGGTAGGCCTATATTATTTATCGTGAGTATTGTGACCCCTATAGAGTCGACGTTCGATATAACGACCGCCTTCTTCCCTCGAAAACGGACGCTATAATGGGAGGGTCATTATATCGAAAGTAAAACATATATGATTGTCGTTCTATGAAAACATTTGGGACTTATCCTACCGGTCGGTTTAATGGAATCGATTTTCCCCGATTTCGCTAAAAGAAAAAAAGTCATGCTCATCTGATTTTTTAAATCGGGGTTCGATTTTTTCCTCGTTTTATTTAAACTCATGTAAATTAGTAGGCCTAATAATAAATACAGCAACCTAGTAAAAGTCATTATGAATGAATGAATAAACACATTAAATCATTTTTAAACAAATTTTTGTCACTTATTTCAAGACTGCAAAACCATTTTTTTTTTTAAAATTCACGAAAAAAAAAACATTATTGAAAAAATTTATTGAAAGAGCTTCACACACACCGTTACAAAGTAGTAAAAAAATGAATGAATTAAAATTCCCACAGACACATTAGCTTATACAATATTGCAATCACATCAATTGAAAAAAAAAAAAAATTAAAATCAAGAAATTTGAAGCTAAGTGAAGGATACAAATCGCTAAAACCGGGAGCAATCATCATTTCATTTATTGTTAAATTGACGTTTGATGTAATCGTTAGTTTTCTTTAAGTAGGCTAACCGTGTTTAGTCGCTAAAACTCAGCGTTGCACAGCCATAAAACAAACACGAAAGAATTAAAATTTAAAAAAAAGACACATTAAAGGGTTAAAATGAAAAATAATAATGTGGTATATATATATTATAAGAATACCATTGTGTACATCCATAAGAATTTGTACATCAATCTCTAAACAGACATGGAATTTTTCTGTTGAAATCGACGGTATCTAAGTGTCCATGGTATTTGGTGTGCAACATTTTGAGGATAGTCCTTGTCAAGTTGTTCTGCTCCGATTCGCCTTGATTCATCCACCGGTGTCTCGTCTAACTGTTGCTCTGGTACATCTTGCCGATAGTCCTTGTCAAGTTGTTGGGCTTCGATTCCTCTCAATTGATCCAACGTTGACTCGTCTTTCTTTTGCTCATGTGATCGGTGTAAAACATTTTGCTGACAGTTCTTGTCAAGTTGTTCTGCTTCGATTCCTTGCGATTGACCCAACATTGGTTCGTCTTTCTTTTGCTCATGAAATGGAGGAAAAACAACCTTCTGATAGTCCTTGTCAAGTTGGGCTTCGATTCCTCTCAATTGATCCAACGTTGGCTCGTCTTTCTTTTGCTCATGTGATCGGTGTGAAACATTTTGCTGGCAGTTCTTGTCAAGTAGTTCTGCTTCGATTCCTTGCGGTTGACCCAACATTGGCTCGTCTTTCTTTTGCTCATGAAATGGAGGAAAAACAACCTTCTGATAGTCCTTGTCAAGTTGGGCTTCGATTCCTCTCAATTGATCCAACGTTGGCTCGTCCTTCTTTTGCTCATGTGATAGGTGAAAAACATTTTGCTGACAGTTCTTGTCAAGTTGTTCTGCTTCGATTCCCCTCGATTGATCCAACGTTGGCTTGTCTTTCTTTTGCATTTGTAGTAGATGTAAAAATTCTTGCTGGCAGTTCTTGTCAAGTTGTTGTGTTTCGATTACCCTCGATTGACCCAACGTTGGCTTGTCTTTCTTTTGCATTTGTAGTAGATGTAAAAATTCTTGCTGACAGTTCTTGTCAAGTTGTTCTGCTTCGATTCCCCTCGATTGATCCAACGTTGGCTTGTCTTTCTTTTGCATTTGTAGTAGATGTAAAAATTCTTGCTGGCAGTTCTTGTCAAGTTGTTCTGCTTCGATTCCTCTCAATTGATCCAACGTTGGCTCGTCCTTCTTTTGCTCATGTGATAGGTGAAAAACATTTTGCTGACAGTTCTTGTCAAGTTGTTCTGCTTCGATTTCCCTCGATTGATCCAACGTTGGCTTGTCTTTCTTTTGCATTTGTAGTAGATGTAAAAATTCTTGCTGGCAGTTCTTGTCAAGTTGTTCTGCTTCGATTCCTCTCAATTGATCCAACGTTGGCTCGTCCTTCTTTTGCTCATGTGATAGGTGAAAAACATTTTGCTGACAGTTCTTGTCAAGTTGTTCTGCTTCGATTTCCCTCGATTGATCCAACGTTGGCTTGTCTTTCTTTTGCATTTGTAGTAGATGTAAAAATTCTTGCTGACAGTTCTTGTCAAGTTGTTGTATTTCGATTCCCCTCGATTGGCCCAACATTGGCTCGCCTTTCTTTTTCTTTTTAACTGGTTTCTTGATCGTCATATTCCGTTTCCGTTCCATCGTCTTCACGATGAATGAATAAATTTTCCTCTGGAAAAGTTGGGTCCTCGATTTTGCCACCGCTTCGGCTTTCATATGTTTCATAAAAACTTCATCGAAGAAATGGACCAGATATTTCCTATAGTCATCGGACCATGCATCATGAAAAAGTCCCAGGCCATACACGCTCTCCACAATGTAATCCTTGACGACATCAGGGTTAAAACACTTCATAGTTGGGACTTGACTGCGGATGTAATTTTTAATTTTTATTTTATCATCATCTCTGCAGGTGCTTAGAAATAGAGAGGTGTTATATCTTCCGATCCTTGCTCTGTTGCACGATCCCATAAGGTTATCTGGTGGGTCTCTGGGTGTTTTAAGTCCTTTCAGTATATTCTAGAATGAAAGGATAAATAAATAAGACTCGGGAAACAAATTTTATAACTTTTCATAAGTTATCAAATCAGGTAATTACAAAAATTAGTAGTCTACAACTCAACGGCCAATACAAATTGCTCAATGTTGTGACTGAAAATATATATATATAATTATTGGTATCGATTATACCTAAATACAGCTATCTACAATTTAATAAATAATTCAGAAGTTGAAAAACTGTCGAAGAGAAAATACCATAAAAATATCGTAGTCATTATCATCTTTAAAAGACATCCTGTGCGCCAACAAGCAGGTAGGCCTACCCTAGTCTAACATGCAGCGACAGATAAGCAGTAGCAGTGTCACTTGCGCACAACACTGTCTTCCATTTCTTGTTTTTCTCTTCCTGTGCGCCTCTACTACAGACTAAATATAATAATTTAACTCGTTAATAAATAATGAAATATTCCTGTTCTCTTTTTTGAGCAATTGCGTGTGTGTGCGTTTTTTTAATATATGTAAGCCTATATATATATTTTTCATTATTAAATACATATGGTAGGCTATTACTTATGATAAAATAATTTGGGCTGAAATATCATGAAAGGGGTGTCTCAACGATTTTGGGGCCCTCTTTGAAACCCGATTTCATATATTGGGGCATCGAAAAAGACCTTACATCAATGTTTCTCAAAGTGGGCGTCACCAACCTTTGTCAGGGGCGTCGCGGCGAGCTGAAGATATTGATTTGTGTGTCTATTTATGCTTTGAAGTGGTTATTTTATAAGTGAAAATGTGTCTACTAAACTATTCTGGGGAGCCGAGATGAACCATGAATTGGGCAAGGGAACAGTGGGGGAACAAAAATTTGAGAGCCACCACCTTACATTATTAGAAAATTTTCGCTAATGCTGAAAATTATCTATGCACAAAAAATTCAGAATTAATGGAAATTCGAAACTGGTGAAAATCTAAAACTAACAAAACAAATCAATCGAGAACTATAACTAAATTACATTTTGGATCAGATGGTAGAAATAATAATAGCAAGAGTAAACCGAAAATGCGAAGACAAAAAAGTTTTTCTTTTTTCACAATAGAAGTGTTTTTCTTCACATTTTGTGTTTAGTTACGTTACTATTATTCTTTCTGCAATCGAGAATTACAAAAATTCAGAATTGGTGATGAAATAGTACCAAAATTAGTTAGAAATAGCACCAGTATTCAGCCAGTGTGTGTACGAAAGTTTCGAAATAATAAAAGGAATAATTCCAGAAGTATCCTACCGTAACAAAAATTCAGAATTGTGAAAGAAATACGGTGATACTATCGACCAACACCCCTCCTCCTAAACAGGGTGTGTTTCCTCGTTGTCTTTAGGGGATGTTGCCTCGGCTAACGGAGATGATTCGTTCCGGAATCGCGTTCGTTAGCCGAAATCTTTGCTAGCCAAAACGTGATTTCCCATAGGTCTCTATGGAAAATCGTTTGATTCGTTCCAGATTATGCCCAACATTTAAAGATAAGTTTTTGAAACACGAGGAAAAACTATAAGAAAGACAAAAGCTGACCAAAGTCCAAAATGAACAGCCTCAAAATATAGAATTTACAGGAAGAGAAGGCACTGAAGGTATTTTTATTTAACACTAATGCATACCAGCTTTAGGCCGAACACATAGTGAGGCGACCGACCACGAGGTACGGGAGTGCGTAATAGCGACTAGCTACGAAAACAGTTGTATTGTTTTGTTCTACACCTAACATACTCGAGAGAAAGAGGCACTCAACGAGGTGCGGGATTCGAATAACGGTGTTTATTTTCATATTCGGGGGGGGGGGGTTGCTATCTGCTGATTGGCCCTTTTCTCCCCCTTTTTCCCTCTCTTTTCTGCGGAGGCATCATCATCATCACACCCTTCCATTTCAAAACCCCTTCGTCTATTTTCTCTATCCTCTGCGCGGACGTCTCTTCCTCCACCCCTATGAATTTTTTTCTTCCTAGTTACTCGTATCTCTTGGCTCCACTATAACCGTAGCCTCAGTATACAAAAGTTGGTGTTGACACAACCCAGTTGAATTCGTGAGTTGTCCTCATCCATTTGTGATTTGGTCAGCTCATTTCTGTGTCTAATAACATGCAGATAAAAAATATAAGCTCCTAGAATGTGTCCAGACTGTACAGTTTGACGCTAATAATCTTTTACCGAAAGAACATAAACTTCTTTTTTTTTCAATGCATTTCATGTTGGCGAAATCTTTAATATTTCACGAAATGGTCCGAAAAATTGAGGAAAAGGGAAGTGAAGGTACATCTGGAAAAAAAATTCCGTGTTGCACATAAACTATTCGGGCTCGAGTGAGTAGGCTAATTCTGATGAGACGATTGACGCTAAAATTCAGCTCACGACGAGGCTAAGCCCTATTCATCCATATCAATGAAAATGTTCGTCAGCCGATTCCGTATTCGTTAGCCGAGGCAGAAAAATCGCGAAGAATATCTTCGTTAGCAGAAAAATTCGTAAGCCGAGTTATCACTGTAGTTCTAGAATTGATGGTAGCCGCATGGCAGTCGAGTGGTTAGGGAGCTAGCCTCTCACTGTGCAGGTCTGGGTTTTGGGCATGGATGTTTACTAACACTAACAAATTTCCTGGACGGATCATGCTGATCCCTTGGGAATACGTGATGATCATGTTAAAAAAAAAAACAGAGGCAGATTTTTAACGGTGGGCTCCCCGGCGCGCGCCCAGGGCCCCGACTTCTAAAGGGCCCCAAAAAACCCAAACTTCACACTTTTTTTTAATTTAAGGGGCCCAATATTTTCTTTTGCTCCAGGGGCCTCGACCGACTTTAATCCGCCACTGGGTAGGAATCATTCCAGAAGTTCGCATGTTTTACCATTCAACTGGTAGGTGAAATAAACAACTACGCACTCATCAACGCCAAACTAATAAAAATTCATTTCGAGGTGCAATTATTGCAATTTTATGGCAAAAAAAAAAATGAAATACACCATGGTAAAAAAAAAATATTTTGTTTTCACATTTCTCCATCTCCAATAATAGGGCAAGCCTACACGGAATTCAAATACCGATATCACCCCAGCCAGTCTTTTTGTTTATAACGAAAAACGGTAGTAATCCATTCCAAGACATGGGCCATAAATCAAAGTAAGTCGCGCTCTCTATTCCATATTTCCCCGCCTATTTTTTTTCTTTTTTTTTCACATTTACGTCATTTCCTTCAAAAATAAAACATCAAAGGAAGAAAACAACTCTGGTAAGGTGGGAAAAAAGATAATGCGTCACGGTCAGTTGCTGTCTTGACCGTTATAGAGATTCCTCGCAGCTCTTTTTAAGGCTTATTTCAACGGAAAGAAAGGTAAAGAATTTTCAGAATTTGCTGTTTTTGCTTTTGTAAACATGATTTCTTGTTAATTTCACGTCCAATTATTGTGACGCATTCCTAATGAACAATTATGGTTTGCCTTTTAATGGATATAACTTACCGAATTTTAGGGGTCTCATACATTTTAACATAGTGAAAAACTACTCTAGTAAGAGTATCATTAAAAATAATAGTTAAAAATCATTAATTTATTTCAATTTTTTTACACTCGTTTTTGATTATACAGGCTGTGAACAAATTGTTTGCACAGCGGATATCTCTGTTACCGTTGACTTACGAAACATACTTTCAATTGTAAAAAGTTTTCAGTGACGTGCAGTTACTTAAAATCTCAAAATTCGTTTGAGGGGTCGTATAGATGACAAAATAAAGAAATTTTTATACAGTCCTCGTGTACTCGGAAACCCAATTAGAAAATTGTTGTCCTGTCTCTTCCGAGGCCAGCAAAAAAAATCCATGTTTTTAAGTGCAATATTCACTGAGATATTCGAATTCGAAAAACGGGGGAAATTTGGAAAAAAACATCGTTAAATGCGGAATAGCCGATTTACGCGAATTTTTGTCGTATAACCGAGGTTGACGTTCTCAAGACCGTTTTTGACTAAAAATATGTAGACCTGTTTTAATTTTTCAATGAATTAATATTTGAATTTTTAAATTCAGAATTATATATATACATATAAGAAGTAATTCTAGAAGTGATGAAAGAAATGATTCTAGAACTCGTAAAAATCCAAAATTAATTAAAATTCGGAACTGACGAGAATCCAAAAACTGAATTTTTTTTTTTTTATGGGCACAGGGCATTATATTTTATCATAATTATTCGCTTTTATTGCTCTTATTGGGTTGCTGTAGTTTTGATATAGTTTAGATATATCTTCGACGTCCATATATTTTAAGTGCATCTTTTTCAGCTACCTGTTGTAGCCTTTGTATATTCGAAAGAAATATTTTTTCGAGAATCAACAAAAAAAAAACCTCAGAATTAGTTAAAATCTGGAATTGATGGAAGAAATAATTCCAGAAGGAGCCTCTAATGAAGTGATATATTAATTAATTCCAGAATAAATGATGGAAATCATTCCAAATATTCACATGCTTTACCATCAATTGATAAGAAGTTAGTATTTCATTATAATTGGGTGAACAAATTTTATCTATAAAAACAGGAAATTAGGATTGTAAATATGAAGCATCACCAATTTTCACCAAAAGTGTTGCCAATTTCAAGTACAGTTTAAATAAATATTGTTTATAAATAACCTTTGGCAAGAAGTGAAGTGCCACAGCAAGTCGTTAAAAAAGTATTTCACGGGGGAATCAAACATGATAAATATGTGAGATACAGGGTGGGTCTGTGTAAAAACTTTAAAAATTCACAAAAACTGGAAAAATAATCGAAATAAAAAACGGTTTGCACGGTTAGCATCGCTAAGTATGTGGCGATATGTGGCGCTGACATACACAGGTCAAAAAAGGAACGCAAATAACGAACAGAATGCCTCCAAATCGTTTATTATAACAGTATGTGTTCCACATGACCACAACCACAGGGAATAACGCATTGCAGGTGAGTCACAAATCCAGCAACGGCAGGGTGCAGCAGGTCCACATACACGGTTTACGACGGTGAACTGATTGTGGATTAGGAGCGCAAGTTCTTAACCGTCTAATTTGCATATTTCCACCGAAGTCGCTTGTACCAGCGCCACCTATCAGTTGTTTTTTGAGTTATTTTTTTTCCTGTCTTAAAAAAATTCCCGTGACCTAGCGATGCTAACCCTGCGAACCGTTTTTTATTTCGGTTATTTTTCCGGATTTTATGAATTTTTAAAGTTTCTACACAGACTTTTTGCCCAACCTGTATTTGTAGTCATATTCATAACAGGAGTTGTAAATTATGCAAATTATCTTCATACCTGATTCTAGTAAAGACTAAAGCAAGTTTTGTTGGAAAAAAAGGGGAAATTTTTAGTCTTCCAGAAATAGGAAAGCTTTGCGTCTATTAAAAAATAGCCTACCTCAGGGCCGTAACTTTTATAATGGTGTTCTCTGTTTTCACCTTCAATTTGCCACCCGTGACAGTTGGCCCTCCTACCCCCCCCCCCCCCTCTAGTAAGCGGCCCTGGCCTGACCTCGATTAACCGAAAAAACGTTTAAACCACCAGAAATATGTTGTTGTTAAACTGTAATAACATAAAACAATTAAAAAAATATCATGTTCATGTATATTTTGCCGGTTTAAAATGAATATTCAGTGTACATTCTCATGTTATTCTTGTCTCACAAATTGATTTACACAATTACAGAGTTACAGTATATGCCAGGGCTAATTTTTGCACCGACTAGTGGGGTTTTTGTAAAGGCCCTCAGAATTTTATACCCTAAATTTAAACAGGGTAGAAATTATTTTATTCACTAATATATCAAATATCCCTGACCCTAATCATAGGGTCCTAAAGTCCTAATTGCTCGCTTTCTCAGGACCCCCTTCAAGTCGAAGGTCCTGACTTCAAATAAACACAAGTATTGAGCTTCATAGAAAACTATCAATGTTTCTTCTTTTTGCTTCTCGTTGTTATTTCGTTGCTTAAGGCCACAAATTACGTAAAAAAAGTTTTATTAATTCAAATAATCATGTACCTTCTAATTACCAAATTATTTTACTCTTCCCTCAGTCTTGCATTATCTGAGCAATAATTTCATGTCTGGCTCTTTTTATCTTTTTTGAATTCATATTTTTATTTGGTTTTTTTGTGTGCAGTGATAAAAATTTATCATTGCAAAATTATGCTTATTTTTTCAAAAGCTAATTTCTTAATGTCTTTTTGAGTACTTTTCTGATTGATTTATTGAGTAAAAATTGAAAATTTTATCGTTTAAAACCCACTGGATAGGCAAGCCTGCATAGCAACTTCTAAATGTATATGATTTCAGAAATTCAGTTTTCTTTCGAGTTGTCTAAAAAGAAGGGGGGTAAATTTGAAAAAAAAAAAATGTGATACAATTCAAATACTTGAATGAACCCCTTTCCCAAAAGAGCACCTTCACCAAAGAATTCTTGACTTGGAGCATCTATATAAGGGAGAGCTCATCGAAAATATGACAATTACTTTTGAGAACTAGAACGTGAAGATGAAGTGTATGTGGGAATAAAGATGGAAAAAGTCCCAGTATTTTTTAAATATAAATTTTATTTTAACTCAAATTTTGTTTTCTGTTAAACGTCCAAAAAAAATGCTTGACTTATATTTTAAAACTTATTTCAATTTTTAAAATTATTATCAGTGCGAATTTTTTTTTTTTCATTTTCAATACTCCAGTCACCCAGTGGTAAATGACCAATTCGCAAATATCGATCTCCCCACAAAAAACGAAGTTTGAGGAGAATATTTGTAATTTTCATGATTATTCAGGTCGAGCACAAACATAGAAATAACAACTTTAACCCAAGGACAAGGAAAAAGTTTTTTTGTGACATAATGTAATTGTCAAATTTTAACACATTTTTCTGTTTTCTTCGTAGAGATCATTCGTTATTTCGAGCAAATGGCATCCAGGTATTCATTCCCTCCACCGGACACAACCCAGATCAACACAGTAGACTTCTTCCGACGCAATGACAGGCGTAACATGTTGTCCACTCGTCTTTTTTTGTTCAGCTTACTCGAGAAAATGTTTCCAAATAACCCTGAAATGACAATCGAAATCGTATTCGATCTCATGACTTTGAGCCTAATAGTGCCTATCAATGATGACGCGTTCCAGCACGCCATGTACAGGCATCTAGGAAGTGCCACTCCTCACGTTGTCGGACGATTCTACAGGTTCGTGTTAAGGATGATTACTCAAGATTATATCGAACGCATGGAACGTATCTATGGTGTACCTCGATAACTACGAACATTATATAGCAACCGTTTATCGATATAAGAATACTGCAGATGATCAAATTTAATGTTGATGAACAAATATTGTGCATTTTGCTGATTGTAAAACATTCAATGAGTTCAATTCAATTCAGTTTAATTAATTAATAAGTTCAATGATTTTCAATGCGTTCTTAATAATTATGAAATAAATTAAAATGAGTTTACATTAATTTTGCCTTCTTTCCTTCTGCTGTGTGTTCATGACTTGATCAATACGTGCCTTTAATTTAAATTTATCGATTTCGTATGAATTAGATATTCAATAAGAAAATCTAACCTATATTATGAATATTTGGATGCAACTTTCATTGCTTTTAGTTCAACTTCACTAAAACATTTTACACATAACTTAGGTGATTTATCTTTCATCGGCTAAACACGGAACGTTTGGTTTACTGAATAATTTCTAGCTGATTTGCATCCCTCCGAAAATATAGCAAAGGAACTCCACTCTTTTTTCTCATGTTAACGACTCTACCTCATGAATATCATTATATATACTTTCGTATTTTTCGATCGTGCGACAAACTTATAATAAATTTTATGTTGAGAAACTATTTCGTTAATTAATTTTTATGAACGTTAAGTGTAATATTTTTTTTATAAATGATTTTCATTTTTTTCCCAGTAATTTTCTCAAAAAATAGATTTTCTGCAGAATTTGTAAAAATGCAATTTTTTTCTGAATGAAGTTAACTATTATGAACTAATTGTTCCGTTAAAATTACAGCACATTAATTTGATTACTGATTTGTGTACATTAACGTGCTCATATGGAACCTATGGGGGGGGGGACACAACTAATTTTTCACAAAAGTATCACTTATTTCAAAATTAATGTCAGAAGTTCATTAGTCATCAAAAGTCAGATCTAGCACGTGACACGGTTTAGTTTACCCCAGATCAAAATTGAAGCTTTTTCGAAAATAAAGTGGATTTTTAAAAAATTTTTTTGCAATGTGTACAGAAAAATCATATATGTACGCAGGCTCGTACCCAGGAATTTCGTTAGAAGGGAACTACTTTCATTTCGGGGGCGGGGGGAATCAAAGTGGTCAAACAATAGATTCGGCCATCTTTTCCCTTTTTTTTCAGATATTTTCTCACATTTCGGGGAAGGGACCAGATCCCCCCCCCCCGTGCCTTGATATACATATAAAGGAATATTCGTTATATTGAATCACATCAGGTAGGCCGATTCCCCACTTATCGTCAATGAAAAGGGGTGAGGGGGGGGGACTAATCCAATGTATATGAATATACAGGGTGCACCGTAAAGTATCCAAATAACGGGTGAACATCAGATGCGTCATTCATATTGCACGGTGTTATATAGTTATTAAAATAAAACAAAAATTATACGGACACCCTGTGCTCATAAACCCAATTAGAAAATTGTTGCCACGTCTCTCTCATAAGGCCAACGAAAGAAAAAAAATCCATGGTTCCAAGTGCAATTCCGCTGAGATATTTTAATTCAAAAAACTGAGAAAAGTTGGTTTAAAAAAACAGGATAAATGGGGGTGAAACGTATTTTACTTTTCAACACGTTCTTAATCTTTTTCTGCCCATGTCTACTTTCATTCCATTTTTTTCTTCTCGTGGCCCTCCGTCTTGTTCAGGGCCTCTCACTCTCATCTAAATGCGAGATCATTTCTTGTTATTGTATTTGGTTTATTTATAGCAAACAAATATTTTATAAGGTCACTCTCTGGAATCATAAGCTAGAGTTCAGCGAGGGTTTACTTGCGGGTATTCTATGGCTATGTACAGTTTCAACATCATAGGGCCTAAGAGGCAGTGATGTACTGGGTAGGGCTGGACAAATTCCAGGTGCCAGGTCGCCATGGAGACTAAAAAATTAGTATTGGTGCCTAAAATTTTCTTTGTACTGTTACTAAATTGTAGGCTAAGAACAGCACAAAAAGAGCATAAAAGCTGGATAAAATGCATAATGAATTTGTAGCTGCATATCTGCCAATATGAAAAAAGGTCGCTCTGCCATGAAAAAGTCAAAAGAAGCAATATTTTAGACCCTTTTCTTCTGGTAAAAGTTCTTTTGGCACCTAGATTTTTTTTGTGATATGTTCAGCATGGTTCTAGGGCCCCAGAGTTTTCTGGAAGCCCATGGCTAGTAATGATAGCTAATGAGTAAGCAATACTTAAACTCAAAAGTCATAACACTCGATGTTATTATGTAGCTCTTCTATGGTCATGGGGCCACCTACGAGGGGAACTATCTTAACCATAGAGTAATAATAGTAGTATATCTTTAGTCTATGGTCTTAACAACGACAAGGGCCCCCGGGAAAAATGATATAGTAGGAAGCCCTCCCTCCTCCGCGCTGGAAATACCAGTCCACCAATTTGAATTCATTAAAAAATCATAGTATCAGATCTCATTACCATGGATCGATGTATATGTTCGAGTCTGGGTGGGTCCATGTGTTAAGATGGTTCCGATTCTGTAAGCGTTTCTGCTAAATTCTGAAAATAGCCATACTTTTTTTCACCACATTTCACTAGAGAAGGTTGAACTAACATTCGAATTGCGAATTTTTTTTTCACAGCTCTCTGTGGCTCCCTTGATCACCTGTCATGGTTCCCTCGATTTGATTTTCAGCTGTGCCCCCCCCCCCTAAAGTATCCCAGTACCACAGAAGCCCACCACACTTCCAGAGGGGGCGATCGCCCCTCCTAAGAGCCGAATAAATATGGGAGAAATTTGTCTCTCCCGAAAAATACGGGATGATCCAATACACCTACACATGAGTCGCTTCTCCGACACATCGATCCACCTGCCCTCTCCTCATTCACAGCTGAAGATGTCTGTCTTCACTCTATTCGAAGCTGAAGATATCTTCCTCCGCTCCATTCGCAGCTGAAGATGTCTGCCTTCTCTCAGGCACGGATCCGTGGAGGGGGGGGGGGAGCGATAGCAACGATTTCTCCTCCCAAGAGCAGAGTAGTAATGGGAAAATTTGTCTGTCCCGTAAAATACGGGACGATCCAACAGAATTACACATAATTTTCGCCCCTTCTGATACATCATCCCCGTTCCGCGCCTGGTGCCATAAGAAGCCCAGGTTGAGAAACCGCTCTAAAAAACACAGAAAGGAACTTGGCAAAACCGAAAAAATAAATTGTGTAGATCAAATTCTAAAGGCAACAACAGTATGAAAAAAAGGAAACATGAGTAGTAGTTCATATTGACTTTTCTTCGGTTCTGGTTGTTTCTATCAGCTCATAATTTTCTCAAGACCAACTCTCTTGTGGACATTCACCCACAAGTAGGATCACTTCTCAGTGTACATCTGTGTTTCAACTTCGTTCCCACTTCGGCACGGACTTTAAGAAACTGTATTTATTGCACTCGGTTTTTTTTTTAATGATCTGAACAAGTGATATGAAGTGGGTGGCCTCGTGGCATCTGGCTATCAGTTGAAGGAACGCCGAAAGTTTTTTTCGCTATAAATTCAGCAAATGTCAGCGTTCTCCGCAACACGTGTCTGACTGTAACTAATTGAGGGGAGAAAGTGTTTACTCGAGAGAATACTTCAAGAGAGAAGAAAGTTATTGCGGGATTTTTATGCGGCAAAAAAAAAAAAAATTGTTTAGAAACAGCGGAAGAAAGTGTTACAAAAAAATTAACATTCAACGGAAATCTTTGGTTTATATTATCACGCTCTGAGCCGTTAATCGTTAATTAATTACCGGAACAGTAATAATTCAGCTATTTTTAACGATGTTTATTTCACGGCACAGTAGAAATTAATCACCGTCATTTTGGGGCCATTCAAGTATTACGTCAGCAAAATGTTTGGTCATTCTTGACAACATTTCGTCAGCTCTGCCCCCCACCTCCCAACGCACATTGGGATCAGAGACGTACGGGTGGGGGGAGGGGGTGTGCACGCCACCCCCCATGCCCCCCCCCTCCCCCCAGATGGTCGAAAAAATATATTTTTTTAAATGAAAAAATATTGAAAAAAAACTAAAATGTCAGAAGAATACGTTTACATGTTATTATAATGAGTTCCTGTTGATTTCAATGCTATTTGAAGGCTAAGAACTCAAAAGTTCTCTTTAAGTAATTCATTGCGACCCACCCTCCGAGTCATACATGCTCAACCCAAATGTGGCCCTCGGGGTTACCTGATGTGGCTAGTCACCTCAAACCTAACTTTGTAAAAATAGACTAAGCGACACAATTACAGATCACTCAGACTAGGGGAACAATCCCAGACGATTTAAGCTGCCCGTGGCACATTGACAGATCGCTTAAGTGACCCGTGGCACAATTCCAGAATACTTGGCTGTCCGTGGCACATTTAGAGATCCCTTGAGTAATACGTGACACAGTTTTAGAGCACTTAAGCGGCCCGCGGTGCAGCTCTACATCACTCAAGTTACCCGCGGCACATTTCCAGATCGCTCACTTAAGTGGCATGTTTACGAGTCATTTGAGTGAGGCACGGCACCGTTCCTGGGCACTTAAGCGGCCCGCAACACATTTCTAGAGCACTTAAGTGGCCCGGACACATTTTCCGATCACTTATAGGATCAGCGGAATATTTAGAGATCATTAAAGTGGCTCTATAGAGGACTTATAAATAGGGGGAATATTAATTCAGGTGCCCACAAACTAGGGAAAGGGTTTTTTCGTTTTTCGCACACCCAGTAATAAGATGCTATTAAAAGTGTTTCATATTTTTATACGGGGGGGGGAGGGAAGGGAGTTGATGACGTAAGCATCATTCAACCTCCCCCCCCACTCCCCTTGTCATCGAACGTCAGCAACCCCGAAACACCTCCCCCCCCCCCCTCCATCAATGCTGACGCAGTACTTGAACGACCCCCTTTCCTGTAATAGGTCCATGGCTTATCTGAAAATTAATTGCGGCCATCTCTTGCGGCGAAATTAATTAATTGCGGGTATAAAGTTAACTAACTGTGACGTTTCAACTTAAAGAGATTATAATTATTTGTATTCTAAGATACGTTTTTATGTACAGGGTGTCTCAAAAATTCGTAAATAGTTTAAAAATTCATTAAAATGGGAGGAATTGGTACATTTGAATGCGGTTTGCGAAAAATTTAGTCTCATAAGGGAGGGGGATTTTTTGGTATAGAGCAAATTTTATTTAAAAAATTTTTGTCGATATATATATAGAGGGACAGGGAAACCAGTCCGGCAAGACTGATTGGGCCCGAACCTTTCTTCAATCTCTTCTGCGTCTGAAGCGTTTGTAAACTTCAGCCGGTGATTCGTGGCCGAATCCTCCAAATGAAAACCTTATGTAAATGCCAGTGATAGGAAAATTCAGCAATAAGCTGTGATTCGTACAGCTGCATATTAAGTTATGGGACTCTGATTTTCATTTTCCAGTGATTTGCTTTCGTGCAGAGCTCTTCATCGGCAAAGATTTGAAGCAAATGTTTTCATGTACCAAAAAGTCCTAAAAAAGAATTATCAACAAGGTGTCTCTCAATTCATGGCCCAAACGTGAGTTCAGAGGCTTACGCAGGGAAATAAGGGCTCCCTCTGAGCGCCCCCCCCCCTCCCCCAAGCAGACCAAAACTTAAAAAAGTTAATATATAGAAAGGAAATACCTGTTATATGCCATTTTCACCAATTTCTGTCAATTTAACTGCTTTTGAAGGGTAGTAACGAAATATTTCTCGGGAAAAAATATTTGTGCCCCCCCCCCCCCCCTGCAAAGGCCGATCCTACAGTACGCCCCCTGCGTGCGTTGATGGTAGTAGGTCTACTCACCAAACCTACTAATATTCACAGTAGAAATATGTGGTCGCAAACGCACACCCAGGGGTGGCTCTTGCGGCTGCCATCCGTGCAGCCACAAGGGGCGTCGAGGTTGGGCAGGGTGGCAGACAAGGTGGTATGGAAATTTACTAGATTCCAGTGGTTCTGAAACTATTTTCAATCACAGCTTTCTTGTCCAGGTGGGACAAGTCATTTAGGGACTGGTCATTGTTTATTGGTTATTATCGAATATTGGTATGTTTCGGCTGCTATCCATGTGGCCTTGCACATCCTGCAGCAGGACCTCTAGGCTTGGATTTTTGGTGGGTCCCCCAGCCAGACTTTTCACACGCCTATCTATAGGTAATTTATAGTGTGAAAAGACAAAAATGATGAGAATCATCCCGGGACCCAGGGCTGGAATCCTGTTAGCTCCCCCTTTTGGTGGCCATGCTGCTATCCTTTCATGTTTGGATCATGAATTTAGGGACACCCTGTACAGGCATTGTATAAGATTTCTCGCATTATCTAATGGGTGGGTCGTATAAAGTTTGTGTATACTGTGATACACGGTTTGAATACATTAGAAAAAAATCTCACCTCATAATACTCGTAAATCAAACCTTCCTAAATAATAAATATACAGTGGATCCCACTTAAAACGTTTTTTGAAACCCTCAGGAAAAAACGTTATAAGCGTGAAAACATTTCAATTTGGTCCCGCTTTGAACGGGAAATGTCAATGAGCACTGTATTAGTAAAGGCTGGGACCACGAAAATAAGTCGTACCAAGTGGGAACGTTATAACTATAAGCAAGATCCACTGTATATACCCATGTATAATATCTTACATTCGAAGTGTTCTTTTTCCTCAGTCAAAATCTTAATATTTATACAAGCCATAAATAAGTAGAGCTGCTCAGAGCCCGATTGTAAAAAATTATTTTGTTCCATCGCACCCATTCTTCAAAAAATTTTCTTCTCATCGCCCCAACTCTCAAGCTAACCAATAAGATCTTATACTAAATTCAAATCTTCTACCGCCCCTTGGACCTTTCCATTACACCCAGGGGGCAATATTTCCCACTTTGGGAAACACTGGTCAACATTATACAATATACGAAGGGAATGTTGACAATCTAGCCAATTTGAAAGACCGAATAACATTGCATGTCGGGAAAATAAATTGAGACCTGACTGTTGAAAAAATCTGCGTGTGCTGTACAAAATACGGGGAATACACGATTGGAACACGCACGAAGAATGCATATTTAAAATGTAAAATTTATGTGTGCAATAAAATGTAGAATTCTATTATGTTAATTTAATGTGTTTTCTTTGTTTTTTTCACTTCAATAATGGAGCTAAATACTCAGGGGTTACTTTCGCTGAAAATCTAAACTAGTTTTTTCTTACAAAGAACCAAACCATTGTGGTCTAATTACTCCAATTTGGGTTGAATTTGACCCAAAAAAAATCTTTTACAATCTGACTCTACTCTTTAATTTTGTCATCTTTACACAATAATACCAAAAACAAAACATACGTCTTGAATAACGAACAGCACCTATTCACATTTTGATAAATACCACAAATATTAGTCAAATAAATTCTTGCATAAAATTAAAAGATATTTTCTTTTTTTTCTTAAGAAATTGAAATTCGATAATCTCAAAAAATATAAGTACCAATAATACAATACTCGTAGCATTCGCTATGAATGAAAAAACAAAAGTCGCGCGTTGGCTATCCTTCAACAAAAAAACCAAAATCTTACATCGGGGACTTTCACCCCTTTTCGAGTCACGAGCACCCGTAATACCCAGCATCAGAGAGCACCAATATCGCAAGATTTCATTAACATTTTTGGAAACAATGGTTCAATTTAATTTAAGTCAAAATTCTATCGCTTCTCGAACGTTTTCAATTAACTCGCGATAGAGGCCAAAAAAAATTAAACTTCAAACATAAAAAATCATTTGAAAAATATGTACGTAAAAAAAGAACGTTCTAAAAACATAATACGCACATAGAACTTACAAAAAATTAATGCGATTAATTAATTATTCTGAAATAAAAAGAATATAGATTACATACTGCAGCAAAATTGATGATCGGTGATGGTCGAGATCAATTAGGTCGGCAATCACAAATAAAACAACTGCACAGTACGAACGAACAGAAGAGAAAAAAATTGCTCATTTTTTTCAGTATCGGAAGACCTGAATCACGTGACTTTCAAACGTCGCGTTAACACGTGGAAATGCCGCACTTGGCGTTTCTTCTCAATAAGAACTCTGATGATGAATTTGTTTTTATAGGGAAATAGCACACCGTCTCCAATAATGCCAAACAGAAGCCAATTACTGTTTTTCAACGTTTCGCAAGAAATTTTGGTTTTTTTTTTGTCTACCGAGAGAAATACATACATACGTTAGACTCTTTTTCTCTTTGTCTACAGGTCGAACTTGTGGTAACCTCAAAAAAAAAACTGCCATAAACTATATATATGAAACGTTCATGCAAACATTCGGATACCACGGGAATTATCTGTTATTGAGCAATACATTAATTCGCGCATCTGTTCCAGACAATCCGGCGCGACTTTTTGTCTATCCACTACATCTACGTTGCTACGTACGTACGCAGTAACCTCGTACGATAAACCTCATCTGTTGCCACTGAATAAATGCTTAAAAACTGGAGCAAGAGATCAATCCCGTTGGGAGATCACTTTTACCCTTTTTGAATCGTTTCTCATGCTCAATCGTCAGCGTTTCAGAACAGGTGGCATGACGCGGTTTGTTTTTGGTAATAAAATTTGAATGAACAATATAAGTGGTATATAGATGCAGTGGATTCTCTAGGGAAGACATAGCTTCTATTGAGTGTCTGGAAATATGTTCGTTGTAAAGTTTTATAAGTGCTTTTTGTAATCCTTCGGGGAACTGTTTCGTAATTTAATTTCCGTTAGGCTATAAGTAGCGGCTATGTAGTTAGCATACTATAAGCTAAAAACGCCACGCAATATCACCGACAGGAAAATTCACCACTGCGAAAATTTATCGACAATCCTGACCATAGGCGCCGGAGACTGAGTGCTGCGGCTACACTTATGAGCCTATCCGCGCTTAATAAATTTTGTGAGGGTTGCCTGAGTCTCTCCCTTCTCCCAATAATTAATGAATATACAATGCAACGAACTATTACGTCTCGAACGTTCATCTTGAGTCCTGTATTTACGGGACGAATGACGATATTCAGCCACCTCCCCCCCCCCCAATGTTTTTCTCATGTCGGCGCGTCTGACAGTGACCCAGTGAGTGGGTCAGGGCTAAATTTTTCCGACCGGCGCAGTTGCCCCCTGCCCCCTAGTTACGGCCCTGGAGTGGGTAATCAAATGTCCAAGTCAATGAACACGTATGTGAGTGAGTGAGTCACTCATTTAATCATTTATTCGGTCATTCACTCGGTCGCTCAACTGGTCACTCATTTGTTCAGTCAATCACTCGCACACTTGTTCAGTCGGTCACTTGCTCGCTTATAGTTTCTCACTCATTCTGCCACTCACCTATTCGATCACGCACTTGGTCACAATGGCGTACGCAGGATCAACGTTTGGAGGGGCAACAAAGGCTTGGGGGGCATAAAAAATTTTCTTCCCGAGAAATTAAAAGTTACCTCCCTTCAAAAAGCATTTAAATTAACAGAAATTGATAAAAATACTGTACAGGGTGTCCTGTAAGTGCTAATGTGGCCTTTGCCTCACCAACTGTCCGTCGTAGAGGTATGATTTCAATTTAAAAAATGCTCAGAAGGCGTTCAAAAATTACCCATGCACCAGTTTTGATAGTGAAAATACAGTGCGAAACAAAACAAAAAATTTAAATAGAGAAATTTCAGAATAGATATGATTATATATTTTTTCAAAAAAACATTTAAGGTTTTTTTTGAAGATAATTTTGTTTTTTTGATAGATTTAAAGATGATGAAAGACAATTACAGAAAAAGTAGAGTAGGCCTATATAATCCGAATAAATAAAATTTTCCCTGGAATAAAATATGTTATTAAAGATTGAAGGCGCTCCACCATTTGATTAAAATGTACCCCGCTCCAGTCGGGAACTTTTCCAGGATAGTCTTTATATCGTTTTTGGAGCCGCACTTCATGATGTCCTCCATGCAAGATTTGACAAATTCGAACCGTGGTGTAGGACAGGTTTGATTATTCGATCATTTTTGTCGCACCAAGGTCATTTTCTGCTGATGTTTGAGGAGTCATCGATATCTTTGCCCTTACATTCAGCCTTTTATAGATTGCCCCTTTGTTGGAAAAGGACAAAAACATGATTGGTCACGCTCTAACTCCGCCTTTTTGAGATACACCAGTCTCTCAGCAAACCAAGGAAAAAGTCGGAAATTCTGATTCTTTCAGACAGTTTTGTTAAAGATTTTGAAGGCATTTTATTAGGAATCGAACTTATAGATGTACTCGAAAAATAACATGTAAAATAATTCATAAAATGAAAAAAAAAAGATAAAATTAAAGAAAAGAAAAACCTTTTTCGTTTTCAAACTTTCGTTCAGAGCAGACTGCAACTTTACGAATTGTATGCTGTAGAGTTCAGCGTTTGTCAACCTATAAAATTCATGTTAATTTAGTTTAAAAGCAAAAATTCAATTTTAATTTAAATGAAGTTAAATGAAAATTATTGAATATTGTTTGTCACAAATATAATGGCAGGTGTTTTGTATCATATTGCGGGAAATAAATCAGATGGGCGGAGTCAATTTTCTTGTTGGAGGGGGGAGAAAAGCAGTTATCAGCTAGCAATAGGAAAAAAAGTCTTGAAAATTTTCAATTTGTGGAGATTTCGCAATTTCAAATGTGGCAGTTATAATTCGGATCAGGAAAATTTTAAAAACCGCTTAAAGGGTTAACTTACATGGTGCGTAGGAAAGTCTCTCATCCTGGACTACTCGCGAACCGTTGGAAGCATTCTTCTAGGATCAACGGTTCTCGAGTTACTCCAAGATAAAGGGACTTTCCTATGCACCCTGTATATTTTTAAGAATTCTCAGTATATTAAAAAATGTTATATACTGTTTCACAGGCGTACGCGAAAAAGGGTAGAGGGGTTGGGGTTTCAACGTCCTCCAAAGTCGATATTATGGTGTTTTTTGCAGTAAAAATCCTGTGTACTCTACTGTCTGATCGTATATGCCTACTTAATACACAGGGAACAGGCGGGACTGGACTTGGATCATCTCGCAGCCCCTTTGATATCTATATGCATGACTCCCTTCACAATCAATGTGACAGGGTTATAGCGTGCATGTCCACCCAATTCGGTCTGAGAGCCTCAAGTAGCCTACATAAAAGTAGTACTCGCGTGTAATAAGATTAATACTCTGATTTTTCGAGAGTAAGCAGACTGCGTGAATAGCCGCTATGCGGCCATATAGGCATCGTGCTGGACTCTGATTGTGAGGATCCAGGTTCGAACCCCATTGGCGACACAGTGGTGGTTGGCTTTTTGCGGTTTTTCAACTTCAAGGCGCCAACGCGAGGTCTCCCATTCGAAAAAACCTCTCCGCAGAGAGCAGGCAGACCAACAATATGACATCATTGGCGGATGAAGAGAAGGGGGCGGTAGGGGCCGCAAACCCCGTTTCTCCCAAAAATTTATATTATCATCATAGGTCGAAGGGTGGTGGTAGAAAATCCAACCCCCCCATTTACTATTGACCCCCCGCCCCCCCGTTCGAAGAGCATGTATCCGCTTATGAATTACATGGCATGAACATTCAGGCATTTATCATCTTCCCTTTACAATATGGAAGACAGATGGCAGCACAAGCAATAACACGAAACAAGAACAACTCCGACAAAAGGACAGAGTTGTCAGAGTTGACAATAAATATGTTAGGGGCCACATACACAACAGAACACACATTCCGACACGTACCGATTCATCAGAAATTCCGCAGAAGAATCTGTGCGAGGCGAATGTACGGTTAAGTAATGGTAGTAGTAGACTACGTAAATCAGGCAGGCATAATTTCATCTTCCTTTCTTTCAAACCGAGCACAATTCGGGTGTATCGCCAAGGGCCTACCGAAAAAGTTGTGCTGGAAGTGTGCGTGTGTACCTAAGTCTTAGTGCGTATCTAATGGGTGAATTTTAGTGCTGCCACCTATTTTTCAAACTATGAGTGTGACGTGATGATACGTAATTTCATCTGAATAGGAGAGATCCGAAACTTCACTTTGCAATTTCGAACGGGGCAGGCTAGGCCTTTATAGTGAACGACGGTAAAAAAACACAGATTTTTCAAATGACACATATATAAATCGATAGAATTTCAAGTCATGGCTTTATCAAGCAGTCAAAGTCAAAATACAGGGTGTCCTGTAAGTCCTAATGCGGCCATTATCTCATCAGCCGTTCGTCGTAGAGGTATGGGTTCTAACTAGGGAAAAAACTCAAAATGTGTTCACAAGAATCCCTTCGTACGATTTTTGATAAGAGAAATACAGGTTGTTGCAGAATAAAAAAAATCTACCTTTTTATACGGTACCCCAGTACTCTAACTGCCAATTAGAAAGTTATTGCACTGTCTCTTCTTAGGCAAAAAAAAAAAAATTCCACGTTTCTAAGTACAATATTCACTGAGATGTTTGAATTCAAAATCAGAGAAAAGTTGGGAAAGAACAGCATAAACTAACGGACAACATTTCTTTCCCTCATTTATGCCGTTCTTTAACCCTTTAAGTTGTTTTTTTTAATTTTCCTGATCCGCATTATAGCTGCCACATTTGAGATTGCGAAGCCTTTTTAAATCGCCACCTATTTTAAGAATTTTTTTCCGCGATTGCGAATAGATAACTGTTCCCCCCCCCACTGTTTTCTGCTGGTTTTTCCCTCTCCCGCCCGTGTGTCCGTAGCCTAAAGCCGGATTTTCGTAGGAGCAGGTTTCCACAGCACGCGCAGCGTGAAAACGCTGATTGGTCAAAAAAACCTGAATTTCAGGTTTTTAACCAATCAGCGTTTTAACGCTGCACACGGCGCAAACGTTCTACTCTTAGGAAAACCCTGTTTAAAGAGCATAAAAGGCCCGTCCTACGATTCTTGGTATGTGACGCAGGGTAAGATAATTTAAGTAAAAGATAATAAAAAGTTTTTGTTGGTAATAAACCGCAAAAACCACAGCCGGCGTGAAGGAAATCCCGTACTTGTCCGGACGCCGGCTGTGGTTTTCCTGCACTGAGGGGCTCCCTACTGCCTATCCGGCAATTTCATTTATAGGAGAACCGAAACATCATTTTGCCCGGGGGGGTGTGATAATCAGGTTCTTCGAACGGGATAGGGTATATAGTGCCCTTTAAGCGGCAATGACGAGATATATCGCCTCCATAAAAGCCTCTTGTTACACGGTTATTTTGTGAAATTGATTACACAATGGAAAAATTTTCTTACACAGCTTAGTTTGCACCTGCTGAAAATCAGCAGAATGCCTACTTCATTGAAAAATATATGGCATTTTTGAAGAGAGTTTTGTGATTTCTAATTGCCGCTTAAAGGGTTAAAACATATTTTTCACATGGCATGGCACATCTATAGATGGATCGAATTTCATTCATGGCTTTATCAGCAGTTAAAGTCGAAATATAATCAGTGAATTAAAATCCAGTTTCACGGCCCCTGAAACAGTATTTTTCTCCCTACTTCGTGCCTACCTTCGAAAAAATCCGACCCTGTGGGTGTACTACCTTAACCTTCTACTGCCTCGTTGGGTCATTCCATAGCCTCCCTGAATGCGAAATCGCTCACTTTGGGAAACACTGCCTTAGATCGACCCTGCCCAACACCGTGAATGAAAATAAATAAAGAACTACACTTAACTCTCTCTCTCTGGCCTGTAAATAGCAGTAAATGAAGTTGATATTGAATTTCCAACAAAATAGGAATAAAAATACTGACGAGTGGACGTTCCGACAGGTTCACGATTCACGCAATAACGGACAGTGACGCAACGGACAGTGAAGCACAAGCAAGGAAAGCGCAGGTGCGATGAGCGAAAGCGACGGTGCCAGACGGTGTAAGCTCGAGAGAACGTCAGATTTCCTATTTTTTTTTTTTTTTTTTTTTTAGCGAACTGAATGACAGATATATCACTCTCTCACTCTCTCTCTGAAGTGATGAAATCTTGGGTAACGTTGTCCAAAACGGGCGGAAGGGGAAAAAAACTAGAGTGGTCAATTGCTTATTTGAAATGATCCGCCACTCTTTTCAAACCTTTTCTTTTACTGACCATATTTTCTTTAGGAAAATACGGGACATCATTAATTATTGCCAAAAATGACGCCAAATGTAAGAAACGTTGCCAACTATTCGGTAAATCACTAAATAAACGTCAACGGTGCGAAACGAAGCGTTACCGCAAATTGCAGTGGATTAAAATGATTTCCACGGAATGAAACGTTCAACATCAAAAATATGTGTGGTGAATATTCTTAGCTATCGTTCTAATTATCGTTACTGATCTATGAGTTGAAAAATAATTTCAATCCTTGAATTTAACGAAGAATAAAAATTTAAGTTGGTTCGTTGAAAATACATGAAAAACCGGGCATTTTCTTACAAAAAAGTCGGGACAACCAAAATCCCGTATGTCAATCAATTACAATACATACAAGAAGTATGTATTATAATGATTGAAAAACACACGGGATATTGGGATTCCCAACTTGGGAAAATACGGGGCATTGTCAATTATCACCGAAAATGATGTCAAAGGTAAGCAAAGTTGCCAACTATTGCTAAAATTCTTGAAAAATCGCCACTGGCGGAAAAAGGAGCACTAGTGCAAATTGCAGTGGATTAAAATAAATTCCATAAATAAAACGTTTAAAAATTACAAAAAGATGAATTTTCTTATATCTAGATGAATTATCATAATATAGTTTATGAGCTGAAAAATAATTTCAATCCTTGATTTTAACAAAGAATAAAATCTCAAATAGGCTTCGGAAAAAATACGTGAAAAAACGGGACATTTAAAAAAGATGGAATGGCCAAACTTACGTGAAAATATGGGATATATGGTCACTCTACCAGAGATTCTTACGAACTTATTTGTGGCTTACCACTTTTTTTTTTTAATGGTCAACGCCCTCTCGAGCCAACACCATTTCACCCATGTAACCGGGCCCCTGTGTAATGAAATTAAAGTGTAAAGAAATCAAAAATATTAAGACTTGTCCCGGGCACTCGTTCTTTTTGGGAGGGGGCATGCCTAGCACTTGTATTACGACACTCAAATAGGTTATTAAAAAAATCTTACTCAAAAATTGGCAAAATGAGCATTTTTAAAATTTTTAGAGAGGACAGGCGGATAATATTAGGAAGTGTGGGGGGGGGGGGTGGTTTGAAGGTTGCTTATACGCCATCAACCACCCGTTTTGAAGATATGAAATATATGATGCTAACGTAATATTCGAATGACCTCTTGGAAGTTAGAGAACCAAAGAACCGTATAAAAATTGAGATTTTTTTATTTTACGAGACACTGTATTTTCACTCTCGAAACTGGTACAGGATGATTCTTTAACACATTTTGAGCATTTTTCAAATTTAAACCATAGCTGTACGACGAACGGTTGATATGAGATGAAGACCGAATTAATACTTCCAAGACACCAAGTATAGCTCTGAGAAACTCCTCTATTTCATGTACCGAAACTACTGCGAGGTTCGCATCTCGACTTACGTCACTCCGCATTTACGTCGTCCAGGGCCGTCTTAAGAACATCCTAGCCCCCCCCCCCCACCCTACTATTGGAAAAGTTTACATCGACTTAAGTCACCAGTCTTGGAACGAATCACTGGTCAACTTTACGCTCCCTACGTAGACGCTCCAACAAATAAAACCAAGTCCAGACCAGCTTGAGTTTTCAGGAAAAAATGTTTGCGCTTTGGGCCTTTTTTGGGCCTCCGTGAAAATTTGTCACGGAGCCTCCCTCTATTGTAAATTAATGGTATTAAAAAATGAAATTAATTCTAGGCGATCCAGCTGGATGGCTGCACATGCCAGCAAGGTATCAGGTACGTATTTATTGACAAAAATATATTTATTATGATCGTCATAAGCGCCGGAACCCCTAGGGGCTGAGGACGTTTGAGCCCCTCCCCAATAAATTTTGTAAAGGGGCTGAGCCCAATAATTTCTAAAAACAAGCAATGCACCTTCCTCCCGCTGCGTACGCGCTTGAGTCCCGTATACACGGGACGACCAGCAACTTTCAGCCCCTTCATTGGCTGTGATTGAGAGGCTGTGCTTCTATAGCCTGTGACTGAGAGTTGAAATTTCCCCTAATAAAGCCGTGATTTATGTAGCTTTAAAAAAAAATCAGAAACACTTCTCCCACCCCTTAGTATCCTCGGACTGGGTACCGACATGATAACGTTAGGGTGCTAAAAATCGCCCCGTATATACGGGACAGATGGGTCATTCATACGGTCAGAGCAGATGCAATGCACTGGGGATGAAACAAACCAATGGCGCAGTACAGTACCTGAAAATGACATCATCCTTAAAATTTACCGTATATTATTCATTTTATTACAGAATTTTTCCTACATTATTGGTCGGCTGAAGTTGGTTTTCTGTGGTTCCCAACTTCAAGGCGCAAATGCGAGCCGATCTCCCCGTTAAAAAGTCTCGCCACAGAGAGCAAGAGTCCTACAACGATAAATCATTCAATCATAACACTTCACTCATAGTTAGAAAAACGGTGGCAGATGGCAGCACTACACATAACAAGCATTACAGAGAAACAACAAAACTTCACGTCAGGTTTCACTACACGTACACGCACATTCCCGCATGTACCGATTCGTTGGGGGGTTCCGCGGGGGGGGGCTGTGGGCGGGGTGCATGTGTGGTGTAGTAGTAGTAGGTAGGGCCTCCAAAAAATGGCTCGGGGATCCATGATGTTCTGAAGTCAGCCACCTCGTTGGGCAATTTGCCTGTTGTGGCGTTGTATTTGCATTTGTATTTGTATTATCAACAACAATACAGTAAGTTTTTTTTTAATATGTTAATGAATTTAAAAATTCGTGCTCGAGAATGTTAAAATACATTTCATTACTTTGTGTTATAGGATTGAACCAGTACTAAATAATTCATTAACAAATCAGAAAAAACACAGAATATAGGTATATTTAACGATCCAAATTTATTACAGAAATCCAACGAGGGAGAGCATTATACAAATACACTGATAACAGTTCAAAGAACTAAATTTAGCAAATCATTTGTTACAAAACGATAAAAATATCGTAACAAAAAACTTTTCCATAGAGAAAATAATTCACTCATGCTCTTTTTTACACGTATTAACAAAATACTGCAGTACTATATACACAGTGCCGTAACTAGCCATTCCTGTTCCCTATGCAAGAATTTGCATTTAGGCCCATTCTTGGGTCCAGATTCTCTCCTAATCTTAGAAAAAATACTGTATCACTTAACAATATTACGTTCATTTACAAAATACTGTATCACTTAACAATAGTAAGCTCATTTACAAAATACTGTATCACTTAACAATAGTACGCTCATTTACGAAATACTGTATCACAACAATATTGCGTTCATTTACAAAACATCACATCATACATAAACTTTCATTACAAAATATCACTTCATAAATCAATTTTCATTTATAAAAAGTATCACTTCACAGAATAATCTTCATTTACTAAACATCGATTCGCATTACAAAAGATTATTTACAAAATAATATCATTTAATAATATGAAAAAAATATTAGCAAAATACAGTAAAATCCCTCTTAACGAACACCCCCCTCAGATGCGGTCATCCCTCTTTTACGGCCAAATAATTATTTCCCTTATGTATAACAAAACTATATATGCATTTCTCAAACCCCTGATTAACAGTCATTCCTCTTTTACGGACGTATTTTGTTTGTCCCGACAGTGTCCGCAAAAGAGAGGTTTTTACTGTATCATATTGCAATACACCATCTTTCTTACATAACATCGCACAAGTAACTTTGGCACGTTCACATTTTTTTCTTTTAGTGAATACACTATAACCTTGATGAATGTTTCAATGAGAACACAAAGATTAAGAGAAAAAACAAAGTAAAGAGTTATTTTCTTCTGATATTACAAAATGTTGCCCACAAATTCTATAACGTTATTATTTGATAATGAATCCGATATAAAAATTACATCGTCTAGTAGTGTATAGCGGCCTTGAGTCAAATAAAAAAATGTTCACCTGCTTTGTGTTATATTAAAGTTTTTAAAAAAGTTTCACCAATTGTATAACTTAGAGCAGCGTTTCTCAACCTGTAGTCCGCGACGTTTGAATTTGTGGTCCGCAGGGGGGGGGGGGGGCAGAAAAAATGAGAGAAATTGAGAAAAATGAAGGGAACTGGGATCTTTTAAATACAGGACGTCGCCCAATGTTCATAAAAAAAATCAGAAAAATTTCCATTTGTTAAAATCATTGAAAAATTGAGGAAAAGACGTTGAATCTGACAATTATGTGAGCTGAACTTATAGCCGTAGTTATCATAAGTTATGAAAACGCTGTTTATATTCACGATTTAAGGAAAAATTACAAATTAAAATAAGCATCGTTGAAAAAACGGGTTAAATTTATATATAAAAAAAAGACAAACTATAAACCACAACACTGTCCCGTAATACGGGGCAGAATTGGTCCGTTGAATTGTTTCAGACTTTTTAGTGGTCCCTGGGTTCAGAAAGGTTGAGAAACGCTGACTTATAGAAGTATTTCGGAAATGTTGTGTGTGGTATTTCGGTTATTTCGGAAATGTCCTGTGTAGTATTTCGGTTATTTCGGCAAAATGTTCTTTGTGCTATTTCGGAAATATTCTTTGTGGTATTGGACGAATTAAGCTAACGATGGCATCACCTAGATCTCTTCGCAAATGGGATCCACCACGTCGTGCACTGGGTTGAGATCTATTTTGTGGTTGGGTGAATTGAGGTTCATGAGACTCATTCTGTGGTTGAGTAAATTGAGGTTCATGAGACTCATTCTGTGGTTGAGTAAATTGAGGTTCATGAGACTCATTCTGTGGTTGAGTAAATTGAGGTTCATGAGACTCATTCTGTGGTTGAGTAAATTGAGGTTCATGAGACTCATTCTGTGGTTGAGTAAATTGAGGTTCATGAAACTCATTCTGTGGTTGAGTAAATTGAGTTACATGTCGTGGTTGGATGGATTCGGATTCATTCCCAGTTCGGGTGGATCCATATAATGGATCCATTAGATGATTGAGCTCTTCGGTTAACTTCAAATTTACCGGGTCCATGCTCATCGGCCATTGCGATCTTCCAAATTGGCTCACGTGACTATGTTCTTCACTAGATAGCAATCCACTTGTCCATTGCGAGTTTTGAATCATACCAGTCATCGTTTTACCGATTTGAGATGTACTGGCACTATGACCTTCTTTATCAGACAGTGATAATTCATTATTTCTAGTGTTACCCTTATCGCAGTTATGAATGCCCGGTGGTTGGGCTATGCCAGTTTGAGTTACACTAGGACGATGATCTTGTAACATATCAGACTCTGATGATCGGCTTTCTTTGATTTGTTTCCAAATCCATTTTCGAATTCTCGATCGTCGCACTACATCCCCTTGACCTGCAGAAGAACTATAAACTTGTACCCCAGGACATGATGAAGATATCTTTTTCAGATGTTCGTTCCTATCGTCGGATTTTTGCAGGTGATCGATTCTTAAATTGCATGATGGACGCGCTACGTCAACTTGACTTTCACCAGTAGAATGCATTATATGCCAAACTAAAGATCTCTTTTTTAGAGGTTTGTTGCTATCATAGAATTTTTGGAGCCCCGGCTTTTGCACTGTGTCATTTCCAGTTGTAGCAGAATTATCTTTAGACCTTGATGATCCAATTTTATGACATTTGTTCTCATCGAATTTTTCAATGCTTGATGATTGCACTGCGTCAATTTGATTTACTGCAGATCGATAATCTTGTACTGTATCAGACACTGATAATCCACTTTTTTCGGATTTGCTCATATCAGCTTTTTGAAAATTCGATGATTGCGATGCACGTTCGGATATACTGGCCGAATGAATTTCAGGAACACTTGCCTGTGAAGTTTCAGTTTTAAATTGTTCCGCGGTTTCAATTTTTTGTTGTTCTACGGTTTCAGTTTTTGGTTGTTCCTCGGTTTCAGTTTCTTGTTGCTCCTCGGTTTCAGTTTGGAACAGAATACGTATTGATTGCTGACTCTGAGAGCTCAGTAACTCCACATTCATCAACTTTAAGGAACTACACGGAATGTTTTGAATGACAATTTGCGGAATCTCTGATTGAAAAGAAAAATCTATTGACAAAAGGGGGTTGGCATTTGTGCTGCTGGCATTTTGTATGCCCGATTCAAGCGACTGCGAATTTGTGCTGCTGGCATTTTGTATGCCCGATTCAAGCGACTGCGAATTTGTGCTGCTTGCATTTTGTATGCCCGATTCAAGCGACTGCGAATTTGTGCTGCTTGCATTTTGTATGCCCGATTCAAGCGACTGCGAATTTGTGCTGCTGGCATTTTGTATGCCCGATTCAAGCGACTGCGAATTTGTGCTGCTGGCATTTTGTATGCCCGATTCAAGCGACTGCGAATTTGTGCTGCTTGCATTTTGTATGCCCGATTCAAGCGACTGCGAATTTGTGCTGCTTGCATTTGGTATATCTGATTCCCTTGACTGTGGATTTGTTGTTTTATTTCTTAATCTAGAAAGTATTTTTTCAAATTCATCGCAGAACTGAGATAAATCAATCTCCTGACTCATACGTTTTTTTTTCTTTGAAAAAGTTTCTGACCCCGATGCTTTGGATGTTGATCCTCTCTTTCTTTGGCGTGGTGATTTTCCCTTATGTTTTTTTTTTCCTGTATTCAACGAATCTGTATCAATCACTTTTTGACTAGTAAATTTGGTATCATTCTCACTAGTATCTTGGTTTCTTGAGCAAATTTGAGGTTGCATAACTGTTCCTATATTCCCTGAATTAGAAATGTTTCTTTTATCTGAATTGGTGGGTTCGGATGACTCTACCGTTGTTGAACAAAATTGTTGAGTTGTATCAAGAGTGCTTTTCTTTGTTAGATGGATTTCGTTTCTAATGCCAGAAGTTTCAGACGTGTTTGGTCTCTCACTATACTTTGAAAATTTCCACATCGAGGCTGTATCTTGTTGTTGTTCTGTAGTGTTGTAACTTGGAATAACATCTATCAGTTCATTTTGTATGGGGTTCCACGTTCCTGGATGAGTTTTTATATTAATATCTGAGAAAGGAGTTGAACTGCATGATTGTTGCTCCAAATGTCTTGATTCATCGTTATTTTCTCCTGCGGAAGCTTGTGAAGTAGCTGGTATTTGATGTGCTTTGTTGTACATTTGCAACATTTCCATCTGTTCATTTCGCATTGTTATTTGTGTACATGGAGGTATAGTAGTGATCGCATGAGAGTAAGGAGTGGAACATGATATTGTTTGCTCTGAATGATTCGGAATTGCTTGCGTTGATGCTAACGAGTTTGCTAGTTCTTGCTGCTGTGCATCTGCATTTGACGTTTGCAACATTGGCATTAGATCAGTTGACATTGCACTCTGTGTACTTTGATACGAGATTGCATTTCTATCAATATGCTTGTTAAAGGTGAACATTTCTTGCTCTGAACGTCTCGAAACATATTCAAGAGATTTCTGTGCGTAAATGGATGAGCTTGCTGGTTCCTGCTGTTGTGCATTCACATTGCACGTTAGCAACATTGGCATTCGATCAGATGAAATGTCACTCTGTGCACAGAAATTCAAGTTTGAGTTTTCATTAAAGTAGTTTCCAAGAGTACACATTTCTTGCTCTGAACGTTTTGGTACATCTTCAAAAGATGTTTGTGCTGAAGCTGCTGAGCTCGCTGGTTCTTGCTGTTGTGTATCCACATTAGACGTTTTCAACACTTGTACCCAATCAGTCAACATTCCATTCTGTGTACTTTGATACAAGGTGGCATTCCTATCAATGTCGTTTCTAAAAGTGAACATTTCTTGCTCTAAATGTTTTACTGCATCTCCCAACGATTCCCGTGCTGAAGCTGCCGAGCTTGCTGGTTCTCGCTGTTGTGCATTTACATTGGATGTTTGCAACACTTGTATCCCATCAGTCGACATTCCACTCTGTATATTTTTAAACAAGTTTGCATTTCCATCAAAATAAATTATAAAAGCGGGCGTTTCTTGCTCTGAACGTTCCGGTGCATCTTCATGAGAATTCTCTGCTGAAGCTGCAGAACTCGCTGGGTCCTGCTGTTGCATATTTACATTGGACGTTTGCAACACTCGCATTCCATCAGTCGACATTGTACTTTGTCTGTGTGTACTTTGAATCGAGTTTACATATTCATTGAAATGGTTTCTCAAATTTAACATTTCTTGGTCTAAACGTTTTAGTACATCGTCACAAGATTTCAGTGCTGAAGCTTCCGAATTCGCTGGCTCTTGCCGTTGTTCATTTACATTGAGCGTTTGTGACATTGGCATCCTATCAGTTGGTATACTGCTTTGGGTACTTTGATACAAGGTTTCATTGTCATCAAAAAAGGTGTTTGAAGTGTACACTTCTTTTTCTGAACGTTCTGGCACATCTTCATGATATTTCTGTGATGAATCTGCAGCGCTCTCTAGTTCTTGTTGTTCACTCACGTTTTTCATTCGCAGTTTTTCATTTGCATTTGGTATTGTTTTCTGTGCGTCTAGGGGAATTTTTGCATCAGCAGTAGAGTACGACCACCTATACGTCCCTTGTGAATGCTGTCGAGTTTCTTGATGATTTGCTCGCGTTTGAGCTGATGAGCTTAATGCTTTTTCCTTTTTTACATTCACGTCGCACGTTTGAATCATTTGTATTCGTCCTTTTGACATTGTCTTACATGTATCTGGACAAACGTTTGCATCAACATAAGGGTACGTAGTTGAACTAGAAATTTCTCGCTCTGATTGTTGTGGAATTCCTCCACAAATTTCTTGATCCAAATTTCTGGTAGTCGTGGCTGGCATTGGCTGCTTTTTCCTGCGTGAGCGTTTCGATGATTTATGTACAAACTTAGATTTACGTTTTCGTTGCTTGGTCGCTATAACGCCGTGAGTGCTTATCCGACGAGGATCTGGACTTTCAGTAGAGTGGGAATATTGTGACTCTTCTGCTTTCATTTGCTGTGCATTTTGATTAAGCACAATACTCGCTACACTATCGATGCAAACGGTTGTCGGCGGTGAATATTTACTCTCGACAAGATCTGATTGCTCTGTTGATGATGGTATGCTTTCATTTGAATTCTGTGATTGCCAAAGGAAATCTAGGGGAGTGTTATCATGTTGTGAACTATCTGGATTGCTCTTAGTTGCACTGTAATTAGTTTTTTTCGTTTCAATTGAAGTTATAGATACTGAGACATTTTTAGTTTCACCGATTTCTAAGTATGGGGAAATAGGCGATGATTTTGACAATGCAGAATTGTCTGCTATTACCTCCGTGTCTTCAGATACAGCCATTTGCTGAGGAGATTGATCGAGCGCTACAGTTTTTACAGTTTTTTTTTGGATTTCATCGGGATATCTTACCATCGGATTTTTTTTACGTGAACTATGACGGATAACACTGCCAGATGTCTCTTTTTCCTCCCCAGAAGACATCTTGATATTTTCGATCGTCTTAATGAACCTAAAAATACGAAGGAAAATTCTATGAGGAGATGTTAACGTTTTCATTGGTCAACTTTTATTAGATTGAACTCAACTTATCCAAAATAGTTTAACATTCAACTCGTAAGTGAAACGTTGGTTATTAAAAGCAAAATGAACAACTATACTACATCCATATATGCTGCGATCAAATTCAAGTTGGTGAGGGGCTACTCCCGCTTTCGTTCGTGTTCTTGATTAAACTAGGGCTCGGAATCGATTAAAATTTTTACTGGTTGATCAATAAATTTTAATCGAATATTTTCAAATGATATTCATAGTAAACGTATAGTATTGTTAACTATATAATATTAATTGATGCAATAAAAATATATTCTATTCATTTTGGAAACACCTATCCACTAAATGGATGTAAACAAATATAAAAATAGATTAAGAAACGAAGGGCACCTGCTGAAGCTATTTAATACAGTGAAACCTCGCTACAACGTCAATCGATATAAATATAAATCCCTCTACAACGATACTTTTTCAAGCCTTGTTTGGAAATTTCTATACTCTAATGTTAAACTGCTGCCTCGCAATGTAACGGTGATCCCT
This sequence comes from Pholcus phalangioides, assembly GCF_987345545.1. NCBI lineage: Eukaryota > Metazoa > Arthropoda > Arachnida > Araneae > Pholcidae > Pholcus > Pholcus phalangioides. The sequence continues at coordinate 21,396,866 of NW_028301625.1, forward strand.
CTACAACGTTTTTTTCTGGGTCCGATCGTTATTTCGAGGTTCCACTGTATGCTGAACATACTTATTATATTCTGTAATTTCTGAACTTGTCTTTTTTTAAATCAATTGTACTTTTAGTTAGTCACTGATTTCGAAACTAATTCCGATTTTCACAGTATTAATTTTTACTGGTACTGGTGGGAGAGGGAAGCTGTTTCCGAATAAGAAAAGTGCTGTTCAAGGTGGGAAAAAGTAGAAGTTGTATCGTTTTTTCAGATTGTTTAGGATGTGTATGTAGGCCACGTGGTTTATTAATTTTTCTTTTCTTGGTTTGGGGGTTCAAAAACGCGTTTTGTGTCAATGTTTTGAGTAGTCATTAAAAACTTCTATCTGGATGGAAAAAATAATTTTGTATTTACTACTTTATGATCTTGGACTATTCATTGTACAGTAACTAACATCCATCATTTAAAATTATGGTTCACATTTTGTGTATAGGTGACACAACAGTTTGCATAACAAAGCAGTTGGATACATAGGCCTGTTCTAGGTTTTGTGACTCTGGTGCTACCCAATAGCATTCAATTGTCTTCTGTATTCTTAGGCATAAACAATGTTTACAAAGCTCTGCATAGAGCTAGAAATGAAAGTTCTTTATGCAGACATGCATTTCATTCATGCATAAATGAAATGCATGTCTGCTTTTCCAGTATTACTAAAGTGCACCATTATCCCGTACGCTACAACTGTTAGAACGGTTGCACGCAGGAATAACTTCACAGAGCTGGCGTCCGTGCCTTTTATTCACTGTGAAGCAGATTTGCATACGGTTTCTTCTTCTTCCCCATGTTACATTTGCATGCTTTTTCTCCCGATAAATTTCAACAGGAATGCCGTTTTAACGTTTGCTGAGCGGCCATTTCAAAACGCGCGAGCGCGTTCGCGTTTCATGTTAGACCATGTATTCTTCGATGACAATTGTTTGTATTGGTGTGTACTATCACTTCTCAAAGTTCCTTCCATCTTTTCTGAATCACCCTGTATTGTAAGGAGAGACAGAAAAGAGAGAGAGAGAAATTATCTGTGGTTGCTAGTAGACAACAGTTTTGACCCAATACTGTTTTTTCATCGATTCACTTCAGTTATTTTGCTTTGGCTCGAGTCAATCTTATAGTACACTGAAATAGTGATATGTATAAAAAAATTAATTTAAAATTTTTTTTAAAAAATTGGTCTTCCGAAACTTTTATGAAACTATTTGAAACTAAAATCATCATTCGTTTTTGTTCAATCGACTTATATTCTAATATGTCAAAAAATTTGATAAAAATATTGCACACCATATTGGTATGTCCACCAGTATGGATCCTATAGGATCCCTTGATGGATTTTTTTTTTGTTTGATTTATATGTTTTGCAACAATAATAATGACAATAAAATTGAAATTGAATATACGTGTGTATATATATATATATATATATATATGTTAAAGTATGTTTTGATTATGGTCACTTTTAACTGTAATTTTTTATACGGTGTGTCCTGTAAGTGCTAATAAGGTCTTTATCTCATTAACCGCTCAAGGTAGAGGTATGGGTTTAGTTTAAAAAATATTCACAATGTGCTCAAAAATTACACTGCACCAGTTTTGAGAGTGAAAATACATTATGTCACAAAATAAAAAAGTCTACATTTTTATACGGTCCCCCTGTCCTTTAACTTTAGAAAGTTGTTGTCCCGTCTCTCTTGAGGCCAACAAAAGAGATCCTAACTGCAATATTGGCAGAGATATTCGAATTAAAAAAACAAAGAAAATTTCGGAAGGGATAGCATAGATGAGGGAAAGGAGTTTTTTCCGTTAGTTTTTGTTGTTCTTTCATAATTTTTCTTCAATTTTTGAATTCAAATATCTTGTCTAATATTGCACTTGGAAACATGGAATTTTTCCTGTTGGTCTCAGGAGATACAGGGCAACAACTTTCTGATTGAACGTTAGAGGACAAGAGGAGCGTATAAAATGTAGATTTTTTTATTTTATTTTGTGACAGACATACTGTATTCTCACTCTTAAAACTGGTACAGTGTAATTTTTGAACGCCTGTCAGAATGCCTCCAAATCGTTTATTACAGCAGTACGTGTTCCACATGACCACCACCACAGGGAATAACACATTGCAGGTGAGTCACAAATCCAGCAACGGCAGAGTGCAGCAGGTCCGGATGTATACATGACACCTCTCGACGGATCGCATCTTTCAGTTCCGACAGATTGAATGGACCGGATCGATACACCCGATATTTCAAATATCCCCATAACCAGAAGTCTGCCGATGTCAAATCTGGAGACCGAGGAGGCCATGGGAACCTGCAACGTCTGCTAATGATTTTGTCTTCCCCAAACGTCTGTATCAGGGATGCCTTGACCGGAGTAGCAGCGCGACTAGTTGCTCCATCTTGCATAATCCATCTTTCACGCAAACATGGCACGACCTTCTCGTGCAGAAGCGTTAAATAACGCTGTGCATTCACCGTAGCCGTTTTCCACCCATTTACTAGGCACTGCGTTTCAAAGAAGGGTCCTCTGATGAAGGAACCTGTGAACCCACACCACACTGTCACTTTTGGGGAATGCAATGGTTTCTGCGTGTACTCAAGTTGATTAGACGTCGCCCAAATGCGACAGTTATGGGTATTAACTTGGCCATGAAGCGAAAAATCAGCTTCATCTGTCCACAGGATGTTAAAGGCCCAGGTGGGATTCTGTTCGATTTTGGAAAAAGCCCATCTCACAAATGCTTCCCTCTGTACGGTATCCGCTGGTAAACGTTCATGGCAGGACTGCAATCTGTATGGGTACAGATCAAGGATTCAAATAAGAATATTGCGTATCGAGGAAGGTGGTAAGCCCAAGCGTCTGGCAGCTTCACGAGCACTGCTGGTCCCTGCAGCTGATTCGGACGCTAACGCTTCCATCTCGGCTGCAACATGCGGCGAACGTGTCTTCCTTAAACATGGTCGTCCGGCTCTTACACGATCCTCCAGCGTTTCAGTTTCCTCAAACCGCTGAACAAGCTTTATGAGGCCTGTCGCTGTTAAAGGCCCTTTTCCAGTCCTCACATTCTTCTGAACTCGGAATTTACGCAAGGCAATGGTCACTGATTCTGTTCACGTAAAACAACTTCACCAAAAAATCTTTATCCTTCGCACTCAGCATTCTTGTTCACGCACACGGTTTACAACGGTGAGCTGGTTGTGGATTAGGAGTGCAAGTTCTTATAACCGTCTCATTTGCATATTTTCACCTAAGTCGCTCGTACCAGCGCCACCTATCGTTTGTTTTTGAGTTATTTTTTTCCAGTCTTGGAAAAAAAACTCCCGTGACCTAGCGATGCTAACCCTGCAAATTGTTTTTATTTCAGTTATTTTTCCGGTTTTTCTTCATTTTTAAAGTTTCTACGGACTTTTTGCCCACCCTGTACATTTTTCTGTAGACGCAATGACAGAATATCATTCGATTTAGTCTTTCAGCTTAAAATACTTTTTGAAGGAGTTGAAATACTCAGCAAAACCCATCAAACTGCGACTGATAGGTTTTCCAAAAAATGTTAATGCAGTATGTAAACTTTGTATAACATTTCTTTTGTAACTTAAATTTCGTATCTATGCAATAATTATGCATTTTCATGACTTTAAACGTATCTCATATTGTAAAAATTCCATTGATATTGAAATACAGAACCATTTCAGTCACTGATGTTACTATATACAGTATTACAATTAATACGGGAACCCCCTCTGATACGGTCACCCCTCTTTTATGGACAAATTGTTTTGTCTCACGAGTGTCCGCAAAAGAGAGGTTTTACTGTACTAGGAATAAGAATATACCTCTAAATAATACTGGAATACATAAATAATAAAATGAGAGAAATATAAAAATATTTAAACATGTAAACCGTTCATACCTTCGCCACCTCTATTGTGTCCACCCAGTTGGCTTGTTAACGCTTCTAGTAAACAGTTCCAATTTTATCGATTTCAATTATTTGATAAGACGATGAACAGATATGATGTTATAATTCCTATAAAACATCCACATTAAAAATGTTTTGTTAACATTTCGGAATTTTAAATGAACTAAACATAGATACATAGAGATAATCTGTATATAAATTGATAATCTGTAAATAAAATATTACACAGTGATGTATTGAAATGATTTGTAGTTATAATAAGGGGACGGTTGTCTAATTTTGACCACTTAACCTAAAACATAGAAGCATTCTCAATTAAAAGAAAGCCGTGGAAAGAAAATACCACTATTTATGTTTTCAGTATAATAAAAGTGTAATTTATTTAAAAAATTTAGAACAGTGAAAAAAAATGAGTTTAAATTAAAATTTTCATCTGTCGTATCAGACAATATTCGTTCTAATCGTTTCAGCGAAAATCCCGAGATATCTCACCAAACTTCATCCGCTTTATTTCAGCCGACCCGAAATATCTCGTCAAATTTGATCTGCTTTATTTCAGCCACCCCGAAATATCTCGGCTTTTAGAAGAGCTTTAAAGTTATTTTTACAGTGAAACATGTTTCCCACATTCCCCCTTCCAATCAGTCAAATGCAAGTGGGTGAAGTCAGTTCTTATTCAATAGATAAGAGAAAGAGCGAGGAAAAGAAACTGTGTCATGGCCCCAACTCTGGGGCCCGGAACGATTCTCATCATTTTTTTGTTTTTTCATGCTATAAATTTATCAAAAAGGGGTCCGTGAAAGTCTGGTCTGGGGCCCACAAAAAATCCCAGCCTAGGGGCCCTGCTCCAGGATGTGGGAGCCATGCTGTGTGTGTTCCCCCTCCCCCGCACCACGGTCATTTTCTGCACACGAGGGCTAATTAGACCGGGACCTACAATTTATTGTCGATTTCGAACGGCAGGCTTGTTTTTTTATACTCATCGAGAGGTTGGTGCGCTAACCCCTCGATGGGGGACTCCCTGCGGTAGCAATTTTTTCTGTGGTCATGTCGCCGTTTCTGTTGTACCCCTGTGTCAGGGAAATTTTCTGACTAAGACAAACCGGGTATCGAACTCGCGACACCTCTCAACATCCTTTGGTACTTTAGTCGAGTATCTTACCTGGGATACCGCGCCCTTTTAGTTTTCGAAATTAGTGGCCTGAAATTATTTCTTTCATATAAATAAATTCTGCATTTTCATTAATTACGAAACTATTTTTCTCAGGAAAGTTTTCTGACAAGGACGAGCCGGGTATCGAACTCGCGACACCTCTAAACATCCTTTGGTACTTTAGTCGAGTATCTTATCGACCTGGGCTACCGCGCCCTTCACAGTCTTGGTCTTCAGTTATGCCATAAAAGTTCATATTGAAATAACAAAAATCATTTTTACGACTCGTACGGAAATGTCTCGTAAAATACGGATCATATGGTCATAAGGTCACCCTTAACGGACTGGCAGGCTCAGTGAGAACATAATATCAGTCACAGGCATAAGCGTGAGAAGAATTTTCTCGTGGGGGGGGGGGAGGGGTTTCAGAAATTTCTTTCTTCTGAACGGGGTTTTTTTTTACTTTTTTTCCTTCAAAACAACACTATAATCTCGGCTTGGAGAGGGGGGGGGCTAGAACACCCCCCACCAGCCCCCTTTGGTACACCAATGGTCCAAAGGATGTCTTCTCAACTTCGGGGCCCAAAAAATGTTTGGGGGGGGGGGTTCTATAGCCCGATATTATATATTTTGTGGGGGAAGTTCTTTAACAAATCCATAAATTATTACAGATTGTGCAGGGATGCTAAAAAATATGAACACAAAAATATGACAACTAAATGTAAATTAACATAAAACTTAACGGGAATTTAAATCACTGAAAATTCAGAACTGAAAAAATTTTTAAATTATTGAAACAGATAATTCCAGCACCTATGTAAAATCAGAATCAATGAAAGAAATACTTCAAGAATTAATGAAAATTTACAATTAATGAAAGAAGTGATTAAAAAAATTGATTAAAATTCACAATAAATGAAAGAAATAACTTGAGATAAAAAAATAGCTTAACCCTTATAGCGGCAATCCCGAGATATTATTGGCGCAAGGACCAATTAGATATAATTGCGCCAAAACTAATGGCCATATAAAAATAATAAAATGAAATTCGCTCTTGTCATGTCAAGGAAGCAATATATCTCTGGTGCTTAACACGCTTTAATTTCCAATGTAGTTGTTATAATGCGGTTCAGGAACAGTTTAAAAACTACTTAAAAGGTCAAGACAAAAAACATAATTTAAGAAATGATATGAAAAAAAATAATTTAAAAGAAAAAAAATTTAATTTAAAAATTGATGAAAATTCAGAATAAATGAACAAAATAATTTAAGACGAAAAAATAATTTAAAAATTGATGAAAGAAATAATTTGAAAGAAAAAAGTTTAAATGACATGAATGTCGCTCTCCTCTTGTTAACACAAGATATACAGAAGACTGGATGTTGTGAAGATATTTATTATTTGAGATGTTAATTTTTTAAGGAAGGAAAAAACTCATCTCTGCCTCTAATCTCTGAGTCGAACCCGGGTCCCTCGATTGCCGGACGAGTGCTCTGACCACTAAGCTACAGAGGAGATAGTGATTTTCCTTCACTAGAGCGTATATAAAGCGTCATATATATAGCCATCTGGTGGCTCGTCGTCCATGAGCTATTAGCTGATCGGTTGCACCTTCCATTGCACGGTTCCGTTCGGCATATATACGCTCTAGTGAAGGAAATCCCTCTCTCCTCTGTAGCTTAGTGGTCAGAACACTCGTCCGGCAATCAAGGGACCCGGGTTCGACTCCCAGTAGAGGCAGAGATGAGCTTTTTCCTTCCTTAAAAAATTAACATCTCAAATAATAAATATCTTCACAACATCCAGTCTTCTGTATATCTTGTAAAAAAGTTTAAGAGAAAAAAAGTAATTCAAGAATTGATGAAAGAAATAATTTATAATTGGCGAAAATTAAGAATTAATGTAAGAAATAATTAAAAAATTCATTAAAGAAATAATTTTAGAGAAAAATAATTTTTTAAAAATTGGTGAGAGAAATAGATCATTTAGGAATTAATGTGAGAAATAATTTAAGAATCGATGGAAGAAATAATTTAACAATTGGCGAATATTCAGAATTAATGTTAGAAATAATTAAAAAATAGTTGAAAGAAATAATTAAAAAATAGATGAAAAAAATCAATTAAAAATTTAGGAATACATTTTTCTGGTTGTTATACCGATCTGAACCTTTGAAAAGGAATGTCAGTTGTCTCCTCCGAGAATTGAATCAGGGTCCTCTTGCATAAACGGGCAAGTGTGCTAAGCGCTTGCAAAAAAAAGAAAAATTCAACCATGTTAAAATCGGAGATGAAAAAATTATAATTAGAGAAAGCATAATTTACACGCAATAATTTTCTAAAAATATCCCTTAATTTTCGTTGCGGTTCATTCACCTATTTAAAAAAATTTCATACTTGAAGGGATCGTATTACAATATACGTATACTCTATAGACGAAATTTCGTTTTATTCAACGAATTAATTTCATTCAAAATTCTATGCCGATTACATTGAATTCACAATAACGCGATGAATCTTAATTAATTTTTAAAATTAGGTTAATTATTAAACTTTGATAACAAGCTTGTAATTACCAAAAAATAGCATGGTATTATAAAAGCGAAAATTATTGATGAAAACCTATTCGATCTTCTTTTTGGAATATTTTCACGATTCAATTAATGAATATAAATGATCCCGATGTAATTAATGTGTTCAATTCAGGAGATAATTAATAATTGAACTCACCACCTGTATGTAACCTACACGCTTCGCGGAAAACTACACAAACAAACGGCAACAAATAGCACAAACAACTCAACGTGCTGGTCAATTTTGATTTTTGTATTTTTATCGTTTTCGCTACCAGGTGACGCTCTAATCTCGCGTAGAACAAACACACTAGCCACGATTTCGTCACTTTTATAAGATTTCGGTGTTTTACCTATTTGGAATAATGCCAATATTAATCGTTTCCAACCCAAAAAAAAGTAAAAAAGGAAGAGAAGGTCTGGAAAAAAAAGTATATATTATAAAAACACATACAGGGTGCATAACACAAACAGTCAGTATGACATTTGGTGAACCGTTGATCCTAGAGACATACTTCCAATTGGAAAAGGTTTCCAAATAACGTGTAGTACTCAGATATGTCATTCATATTTCAAAAGGTTGTATAGTTATTAAGATAAAAAAATTCACTTTTTATACAGTCTTCGTGTGACCCCAAAACCCAATTAGAAACTTGTTGCTGTCTCACCTGATTAAATAAAAATTCTATGGTTTTAAGGTGCAATATTCACTGAGATATTCGAAGAGCGAAGGGCATTTGGGAAAGAACAGCTCTAATTGCGGAAAAACCGTTTCACCCGCATTTAACGCTGTTTTCTGCCGAATTTCCTCCGTTTTCTGAATTTGGAAAACGGAGAAGGATTATCGTATAGATAGTCCACATAGATTTCACCAGCCGGAAATTCAGAATAAATGAAAGAAGTATTTCCAGCGCCCATGAAAATTCAGAATAAATGAAAGTACTTCCCACGAAAATTCAGAAAAAATGAAAGAAGTATTTCCAGCGCCCATGAAAATTCAGAATAAATGAAAGTACTTCCCACGAAAATTCAGAGTAAATGAAAGTACTTCCCACGAAAATTCAGAATAAATGAAAGTACTTCCCATTAAAATTCAGAATAAATGAAAGAAGTAATTCTGGCACCCAGGAAAATTCAAACTAAATCAAATAATAACTCACGGAAATTGAGAAAAAATAAAAGAAGTATTTGCGGCATTTGCGAAAATCCAAAATGAATGAAAGAATAATTCCGGCACCCTCGAAAATGCAGAATAAATGTAAGAAGTGATTTTGGGCCCCACGAAAATTCACACTTTTTCATAGAGTATACGTGATAACTCGGATTAGGAATTTTGCCGCCCGCGGCAAACATAATTTTGTCACCCTCACATTCAATAATTTTATAATGGTGTTCTTTGTTTCCACATAAAATTGTCGCCCCTAAATTTTTCCGCCTGAGGCAGTTGCCCCCTCTGCTCCGCATCTAATACCAGCCCTGTTCCATCACCCACTTAACATGGACGGAGATACGGGGGCATTGTCCCCCCCCCCCCAGCGTCAAAGGTGGAATCGACTGATCTAATGTATATGTGTATATGTGAATTGACAACATCATCGTCGTGCCGCCCCCCCCCCCCCCCCGCAGACTTTCAAGTCTATCTCCACCTATGCCACTTAAATTCAGAATAAATGAAAGAAGTAATTCCATCACCCTCGAAAATTCACACTTTTTCATAGAGTAGGCGTGATAAAATTTCATTTCATTCAACAAAAATAAATTCCATTTAAAAGAATTACATAATGATGAATTTCCATGAATTGATACAGATATCAACTATATACACAATACTTTATCTCTTCAATAATTTAACGAAAACAGCAACTCTATATTGAAATTATCAATTCTAAAAAACATTTAAAACGCAATAATTTTCTCAAGTCACTTAAATTTATGCTTGAGAGATCAAAAATGCTCTTGTCGACTTCTGCTACTCGACCAATATTTTCAAAAAATTTCAGAGAACTTTCAATATGCATTGGGGATGATTTAAATTTCAAACACTTCCTCACAAAGTCACGGAGTTGCTTACCTTATGAATTGGTCTCGTAACTATCTTTCCACATTCGAGGAACTGGATGAAAATGATACAATGAAATCACGATACCATAAAAAAGAAAATTTAATGAAATCCTACCTGTGAGATATTTCCTCAGTAATTCTTTGGTAAATAAAATGATCAAAACTTGAAAAAAAATAAAGCGGAGCACCTGTAACGTAAGTAACATACACGATCTAACGAAGAAGTGAACAGAGACTGGCCAGTCACAGTCTTTTTATACCTGAATATGATGCCCGAAAATATTTGATGTCGTCACTATGGCCGTCAATCTGGAATGATGCCAATGTAACTTCGAATGTTTTAGAACTTACCTTTCATTTTATCTTGCAGAATCGCATGGATTCAAAATATTTTCACCCTTTAGCCAGGGGCGGATTAAGCGAGGGTGCAAGGGGTGCGGTGCATCCGGGCGGCAGCGTAGACTTTAGTAAAAACCCCAAAATTTAACACAGTAAAAATTCACATGGCATCATGCTTTTGAGTGTGCTGCTGTTCCTCGACAACTGAAACGTTGAGAAAATAGACACAGGGCCTCTGACCATAATACCAGACACAAGAATTTAAGCTATCTGGGCGGCTCGAGACGAAATCTGTACCCGTGCGGGGCTTATTTTTTGCGCCTCCTGACTATTGCCCCTCATAGCCCCTACATACTGCGTCAGGGCCTCCTAGGCTGGAATCTTTCGCTGGGTCCAAGTCAGATTTTCCATGCCCCAAGGATTTAGTCCCGAGCCCCAAGTTGGAGCCCTGTCAGCCCTACCATTCGGGGGCCATACCCCTCCCTCACAATTTATCCAAACAACAAAAATGTTTCGCCCTTTCATCTCGGATTTTGCGCCCCTCCAGAGCCGACAGAAAGCATTTTCTTTGATTTTTTTTTTCTTGCCAATGCAACTTTTTTTTACCCATTCACCTCGGATTTAGCATCCCTCTTGAGCGGCGCCTCGCGTGGCCGCAATGGGTCGCATGGCCAAGCGCCGCCCCTGAACTCTACAACAAGGGGCAAGTTTGCATTTTGGTTCCCTCACCCATGTTCCCCACAAGGGCGCGGGACAATTCTCATAATTTTTTGGCTTTTTCACGCTATAAATTAACTATAGAAGGGACCGCGAGACGTCTGACTGAGGAAGGCCCACAAAAGATCCCAGCCAAGGGGGCCCTGCTCTAGGAGGGCCATGCTCTCACCCAGAATTTGTTCCACAATAGTCAAATGAACTATAAGGGAAAATTCGGCTTCTCTCACTTGTCGGGTCCCTGGAGCACCAGAAACACCTTTGAAAAAATTTATTTGTAAAAATAACGTCAGGATAATAAGTGATGTTGGCTCACAAAAATAAGTGCTGTTTCAGGGATTAAGTTAACTGGCATTATTATGGTAAAATAATTCTGGAACAAAAAGGAAAAAAAAAAAAAAAATTTACTTCAAAAGTGGGATGTATGGTCACGCCCATTTTGCACTTTAAACAATGATGTGCTTCTTTCTTCTGAAAAAAAAAAAATCAGATTTATCTCGAGGTCCCCTTCACTGAAGCCCTGTCAGCCTCCTGCCTGCCAGGTTCGCCATTAGAAGGGGGGGGGGGCATATGAGGCTTCACACCCGGGTGGCAGATAAGCTCGAGCCGCCCCTGCCTTTTTAGCTACTGAAGATCCTAAAGTACCATTTTCTTTTCAACCCCCTTAAAATTTCTCGCATTACATTGTTGGGTGTTTGTATTTTGAAGTATAAACGCTGTATAACTAGTTTAATACGGTCAAAAGGTTCCCTAGGCAGCCTACAAAAGGGGCTCCCCTGCACAGCCCGCCTTTTTCAGTATTTGTCTAACCTCGCACAATGCTTCCTGAAATTCTATCCGAATGGAAAAAAAGGTACAATATATCTTGAATTGCAACCTAGTACTGTATAATAGTTGTGTCCGTGTCATAAAAAATTTGCGTCAAGTTAAGCATGCCTCAGTAGCGCAGTAGGCAGCGCGTCAGTCTCATAATCGCTCCTTGAGCAATCTGAAGGTCGTGAGTTCGATCCTCACCTGGGGCAGCGAAATTTTTTTTTCCCAAAAAACCTAAACTTCACTTTTTTATGATGTGAGAAAGATTCTCATCCCCTCCCCTTAAGACATCTTCAAAAGATAATGATATTTTTCAATATGTTTTGGAACTCCTAAACGTATTCTCAAAGTGGGAAAGAGGGGGGAGGGGCGAATTCGAGCCAAGCGAGGGCCCAAGCAATTTCTGAGACTACCTTGAGCCCCTAATTTATGGGGAGGGAACGAAAAGCGCATACTATATATATATTGTATACTTGGAATCGACTGAAATGCTGAAAAATACATGCCTACTACGAGTATGTCTATGGGCGTGAATTTATTGAAAATATTAAAGGCGTTCGAAATCAATTCGTTCCATTGGGGGGGGGGGGGGTATGGAGTCTCGTTCCCACATGGGCCCTAGGCAATTTTACGCGTATGAATATATCATATGTTCTTTCGAATTCATATAGGCACGTCGAAAAAAAAATTAATGTAAAAATTAGAATGATTAAAATCTTTGATAATTTTATATGGGCCCCCCTTTATGAATCCCGTTGGTGATTCAATTCATCAGTGATTATGATCTAATGGTAACTGTGTATGAAAGACTTCTACGCAAATTAAAACAATTTAAATTGATTCCGTCAGTGCATTCCATTCATGATCCCCCCCACAATGGTTGGGCCAACCGGGAGCCGAGACGATTTTCATCTTTTTTGTTTTTTCGCGCTATAAATTCACTATCGAGGGGCCTGTGGAAATTTGCCGGGGTTGCCACCAAAGATTGATTGATTAGCAAAAAAAAGTATTTTCTCTCGATGTATTGATTTTTTTTTTATTATATTTATAAATAGTTTTAAGTTTTAATTTTCAGTAATCTTAGGGAACCCATCATGGCCTCCCTAATCTGCAACAGGGCTGCCAGGCTAGGATCTATGGCGAGACTCTTTACAGTGAATTTATAGTGTGGAGAAAACAGGGCCGTCTCAAGAGCATTGTGAGCCTCCGGGCCAAGTGATTTTTCTGATTCCTTTCCTGGCAAATTTCAATGAGATCTCATCTTTGTGAGGGCCCCTTCTCCTCTTTAGGCCTCCGGCAGTGCCCGGGGGGGGGGGGGGAACGTGCGTTAAGACGGCACTGGTGGAGAACAAAAAAAAAATGATGAGAATCGGCCTCCGGGATTGAGCCGGGACCGTAGCCAGAAATTTCATTCGAAGGGGGACCACTTTCATTTCGGGGGGGGGGGAGGGGAAGGGATAGAACAATAGATTTGGCCATTTTTCCCTCTCTTTTTAGGCACTTTCTCTTTTTGGAGGGAACCAGACCCCCTCCTTCCGCTACGGCCTTTTCTTGTGCCCTAATCAGTTCCATTCTTGTGTGGGTCATGGTCTTAAAAAAGAATAAGGAATTTATAATTTGACTCGCAAATGTCTGAAAGAGTAAAGATTTCTAGGGGTTATACCAGTTTCCCAAACTTTTTTTTCCATCGCGCCCTTCTTTAGACTTTTTCCCTCTCATCGTCCACGACTCAAGTGAACCCATAGGATCCTATATTCGTAGCTTCTATCCTCCGTGGACAGTTTCCATCGCCCACCGGGGGTGATATTGCCCCCTTTGGGAAACACTGGGGTTGAGGTGATACAGTACAATATCGAATTTCAACCTGGTACTTTATATAATTGTGGCTGAGAGATAGGAACATTGCATTCCCTCAAGCGTGCCTCAGTAGCGCAGTAGGCAGCGCGTCAGTCTCATAATCGCTCCTTGAGCAATCTGAAGGTCGTGAGTTCGATCCTCACCTGGGGCAGTAGAAAGTTTTTTTCCATCACTCTAAATTTCACTTTCTTCTGCTGAGAAAGATTTTTATGCCCTTGTATAAATTATAAATAACATTTTTAATGTGTTCTTGAACTTCTAAAATAGCTATTATCGTGGCCCCCACAAGGGTGTGGCTGACAGGGCCCGTCACTAACCTCATCATTTCTTGCTTTTTTACGCTATAAAATTAACTATAGAAGGGCTCGTGAAATGTACGACCGGGGGGTCCCGCAAAAGATCCCAGCCTAGGGGCCCTGCTCCAGGATGTGGGGCTCATGGCATAATCAGCTAACGACTCAAAATAACATTATTAAATAATCATAAATTCCCAGCCAATTCTCATTTACAGTAAATTTTAATTAATTGTCATTTTAAAATTCATGTAAAATATCGAAAATTATTATCAACCGAAAGAGTAGAATTTTGCTTGGCGATTGAAATTCCCAAAAATGGTTATTAGGGGACGTATACAAATTATAATTTTTTACGGCCCCAAATCAAAAAGCCGTCGATAAGTAAAAAATTTGTGCCTCTCTCTGTAATATCGGAATTTATCCAGTTATTTACTAAATTAAAATTTGAGGAGACATTAGAGATAATTTTTACCATTTTTTTAAAATTCTGGAACTTTTCGGGTAGTAAAAATTGACAAAAATCAGTAATTTTTCAATCTCAATCACGATGTCTCCTTGAATATCAATTGTTACAGGGTGAACTTTTTGCTGAAAAATAGAGAAAGCCGTAAATTTTAATAATCGATGATTTTTTCTTTATTTGTGTGGCAGTATAATAATTTTAGTTTTTAACTTTTCAATAACAATCGTTTTCGGGAGAGGGGTTTCACCACCCAAGAATAATTTTACTCTGCTTGTTTATCTCTCTTTTTCGTACCTTACTTGAATTTCAAAATTATCGTAGAATTTATATTCATTTCTGGCACTGGCGTCGAAGGGGAGCCGAGGCAGACAGGGGGCGACGGGCGACGATGGGGGTGATCGCCCCTCCCAAGAGAGGAATTTTTTTCGGAAAAAACTGGTGCGTTTTGTCTAATATTATTCAAAATTGAAAAAAACTACAGTATGTGATTGTTCCCATAAAATTCGGAACAGTCAAGCGAAACTGTACAATAAATCCAACACAGTCACACCCAACACATTCCCCGGATCCGCAGCTGAGCCGGAACCTTATGAATGGTCGAGCAGTCATCCGAGCACCGCGAAAATTTATTAATAATTGAAATTTCCTACGTGAAGCTCAAGATGAGCAACCACAAACACCACACCTCCTATAGAAGATCTACTTCGAAGAGCCGCTGGAGTGAGCTCTTTACAAAGTAGTTATTAAGGGGTGCCCAACGTGACCTCCCACAAGGGTAGAGCTTCGGTCCAGGCCGTAGCAGGTGAGAAAATGACCGAAAAAAAAGTTAAAAGATGGCCAAATCTATTGTTCTATCACTTTGGTCCACCCCCCCCCCCCCCGAAATGAAAGTGGTCCCCTAAGAACGAAATTTCTGACTATGGACCTGGCTTCAGTTCGGTACTCCCCCGGGACTATTCTCGTAATTTTTTTGTTTTTTCACGTTATAAATTCAGTTACGAGGAACCCAAAAAAGATCCAGCATAGGGGTCCTGCTGCTGGTTGTGGGAACTATGGCACCCAACAAGTGGAGTCAAAGGTGTTTGTTTAGTCTGCGAC
Organism: Pholcus phalangioides; assembly: GCF_987345545.1. Lineage (NCBI taxonomy): Eukaryota > Metazoa > Arthropoda > Arachnida > Araneae > Pholcidae > Pholcus > Pholcus phalangioides. Next base: position 21,412,187 of record NW_028301625.1, read on the forward strand.
CATATTTATTTCAAGTTCAAGGGTTCCAAATCAAAGAAGCCCTAAAAAGGGCAAAGTTCCCACTTGTTCATGTGAAAATGAATAAGATAGTAATTAATACACTTCTGTATCAGTGTTAGGGCGACGAAACGGACCGGGAGGGCGGCAGAAGCTACAGATATATCATGGAATATTTTAAAAAAGGGGCGTTGGAGGAAAAACTTTCGTGAAAAGATATTGGGGTGGTAGTGGGGGTGGGGGGGGGGGGGGGGGGAGAAAACGGTGAGAAAATTGTTTCAAAAACTCTCTTGATGTTTGGTTCTTTTATCTTACACACAAGATGGCGCCATAAACTTGATCCGTTATTACTGCATTATTATTTTTTAAATGTTTTCAACAGATGGCGCGCAAAATCAGTGTATCGATCGGCGGAAAAACAAACATTAGAAGATATGCATATGCATTTCTCTGCAAAGCATGTTGGTACAGGTCCGCATCTAGAGAGGAGCGGGCAAAGCCGCTTGAAAGTTCTCTTGAAACTCTTAATGCAGCTTTGGGAGCAGGCGATTCTACCGCCCCGGGCACCGGACCAGAAAGGAAGGGGCGCAAATTTCACCGTTTAACTTCTCCTTCAACATTACCAGGGGGCACCAAAATGCATGCTTGCCCCAACTAACCAATCGGGCCCGTCATTTGGTGGGGGCTTTCAAAAATACAATAGAAATACAAACAAGAGGAATTAAACAAATAAATAAATATGTATGGTTAGGCCAGTTGACCCAGCCATTGTCTGAAATTCGGGCTTTGGCCGGGCCCTACACATCCCTTATCGATTCCCCTATGATTCGAGGTCATCGCCACGTTGGCATATTCTTTGCGATAATTATGGCCATTTATTATTAGCCATTATTATGGTTAGCTATGGCAACCCTAAAGATCAAAGGAATCGGAATATCGATACATTAGTGATCCATATATAGGGGTCGGCCAAAGCCCGAATATTAGACATTAGCCGGATCAACTGGGCGAGCCAGTTCTTGAAGTGGCCAAGTTTGGGCTTTGGCTGTAACATATACATATATTAAGCATATATTCTTTGCCCCCCCCCTCCCCCATGGATGGAGATGTGGAGGGGGGGGGCAATGCACCCTCCGCGTCAAAGGTGGAATCGACAGATCTAATGTATATGCGTATATATGAATTGGCATCATCATCGTGTCCCCCCCAGACTTCCAAGTCTATAACCGCCTATGCCCCCCCCCCCCCGGTAAAAGTTGAGATTACGGGCCCTTGACCAATCATCTAGTTCATAGTTTCCCAAAATTTTTGTTCCATCACCCCCTTCAGAATTTTTTTTCTCTCATCGCCCCCGAATCAAGCAAACCCATAGGTTCCTATGTTATACTCGTGGCTTCTATCACCCCCCCCCCCCCCGGACCGTTCCATCGCCCACCAGGGGGCAATATTGTCCACTTTGGGAAACACTGATCTAGTTGCAGCCCTGTGTTGGAAGGTCAATGAAATGGTCAAGCATCCCAAAATAATTGGTCTTCCTCTTATCTGCTTTTTCTTTTTATCTCACTCTATTTTAAACGTACACACCGAAAAATGCATACTCGTGGAAAAATTGGCTAACGATTAATGATTTCCAGGGGCGTGATTTTAAAAAATTTCGGCGACTATATATTTATATGTATATATAATTTTCATGTAGAAATTTCAGGAACTAATTTTAAGGGGCGTGATTTCAAAATTTCAGGGGGTGCCAGAATTATGCTTTAGTTTAGACCAGGACTGGATAAGTCCTAGGCACCAGGTCGCCATGGTGACTAAAAAATTAGTATTGGCTCCTAAAATCATGCCCCCCCCCCACATCCTGGAGTAGGGCCCTAGGCTGGGATGTTTTGCGGGCCCCGGACCAGACTTCCACGGGCTTTCTTATGATGTATTTACAGCGTGAAAAAACAAAAAATAATGAAAATCGTCCCGGGCTCCAGGGCTGGAGCCTTGCCAGCCCACCCCTTGTGGGGGCCATGCCTAAAATTTTCTTTATGTAGTTACTAAATTGCAGACTGAGAGCAGCACAAAATGTTTGGAATTTATAGCAGCATATCTGCCAACATGACAGAGGGTCACTATGCCCTGAAAAAGGCAAAAAAGTGACCTATGTGGATGCTTCACTTGATCTTTTTATAGGAGTAGTTCTGGGGTTGCTCAGCCCGGTGATGAAAAATGCTCAGAGCCGCCTGTAATGTTGCGTGAATGACTTCCACATAAGCCTTGATGAATCTCTTTTTTTTTCCACCATAAATTTACTAAAGGAGCCGTACAAAGATCCGTGTTTTTTCCAGCTCAAGGAGTTGAAGGCCATGGGTGTATGACAGGTGCGGCGACGAGGAGGCGAAAAAAGAATCTACAGTTCAATCGTGAAAATTTTCATGAAAATCTGAATTATGTAAGGAAAATTAGTGAACACCGTACAGTATATTCGTATCTCGAAGGGGATCCCATGATCATTTCCGCACCAGGCCCTGCATCGTTCAAGAGTGGCCCTGAAAATACTGTTTGTGCTAGAGCACCCCGAGCCCTGAAGTCACTGTTACTCTCATTTAAAAGAACTTGAAAATCCAGAGATGGGCAATTTTTGTAAGTAAAACAATAAAAGAAGAGTAATGTGTGTGGTGAGAAGTCATCTTTTTTAAGATCGTTTTTGATCGTTTTTGTCGCACCACGGTCATTTTCTGCACACGAGGGCTAATTAGACCGGGACCTACAATTTATTGCCGATTCCGAACGGCAGGTTTGTTTTTCGTACTCATCGTGAGGTTGGTGCGCTAACCCCTCGATGGGGGACTCCCTGCGGTAGCATTTTTTGCTGCGGTCAAGTCGCCATTTTTTGTTGTACCCCTGTGTCAGGAAAGTTTTCTGACATTCTTTTTTAAGGAACAAATATACTGTATGTTACGAGGAAATTCCGGTCTTACACAAAGCCGAACTAGGGCAGATACGGAAGAAGCACCCGCACCAGGCCCAGAGCCGTCTTAATGCATGGGCCTCCAGTGCATAAGGGGCCGCCTGATTACGTGATCAGGTACAATCATTTTCAAACGTAAAAAAATTTGAATTGGTGGGAAGGTACGTCTAACTAGATAGATGAATCCCAGAACATCACTTTGTCCGAAGCCCATGATGCTGTGAAAACGGCCCTGACTAATCCGTAAAACGGGAATAAAATAAAATGACTACATATATTTTAAGTTTAATTTCTTAGAGAAACCAGTGTAGTTCTATCAATTTATAAATATGTGATACATATCATGTAGGTATCTGTGTAATTTATTCTAAACTTACAGAGTGCAGAATGTTTTTTTAAAAGTTAAACCCCTGGCATCTAGGCCTAAGTCTAGTCAGCCTTGGGTGGGGGGGGGGGAATGGCGCAAAAATGCAGATATTTTAGAGGGCCACAAAATATCAAAGCTAGACACTGACTACAGGAGTGCCATTTTAAATGGTACATTGAACTGGGACGTTGTGGATTTTTAGGAAAATATTCTGGAATTGTGTTAAAGGTTTACTCGTAGCGAACAGTTTGCCAAAAATTTCGTGGTCTCATATTTTTACAGATTCGTTTTATTTTGCTACTTTCCCCGCTTTCGTCAGAAAAAACATCCTAAAGACGCATATTCATACTCCGTGACATTTATTTTCAAACATTCCTTAGGGATAAATAGCCATCACAAGAGAAGGTGTAAAGGAGAGACACAGTCAAAACTTTTTTTATTTCGAAACCTGGATATTCTTTTAGCGCCCTCTGCGCCCCTTTTTCTAATGACATATCGCGAGAGGGCGCTCACGTAAGTGATCGATGGGTGCCGTGTTGCTGTTGCTATCTATCCCCCTGCCACCGAGAAAAGGATGCCGCAAAGAACAGTTGCATGTTGAATTTAACAATATATCTGAAATTAAACACGGGCTGTAACTGAACTACAAAACAAACACCCGCAAAATCCGTGGATGTAAAAATAATACTAATAATAATAATCCGTGGAAAATCATCAATACGATTGACCACACAGCCAAAATAAACATGGGAGAGAGCCATGGTGCCAACCGAGCCGAATACAACGAGGCAGCTACAGCTGATGGTGACATCAGGTTCGCCGGCGAACAGAGTCGAGCCAAGATATACGAAACCAAACAAAATAAGAAGGTCGTCCGATTACTGACTGTACTCGCATACGTCTTTTCGGTATCCCTCGCTGCTATCGTGCTTTCCCTGTATTACGTCTTCCTGTGGAATCCTAACATGCAACTTCAAGATCCACCATTAGTTAACGAGAGCGCTGGAGGTAACAAACCCACCGTGGCACTTCCTCTGGTGCAGGGGCAGCAGCAGCAGCAGCATCAGCAACAAGAACAGCAACAACAGGTCTACATGGATGATGATGACATCAACAACAACCACCTACAACATTTGGCAAGTGCGGAAAGCATGCGGCGAAGTATCAGAGCCATCAAGAGGAATTACGATCCATTATGGCAATGATTCTCTATATTATTTGTCTCGGTCTCTATCTTCCACCATTCATTTCAATGTGCGGCCGGCACCACATTCGTGTTTTACCCATCCCCGATAGATAGAAAATTAAAACTACAAAAATGTGCAGCAATAAGCCTTCTTCATCCACCATGTTGTAGCCGGAATCTCTTAGAGATGGTAAATATCGCGGAATTTTCTTTTTTAAACTAAAAAACGAAGTATTTCATTCTTAAATGTTAAAAGTATATATATTATAGTATATATATATATAACAGAGAAATATTTATATCCCTTCTTTGTATAGTGATACTACAATGTGACGTTAGAAAATGTATTGTTCCTACCTCTCCTCAACGACAACGACAATTGTGTAATAAGTAAGCTTATAATGGGTATTTATTTTAAATCGTCATGGACCACCATCATTCCAATGATATTTTCGTATGAAACTGAAAAATTTTACCAGTTAATTTCATTTTTTCAGCTATTTTTTTTTTCACTATATATAACTAGCTATATATATATCTTTTCCGATCCATTTCTAAAGTATATTCATTAAATAATTAATATAAACAGCTGTTAATTTTTTTTTTCTATTTTTCCTTTCGACTGCATTAAACTGATGATATCACAGTATTAAAAAAATATATATAGTGTCACGTATGTGTGTTTTCAGCGCCGGGCTTAGGCAGATACGAAAAGGCGAAAAATATTGTTTGCCGTAAAAAATAGATTCAGTCACATTATTTTTTGACTGTGTTGATTTTATTTTTCATTTTAACTGATTGAAAATGTCCAGTTTAAAATTATACCGATTTATGAAAGCAATATATTAAAAACATGAGATTATGTTTGTAAACAAATAGCCCTCCCACCTTTAAGATTATGATCCTCAAATTAGGGTCTCAAGAGGAGCCCATTGACTTCCTAGCAAATTTATAATGTAAAAAAGAATTAAAGATATTCAAGTATATTCCCCGATAATCTAGGCTATAGGCCTTTGACGTGTAAGGAGTCCTTGGAGAGCCGCAAATTTTTTTTTTCGTACCCGGCCGCAAGATGTCTAAGCCCGGCTTTGTGTCAATAGTGAAATCGTTATGTCATGCTGGGACCAAGGGGCTTTCAAAATATAAATTCGAAAGTATTTATTATTGCGAAATATACAATTTTTATTTTCTCCATCTCATTTTTTTATAAATTAAAATTAAAAATATTTAAAATTAAAAATATTTAAAATTAAAAATATTTAAAATTAAAAATATTTAAAATTAAAAATATTTAAAATTAAAAATATTTAAAATTAAAAATATTTAAAATTAAAAATATTTAAAATTAAAAATATTTAAAATTAAAAATATTTAAAATTAAAAATATTTAAAATTAAAAATACTATTTTAAAATCAACGAATATGATTTTAAAATTAAAAATACTATTTTAAAATCAACGAATATGATTTTAAAATTAAAAATACTATTTTAAAATCAACGAATATGATTTTAAAATTAAAAATACTATTTTAAAATCAACGAATATGATTTTAAAATAGAAAAATATTATTTCACAATAAAAAATTTATTATTTTAAAATTTAAGAGAATTTAAATTTTAATTAATTGAATTTTTTAAATTTTTCAATATTATTTGAAAATTAACAAAACTATTTCAGAATTCAAAAATATCATCTTAAAATTAAAAAATATCATCTTAAAATTAAAAAATATCATTCTAAAATTAAAAAATATCATTCTAAAATTAAAAAATATCATTCATTAAAAAATATTATTTTTGTTCAAAAGTAATTAATTATAGTAAGTCTCGAATGAATTTGGATACAATGCGACTAAAAAATGAGGAGCAATACTAATCAATATTTCGCCAAACATAAAAATTTGATTACAATGTTGCCAAAATGGGGAAAAAAATTGTAAATTTTTGCGAAATCGTGTCAATTTTCTATTGTGACAGTACATTATTATTATAGCTTTGAATATTTATCATTTAAATTTATGTTTCGTTTTCTCCGTTGTAATGCTCGTATAAATCGATTTATTTTTTAGAAGAATGAACGTTCAAAAATTATATATAGGAAAATATACAAATATAAATTTTTGGAAATTCGCTATGAAATGTATTTAAAAGAGCGCAACATGAATCGAATAATGTTACACAGTGATAATATGTATTATGTAAGAATATTATAAAATACAGAAATATAAATATTACCTATATATTTTTCACCATTATACAATGTGATAAAAATCTGGAAGATTCTCATTCGTGAATTCTGATATTATTGCCATTATTATTGCTTTCTGGACACTAAAATATGTATGTATATATAATAAATGTCTAACAGGTTATTGTTGATGAGGATTTTTTAGTGTCTTTTTTTAGTGTCAAAAAATTTATTTCCACCGTTAAATACCATATTTCTTGGCGTAAACAACGCACTTAAACTAAAATTTTACTCCTAATTTCTCATTTCTTGTATTCTACAAATATTTGTTCGCTAAATGCTCAACATAAATTTAGAATAGTTGACATACAATTTAATTAATTTATATTCGAATACCATATGATGATTTTCCACGTGGAAATTTTTTTTTTAGATTTCATTTTTAAAGTAAAAATCAATAGGCGCTGCTGCGGATAGGCCAAAAATTCGGTAATAAATTTAACAACATTTGTCGGGAAGTACTTTGCTGAAAATTTCTGTTTATATATAACCAATGAACTTCGTTTTCTATTTACATTCAAACCTCGATATAACGACAAATTCATTTAAAGTGATATATATTTTTTCAATTCTTGTTTCGAGTTACCTATAATCTATATATGTTAAACTCCTCTCAATAGAACGATATCCTTTACTGCGATGAACCCCTCTATAACGATATTTTTTTTACGACATTTCAAAACCACTACAACGATATTATATTTCATTCAAAATTACCCCTTCGATATATTTCTAAATTTATCATCAGTGTTTGTTCTTTCGAGAGTGTTTATTTTATAACATCTGTATATCATCCGAAAGTATAAATGAAGTTGCCTCGAAGCTACTTTTTTTCTGCGTAGTACACGAAAGGTTTGTGCGGTAAACCACCTCACAGTGTAGAACAAGTAACTGAATTTTAATAATCAATTATATTATACTTTTTTTGTGAAAAAATGCTGAAAAATGCACATTATGGTGGTAACAACAACGTCAATTCAGAAGAAATGCCAAAAACAACATAAATTTCGTGGCGACTGGTGATAACGCTGCTACCTCTCGATATAATGATAACTTCTCTACAACGATGTATTATTCTTGATCAGCAGAGTTTCGTTATATCGAGGTTTCAATGAAAAATCTATTGTTTTTAAAACTCATCTTACAACTACCTAAGGATTTCGGGTTTATTCTTGCAACTATTTAAGGTAAGTTTTTCGATCCTTCGCGTGTTGAAGCACAGTTTGGACCTTGCATTACTTTAAATACTGATGGGTGTAACTCTTCAGCTAAAAATAAATACCGTTGCTGAATTACAAGGCTCATTCCTGTGGATTCCAAGGAAACCAACTACCAACTCTTTTGCGATTATCATCTAAATACTAACATCAGATATTTGAATCGTATGAGAGAGCATAGAAAGAATTCATTGAGATCACGTCAAGATTATCGTATAATATGATATTTTTTTGTTTTCAGTTTCCTATTCGCCCAAGAAGAATGGGTGCGGTCGTGAATTCGTACTGGCAAGACAAGGTTCGATAACATAGGGGGAATTGTACCGTCTGATTTCGTGTTCCGAATTGTTTTATTTTACCAGGTATGGGTAAATACAGGGTGATTTTAAATGCATGGGAAAAACTTTGAGAGGTGATACGAAACACCTAAACAAGCGTTTTTGGTCAAAGAATATATCAGTCGAATCGCGATAGCAAAGTCGGTAGAGGGTGTTTTTTAGAGAGCGCACAACCGCACTTTGCCAAAAGCGAATACTGTATCGTATTTTTCATCGGATTTGCTGCAATAAGTGCAATCAACCTTTCGAGGGTGCATAGTATTTTAATGTAGTAGGCCTTCCCATTGTGCAACTTGAATAACGCAAATTATACTACAAGCACAGGCGTACGCGACGGGGGGGGGGGGGGGAGTGCTCAAGGCCCTCCCAAGCCGACAAAAAATTAAAAAGAAATTAATATTTCGGTGAAAAACTGAAAAATCGAAAGAAAATACTCTTTACTCTTTTTTTAACCGATTTCTGTTAATTTAAATGATGTTTGAAGGTTGATGTCTCAAAATTTCTCGGGAAGAAAATTTTTGTGCTCCCCCCCCCAAGCCTTTCGTGCCCCCTCCATAGGTCTATCCTGCGTACACCATAACCTCAAGTCATTGTACTGCTTGATAATTGTTTGGCGCAGCATAACGTTTATAGTCCTTGCACCAATACAAAACAAATTCCAATCTGAAGGTGCATATGCACCCTCGAATGGTTGATAGCACATATCGCAGAAAATCCGTCGGAAAAATATGATATTTGTTTCTTGTTAAGTGCTGTTGAGCACACTCTGAAAACACCCTCTACCACCTTTGCTATTGCGATTCAACCGCACAGTCTATGATCAAAAATGCTTGTTTAAGTGTTTATATTACCTCTTCAAAGTTTGTCCCATGAATTTAGAGTTACTCTGTTAATAAACATAGGTACATACACCCTAGCCCTAAGAGGTATACCCACCTTTGTGTACCCTTAGGGATGGTCAGGGGTGCATTCGATGAATTTACCCAGATATGTATTATCAGGGCCACCCTTACCAGTCGCGGGTCACGGTGGGGAAGGGGGAAGTGGCATCAAAAATCCAAAACTAATGAAAACTACTTACCTAATCAAAAAATAATAATCTGAAGCCTAATCGAAATTTAGGAGTGATGAATTAAAAATAGGAAAGGTGATTGAAAAAATATATATTAACACCTCTTATATAACCTCCACGCCTCAGGCTTCCTCTGCGCTTTAACGGTTTTTAATGATTCTTTTTTCAAATTAAGGCCCGAGCTACCTATATGTGTACCTAACTCCAATGGTCCTAGTAAAGATTATCAGCATAAATTAATTAATTAATCAATTAAAAAAATTTCTTTCAAGAAATAATTTAAGAATTCGATAATTTAGGGTTTCTTGTTTAATTGGGGGCTCTGGGTACCTTTCGCCCACTACGAGGAAACATTATTTATTCGCCCTGGGTGCTCCCACCACCACGAATAAGTTTCTGTAATAAAAAAAATTCATTTTTTTTAGTTGAAAAGCTGACTTTTTTACTAGAAAAAACTTTTATTTGATACATATACAGGCTGTCCTGTAAGTGTTAAAGCGACCTTTATCTCATCAACCGTCCGTCGAAGAGGTATGATTTCAGTCTAAAAATGCTCAAAAGGTGTTCTAAAATTACCCTGTACCAGTTTTGTGAGTGAAAATACAGAATGACAAAAAATTAAAATTCTTAATTTTTATACGGTCCTCTTGTCTTCCGACTTCCATAAAGTTGTTGCCCTGTATTTCCTGATGCCAACAGAAAATTTCTAAGTGTAATATTCGCTAAGATATTTCAATTCGAAAATCGGAGAAAAGTTATGAAAGAACAGCAAAAACCAACGAACAACACGCCTTTCCCTCATTTGTGCTGACCTTTCCCAACTTTTCTCCGATTTTTGAATTCGAATATCTCAGCGAATATTGCACTTAAAAACTTGGATTTTTTTTTGGTATCAGTGCAACAACTTTCTAATTAGAAGTTAGAGGACAGGGGGACCGTATAAAAATTTAGATTTCTTATTTTGTTACACAGTGATGCATTTTCACTCTCGAAACTGGTACAGGGTAATTTTTAAACACCTTTTGAGCATTTTTTAAATTGAAAGTATGCTCCTACGACGGATGGTTGATGAGATAAAGTCCGTTTTAGCACTTACAGGACACCCTTTACATATTTTCTTCACTCCTGTTATGGTGAGGTTGGGGCCCCTCAAAGTGCGGAGCCCGGTGCTAAGGGTGCTCTGTGCATTATTAATAGTTGTTGATACGTGTATAAAAGAAAATCAAAAACACAAATCTATACTTTTTATTTTTAAAAATTAGATGGCGACATTTCATGACACACGTTCAATCTTTTATACAGCACTTCTAAACTAGTGTTGCCAACTCGGTTGCTTTATTAACAAATGTAGTCTTTTTTGCAAGGCCGTTTATTTGGGTAAAGATTGCCGTTTAGTTGCTAGTGGGAAATCTAGTCTTTTCAAAATTTTCTTGTGTTGTTGCAGACTAGTTTTGTTTTCCCAACAATGTGGATCCTTTTCGAATATCTATATCAATTCCTTTAACAAAAGTACTCCGATATAATTTCATTAAATTATGAATGTGAAGGGTTGAGAAAAGTAGGTTTTTTTCTGAATTGCAAATTTTCATAACAAAGCGTTCCTTCCTGAAAGCTCCAAAAAATCAGTTTTCATCGAAATTATTTTTTGCTTGAAAAACACTTTAGACTATAAAATGTCTTATAAGCAAAAAAGCATGTCAAGGAAAACGTATTTTTTAGGGGCTTTCAGAGAGAGGAAAGAACGCTTTGTTATGAAAAAATGTGCTCCAAGTTACTTAGAAGACTGCTGCTCACCCCCAAATGAAATATTGAATGCAATCGAGAGAGTTAGGCTGGCATTACACTATGAAAGTTTGGTTGCGTTTTTCAAGTTTTATAAAAGAACTTTTACGAAACTTGCATAGTGTCAAGGTTGCTTTAAACCAGTTTCATTTTACCCAAAATGAGCGATATCGTCCTCTGGGTCCAAGGGGCGGTAGATGCTCTAGGTTTAGTACAGGATCCTGTGGGTTTGCTTGAGTTGGGGGTAGGGGGGTTTAGAAGACATTTTTTGAAAAAAGGGGGCGCTGGAACAAAAAGATTGGGAAAAATAACAAGCTCTTATGCAAAAGGTCAGAATTTTCAGTTAGTTAAAAATCTTATTATTCAAAATCTGGAAACAGAATCAGTACAAAAGTGGTAAATTCTGTTTGGAATTCATGCTGACCTACGCATAAGAAATAAGTGCTGTCATAATTTTGAACTTTCTGCATCGATCCTGAAAAAATTGGAAAAATTAAAGCACATATACTAAACCCAATAATATTTCATTAAATTTCAGCGGCTCCATTAACTCCAGCTGGAGTCATTAGATAGTGAAGAGAGCTTGCTAAGAGCTTTTTCATTTATATAATTTTACCAATTTTTTTATAATTATCACAATATATACTTTCACGATGATAATGGCTAAAATTAGTTCTGGTAATCCAGGTCCGGTTTCTAGTTCTTTTCAACGAAGAATCTAGTCGGAAGATTTTTTTTCGACCGTTGGCAACAATGGATATAGGTTATTCGAGATTGCTAGGGTAAACATTGAATAAATCTGTGAAAATGCCACATCGTAGACAGACAGGCTTCTTCATCTTTTTTTTAAATATAGAATTATTGAAGTTGTATTGGAAATAGATTAACAGAAATACCGAAAATCCCCCCGCGTGAAGATTGATAAAAGCCCTAAATTATCTTTTCGTTACATCTACCTATTTTTTTCCTTGAGGCTTCCGAACGACAACATCAGTTCGAAGCCTTATAAAAAGAGATTTAGTTTCAGTCAATTATTTGTTGTTTTTCTTTTTTTCTTTCCTCTTGTGTGTGGTACTACACGTTTTCTCCAAGTGCGTGATTCGCTTTAATCGAACTTGCATGGATCTCGTCCGGGGTTTCGAATGCCTTTTTTTTCTATATGTGTAATAACAGCACAACGATAGCACTAAAGCCCGGATCATACGAGTATGTGTAACTGCCAAAGCCCGAAGTGAGGCCAATTCGTGAAGCAGCCGAGAGTTTTGGCCGAAGTCCGATTTTCGGAAATGATTCGTGATTTGGCCGGAAAATTCTCGAAGTTGTCGGAGAACCCTGGCCAAAGTTCGATGTGATGAAGTAAAACTGTCTCGTAGGAGCAAAATCCTTTTTTTTTTTTTTTTCATCGCTACATGCGATGGCTATACGTGGCAGCTGTGTTTTGGGTTAGCTCCATGTGACGAAAGAAAAAATAAGTGAAATTAGAAAGAAAAAACTATGAAAAATAATTATATATAGACACATAGTTTTTTCTGCAAAATTTTTCGGGAAAAAAATGATTGCCACATCGTGACTGAGATTTAATGGGTTGCCATAACTAACGTGGACATAATTATCACGAAAAAAATACGACAATTTGACGATGATTCTGAATCATGTCTTTTGTTATCGGACTTTGGCCAGGGAGCTCCGGCCATTTCGCGAAGGTAGCCGGGCCAATTTACAACGAAATTGGCTAATTCACGAACTGGCCAATTTCAGATTTTGGCAGTAACATATCCACTAATAAAAGTGGCGAAATATGCTCTAAAAATATGCACTGAAAATGCCAAAATGTGGGCTAAAAATCCCTAAAAAGTTAAAAATTCCAAAATACGTACCAAAAAATAAGAAAATGTGCGTTAAAAAACATGTTTTTATATAAAATGCATATTTTCTATTTCTTGGTGCATATTCATTTACGAAAAATATCCCCACATATGTATGTATATGCCAATACTGCAACTTCTACACATCCGTTATGTACCCGTGTTTATTCCGCTTTCAGGTGTGGCCACAGAGTTTAACAATTGTAAACTACGTCAAAATGTCCCCATGATACTCTACTGTCAGTGTCGCTCGATCGGCACTATCATTAAGGATACTGTACGAGATTTGCACACTATTTAGAAATTTACTTTAACACTTTTTAAAAGATTTTATTAATCATTGGAAGAATGCCTAATAATTTGAAACTAAGTATAATGTACATCAAGTAGTTGCATTTTATTCTGCTCATTTTTAGCTTATGAATTTTTAATAAAGAAACATTTTCTGTTCATTTTTTGGAAATAAATATTTATCACAAATAATATTTTTTATTCGTGTTGCTTTTTTTTTGTGTTTTAATTCATTTTATTAATGAGTAAAACTCACAAATGTAAATGTTTTTCCATAATCTGCTCACTTCCTATGTAAATAAGTTAAAAGTAACGTTTAACCTATTTACGTTAAGGCCAAATTTTCGGGTATGTGGCCATCTTGATGAGATCGTCGATTTAAAGAACACATTCTTTCCGTTTTTTGCTTTGGGCTGAATAATAAAGCCTTTGAAAGACTTAAGCAAAGGTTTAATTTATTCAACACAGTCGAATCCCCATTTCGTTTCTCAACTGGTGGTATCAAGTTAGGAGATACTTATTTCTAATACAGTTTGCAGAAATAGAAGAGAAAAATTTATTCAGCACACACACACAGTCGATGTAGCATATCTTTTCGTAAGATCAAACTATTCTATTTGCAGTGGGGTATGAAATATTTACTAAAGGTCACAAACCTCATTAAGTAAGAAGATGTACCGTCAATGTGAATAGCTTTGAAGTTACGTTCAAGGAAGCTCTCCCACGAGAGACATTATAATGTCTTTTTATACAAACACTATTCATCTTGGAAATGTGGGAAAAAATAGAGTAAAACCGTAAGAACGTGTGTGTTAAGCATCGGTTAACTTTTTGCACGTACTTGAGAGAGATACCCGTTTTTTTTCAATAATCTAAGAAAAATAGCTGCAGTTTTCTTTTATAATCTGAAAAAAAAACAAATGCAAATGTCAAAACAGAAAACTTTTAATATCAGATTTTCCATTAAAAACAAAAAACAAGATATTGGTGAAAATTTATAATCAAATATTGTCGTTGTAGTTAATCGATCAATACAACGATAAAATCGAATATTTTCAAAATAAAAAAAGCGGATGGGTGTTGTGTGGGTATTGTTTCAAAGAAACCATTTCTTATGATAGAAAACCATGTACACTTTCATGTTCTCCTCTAATTCATCTGTTTCCTGTCTATATGGGGATACCTTAATGGACGTTCACCGTCAAGTCGGTCATAATAACTTTTATGGTAGGTAGATGTAATGGATAAGTGCTCATATATATATTGTACTACTAATACTGTCATGGTTTCGTTGATATCCATTCTCAATAAGTTATTTTTTGGAGAAAATAATATCATCTTTCTTTGGAAAATATAAAAATCACACAAAAATATCGTCATCATTGACACATCATACAGCAAAAAATTTGAAGACTTTTATATATGTACAATATAAAGATGTAAAGCCCCTGTAAGTGTCTATTTGTATATACAGTACATATGCGCTTGTGTGTCCAAGGAATTAAATTACAAAGGAGCAGGCCAGCAGCCCCCGTAGTATAAATGTGACAAAAATTGAGCTTTCTTGTAACACACTTGGACAATTTCACTTTGAATTTTTGGAGTTGTAATTTCCAAAATCTTTATCAAAAAACTCAATTATGAGAATGCTATGTAACAAGCTAACTTACAGGGTCCATGATTGCCACGTAACCACCTGCTCTAAATTTATAAGATCATTCCAGGGTGGGTAAATTAAAACAAACAAAAAATAACTTTTATGAAACTATGACGTCACAAAAATCAAACCACAATAACAAATTATTCATCATAATATAATCAATTTCGGAGTTAAAATATAGTTCTATGTTCCTCACCATCTCAAGTGGTTTCAATAAACTGTTATTGATACAGATGAAAAGTTCAGTGATCATAACCGATAGAACAACAAAAATATTAGGGCACGGTAGCCCAGGTCGATAAGATACTCGCCTAAAGTGCCAAAGGATGTTTAGAGGTGTCACGAGTTGACACAGTGCAGAAAATGACCGTAGTATGATCAACGAAAATGTTATTAATAACATGACTTTTTGAAATTATCGATCAAACAAATCAATATTTAAATTTATTATATGAGTGTAGATTGTGTAGATTGGGTAACTACAAGCATTGCCTCTCTCTACATGCACGTATTTCATATTTAAAATATTTCATTAGAAAATTTATTTCATGCAAATTGTTTTTGAAAAAAAACTACTGAAAATATAAAGCGATATCATATATTGGTATTATAACAAACTAACAACTTGGATAAGGTTACAATTTTGAAAGAATTAAAAATATATTTAAATTTTTTTCAGATAATTTAGTTTTGGAGTTATTCCATGATGTGATTGGAAGTAGATGAAACCATAAAAAACAGTCGTTTCACTCACCAAAGATCAGAATAAAATGTAGTATAGTGCGAAAAAAGTCTGCATAAAATCACAAACTCTTTCTCCGCATTTAAGTCAAGATGTTGAATCTTTTTGATTGGTCGATACCATAAAATGAACGAAAACATCGGGGACAGTGAAATCACAGACAACCATGTGTCGAAGCCTCTTCACTTGATGCTCGCTTCAAATTCTGCACCAGCTTCGCAAATGAAATGTCATCTTTCAAAATGACCACAGCTTCATCAGCGAGTTTTCTTACGCAAGCTAGTGATTTCGGAACATTCTCTCCCGTTACGAAATTCCTTAAAAAAATGGAGTAAAACTGTATGGATTTCACGGGTATCAGTTTTCTAGTCAAAGTCATCAAGCAAGCGAGAGATTCCTGTTCTGGACTTTGTTCGTCAGTGACCACAGAATTACAGAATTGGCATTCTGTCGTTCTGGACCTCCATGATTTGCGCGTTAAACAGTTCTCCAGCACTACTCTGTCTTTGACCACGAAAACGTTTTCCATTCCGAAAGCACCGTAACAAAGTCCACGGGACAAAATATATTGTAAGGCGGAGCTCAGATCAATAACTACCTTCCATAATAAACTCTCCGGCAGGAATGCATTTTTCTCCGACAACACGCTACAGATTTGCACCAGAGACACTTTCGGTTGATCGAAAAGATAGAACACGTTATCCGTCACTGGATCATGAACCGTTGCGCAAACACACATGATGTTATCGTGCTGTAGTTCAACCCAGTCCCAATGATACGATCCAATCCAGGATTCTTCGGTTGGACTGTAAGCATGAGTTACCATATATTCTTGTTTGTCAACATAGCAAAACACTCTGTAAGTTAACGCTCGGTGAAAAAAATTGAGACTAAATGCATCGATGAAAGGGGCGCATTCTATTTCCTCAAAGTCTAGTGTCGACATGGCCATCAAATAACGCAGCAAATAAGCCGGTAAAAACAACCGCTTCCCATCCTTAGATAGCCTTCTCAAACTTATGCGTTTGATTATGGAATTCTTGCACAAATCTTGTAAACTTAAGAGCACGTTAGAAGACCTATTGGAACACGAACGGAATGGTAAGTACGAATGGACACCAGGGCCATGTGCCCTTATCAAAATCTCCATGATCACAGATCACAGGCAACTAACACGAACTATCAGTTGGAGAAAAAAAAACTGGATTAAGAATTCTTTTGACAAAGGGTAGGTAAAACGAATTGTTTCTGGCGCGTTTCGAGTTAGCGTCCATTGATCTCTGGAGTACTTTTGCAGACCCAGTTCCCAGACTCCTCCATCTGACTTCGTAATAACAACAATCCCAGGTGGCTACATCGCCGTCAACTTTTCACTCCTTTTTTTATTTTCTGAAAATAGAAGAAAAAAAAATAAAAACGCAAGGGAAAGTTTAAAAACCCTGCGTAGTTGGCAACTTTTCACGGTAAAGGGTCCTCCACATTCGGTGTCTGGATCAGAATGTTACGTCACTTGACACGAGCTGCAAAGCGTCTTAACGTTGACGCTAAAGAAGAACAAATCATCGTAGTGTGGTATGGTACTACCAGGCAAGAGGGAAGAACCTTGACGATTTTTATTCGTGCTCTTTCTTAAATGTGTTGGGCTCACTATGAGATAACATACAAGGGCAATATATAGACAAGAGGCCGCGTAGTTTTTGCACTGTTTTGACACCCACGTTCTACTAGTTCGTTCTAAAAAAACATTAATTTCCCATAACGGTATTCTAGAGATTACAAATATCCTTGGAAAACATTTTCGGCAACAAACAATTCATAAAATCCATCAAAACATTTCTCGTGGTAAAAAAACATTCAAGTAAGGTGCTGAAAAATGTATTTTCAGAGGAAAACCAATCTGGAGATTTTATAACACTATAGTTGAGAAAATTACTTCTTAATTTCCAGCAATCTCTGATCCTTAATAAAATACCAGAGATGTTTTGGTTATCATAAATTTCCACATCCGAAACTTTTATTTTTCTTTTATTTTTGAGTAAACAGCGATGTTCAATGTTTTTACTTAGAGTAAAGGGGGAATGAGCTAAAAAAAGGATTCCTTCTCTTCGGTAATACAGAGGAAAAAAATCTGGTTGAAATTTACAGTTGGCAACTAGTAGCAGTGGCTTCGCAATATTCGTCGGAAAAAGTCAGCTGTTTTGCGCGTGGTTTTGAAACCGTTTATACGTCATTACTTGAGCTTTGGTTTTGTTTTCTTTCGAGAAAAAGGGTGAAAGCTTCTACGACTTTAAAAAAAATCACCACGCACCCAAATGTTCCTAAATATACGCAGTAATTTTATTGAGTTTGTTCACTTTCAATAGATTATTCAATTATATTCATTTTATAGACTTGGTTGAGCGGGGGAGCCTGAAGAGCTACGCACGCTCTTGTTGGTACACAAGGCTTGAGCTATGAAGAAACACTTGATTTCTTGAATATGTTTACATTAGATGAACGCAGGTGTCGGTGGGGGGGATATGACTGGAGTGTTTAAAATTTTCAACGAGATGGGTGGGATTGATCAATGCACCGTGAATCAACTGCTTCGACAAGGGGACACCAGTATTGTTTAGTAAGGGACAATTCCTGGTTACGGTGTCGTAGGGAGTTTTCCTCTGATAGGGTTGTTAAAAATGAAATGGCTTGCCTTCGGGGATCCTGAATTCCAACACAATTGAAACTTTAAAAAGAAGTACGGTAAACACATAGCGAGATATATATAAATCGAAATGATATACATACTTAGATAAAGACAACCCCATTATCTTTTTTATGGACATTATATTACATAGTATTACTTACTAGTTATTTCTTTCGTGATAATAAACTGAAGAGCCAAAAAAACTGGTACAGGCATGCGTATGCAAATAAAGAGATATGGAACCAATCAGAGTACGGCACTGCGGTCGGTAACGCCTATATAACACAACAAGTGTCTGGCATAGTTGTTAGATCGGTTATTGCTGCTACAATGGCAGGTTATCGAGATGTAAGTGAGTTTGAACGTGGTGTTATAGTCGGCGCACGAGAGATGGGACATAGAATCTCCGAGGTAGCGATGAAATTTGGATTTTCACGTACAACCATTTCACGAGTGTACCGTGAATATCGGGAATCCGGTAAAAAATTAAATCTACGACATCGCTGCGGCGTAATTATATCCCGTAAAATACGGGACACATTGTCATACTACTCATGCTGTAAATAAATGGTCCGTAACATTGCTTCAGACATTTTACTGGTCCTTGGGTTCAGAAAGGTTGAGAAACGCTGCTCTATAACAACGCGATACTGTTAACTCATTACTTACCATTTCCCTTTTTTGGGACGCTAGTTTTCATTTCTAATTAAGCAGAGGAATTTTTAGTTTTCATTGTTGTACCTAAATTTTGTGTATGTGTGTGTGTGTGTGTGAACTGATTGCGAAAACCATTACAAACCCAATAAAATTATTCGAAAATTTTCAATAAATAATGATTCATTAATATAATTAATAATTTTAATTTAATAAAAAAAATTTCCCACACAAATAGTTTTCCTTTCATATTTCATTCTCATGTCATCATTTTTATATAATTTTTTGAAAAAAATAAGTAATAGAGTTTTGGCCTATAGTGGATTAAAAGAGAATCCACAGTTAAGATACAATTCATATTTCAAACCCTGCGTAATTATCATTGGTTATCGATATATCGATTATATCTCAATATTCAAGTCATTTGTTGGATGGAATCAGGTTTTATAACGTGAATTGATGAGGGGTCTATGACATTTAATTTGTTTAGGAACTGAACTGTTTTCTTTCCGTTTTCACTATGAAAGATGGTTCTGGATACTTTCCAACAGTGGGTTTTATCTACTATAAGCGTGTTTTTTTTTCCGTCTAAACGCTTGTCTTGCGGCACATTAATAAAGTGCACCAACTCTCGTGTTAGGACATTTACCAATCTCTAAGAAACCATTATTCCTTATCGCTTTTATGAGAGTCCCAAAAGAAATAAAACGTATGAATATGGCTGTATGAGATATATTACACTTTTAGCTTTCCCCCCCCCCTTTTTTTTATTATAACTTAGTCTGGGTACTGCACTTTTAATGAAAAGCAACTCGTTTTTGTTCTTGTCTGAACAAATGAATCAGTGGAAAATTCTCGATAAATTCTATTGGAATTTTTCATCCGCAAATTTTTTCTCCTAAACTCCCCTCACGACAGATTTTCATGAAATACAGAGTATTACTCAAAATTAATTTACTCTAAACTTTACTCGTGAATCTACAAAACCGGCGAGTTTTTATGAATATTTCATGGCAACACGAAGATTTCTCCTTAATCACGAAAGAGGGAAAAGTTTACAATATTAAAAAATAAGATCGAAAAAATTTAATTGGCTCTACAACCAGTTAGAATTCAGATGGTCTCTGGCACTGAAGAATGATTTAGTGATAATTAAGTCATTGAATATATAGTAATACATAATATATGAACAAGTTACGCTCCACCAATTTACGGATATCCTGGATCACACACGGTGCCTTTTTCCGGTGCTAAATAAAACCCCCATTCAGGTTCGTTTCTTTTTCATTATTATTTCAAACCGAGGTATGGAGAAAAGTTTTTCTAATATAAATTGGCATCCCATACGCAAGAAGCGTTACTATAGCCCTTCCGCCATGACTCAGTTGGTGGTAACTGTGCTGTTGCTGCTGTTAATCGGGTTCACGTACGCGGCACAACGACCTCCTCATGTGTTTTTCATTGTTGCCGATGATCTCGGTGAGACTTCTGATTGTGTATATTCGATCAAGTGGTTGAGAGAATGCATTTCATTTGAGATAAGATTTTTTTGAGTCTGTGTAGATTTTTTTCTTAAAATATAATCAATCTATTCAGGTTGGAATGATGTTGGGTGGAACAACAAAGATATGTTTACTCCTCATCTGGATGAGTTGGCCCGGGGAGGTGTCATTATGAACCAATCCTACGTACAACCAATATGTACACCGTAAGTATTACTCCAGAATTATTGTGTGTCTTTTTAAATATGTTATCTATACATAAAATAACATGTTCTGACTGACTGATTGACTGACAAACTCACCGGGTTGAAACTGCGCTGAAGTTGTAAATATGAAATTTTATCAGTACAGTCGGCCCTTGGTATTCGCGGGGGTTGTGTTTCTAGAGTCACTGCGAATACGGAAAATCTGCGAGTAACCAAAACCATAAAATTTTGTTTTGTAGACATATAATAAAAAGAGCAAGGTGCTCCTGAGTTACAAAAAACATCGGGGGGAGGGGGGGGGTTTCTGCGATAATTTCAGTAATATTATTGTCATTTCTTCTTCATTTAATAAAATATGTTGGAGTCCATTGACAAGGCTTCATATACTAAGTTTTCTGCGTGTAGAGAATCGGTATTTTATGTGTTTATGTGTTATTACCATGACATGATATTTTATTCCATGTCATGGCAATAATCCATTGACGATTTAAACTTGAGAAATCCATCTATTATGTTGCTCATAGTGAACTTGTCTCCACTTCTTCATCTTGGTCTTCCATATGGGAATATGACTTCAGTTTCAGAGCCAGTCATCTCTCGATTGGTTCCACCTCTGTCAATGTATCTAGATGCTATTTAATTAATTATTGGATTTCTTATATGTCCATATCATCGATCCATCCTTCATCAACCTAACGTGAAAATGTTTTTTCGATTGGTACTGTATAAATGGAAGTGTCCTCGGGCGCAAATTGAAGTTTTTCCCAACACGAAATTGACTGTTTCCATACTTAAAGCTCCCACGGTTATAGCAGTGATACATAGGAATGGCATTAGCGATGTTGTAATTCGTCTATAACTGTAGACGTTTGATATTCTTTGATTAGATGCACAATCATCACAATTGAGTAAATCGTAATAGTGGGTCATAAATGCTTACATCATATCCTGATCAAGCGACTGGATGATATGTTATACAAATACAAATACGAATATAAATACAAATACAAGGCCACAACAGGCAAAATGCCCAATGAGTTGGCTGAAAAAAGATTCTCATAACAAATATGGATGTCGTATATTTCTAAAATACAGCAACCCCTAATTAAAAATGCAATTATAAAAACTAAAAATTATATATACATGATAAAATATTATACAATGCCCATAAAAAATATTTATGGTTGTCTTATTCTAAGTATGGATAGCTTCTCGATTTACCCCACCATGCTTATCGTATTTCTTTTAAAACGTGTCAATTGTTTTAGAATTTACTACCTCCGAGGGTAAGCTATTCCATTTATTAACAACTATTAGAGAAAAACTCCCTGCGACACACCATAACCTAGAATTGTCCCTTATCAATCGATACTGGTGTTTCCTTGCGAATGCAGTCGATTGAATGTGTAACAATAATTCATGTGGTCCATCTTATCCATCCCGTCGAAAATTTAGAACACTTCGATCATATCTCCCCGCCACCTGCGTTCATCCAATGTAAACATACTCAAAAAATGAAGTCTCTCTTCATAACTCAACCAAGTCTATGTCTGTCCCTCTGTAGGTATGGTCTTCAAAACCTTACAGCATACTCCAGTCCAGGACGATCTAAGCCACGGAAAAGCGGAAGAATGATTTTGGGAGAACGCGAAGAGACCTTTTTTAAAATGAAATCAAGCACTCTATCCGCTTTTTTTAACCACCGCTGAACAATTATCAGAAAACCTGAGCCACTCGTCAATGAGAATTCTCAAATCAGTCACCCTAGTTGCATCCGGGATAGTGACACCATTCACTTCGTAAGAGAAACGTGGGTTGTTCGAGCCAAAATGATCAACCATGCACTTAAGAACGCTAAACTTCATGCTCCATTCATTTGCCCATGTTCCAATCCTGTTCAAGTGGGTCGGGAGCAACTCCCCATCGCTTTGATTCCCGGCTATCCCCATTAGCTTCACGTCATCTGCGAATTTGCTAGCAATCCCATCGATACCCTGATCGAGTTTATCGATAAAAAGTAAAAAAAGTATGGGGGGGGGGGGGCAAGGACACTTCCTTGAGGGACTCCACTTGTGACGCCTGTCCAAGTAGAGAATTCCCCGTAACTCGTTGCGACCTATCTCTTAACCACGATTCTACCCAATTCAGCAAGTTTCCCCCAATCTCGTGTAAAAAAAAACGCCTCAAGAGTTTACCATGTTGGACCCGATCGAATGCCTTCTGGAAATCAAGGTAAACAACCTTGATTTAAAGTTCAAGGTTGTTTACCTTGTTAAAAGTTGTCTTACCTTGTTCAAAGTTAAAGTCAAGGTTTTGAAACTACTTAATGATGCGCCAATTAACTTCGTTTTGCTACGAATAATGAATATATCGAATTTTTCTTGCAAAGTTTTCTGTGTTTTTTGTCTTTTAGAAAAATTTCCCGAAGAACTAGAAAAAGCGTGGAGAGCTATCATTAACACGTGCGATTCATATTTTGTAGTTTTATTTTATAATGTAGACACTCACTCAGACAGGATTTTCCAACATTCAACCCTTAAAGAGAGTTCAAAGTTTATATACAGGGTGTCTCAAAATTCATGGCTAATACGTTAGGGGGTGATAGAACACAACTATAGACAAGCACAAATGACCAATCAGCCCATGGTCGGAACTCAAGTGATCAATCCCTGGAGGGGTGCTTCCCAGCACTGCATCGATGGTATGAAGCCTGCGCCACTGTTGGTGGCCGCAATTTTGAGAAGTTGCTGTGATGTCTCTGAGTAATAGGAAGTTGTTCTTCCTTCTAATCATCGGTGTGCTTTCTTTCTGTCTCTGTCTGTTTTGTTTCTCTTTATTTGACGACACAACACAGACCATCCTCTAGCGTTCAACCACTTGAGTTCCAACCATGGGTTGTATGGTGATTTGTGCTTGTCTAGTGGTGTTCTATCACCTCCCCCCCCCCTTAACGTATTAGCCATGAGTTCTGAAACACCCTGTATATGGAGAGAATATGAAATTTCGTCAGTAGTTTTATTTTATAATGTAGACTCACTAAGAAGGGATTTTTTAAAATTCAACCTCTCTAAAAGGGGTCTTGGGGGAAGAATTTTCAGATTACCAAATCGATGCGAGGGAAGACACGGGTAGCTGTTAGTACAATATAACAAATTCGATCGGTTAATTTATCTATATGTTCAAGACCTGAACCGCCTGAACGAAAACGTTCCCGAACTAAATTTTTGTGTCTTTTTTTTGCGCCTATCTTTTAAACATCGATGCACTAAACACAATAAAATATCATCCAACCCCCTTCCCACACAATATATATGTATTCTTTTGTTTCCATCCCGTGGGAAGTCATTGTAATTTGTCTCTCTTGAGATATTTTACATTGTCTTTTTTTTAATATGAGCAAAGAGAAGGAGAACTGTCGTCAGCAAATCATCAAAAATTTAGTTCCGGAAATTTTTGTACAGACGATCCATGATTGAAATAGACTTTTTTCGTGAGCGTTATTCAACAAAATAATATCCTGATATATTATTTAAGGTCTCGAGCAGCGTTCATGACTGGTTACTATCCATTCCACATGGGAAGACAGGTACAGAAAATTTAGATTACATATATATAAATATATATATATATATACAAGGTGTTCTGTAAGTCCTTATTCGGCTTTTATCTTATCAACCGTTCATTGTAGAGGTATGGTTTCAGTTTAAAAAATGCTCAAAATGTATTCAGAAATCCCCCTGTACCAATTTTAAGACTGAAAACGCACAGTGTGTCACAAAATAAAAAATCTAAATTTTTATGCAATCCTCCTGTCCTCTAACTTCTAATTAGAAAGTTGTTGCGTTGTTTCTCCTGTGTGTGTGTGTGTGTGTGTGTGTGTGTGTGTGTGTGTGAGAGAGAGAGGCAAAAAGAAAAATCTGTTTCTACGTGCAATATTCGCTGATATATTTGAATTCAAAAATCGGAGAAAAGTTTGGAAAGAACAGCATAAACTAACGGACAACATTCCTTTCCCCCATTTGCGCTGTTCTTTCCAAACTTTTTTACTTTTGAATTAAAGTACCTCAGCGAATAACTTAGAAATCACTTAGAAACGTGAAATTTTTTTTTGTTTGCGTCAGAAGAGATAAGGCCATAACTTTCAAATTGGAAGTTAGAGAACGGGGAACTGTATAAAAATTTATATTTTATATTTTGTGAAGCACTGTATTTTCAATCTTAAAATTGGTACAGGGTGATTTCTGAACACATTTTGAGCATTTTTCAAATTGAAAATATACTTCTGCGACGAACGATTGATGAGATAAAAGCCGAATTAGGACTTACAGGACACCCTGTATATTTGCATCTCTTTCATTAATAGCAGAATATTTTCATTATATTTTTTTATCATTTCTATACATCTTCATTCATTTTTAATTTAGAACTGTGTTATCATAGTTTTGGAACCCACAGGAATTCCTATCAATATTCAAATGTTGCCGAAAATTTTAAAAGAAATGCGTTATTCTACTCATATTATAGGCAAGTGAGTATTCACAGAGTAAACATATATATTTCCTTGGTCAACTGTTTACTGTTTCTAAAAAAACTGAACTTAAACATATAAAACTGTATTATGGGATTTACTCAATAGGTGGCATCTCGGACATTGTAATGATTCGTATACGCCAACGCATCGAGGGTTCGATTCTTTCCTTGGTTTTTACTATGCTGAAGGTGATTACTATAAACATACGATAGAAAGTAAGTTTCCAATTTCATATACATTTTTTATTCTACATCGTTTTTGTAAAAGGTTATTTGTTGTTGGAGGAAATGAAGTTTGACCTATACATATTGTTTACATGTTTACTGTATTGAATGACCGCCTGGCAGTCGGTGTGATTAGGAAAGTATCCTTTGACTGTGCAGGTCTGGGTTCGAATCCCGGTTCGCGCATGGATATCTACACTTCGGTATAAGAGCCCCTTGCTCTAACCACTACCTCGATTGCGGATAAATGTCGCACTTGGCAGTGATCTATGTCTACCCTAGAAACCCGCTAATCTGAAAACCAGCTCAATCTGAACGGCTCTTCAAAAAAAAGGCGACGTGCGCAAAAAAATCGAAGAATCAACAACAACAAAAAAAAACATACGCTGATAAAAAGTCGGCATTGCAACAAGTTCCAATTACCATATTGACAGTGAATGCATGATCATACTCATAATGATGAATCACATAGTTACTTCGAAAATATCTTACGTTTTCATTTGAAGAAGAGACATATACCTAGCGGACGATACAGTTCGTAATCATCGTCTCAGAAACGTGATGTCTGCAGCGGTTGCATTATCATGCTGCTCCACGTATGTATGAACAATTTTCAAGAGCGACCACAGCTTCTGAATGAGTCTTTGGTGTTGGAGCACTGTAATCTAAACCTGTGCTTCTCACACTTTTGCCATCCGTTGCTCCCTTGCTTTGACAACATCCGCGACGCCCCAGAATAGTCTATACACACTTTGCACTTTGCTACACACACAGCACACTTTGAGAACCACTGGTCTAACCCATCGCTTGACGATGAATCATTGCCAGTCGAAACTTCGAAGACGATTTCTCCATCCGTGAAAATTTGATGGCTATTGCAGTCTAATGATAACATTGCACCCATATCTTTTGCCTCTGCGTCCTCGCAACCAGGGATTGGGATTTCTTTTAAAAGCTGAAGGATTTCGTTGGATTATTTTGTTGTTTTTTGATTATAGTCCAAAGCAAGTCTTGGCCATAATTTTTCACAAGTTTTCTTTAGCAAGGTTTCCATCAAGTATATTTTTGCAGGCCATTAAATGACATTTTTCAACGAATTGTTTTTTTGTTTTTTTTTAATTTTTTGGAGAATGGAAAGGGATTCATTCCCATTTTCAATGAGCAACATTTTTTTACACCCGTTCGACGGATTTTAACTCTCCTTGTTTCATTGGCTGAAGCAAAAACGTAACATTGGAAAGGTAAAAAAAAATCTCACTTTTTTTTCACACATCTCCACAATTTTTTCGGTCATTGTTAAACGGAATTATCTGGTCTGTTACTCTTATCCCACCTGTAGAGCTCAGTTGCAGTTTACAACTTTAAAAAAAGCCATGTTTAAAAGACTAACATCGGTAATCCGAACTTTTCGCTAACCGAATAGGTCGTGGTCCCAGTTAGGTCGAATTAGCGGGGTTCTAATGTACTGACACTAACAAATTTCTACTAACATAACAAAAGTCTCTATTAACGTAACAAAAAACTCCATTAACCCTGGACAGATCATAAGGATCTCCTGCGAATACGTGAGGATCGCGTTATTATTAAAATAACATGTATATACAGGGTGCATAGATCTAACAACACGCACCGCAAATTACTGGTAAACCATTGATCCTAGAGACATACCCCGAATTAGAAAAAGTATCCAAATAACGTGTATAGACATAACATAATATAATTTATTTGTCCCCAGTCAATTACGACAATACTATACAAATTAGAGTTTACAATTAAATTACATATTTTATACAATATTTGAAATAAAATGCAAAGAGAAAGAAAAAAATGTTTGAATATGGACACGGTATAGAACAGTTAATTCATAATTTGATGAAGAAAGATGGGACAGGGAAGAGAGCAGTAGCTAAAGGCTAGTAAGATGCTCTCGACCCTATGACGGCATCTCTATAGGTAGAGACCTCATATAAGCCATTCCTATTGTATGGAGTTGTATAACTATTAAATTAAAAAAATTAACTTTTTATAAGGACAGAATATAAAAAAATTATATTTTTGCATCTTTTTCATTACTAGCAAAATATTTTCGTTATATTTTTTATCATTTCTCTATTCAGTTTTAATTTAGAACAGTTTTGGAACCCACAGGAATTCCTATCAATATTCAAATTTTGCCGAAAATTAAACTTAATGTTAGAACTTAATATTTAAAAACCCAATTAGAAAGTTGTTGCCCTGTCTCCTGAGGCCAACAGCGTCCTTGACTAGAGGTTGGCTCCCGCAGGGCCATAACTATAAGATTTTTGCCTCCTCCACAAATTCAAAATTCGATAATTTTATAACGGTGTTCTTTGTCCCAACCTAAAACTTGCCGCCCCCTAAATTTTGCCACCTTTCGCAGTTGTCCCTCCTGCCCCCCTCTACTGCAGGCCCTGCGCGTCCAAACCTTTCAGTTATCAGCAACAATTTCTTCGACTCAAAAGTTGGATCTATGGATTACGTTTGAGTGTATCAGTGATTACACAAACAATTAGTAAAGAAGTCTACTATCTTACGAGACAAAAATATAACTAAGCTGACTGTTGAACTATAGAACTGTCATGAAATTGATTGTGTTTGATTGATTAATTGATTGAAATTGATCAATGATTATAAAATATTTCTTCTTTCGAAGGTTCGGTTCAAGTTTGGAGGGAAGTGCTGGACTTCCACAGAAATGACGAGCCTACAAATGATTATAATGGGATCTACACTACGGTAAGATTGGAAAGTCTATATACAGGGTGTCCTGTAAGTGCTAGCATGGAATTTATTTCATCAACCATCCGTCGTAGCAGTATGATTCTGATTTAAAAAATGATCAACAGGCGTTCAAAAATTACCTTGTACCAGTTTTGAGACTGAAAATACAGCGAGTCACAAAATAAAAAATATAAATTTTTATACGGTCTCCCTGTGTGCTCTAACTTCCAATTTCTATTCCTGTTCTGATGACAACAAAAAAAATTCATGTTTATAGGTGCAATATTCACTGAGATATTCAAATTCGAAAAATGGAGGAAATTTGGAAAAGAACATCTCTAAATGCGCAAAAATCGTTTTACCCGCATTTAACGCTGTTTTTAAATGCGGATACAACGATTTATCCGAAATTAACGCTGTTTTTTCCACACTTTCCTCCATTTTTCGAATTTGAATATCTCAGTGAAAATATTGCATTTAGTAACATGAACTTTTTTTTTGTTGGAAACATAAGAGACAACTTTCTAACTGGAAGTTAGAGCACAGGGAGACAGTATAAAACTTTAGATTTTTTTTATTTTGTTACACACTGTATTTTCACTCTCAAAACTGGTACATGGTAATTTTTGAACGCCTGTTGAGAATTTTTTGAACTGGAATCATACCCCCCTACGACGGACGGTTGATGAGATAAAGGCCGTGCTAGCACTTACAGGACACCCTGTATATATATAAAACATACCTTTTACGTGCATTCTATTTGTGCTAAGCTTAGATTCTATAAGAATTTTTTCGGTTCCAAATTTTTCAGGAAGTTATGAAAAATGCTGTAACTGAGCTACTGTCGAAGTCTGATCCATCTATTCCACTTTTTCTTTATCTTCCATTTCAAGCTGTTCATTATCCTCTACAGGCAAGTATAACCTTTTCATCCAAATAAACGTCAAATAATGATTCAAACTGACACATACATTCAAATGAAGGATTAGAATGTATAAATATTCCGATATTGTTTTCTTTCCATCATTCGGTGAAATGCAGTCCAGTTTCCTGGTTCGAACATCACCGGTGGCACAGCTGATTGTCAGCTGAAGTTGGTTTTCTGTGGTTCCGAACTTCGAGGCGCGAAGGTGAACCGATCTTCCTGTTAAAAAGTCTCGCCACAGACAGCAACAGGCCTATAACGGTGCACATATTCAATCATTACACTTCATTCATAATTCGAAAAATAGATAGCAGATGGCAGCACTATAACTAGGGTTGCCAAATTCGAAGACTGAGAAAGGAGGACGCCTGCACGAGCACCGTTGGTAACCTCGCTTTTCCAATTTTTACAACAGATGGCACCACTATACTGGCCAATAAACTGACCTCTACAATAATATTTTTCCCTTCTAAATCAGAAGCGCTAAAAAAATGAAAACCAGAAAAAAAGAACAAATAACGATCTGCCTCCCTTCGCTTATAACTGATTGCTCCCACCGTCTGATCACTTTAATTTCTCTGTGGTCTCTGCCTGGAGCATGGCGAAATTTTCTTTGGCCAAGAACCTTGTCTTTTGTTACATTTATGACAGCTATTCATAGCCTTTGTTCTCAGGTTTTTCTCTTTCGGGAGCGTTGCTTTTTTGCCCGATGTAATTTCTCCATAGGAGAATCTGCATTAAGTGATGTTTTCACCCGGTTTTCTTTATTTCTGAATGGAGAATGTAATACTCCCCTTTCCCACTTCAGTACACGACATAAGCTGGTTGGTGAGCAAATAATGGTGTTGTTGAAATTGATGTGTTGCAGTTTTGTTCTTCCAGTTGTTTTACAGACTACTTCACCAAACACCAACTCTGGCCATATCGCAATTTACTGCATTAATGAGATGGGTTGGAAATGAAGGCGCTATCTATCGGTGGTCGTCTCAACTTCGTTAGGGAAAATATCTTACCTCTATCCTCCCTCGGGTTTGAACTTGGGACCGTGACAGCAACCTTCTCGATGGAGGACGAGCATCTTGCCACCACGCCACTCGGGCGAGGTTTTTCTTTCAGACTGTCTTTTTCGTACTATCCTGAACCATGCTGAGCCATGGCTATAGCAACTGCCCTGCTTGGAGGCAACTTGAGTTCTCGTATTCTGGATATTTCGACGATGATTGGTCCAGTGTGTTCACAACCACCTCGTTGGCCATTTTGCCTAGACAAGAAAAATTTTTTGTCATGATTGTCCCATATTATGGGTTTTGAATTTTAAGAAACACACTGTATTTATATGATTTACATAGATTAGAATAATACAAAAATGTCATTAATTGCTTTGCCAGCTTACTTTTCTATCATTGTTGAAGAATTCAGAGCAATGTCTCTGCTCCAAACACGGTATTTCACTCCAAAATGCAAAGGTCAAAAATTGTTCTTGCTTGGCTGGTCAATAAACAGGAGACGTGTATCTTTGAGCCTTCTGTTGGTAATTATAGGAACTTCATAAACAATTCACAAATAAAACTCAAATGTTTAGTAGTTGCTTAGAAGCATCAATGCCGAAACGAGCTTAAAATATAAAATGCCTTTACTTGAAAAATATAAGATACTCATGTTGCTTTTGAGAGCATCATTTACAAATAAGGGGTTAATAAAGAAAGATTGGTGACTCCCCAAGCAGCCGCAACGCACACTTCGAGAAACAAGGACTTAATAGGGTTACTTTAGAAAGATATCAAAACTTCTGAGTGGCAGAGAAATTATTTCAATTTCTTGTATATCGTGTAGTGCTGACGTAATATTACGTCGACAAATTAGTTTTTCCCTCCTCTCGGTGTTGATTTTTTCCCAAAAGCTAATTCCGTCAAACATTGCATGGACCTTTCTTTAAAAAATTAATTAAAGATTATAAAAGGGTCAGTTAATTTTTTCTGGAAATTATTCATTAATTTTTTAAGAGCATTATTAATCTAATTTAATCCAATAATATAATCAATATTTGTAAAAATCCTTATGTGATGGAGGAAAATTGAGATTTTTTTGAAGTCATTGGCCAAAAAAAAAAACAGTCAATAAATTCCACACAACTTTTTATAACTTGAAATTCACAGGCCGGCATTATGTAAATGTAAATAACAGAATGCGAATATAGCAGTCCCTTATAACACGCATACGAATCATAGAGTTATAATAGTATATAATACAGTTATTATATCTTTAGTCTATGATACGAATATTCCGCACCTTTCATTAGAGCCGCTGTTAAAAATTTAACATGAAAACCTAAATAAAGTCGTCGGATATTTCATTCATTCATTTCGTGGGAGATATATCGCGCTTTCAGTATATTCAATTTTTCTTTGCTATCGATGTTTAATATATGGTTAAACAAGGAAGAAATTTTTCGAGACCTGCAAGAATTTCAAAAGAAAGGCATTATTCCTCTCATATTATAGGTAAGAAAACAATATCAATTTATTCTATACTGCTGTTGACATAATATTACGTCGAAACAAGGCCGTAACGTTCATTCCCGGTTCCCCCGGGCAGTCCTTTTCTTGGCTCCCCCTTCCCTAGGATTATAATGTAAAATAAGTGTAAATTGTTTGTGGTGCTCCATTTGGCTCGAGGCCCTGGCGCAGTTCCCCAGTTGCCCCAGCCTAGTTACGGGCCTGCGTCGAAAACAACCAAAAAGTAAAAAGCTATATTCAGTTTTTGGAGTATGATTTTTACATTGATTTTGATTGATTTGTCATGTTAAAAGTCTTATCTCTTCAACCATCTTATCTTCCGGTCCATCATTCATTTTTTCTGGCATCTCTGTATTTTAGAAATGATATTTTAAAAAGCGACGTTTTTTTTATTTTATTTTATTTTTTTAAACCGGCCTAGGGGGGAGAACTATCGCACCAGTTCTAATTTATATCTTTAGTATCAGGTACAAGCTGCAATAAAATAATCTGATATACAAATCAAGATAATTTCGCGTGTGTGTGTATTTCTTCAACAACGCCAACAACGTGTATTCCCTTCTAAAAATAGCTAACTAAAAGTTATTAACAGAAGCTGGGAAAAAATTCGTAAAAATTGCTTGTTAAATTTAATATTTAGGTGGACTTTCAATAATGCAGGGAAACCTCATTAAGTCGTCACCCTAATAAGTCTTCGCTCCGATTAAGTCGTCGTTGACCCGTTCAGCTTTCATAAACAATGTTATTAAACTTACTACTCGTCACTAATTTCGGTTAACTCGTCATGAAAAAGTTTGAGAGAGGAACAAGTAATTTTCATGGCTTCCTTTATAAAAAAGAGCTTGTTAACAGCATTGCCATATGCTTAAACATCACTATAAAAGCCTTATGTACCAAAACCGAAGAGTTCAAGTAACAAGAGTTACTTGAGAGGAAGTTCATTGACTAAGTTTTTGAAACGTTAGGGACTGTTCGAGCTGGACCTGACTTCTGCATGGGCCCCCACCAGGGGCGTAGCCAGAAATTTCGTTCGGGGGGAGGGACCAAAGTGACAGAACAATGGATTTGGCCATCTTTTTCCCTTTTTCCGGTCATTTTCTCACATTTCGGGGGGGGGGGGGACCAGACCCCCAAGTGAACCACCCTCGCTACGCCCTTGGCCCCCCACTAATTTAAGGCTTCAAATTTAAACAAAATATCTTGTTGAAAAGTCTGACACTTTCCCTAAGTTGAGGTCTTCTTATGTGTGCTTTTCCCTTCCCAGGGGCCCCTCAAATCAAAATTGGACCCCGAGTTCGAGATTGCCTTGTAGTTAGTATGTGAAAGATTATTTTGATAAATTTTACCAAGATTTTACTTTGTAGTTATATCATGAACTACTGATGAAGAATTAAAGCACTAAAATTAAATTTCATGTATATGTAAAATTAATGTGCAATAGCTCTGTTGTGAAGAAAAGCTAACTATTCTAATAGTTACTCTGATTAGTCCAAATTAAAAATTACTAGTATGTATAAATAAAAGTGTACCAGTATATATTACCACAATAAGTCAAGTAATAAGAGCTCAAAAAAAGTTAAAAAAAATTTTTTTTTTGCAATCTATAAATTTTATTTATATTTTAATTTTAATAAATATAATATTACCTTAAATTTATACGATTTTCACAATATATCACATTGAAACTGACGGCTCTTCGCTTAAGTCGCCACTTCGCTCAAGCAGTCAAAATTTGTCGATAATATAAGGTGATTGACTTATCGAGGTTTTACTGTATTTAAAAATTAAAATAATTCCAGAATATATAAGATATGATGTTGAATACTTTTTGCTTTTATTAATAGGTGCCAAAAGAGTATGAAGAAAAATATAAACATACCCAGAATAAAGAAAGACGAATATTTAGTGGTAATAAGGTATTTCTGACTTTCACACCATGAAAACGATAATATGATGTCAATTTTTTCTTTTGAAATGAATGATTTTTCGTTACATGATGTAGTCCAGGTATTATATTCAATTTCTATTCAAAAATAGGAATGGTGTCAGCAATGGATGATGCAGTCGGGAGTTTGGTAGCTGATATGAAGGCATATGGCTTTTGGGAGAATTTCCTCATTGTTTTTATTTCAGATGTAAACCTTCTTTTAATTTTCTTCTAGTCTTTATAACAGATTTTGTGAAGTGCATGAAATTTCATTTAGCAATCTCTCTATAAGTTATACGGGGTGATTCATAATGAAGTATACGTTTGTTTCATAAAATTAGAACATCTATATTAAAACATTTATAACATGAATATTTTCATGCAAATTTACATCAACTTGATCAAATAAGTGTTTTACGTCTTTCCCGGTTACGAACGAAAACCTGGAATAGTGCAATGCAACCAACGCACGGGTAGAAAAACGGTACATCTCTGCAAGCGCAAAATTACACTTGTATTTGCTTGGATAGTATGAAAACACGTGTGCAGATATCGTACGGATACATTGTACTGTAGCCGTCTTTGGCTGTGACCATGGATCTTATGCATCAAGACATTGAATTGATAAGTCTCCGATACAAATCTGGATTGAACCCCAGTCAAAAATTTTATCGTCACTATTGTAGAGCCGATAGCATCTGGTTTGCTATTGATCAGCTATTTTTCCTAGCACGACACCACAATTTCTTGATAAAATCAGCGTCAGGTACAATTATCCGATATAACGAAACCACCGAAGTATCGATGATGTCTGATGTCGCGCACAACTATGGCATCAACCAGACCTAACATATCTAGAAAACAGTTTGATCATTTTTGTCGCCCCACGGTCATTTTCTGCACACGAGGGCTAATTAGACCGGGACCTACAATTTTATTGCCGATTCCGAACGGCAGGCTTGTTTTTTTTTTATACTCATCGAGAGATTGGTGCGCTAACCCCTCGATGGGGGACTCCCTGCGGTAGCAATATTTTGCTGCGGTCAAGTCGCCATTTTCTGTTGTACCCCTGTATCAGGAAAGTTTTCTGACAAGGACGAACAGGGTATCGAACTCGCGACACCTCTAAACATCCTTTGGTACTTTAGGCGAGCATTTTATCGACCGGGCTACCGCGCCCCTCTAGAAAACAGACTCCCATAACAGTTTCCTCGTGAAATTTACTGGACTCGCACTTCTGGCTTGAGGTAACTATCGTGGGAGGCTCTTTTCTGAATATGTTAAATGCCAGGTCGATACAACAGTTGCAGAACATCAGTGACAACTTAATTCTTCAATTGAATAGAAAATGTTGTCGCACAACAGTTATAGATTCCCTTTTACTCAATTCAAGAGCGCAAATCTCCTGTTTCACAGCAGATGCAGCCATTTTGACTGACCAGTCATGTAACGCTGCTTTATCACCTATGCCATTTCTCCCACTAGTGGGACATGAATTTTATGAGTACATATACCTAACGGATCACAGTTGTGGTCCTTGTCTCCGTTTCAAAACATGTGGAAACTATTATGAATCACCCGGTATTCAGCCGTCTTAACGCATAGCCCAGTAGCCTTAAGAGGAGAGGGGGAGAGCTCATATAAATGAGATCTGGTTGAAATTTTCGAGAAAGTGTCAGGTAGGGCCTCAGAAAAATCACTTAGCCTGGGGGCCCATGATGCTCTTAAAACGGCCCTTTCATGGGCGGAAATACGGGGGAGGCATTGCCCCCCCCCCAGCGTCAAAAGTGAAGCCTACTGATCTAATGTATATGCGTATATATGAATTGACATCATCATCATGCTCCCCCGTAATCATCATCGTGCCCCCCCCCTCCCAGACTTTCACGTCTATCTCCGCCTATGGGCCCTGCCTGTATTATTTTTCTTCTTGCAGAATGGCGGAGAAGTCCTGAGTGGCGGCAGCAACTATCCTTTACGTGGAGCAAAACATACGCTCTGGGAAGGAGGAACAAGAGTTCCAACCTTTGTGTACGGCGACATTCTTCAAAAAACTGGATACATTAATAACAAGTAACGTGTTTTTTTCTCATGAACTTTTCCGATCGGTACGGTAAACATGATTAGCATGTTTTTGTTGACGACCTCAAAATAGATTTTCATTAATTAAGGGTTTCTAGCGCGCGCATGGATTGATAATAAAATGAATGTCTATTTTTATAATGGGTCTCTCTTTGTACAGAATTGTCGTTTATATTATTTATTCTGGTTTACAGTATGATCCACGCTGTTGATTGGTTTCCTACAATAATTGGAGCAACTGGAGGACAGTATTATGGTGAAACAGTATTGTTAATTTTGAGCAAATTATCATGATAAGCATCGTTTGTTGTCTTTTTCATGTGCTGAGATGAAAAAGACACAACAGAAACCCAATCAAATATAAAATATCAAATGCTGCACACAATACGTTTAATTCAATTTAACCTTAACAAATAATTTATGTATTTTACAGATCCCCGCATCGATGGAGTGAACCAATGGAATGTGATAAGCAACAATGATTCACCTGTCCGGAATGAATTTGTTTATAATATTTATGACTTGGACTATAAAAGAGGGGCTATAAGGTATTAGTTGCTTTTATTGGGGAAATCTGTCCCAATAAAATATTTAAATCATTCACGTACTTCTATACATAAAAAGAAACAGATCACTGGGTCGTAGCTGGAAATTGACTCCATCTATATCAGTCATTTTGTCACATTTCGTAAGGAGAACCGATCCCTCAGATCCTACTGTCTAAACCAGTGGTTCCAAACCGGGGGTACGCGAAAAGAAAATGGTAATGGCGGCCATCCATCTAAAAACAGAGCAAAATTATTAAAAAATATTAAAAAGAATTTTTAAAAGTAGGTAGAGATTTTTACTAATATTGTCAGTTGTAATATATTGACTTTCCTATCAATAAAATCCTCTATAACAGAGGGGTTGCGTCCGCTGGAAGATTCGGCCTTCCCTTGTCCCGCCCGCGCCCAACCTATGATCCAGATTCACGCACTCCTTCCTCTCGGCTCACTTTTCTTCGGCGTTTTATATTTGATTGTTGACACAATTGTTGACACATTCCGGGCTTTGCATAAAAGCGAAGAATTAATTCGTGTTGTATTTAACTTTTGTTGTGGGTGTTTGTATTGAGGCGTGTGCGTGTTATTCCCGCAATTTTCTACCAAGCACCTACTACTCACGTGATTTGCGCTATGGATCAGTAGCTGAAAACTAGATCTGCGCGAAAGCGGACTGAAACACCAAAATGAAATACCGTGCACCTGTAAACGTTAAAACATATTTTGAATCTTCCAAAAGGTGTGTTGCCAAAGCTACCAAGACCTCCTACTACATTAGCTATGGTATTGCGAGATGAGGGAAAAATCACACTATTTTTCTAAATAGTGTAAATATGCTGTCAGATGCATGTTTGCAGACGAAAGTGCTCTTATAATGAGTTTAATACCTCTGTCAAATAATACGGTGTCTCAAAGAATACAGGACATGTCAGGCGATGTTGAGAGCACAGTCATAAGCCACGTCAAAGGTTGTGAATTTGTTTCTATCCAAGTCGACGGAAGTACCGACGTTGCGCAATATTCAGTGCTACTTGTAATTGCTAAGTACTTGAAAGAGAACTCGAAGTAAATCTTTTTATTTGTCACTCATCGAAGGGGACGTACGACTGTTAAAGACTTATTTGAAGCAATTAATTATTATTTCCTTGAAAAAAGAATTTAATGGTCAAAATGCATTGGGCTCACAACACATGGAAGAAAATCCCCGGAAGGTTGCTACTCGGGCCGTCGTGGCAGAAGTCGCTCACAAAATGAAATGGATTCGCTACTATATTTACAGACAGATCCCTGCATCGAAACCGTTGCCTCCAAATTTGCGAAACGTTCTTGATGAAGTGGTCAAGGTTGCCAACTTTGTCAAGGTGAAGTCTACCAAATACAGGTTGTTTAAATTGTTGTGTAAAGACATGGACATCCTTCACAACTCTTTGCTTTTGCACACCGAAGTTAGGTGGTTGTCCCGGGGTAAAGTCCTGACGTGGCTGCTTGAACTTCGGCAAGAGGTGGCCTTTTTTTTAGGAAGTGTTTGAAACACTTCACGATTTCTTGTCACAAGCCGAGATAAATTTAACAGTTGGCCACTTGGAAGGATTAAAATCCTCGTTTGAAAAATATTTTTCAGAGCCGGAAATGGGTGATCGGTGGACATCTAATCTCCTTTCAAAGAAGAGTATTTTGAACCGAGTTCATTGTTGATTCCAGAAAAAGAAAATTGGTAGAGCTCGCATCAGATACCACTCTGAAGATCGTCTTCAACGGCAGAATGGTGAAACTAGTCAGTTTTTGCGCTTGCGGCGGTGACGAATACGTTGAACTTCCTAGAAAAACCATAATGTTTTTGTTGCCCTTTGTTAGCACTGAGCTTGTTGAACGGGCGTTTTCTTCGTATATTTACATAAAAAATAAATATAGAAGCAAATTGAACGCATCTCCGGATTCGAGTTTGTATTAATCCTCTTTTGAGCTTAATTTTTCAAAACTTTGTAATTCAATTTACAGTCCCAAACATCATATTAATTTCTTTCCCAATCTTTGTGTTAATTTGTTTGCTTACTTGAAAAATAAAAAATCTGAATAATGAAAAAAACAGACCATTTAATTTAATTCAACATGTACGTTTTTTTTAAGTTTTTCGAAAACTGTAATGGGTGAAACAGATTGGGGGGGGGGAGGAGTCTGGAGGATTCGGAGTTGGGTGTACGTGGAAAGGAACCGAGCCAGCTGGGGGTACGCGGACTGAAAAAGGTTGGGAACCACTGGTCTAAACCAATGTTTCTCAAAGTTTGCGTCGCGAACCTTTGCTAGGGGCGTCACAAATAGCTGCCGATAATGTTGTGTGGCCTGTTGTGGCCTTGTATTTGTAAAATCCCACAAGAATGCATAATATTAGCATAGTGCAATAAATTGAAATGCAATAATTGAACGGTTTAAAAAAATAAAATAACACAAAATTCACATTACGGTGATATTCATAAACATTGCATTTTCAGAAATGTTCTATAATATTCTTTTTTAGAGTTGGTGACTATAAACTAATCCAAGGATATCCTGGTCTACCTTGCGATCACGTTGAAATATCAACTAAAAAAGAAGGGATCGATTTAGAGACAACATGTTCAAAGTCTAACATCACAGAACGTGGAGTATACTTATACAACATTAGAGGTTAGTTTAGTAAGTAATTATACATTCTAAGATATACAGGGTGTCCTGTAAGTCCTAATGCGGCTTTTATCTCATCAACCAATGCTCAAAACGTAGTAAAAAACCACCCTGTACCAGTTTTGAGAGTGAAAACACAGTGCGTCAAAAATAAAATATCTTAATTTTTATATGGATACCCCGTCCTAAAAGAACCCAATGCGAAAGTTGTTGTCCTGTTTCTTCTGAGGCCAAAAAAAAATTCACGTTTCCAAGTGCAACATTTGCTGAGATATTCAAATTGAAAAGTCGGGGAAAAGTTAAAAAAATCAATGCTTATTTTCCGCATTTTATGCTGTTTTTTCCCCATCTTTTCTCCGATTTTTGAATTAATCAGTGAATATTGCACTTGGAAACGTGAAATTTTTTTGTCGGGCTCAGAAGAGACAGGGCAACAATTTTGTAATTGCGTTTTTCATTTTCACTTTCGAAACTGATACAGGGTGATTTCTGAACACATTTTTAGCATTTTTTAAATTGGAACCATACCTCTACGTTGAATGGTTGATGAGTTACAGGCCGCATTAAGACTTACAGGACATCCTGTATAGTTTGTAGGTTTTGTACTTATTTTGGTTCTCATCAAGTGATAAGAACTATAAAGTTAAAGAATTAAATTTTACATAACGTGTTATAGTGTTTAAGAAAAACATAATGCAGAAATCAAGGATTCCACTATAGTTTGACTAACATGGTAAATTCATCTAATAGAAGATCCACTGGAGAAAGTAAATCTCGCTTCATCAGAACCGGCTATATTGAGAAGATTGAAGCATCGCATGGACCAACATCGAAGATCAATGGTACCAGCCGACGATCCTTTTCCTAGTTTTCTTGCCATGCGGAAAATTCTACGACGAGGAGCTTTAACACCAGGATGGTGCAATGCTAAGTGATATGTACAATTTGTTCAAGGTGTAATGATTGTTAGATATTAGCATTAAAAATTAGAAGTACTTCCAATATATTGTAAGAAAAATGATTTTTCTGATGGTCTAAGCCCTTCTTTCACATCTTTTTAAAATTAACCAAAAAAAAAAAAAAAAGGGAGTTAAATTTCATGTATTTCTTAGTTCGTAAATAGTCTGAAAAGTAATATAACTATCATTGTTTTTTTGTGTTAACAGAAAAGAGGTAGAAAAGTATGAGATAAAACAGTTAACTCATTAATTTTTGTTGAAAAATGTACAATAAACCAATTTTTCCCACTTGGAATTCCACGACTGTTCACTAAAAACCTGTACCTTATTTCTTGGAATAAGTGTAGTGGAATTTATTTAAAAAAAACCTTAATTCTACTGTATTTGCAGTACTCACAACAAAGCTGCACATACATTAGTTTTAATTAAAAAAAATTTCAATACATAAAATTACGAAGAAATTCAAATTATTTATCAGCATTATTTTATTACTTCAAAGTATTCGTTCACTGAAATAAAATTTAAGTATTAGAAACTGATACTTACCATTTACAATGGAACCTGTGTATAACGATACTGTCTATAATAATAAACCTGCCTATAATGATATTTTCTTTGATCCTGGCAGAATTCCTATTCAATAGGAAATAGCACAAATGCTCAAACTGTCTACAACAATATTTTTTCTAGATCCATACAGTATCATTATAGAAAGGTTTCAATGTGTGCTAAACAATTTCAAACAAATATTTAACGAGGTGTCATTACAACTGAGGTCGTTGTAACTAAGTTTTACTAATTGAACAATTCCTTTTCCTAACACAAAATATAACAGATACTTTGATCTGACATTTTAGGGAATGTGAGGCAATCTATATAGTTTTCACTTTAAATTTTAAGATAGGTTCATTTCCTATTCAAATATTAGGTTGTCCCAAAAGTTTTTTTTTTCTTTCCCAAGTGCAATGTTTTATCATTCCGTTGATGTGTGGCCCTAATGCATTTATGTTGTTTGAGATTTGCGTGTCATGTGTTGGAGAAGTGCTGTTATTGGTCTCCTAAATTGGTAATGAAAGCTGCAGATGTCTGTATTTTGGAAGTACTGCTACACTGCTCTCTGTAAAGATACTTTTTTAAATAGGAGACTGGTTCACATTGCAACCTCAAAGTTGAAGAACCAGAGTAAATCAGCTTCAGCTTACCAACACTGTGTCGTCTGCAAGGATCGAACACAGGCTCTCACTATGTAAGGCCATCGTGATGCCCACACAACCACAGAGCAGCAGTTAACATTTGACTGGGATATTCCACTTCACCTGACCTCCTGCATATTTCTTCAAAAGATTCTCTCTCTTTTATTGGAAAAATTTTGTTTACAAAAAAAAATTGAGGTATTTTAGTTAGCTAACTATCCACTTGTTTTAGTAAAATGTTAATATACAGCTTCCAGACTGGTGGACTAGAGCAGAATCAATCATATATAAATAGAACATGAAAATTTAGGCATATTCTGCTTACAAATAAAAAGAAACTTTTGTGACAATCTAACGCAAAGAAAGAAAATGGTTAGAATTAAAGTATCAAAAAGGATATGAACAGCAAAATAAATTTTAAACGTATTATAACAAATGAAAACAATAATTTTATTCAGCTTATAACACAAATCACTTATGAAACATAACACGACATACTTGTTGTTGTTTTTTTTTTTAACACAGTACAAGTCAGAAGTTGGAACAACATCAGTATCCAATAATATAAATAATTGTCTTTAATATACATCTTCAACATTCACAAAATCAACATAAAGTTTAATAAAATACAAATATGAAAACAAAAAACTATGTCCATGGCTTCAACAAAATAAAGCAAAGGTTGAAAAAATATTTGAGCTGTACCACCAATGTGTGTTCAAATATTTCTTTTTATATCATCAGTTTTAATTTGATGACAAAGGAACTGAGTATAAGATTCTTTTTTTATGTTTGGATATCAGTAGAAAAACTTTTCAAGTACCAATACTTTTTGTTTTGTATGGTATAATCTTTATTTACACTTGATAACTTGTATAGGCCTGTCTACATAACTTTAGAGAATTTGTAAAAAAAAACATTTAATGTTCCTCGTCATTTTAGACAATCTTAAAATGTCTTGTACAAAGAATTTTATAATTATCCCCATAGTAGATAATTGATAATGTTGTATACAAACTTTATAATAGTGAAAACAAATAATATAGTGAGTGTCATAAATATAGGGACCGAAAACTGATTTTCAAATGAAAAACCAATGAAAGCAACATTAAAAAATTTTAACACACAAATAGAGGACCCTCAACTTTTTCCGGGGGGGGGGGGAAGTAAAGAACATATACTCAATGTATGTATATACCATTTCTAGTGTTGAGAAATGCACAAATATAGAACTAGTCAATATACATCAGTGCAATAATTGTGACATGCATAACATCATTCCAACACGAATAATAAATGGAAAACATTGTCTCATAAGTATAAAAGACAAACTTTTTGTCTCTCACTGTCTCACAAATATAAAGACAAATCTAAAAAGAAGTTTTTACAATTCTTAATAAAATTGTATTGCACATGGGCAGTACAGTAGTCTTGAAAGTTTGAGGTTCCAGATCATTTGAGATGCTGGAATCCTTCAAAATTCCTTCTTGAAAAAAACCTGCTTTTCACCAAGAACAGATTTGATCTCATTTTTCCTATGAATGTTTACTATAAATTTCAAGAGGATTTGGCAGGGACTGAAGGTCTTGATTCTTATGCAAGGGTCTGCTGTGGGCAGATTCTAGGACCCCATTCTAGAATTCTTCAACAGGCTCCTCTATAGTAAATTTATAGTGTAAAAAAATATGTATACAATCCACAATTTCCATGGAAAAAATATTTCCATATCAGGTCCCCAGGGCTGGAGCCTCTCTTATGAAGGAGGTCATGGGTCTTGGCAGCCATAATCTATCATGAATTATGCCGGTAAATGAAGAACATTGAAGCTAAAAGTATGTATGCATATCAGGAGCAGCTTGAGCCAAAATCTCCAAACATGCAGAGCTTATTTTTTGCACCTCTGCCCCCCTCCCACCTTAACCCTTCTTCTCAACAGTTCCTTAAAAAAAAGACTTTTTAATCACTTTATTTTAATGAGGGCAAGAAAAATTTTATGCCATAACACATCATTTCATTTTTTTTCCTGCCCTTTCACCTCTGATTAGGCACCCCTCCTACAGTGGGTCAAGAATAATTATGAACCTGAAATGGGATAGCCATTACTTAGTCATGACCTTAATACGATGGAAAACCTGAGTGGAATCTTAGCATGGGATGTTTATGCATATGGTATTAGAGTTTTTAAGAGCGGCAAAACTAGAAGTTCAAATTGAACAAAGTTGGTTTGAAATCAACCCAGAACATTTACCCAAATTAATTGACAGTATGCATATTAAAATTTTCAAAGTTACTTTTTATAAACAGGTAAATTATCATTTATTTTATAATGTTGTGAAAAAATGTCATCAACTTTTGAGACAGCATTTTAAAGATTTTCTCCAAATTTGAGTTACAATTTTATTATGCATGTGCAAGAGTCAAAATGATTGCACAAAAATGTTTGTTAGCTAAGCTATATTTGACTATGGAAGCATTGTCGGTGCTAAAATAACATTTTTCAGCCATAAAAACTGTTTTGATAACTTTAACAACAAAATTTGTTTAAGGAAACAGTTATTTTCTGGATATTATGCTGAGATGAACTCAGAAAGAAAAGTCATCACGTCTCTGCCGGGACTCAAACCCAGGCCCTCTTGCATACCATATTTGGTTAAAGCTAGTTGAAAATGAAAAAGCTTTTGCAAAAAAATCTTGAAAATGCTAGTTTTTTTATTCTTTATCTTCAAGAATTAAACTAAGGATGACCCTTTTCATCGCACATTTTCCTAATAAACATTATTCTGAGGTACCTCTAACAAAGAATGGACAGAGAAAATTTTTTACCACCTATAATATTTTTAGGCTTTTCCACTACACACACAGGATATGTGTGTCTCCCAGTAACTATAGTTTGTTTCAGGTTAACTTTGCAGTGGAGAGAAAGGTAGAGAGTGTATTCCTTCACCGCAAAATATAGTTCCCATACATCGGAGGTTTCTGATGATCATTTATATAGAATATTTCAAATTTTTTTATGATTTTGAAAAAGATACTGAAAAAATACCGTTTTGAACCAATGTATATTCGTTTAAAATTTTTAAATTAGAAAAATATCGGTTACCATTATCA
This sequence comes from Pholcus phalangioides, assembly GCF_987345545.1. Classification (NCBI taxonomy): domain Eukaryota; kingdom Metazoa; phylum Arthropoda; class Arachnida; order Araneae; family Pholcidae; genus Pholcus; species Pholcus phalangioides. The sequence continues at coordinate 21,456,367 of NW_028301625.1, forward strand.
AAAATCCATGGCGAGCTCAAGAACATTTTGGCGCGATTTCCAAGAAATTTTCCCCGCCAATATTACTATCATGCTTTTTTTTTTTGATTGCTCAGAGAGAGAGAGAGACTTATATATATATATTATATCGTCATTTTGTTGCATTTTTTCCGATACAATTTTTCATTCAGTTTTGCATGTAGTTATAGGCCTACACACCCAGACGAATATTCAATCAGGTTTTTTTTTTCTCGCGAAAATAACGTCCAACGAATTCAGATATTCACTCATAGATTACAGGAAGTGTCCCTCTTTCACGACAGCGCCGATACCGTTGTGAGAGGCTCTCTTTATATGGGTAGGTTACGGTTCCAGACCCCCCCTTTTTTTTATATCTATTTCTTGCCGTGTTCGTAGGATAGGGGTGGTTTCTGAATTCCAATAGCTGATAGCAGAGGGTGTTGACATAAGTAATGTCTCTTTTTCACCCACACCAACTTCCTCCCCCACAGCAGAGGCTGTTCCCCCAGATGACCCTTCAGTGTCTCTCCAGATAAATATAAATAAGCAAGAGAGAGAGAGAGAGACCCACAATGGTTTAGGCTTGCAGTGTATTTTTTTCTTCTGTGACAGTTGTATCTTGCTTTTCACCAGAGATAGACACGCTAAAACGTTCTCCGTTCTTTTTGGCAATAATGCATAAAGCACGTTATTGAAAAAGAAGAAGAATTTTGGATTGCAGGTGGCCTGATGGAACACATGTTGGAGCAACAACAATTAATAAGTAATAGAGAATCAGAAAGTTCTACAACGTCAAGTGAGGATTCCATAGAATGGGAATCCGTGAAAAATGACTAGAACTGTAGTGATAATAAGTGGCATCGACGTATATGCGTTCGGGTGGATGAGCGACGGAAATTTCGGCAAGAAAAGTGAGTAAAAGAATTCTAAATTTTTCCTTATCATTTTTATTATTATTATTTGGGGCTATTCCCAAATTCAAACGTGAAAACCGGGTTAATAGGAGTTACTAAGATACTTTTCAATAAAAAAAAATTATTTCAAAAACCGCAACTTTGATTTCTGAAAGTATCGACAATGATTTTTTTTTTTTTCATTAGCTAATTTTTTGTTACTAACTGACTGCAATTTTTTCTACAAGCATTACGTTACACGTAAAAAATATTTTTTTCTGCGAGATTGGCAAGAATCAGCCATACCTTACAGAGGCCGCGTATCGATACATAGGTTAAGAGGCTTTCGTTCTCATAGCAACGAGTGATGTGGTTCCCTCGTAGCTTCCTCTTCACTGCAAAGTTAACCTGAAACGAACTATAAGTGGCCTAAAGAAATTTCAGAACACCTGAACAAATGATGCTAAACGATGAAGATGTGTTACAATCACGACATGACGGTTAGTACTTCTCATTCCCCCTCATACCATTGACTTGTTAGTTATTACTACAGCCACACACACACATCTAGGGCTTCCTCTACAACCTATTATATTTCAGCCATGGACTTATGATTGTTTCCAGGATATTAGCTTTGGATTTAACTATCTTTCCTATATAAAATAGCAAATGTGATTTTTAGGCACTTAACAATGCTTCCCTTGTCATGATTCTTGTGTATCAAAAAAATTTTTTTTGTTGATAATTTATTCAAAAAATACTCTGTCTCTATGCTTATGAGATGCACTATATTATTGTTTCCAGTAAATTTGTTTTGTATGCATTCCCTATAGCTTAAACTGATGACATTTAAGTTACAAATGTGGCAAAGTTTTGAACAATTATGGTTCAGAATACCTACCCATAAACACTGCAACAGTTTATGTTCCTATAGCATATGAATTAAAAGCAAAGATTTCAAGAGGGAAATTTTGATTTGTCACACCTTCTGAAAAAGTGACTTCCCATCGACTGTCAATCAAAAACATCAGTAAAGAAAAACATGAGTAGAGTCTGATCCAGATTCAAGCACTCAAGAGCTAGCTGGACATATTAGACTAGCTTACAAAATTTGGAAGCGAATGCATGCCTTATCAAAATTGAAAGTTTTGATATGGGAAATTTTCTCTTTTGGTGTTAGTTAAAATTTAAAGCTAGAAGATGGCATATTATTTCATGTTGTCCCAAAGGAAATAAGAAACTCCAGTAAAACAGAACTTGACAATGATAAAAATCCAAATGAAGCCTAGCCATGGAAGATTCATCCAATCATTTTGAAAATTTAAGGTGGATTCAAGATGGATCAGGGAGATCCAGAGAGAGGAAAGGAAAAAAAAAATACTAAGACCAATAAGCTTTTACAATCTGTGTGAGCTCAGATGCTGTAATAGAAATAGGCTGTCATGGACAGAAAACTAGGAAGAACTAGACTTTAGAAAATTCTGAAATATTTCATACAAATCAAAATGTTCTTTCTTGAATAATATTTGAATTTTTAAAAAAATTAAAACTAAATGACTTAAAAAACCCAATCTCGACTCTTTATACACTGTTCAAATGGGGAAATGAAAAAAAAAATTGAATTTTTACCAGCAATAGGGAAAAATTTGTAGAACTTGTTTGCACAATACTGGTTTTTCTCCATTAGCCATGCAAAGGATTATGAGAAAAGATATGCAAATCCCAAAAGATCCACCAAAAAAGTGCAACTTTGCATAACTTTTTTTTTCCTGCAAAGGAAAAAAGTTACCAAGAAGGTTGAAAGTCAGGAAAAGTACCCTTAAAGTGCAAGCAATTTTGCCCATGTAAACAGGGCTTTGAAAACCACAAGTAATTTCATCTTCTCAAGCACATGGACAAAAGAAAAATTTCGAAATAAAACAAAACGACTAGGATTTCTCACTTGATTTGTTTGAAAGCACTGAAAATAACACCACTGCTAACAGATAATATAAAATGTCAACTAGTAACAGTCTACATATATATACATATATATCTACATTGAAAAATTGAATAAAGAAATTTGAACACTGATTGAACACATATATACATTTGTCACAAATTTCTCTCTTATTATATGTACAGTTGTAATAAAAATGTGTAAATTGCAAAGAAATACATTTTTCATCTAAGAACTGCGACACATTTAAGAGCAACTTTAATTCAAGCTCATGATGAACTAATAATGATCAAGATCATTTTGATCTTTAATAAAATTTTGATTCATATTATTTTACATTAATTTAATATAACAAGTGATCAATTAATGAGAATAACATATATCAATATTTCTCTACATTTTGTAGACCCAAGGTCCAGTAAAATATCTGAAACAATTTGACAGACCACCAACCTATATGGGTCAAATTTTCAATGCAGGTTTAAATTTGTATTGGTTGGTAACTGGTTGACTAAGTTCAATTCAGTTTAATTTTTAAGTCTCGTGGAAGACAACCTATCTCTCCTTTACAGATCAGAGGTGGTTGACCACAAGTTGAGAAAGGTTGATATATTTATACATATATGTTTTTAAAAACTTGATGAAGATGATTTCATTATAATGGAAACACATAAATTTGATCATACGAAACGTTTTTGTTATTTTTCAAATACATGAATATTACAATGTATTTTCACATGTGCAAATTATATTTCCCAGACCTACTTGCATAATAGGATTATAGTGATTTTTAAGTGACTATTATAATTTACAGTGCTTCAATATAGACCTAAACAGTGCATGAAATCTGTAACAGTTTCTTTCTCTTGTGACATAATACATGAATATATTTATGCAAGGGAAAAAACCACTTAAAAATTTTGAACTGTGCTTTGTCAAAAAAAAGTTCTCTTATTGTATTTTAAAATTCATAAATAACAGTTACACAAATGTGTGTAAAGTATCACAGTTTTTATGAAATAACAAAGTAAAAATATAGCACAAATTCAAGAATGTGAAAATTATGGGATATGTATTTATATATACACAGTTAGTTTACAGTTTTCAATATTCAGCATATTAACTTTTAATTTATAACTTCCAGGTAAAAAAATTAGCTAATAATTTTTAAAATAAGGTAGAAGAAAAATTGAGATTGAAAATTTAGAAAATATTTACTGTAATTGGAAATATTGATAAGTGCATCGTATATTATATATCCAACTTGAGATCTGTTGAAAAAAATCTTTAACAATATTCCTACATGAAAATTTAATACATTACTATATGGCACAACTAGATAAAAATTAAATATTTATATAAGAACATGTGTGCTTATTTATAAATAAATGAATAACAAGTTTAACTTCTTAATTTTTAGAGATTATTTGTTAGCATCATACTCATTTTGTGCAAAAAAAAGCTAATTAGATTGCACCTTACAATTTAGAGCACATTCCAAATGGCTATGTTTATATACCATTAGCTATGATTCAAACCCAGGTGGTGCACTAATCCCTTGGCTGCCAGGGGGCAATTTCCATGGCTATTTGAAACAAGCTTCTAAATGAAAGCTCAAGAAAATTATGATCAAGTTTCACCAAGCACAGACATGTTGATTAATTTTTCATAGATAAATCAGTTAATAGCTCACAAATATATGCACAAAATCAGCACAATCTTAATTGATGACAAAAACTGATGCGACTTGGCATCAGCTATCGGACTTCATAACTTAGATGAAAGTACATCAAATTCACCTTAAATTTGAAATGTGATTTTTACATAAATAACACTTTGAATATAATATTAGATTACAAAAGATTCAGTGCATAACATCTTTATTATTTATCAGCTAATTGAAATGTTTAAAAAATATTTATAAAAATATAATGTGCAATTTTTTTCAATGACGCAGCACATCTTTCACATTATAAGCTCAAAAATGTGAATGGAAATTTGTGCCAAAAACTGCATAATATAACACAATGACAAACACAGTTATTATACACTCAGTAAAGATCAGCTATGAAATGTATATGCAACATACATAAGATATAGGTTTTCAAGCAAAGAACCAGATCTGAAAGCCTTGCAATCAAAATAAGTATGAAACTGAAGTAATACTGTAATGAATGTTTGTTTGAACATTAATAACTTTTAAGATGTTAGGATGTTAGATAAAAATCAAACTATTTGAAACATGTATTTTAAAAAGAAGTAGAGCCATCTTTTCTTTTTTTTACAGATTGAAAAATTCACACAATATATACTCTATAAGACTTGGGATATCTTTTTTTTTGGATGTGCAACATGATTATTTCACACTACACTTGATTACTTCAGTATCTCTTAAACATCAACCTATTTATTGATATTCAATATAATAAATGAAATATATATTTGATACAGCTGAATCGCAATATTATCAATCTGGTTCACAATTCTATGATTAACGTTTATGATCTCCTTATACAATCATGTTCAAAATCTGAAAAACAGTGTACATTTGAGAATAAGATTCATGACCCGGAGGTCCAATCCAATGAAAAAAAGGAAAAGAATTAAATTTTAAAAAAAGGGGACAAGAATTGGTTTCTATCCATTGTTTTCTTTCTTTAGTTATTACTTTGAAGTGGGTAATTCATATTATTTGAAATATTAAAGTAATCCACCTTAATATTTTCTGTTCATCACTGTCATATGCGGGGGAAGAGGGTTTGAATTTGGCCCACCTTTTAGCTGAGGTTTTAATGCTATTTTGCTGTAAAAAACTACCCCTTTCCCCGAGAAAATTCTGCATGTGCTTATGCTGTTCATATTTAGAAGTCAAAAAGTGATCTAAGACCACTACAATGAAAAATTGTCATTATAAAAGGCATTTCATTATACAGAAATAAGTAACTTTGTTTTAAAAATTGTCTCCATAGTTTTTGAAGTATGGGGAGAATTTTCAATATAATAATGGAGTTTAACTGCATAGATGAAAGAAATTACATAACTATTTTTGATAGAAATAAGTGGAATTTTCAATATTACTCAATCTCAATGCTTCTAAACAACTATAGTTCAGGATACATAATTGGAAAAAAAAAGGGAAAATACAGCATTATACCACATGCAAGTGATAATGTATACAGTAACATCAGTTGCCCTGAGCAACAGAAAGTCAATATGAAATTAAAAAATTAAGTTGTCACATAAGATATCCTTTGATTTGGAGATCTGGGTAAACTACAGCAGAACACACGTTTTGCAGCAGTAGTTTTGAAAATATCGACTAGCTGTCCTTGGCAAACAATGCAAGAGTACAAGAAAGTCTCATGTGTGGTAGAGCAAATGCTGCACATTTATATGATAACTCATAGTCATGCAGCAAAATGTTCAACGTCGAGCATGCAACTGAGCAATTCTAGCAGCTGCTCTATCCACACACTCCTGCATGTGTCACAATGCAGTAAATGCTTCAGTCACTGCCGATGGAGGTCTAGAACATGGAGAATGAGGATCACCAACTCCATGACTATTAGCTCTTAATGGAGGATAATGTCTTTGGCGAGGCGCATAATATTCAGAATCTGAATGAGCATAATGATGATGTTGAGGTGAAGGCTCGGGCCTATAAGTAACTCTGGGAAATAGTCTGTCATTGTGACCACCATAATATCTATACGTTTCTGTTGATGATGTATTTCGAACTGCAGCAGCTGTCTCTGGTCTGAAGCGGTTTTGCTTTTTTATGTGTATGACTCTTGTGGCTTTACCAACAGGCATACGGAATGGTTTTGAATTCTATAAAAGTAAATTTGATTTTAAATTATTATTGCAAAATATGAAACACAAAATGTAAACAAAGGCAAAAATTATGCATGAAAAGAACTGAAATATATATCAAGTAAATAAAAATTGAATAAATTACATGTTCTTATGGAAAATTTACACAAGCCCAAAAATTGTGATGCTCTATAAATGAACTTATTACTTATTACATATTATTAATATACCCCATTATAAGGGAACACTCTTTCTGCTATCATACCTCGAGTAAGAATAAATCAAAGGCTTAAGAACTTCTCAAGCTTTTCTGAAATATCATGTTCTTACTGTACACCAAAGCTTTTTCATTATCTGTTTTAGCAACAGACAAAGAAAGGGTCCCCTCAAAAAATTATAAAAAAATTCAAATACATTTATCTCATCCAGAAGCACATAAAAACAAAACAATTATCTGCAGAATACAATTATTAAAGTTGCAAAAAATTATTAAAAATGACAACAGTTAGCTACTCATCGCCTCTTATGCATCTTGGCAATATCTGTAAAAAACTTTTTTTCACACTTTCACACGCCCAGCTCTCATATTTCTTTCCTCTTTGTTTGCTATGCTGTACCTGATCACGTGTTGTTTGAATGACATCTATGGCTCTAGAGAGTTGCAGGATTTTCAAATTCATTCTTGGCCTCTATTGGCATTAAAAATATTAATATTTAGAATTTTTAAAGTGTCCCATAATAATTCGGTTGGATTTTATTTACTTTTTTGTGCTCTTTTAAATGAGTAGAATCAGTGGCAATATTTTCGAAACTTTTTAAGGGGACCCATTCCACTTCCATATGAGATATAAACCAATATACCTAGAAAGACAAAAGGACTAAAGACTATACTTTAGAATACATTTTAACCATATAATACTACCAACACTGTCACAATTGATTTTTTTATGGTCAAAATTCTTCAGTCTCGTTGTTCATCTAATATGGTGTAATTTCAGTTGTGAGACTTTTTTTTATATTCATTCTTATTTGCACATGTTGCTTAGGTGTCTTAGATTTTACTGTCAAGTATTTTTGTCATTTTTTCTGATAGAATATTTGTTCTGCAAAGTAAAGATATCCACATATTTATGATTGCTATAGAAATGATAAGAAGCCGCAGATTCACCAAAGAGGAAATTTCTCAGAAAATGGCAAGGATTGTGTGAGAAAAACACAGAAGCAGTGGTGCTGATTGTGAGAATTCTGAGTTTAGAGGGGAATGAGAACTATCTCAGGCAAAACATTTCTGAAGCAAGCAACAGTATTGATGATGAATGTGTGAATCAGAATGAAAATATACTCTAGCAGTTTTTCAGCTAATACAAAATAAAATGCTGCTGGAAACAATAAATGCAAAACACAGAAGCCACAAAAAACAATATAGAACTACAGTCAAACTGGCATTACAGATCGGAGTGTATGGAATACCATAGGTCCTTCTATATGAATAGGATGCCAAAATTTTTTAAATATTTTACAAGAAACTCATTGCTTGCAGATACTGATTTCCCACCACTACTTTACCGCAAACCAACTCCGGTCATATATCGCCATATGGCAATTTCCAACCAGTGGAGCTGGATGGAAAATGAAGGCTTCATCCATCTACGATTGCCCAAGGTTCCATAGGTAAAGAATTTGCTTCTTATGTTCAATGCTTAGATTTGAAACCATGGACCTTGATGATAATCTTCATAATGGAAGATGAGTATCTTACCACTGCGCCACTCAGGCTATTTCACACCACTGGAATTATGTAAATTTTTTCCAATCAAAACTGAAAAGCTTCAATGAAACTCTTTGGAAAGATTGTTAGGTGAAAAATCATCGTTCAACAGCGGGGTAAAAAAAAAAATAAAGCAAGGTCCCACTCATAGATCCTATTCAGAACTTAAGAGCAATGTAACACTGGAATCCAATTCGGCAGAAAATAAAAATCTTCCAGTCCAGAGTTCCCTCCACACTCATGCACATCAAGAGAGGTCGTTTGCACAGAATGCTTTAAAAACTAAATTAATAATAAAAATAGATAAATAGCTCAATGGTTTCACCCTTAATTATTTGTGTTATAACTATATTCTGTCTTTAAAAATATTATATCATGCTTTAAAACATTAAAATGTTAAAAAACTGCCGAGAAAAACTACGAGGTCACATAGACCCCTGTCCTCTTTCTAAATATAGTCCTCCAACCCAACTCTTTTTCTGCTAAACCATTTGAAATAAAAATGAAGCCAGTATTTATAATAGGTGTAATTCCTTTTGCATGAACTAAAGGTAATTATATATACAGGGTGATTCTAAATTCAAGGGACAAACTTTAAGAGGTGATATAAGACACCTGAACAAGAATTTTTGATCATAAAATGAGTGATCGAAATACAAGAGCAAAGACAGTAGAGGAGCTTTTAGAGAGTGCACAATAGCAGTGCACTAGTGGCAAATATTATATTTTCCCTACAGATTTACTGTGATGTGTGCTATCAACCATCCGAGGGTGCATGTGGTAAAGAAGCATCAAAGTATGTCCATTTTTGCAGAGAAACTCGAAATTACTCAAACACAACATTTCTACTCCAATGGATTGGATAAGACGAGCCCATTACTTAGCACCCATCTAACACGATCTCCCCTCTCTCTCTATTTCTTTTTGTGGGTCTATCTCCAAGGCATACTGTGTACACTATTCTTATTAAAACTTTGGGGGACCACATTACTAAAATTAGTGTCACCAATGGGTTAAAGAGTTCGCACTCCAACCTCTTATATTCCACTACACATTCCATGATGAAAAATGCTTGTTTATGTGTGTCCTATCACCCCTTAAAGTTTATCCTATGAATTGAGAATCATCCTGTATATATATATATATATATATATATATATATGGCATAGGAAAGTCATTTCAACTTGAACTAATTATTGAAAAGAGCTAAGGCTATGCAACTTACATAAGAACACCCATACTATTTGGATATAACTTTGCCAAGATATTAATAATTGATTTTCTAAATTTTAACCATTTTTTAGAACTATCTCTGTATTGATTGTGAGTCTTCATTAATTAAACAGTTAAAAATGTGGAAAAAAAATCCCAAAAATTTCAATCACTAACACAGTCAAGTGCCTTATACTTGGGGCAATTTTGAACTTAGCACTGAAAAATCAACCCATCAATACAAATACAAAAACAATGCCACAACAGGAAAAATGTCCAATGAGGTGGCTGAGAAAAGATGCCCACAACAAATACGGATGTCATACACTTCAAAAACACAGCAACCCAATTAAAAATGCAATTACAAACAATATATATACATGATGAAATATTATACAATGCCCATAAAAAAAGAATAATTATGGTTGTCATATTCTAAATATGGATAGCTTCTCGATTTACCCCAACATGTTTATCTTATTTCTTTTTAAATATGACAATTGTGTTAGAATTTACTACATCCAGGGGTAAGCTATTCCATTTATTAACAACCCTATTAGAGAAAAATTCCCTGTGCCACCATAACCTAGAATTGTCCCTTACCAATCGATACTGGTGTCCCCTTGTAAAAGCAGTCGATTGACAGTGTACTTATTTATGGTCCATCCTATCCATCCCATTGAAAATTTTGAACACTTCGATCATATCTCCCCACCACCTGCATTCATCCAATGTAAACATATTCAAAAAATGAAGTCCCTCTTCATAACTCAAACCCTGTGTGCCAACAAGGACACGCTTAGCTCTTCTCTGCACCCCTTCAACCATGTCTATGTCCCTCTGTAGGTATGGTCTCCAAAACCTTAAAGCATACTCCAGTCCAGGATGAACTAAGCCTCAGAAAAACGGAAGAATGACTTTAGACGAACGCAAAGAAACCTTTTTCAAAATGAAACTGAGCATTCTATTTGCTTTTTTAACCACCGCTGAACAATTTTAAGAAAACTTAAGCTGCTCGTCAATGAGAATCCCCAAATTGGTGACCCTAGTTGCATTCGGGATAGTGACACCATTCAACTCATAGAACCGTGGGTTGTCTGAACCAAAATGAGCGACCATGCACTTGTCAATGCTAAATGTCATGCTCCATTCATTTGCCCATGCTGCAATCCTGTTTAAGTTGGTCTGGAGCAACTCCCTATCACTTTGATTCCCGATTACCCCCATTAGCTTCACGTCAACTGCAAATTTGCTAGCAATGGCATCGATATCCTGATCGAGTTTATTGATAAAAAGTGAAAAAAGTATGGGCCAAGAATACTTCCTTGAGGAACTCCACATGTGACGCCTGTCCAACCAGAGAATTCCCTGTTCACCATAACTCGTTGTGACCTATCTCTTAACCCTGATTCTATCTAATTCAGCAAGTTGTCCCCAATCTCATGTAAACCCTTCAAGAGTTTACCATGTTGGACCTGTTCGAATGTCTTCTGGAAATCAAAGTAAACATCTACATTTTTGCCCTTACCTAGCCTTCATCACGTGATCATAGAAGCAAAGGAGGTTAGTCACACATGACCTCATGAGAATCCATGCTCATTATCCGACAATACATTATTTTCACCTATCCACTTCACCAACTGCCTTTTGATAATAATTTCCAAAATTTTCGAAAGGGAGCTCGTCAAACTCACTGGACGATAATTGGACACAGCTTCTCTACTATCCTTTTTAAATATCGGAACAACATTAGCAAGTTTCCAATCCCTTGGGACTTATTCTTATGCTTACAACTTAACCCTCGTATGCTTACACATGTAGGAAATTTCATCATGAAATTTGGCGAGTAATTTGGTAGTTTGAATCCCTATTCGGTGGATTGTAACAAACCCCAACAATAAGTTTATGATGTCTTTTGTTTTCAAGCTAAACCCATATAGTTCCAATATCACTTCTCTGCATGTTACACTCTCTAGCCTTGAAACATGATTTCATGTATATCAACACTTCACCCCCTTTTCTATCAGATGTATTTCTCAAAAAGTATTGTATCCTAAGATGTGTAAAAAAGATTCATCCCCCATCGTTTGCCCAAGATTCTGTAATGGCTATGAGATCCAGGCCTCCACAACTATCATAGTTTCTAAAAAAATATTTCTTATTACCCAAGCTACTGGTATTGATTAGCACACATTTTAATTTGTCCTGTGATTTAGTGTCAATTGAGAATCCATCCAAGTCAGAGGTAGGTAATTTCCCGTCAGTACTGTTGCTATTATAATTAACTAACCCACATTCCCGTCTACGTAGTCTGTGATTTATAAACCTGACCTAAACCTATCGGAAACCTCCCTGACCCTCCTCTTATTCAGATGAATCCCATCCCAACGAAGCCACGTATCAGTAAATGCGGGAAGCTCCAAGAATGTGACCCCAAGTGAGGAGCAAATGTCCTTCAGGCCTAAATTGAAATGGTGGATCCTACTCCTATACCCCCACTACCCCCTGGCAGTACTGGAATCTCTGCCACATCTGAACCCCCCTCCTGAGCGGATAATAGTAAGTCCCAGTACTCTGACAGAGACTCACTAATATCCACTCCTACCTAATTCGTTCCCATCCACAGGATTACTCGCCCAGGGAGCTTTCGCCAATGAAAAACATCTCAAATGTTGCTAATCTCCCTCCTCCAGGAAGACAACAGTGCTTGAAATCATAAAAATCCCTACACACTGTTCCCCAGTTCTTAACAAAACCCCAAAACTTTTCTCCAACTCCCAATCTCATCTCGTCTGTAATCACCACAAAATTTGTTAATTACCCAATTGTCCGGGGAAAATATGTTGTAAAAATTTTTGTTTGTTCTTTTTTTTTTGAAACAAAATAAAGTGTTCCAGACTCTGCCACGAAGCTGCACTGGAAGAGATCTATGCAACGGGATAAGTCCAGTGACAAAATTCTGGCATTCATTTATTCATTGTTCCCCAGTTCCCTAAACACAGAATCGCCAATGATTAAACCCCTATCACTATCCCCCTCTACCCATCCCCATTGTACCCCCTTTAAACATAATCTGCAGCAACCGTCAGGGTTACCAACATATTAAAACAAAAAGCCCCAAATCGTTAAATTAGGCTACTGTCTCAAGTATGAGCACTTGAGTGTATCTCAAATTTATATTCAAATATTATACAAATAAAGGCCACAATGGGTAAAATGCTCAATGAGGTGGCTGAGAAAAAGTTGCCCATAACACACAAATATGGATGTCATATATTTCTAAAATACAGATGCATGGGGTAAGCCGCGGTGGTGGTCGAGTGGTCATAGTGACGAACTGACATCACGGGGACCCGGGTTTGAGCCCCACGGTCACCACAGTGGTGGTTGGCTGAAGTTGGTTTTCTGTGGTTCCCAACTTCGAGGAGCAAATGCAAGTCGATCTCCCCATTAAAAAGTTTCGCCACAGAGAGCAACAGGCCTACAAACAGTACAAGTATTCAGTCACTACACATCACTCACTTCACTTCTGAGATATAGATGGCAGCACCGGAAAAACATACACAACACTAGATAAGCACTCAGGCTGTTAGGTACACACACTTACACTTCCAGCACAACTCACTAGGTAGTAAATTGCCTATGGCAATAGACCTGAGTTGTGGTCAGTTTGAAAAAAAAACAGATGCATGGGTAAATTTCTTTCAGTATAATAATAAAAAGAGGCACAGATGTTACTGTCATGTTCTTCATTGTATTACTGTGTACAAATTTTATATATTTTTTATATTTATCCCTGATTGTGATTTCATGTGCTGCTGTTTGTTGTATCTGATCAGACACGAATATACAATAATCTAACCACTCTGTGGCCTCAGGGCTGGGACGGAAATTGTACGCTAACACAAACTATTATCTAAGTTGCATAGTTGCAGCTTTCTTTCTGCTCGCAAGTTATTTCAGAGGGAAAGGACTTTCCTATGCACCCCAAATATGTATGAACACACACATACGTGATCTGAAATTGAAACACCATGAAGGCGAATGCCCTTCACCTTTCGACTTGGATTTTAACTAATCATTCCGTATCTTGAAAAATTCTAACCAAATCATCAACAATTTAACAGCACCACTTCCCTTCTCATAGGTCTACATACCATCATCTATCTCAGCAATAATTTTTCTCTCAATCACCATCACATTATTTTTCGTGATTAGCTCCACAATTTTTCCTTCCGTCTTTCTCATATGGCCAGTCTTTTCTACTTTGTGTCCAGCCAAGTGAACAACCTCCGCTATAAGCGGTTATTTTTCGTTTTATATGCTACTGAAGAAGGAACTTCATATAGTTCTCAAACATGAGTATAGCTGTCAGTCTCACCATATTTTGAGTATATCTATATTGTTTTTCTTCTGTTTATACCATGAAAGAATTATCAGAATTGAATGAAAACATTAAGGGCAAAATTTACCATTACTAGCATATGAAATTTATGAATAAACACAGTGTAAAAACTGTAGCATTAACACTCTGCTAACACTATTAATTTAAACTTTTGTACCTGGGATGTTATACATGTAATCCAATGATAATCAAATGCAAATATATATCTGCCTAACAAATACAAAATATTTTCCTGTGAACTTGTAAATTGTACTTACTTCTCTTTTTGTTTTACCAGAAATAACTCTAGCATATTCTTCTCTTTTTTTCCTATCCTAATATAAAAGTAACACAAGTTGAAAAAAAAGGTTAATAGGTGTTAATTTTTTATATCTTTCTAAATTTGTCAGGTTTTAAGTTTGATGAAATCTTAATTATCATCTAAAAAAAGGTAAGAAATGATTAAAAAAAAAATTCACATTTTAGTAGATTTTTGTACAAATGTTTTAAGTTTCCTAAATTTTACAATAACTTTTGCTGTTCACCTGGCAATCAGGGTTTCACTGTACCATTAAAAGTATCACAAACTTTTACTAAATATTTTTATTATAAAGCATTTTTGGTAAAAATATTTCCATAAAAGTTTTTTAGCTGTTATTAATACTTGTTTCCAATCACATGGTTAAAGCATGTTTTTCTCAACTACCTGCAAATATGAAAATTTCTGATTATAAAAATGTAGTCTTTTCAACCTTTTAAGTTAAGATAGAATACAGATATACTCACAGCATAGCTAATCAGGCAGCTAGCGGGAATCCATATAACAAGTGAAACAACAACAACTGTTCCAACAATATTGTCATTTAAGAATTTCACTGAAAAAAAAAGAGAAACAAAAAAAACCCATGAAAAATCTCATTACTTTTTTTTTTCTCACTTACATATCATGCATTTTTCTATAAATAAATGTACCTTGCATTTTATGTGAGAATTATAGGCAATATTTCATGCACGAGATCACAACCAGTAGATAAAAAATCAAAGTGAATAGATTGAAAAACATTGAAAAGAAAAAAAGTTTAGCTCTTTCATGAATACTTCTTCACAAATCTGAAATACTCTTGAATGATCAGATCCCATCTTAATTCTGCCTTAAAAATATCATTTTCACTTAAAATAATCTAATTGTGTTTAATGTTAGGCCAGGATTACACTATAAAAGTTTGATAAAAGGTCTTTTATAAAACTTGAAAAATAATAATCCTATAAATAAAATTAATAAACCTAATAAACCAATAATCCTATTGGTTACACTCACTCGAATGTAACCAATACGCTTATTGGTGGTTTTTTAAACTTTTTGTTAAATTGATCTTTTATAAAACTTTTATAATGTGAATCTGGTCTGCAAAACAACCCTAACCCTACTAAGTGGTATAGGGAAAAGTTTCCCATTGAGAAATCAACTTTATAAAACATCTGGCCTAGTCAATGCTAAAGTAAGAGGCTTTTATGTAGACAAGATATCTCATCATTGCTGCTCAAAGCATTAATGAATTTGCTTGAATTTCAGTAATGAGTGAAATCAAATTACTTTCGATATTTAGTTAGCAGAGTTGTTTTATTATGAGGTTTCAAACTACCCGCATGTTTTTTATCTTTGAATCCTGCGGAGAGTGTCATCAAGAGATCCGCAAGTTAGGAATGCCTATCTTGCACATCATAATATGGTGCCGAGTGGGTAACTTATCTCAGAGTAACCATTACCAAATGCAGGGCCCAGTGCAAGAATATTTTTGGGTTCCTTTTGTAGAAAGAATAATTTTGGTTGATTTATACTATTTCAACATTCATAACATTTTTCATAGTTGCACACATCCACCCTTGCTTTATTATCCAAAATTAAAATCCAAGTATTTAGTCAGTCTACTCCCCACAATAGTTTTAATTCCCACCCTTCTTTTTCTTGACATTTTCAAGCTTTCCCAACATTTTCAGTGACTTTACTTCTTTATCAACAGAGCTTCATAAACGACACACTAGCACAGTGGTTCCCAACCTTTTTCAGTCCATGCTCCACCAAAGCATCTCCAAAATCGATGTCCTCTCCCCCCCACCCCGTCAGAAGAACTTTTGTTGGGTGGGGGGAGCATCCTCAAATTTTGCAACAGTCAACAGGTCAAAAGCAGTGGTGCTTTATCACAAGTCCTCGATTTTAAAGAAAATTCACCGCCAACAATTCATCGACTTGAAAATCACTGACAACAGTTTCTCACCCATGACAGAGTGATTGAGCAAGTGAATGAATGTGTGAGTAACCATATAACTGATCTAGTTAGTGAGCAAAATTGAGTGAACAAACAATTGAGGGATCGAGTAAGTGATTGAGCTCATTACCTATTTATTCCCACATTTTCTCACCTCCTCTCTTATTTTCTCACCTCCTCTCTTATTTTCTCACCCTCTCTCTCATTTTCTCACTCCCTCATCTGTTCACTCACTCACTAACTCCCTTGCTCATTTGCTCAATCACCTGCTCACCCACCTATTCATCTATTCACTCACTGTGTGACTTTGTAGATGAATTGTTTGTCAGTGAATTTTCTTAATGGTGAATTGTTGTCAATGAATTTTACAGCAATGAATTTTCCACACATGAGGGTCCTTGGAGAGATTTCTAGGGGTCAGAGAGCTTGGATGAGAGAACAATTAAATCATGAAATCAAGACTTCCTGGATATTATGCCAAGGTGAACAGAAAAAAAAGTGTCATTTCTCTCCACTGGTAATCAAACCCAGGACCTCTTGCATACTGGGCAAGCGCACTGATCATCATAACATAGAGAGACAATCCTTATTTCCTTAAAACACGCACAGTAGCATTATTTGCTGAGTAGAGACATTGCAGCCTCTTTTTAACTTCAACTAATGGTCTCCAAGCGACAGCAGAAGAGATGGGTGGTGAATTTTTGGATGGATGGTGTCCATCCATCACTTCTGCTGACACCTAGAGACCATTAAAAATAGACTGCAATGCCTCTACTTAGCAAGTAACACTACTGTGTGCATTTTAAGGAAAAAAGGATTGTCTCTCTATCATATAATAGTCAGTGTGCTTGCCCGGTATGCAAGAAGTCCTGGGTTCAATTTCTGGTGGAGAGAAATGACACTTTTTCCTGTTCACCTTGGCATAATACCCCAGAAAGTAGGGTATAAAAAGGGGTAGTAGGGGATATAGGAGTAGGATCCACCAATTCAATATAGGCCTGAAGGACATTTGCTCCTCACTTGGGGTCACGTTCTTGGAGCTTCCCGCATTTACCGATAGGTGGCTTCGTTCGGATGGGATCCATCTAAATAAGAGAGGGGTCTGGGAGGTTTACGATAGTCTTAGGTCAGGTTTTTTACTCCCAGACCACGTAGTCGGGAATGCGGGTTAGTTAATGATAATCACAACAGTACTGACGGGGAATTACCCACCTCTGACTTGGATGGCTTCTCGATTGACAACAAACCACCGGGCAAATTAAAATGTGTGTTAATAAATGCCAGGAGCTTGGGTAACAAGAAAGATTTTTTAGAAACTATGATAGTTGTGGAGGACTTGGATCTTATAGCCATTACAGAATCTTGGGCAAGCGATGGGGATGAATCTTTCTTACACATCTCCGGATACGATACTTTTTTGAGAAATAGATCTGATAGGAAAGGGGGTGGAGTGTTGATATACGTGAAATCATGTTTGAAGGCTAGAGAGTGTAACGTGCAGAGAAGTGATATTGAAACCATATGGGTTGAACTTGAGAACAAAAGACGTCATAAGCTTATTGTTGGAGTTTGTTACAATCCACCGAATAGGGATCAAAATTATATCGCCAAAATGCATGATGAAATTTCCTACATGTGTAAGCGAAAGAGGGTTCTCATACTAGGGGATTTCAATTACCCGGGTATTGATTGGGAGAACCTTTCATCTGGAAATCAGTATGAAAGAGACTTTCTTAAGTTGGTGCTCGAAAATTTTTTGTATCAGCATGTATCAGAAGCCACTAGGGGTACTGCTATTTTGGATTTAGTTCTTACTAGTTCTGAGGATCTAGTTGAACATGTTTCGGTGGGGGAAGAGTTTTCTTCCAGTGATCATCGTATCGTCAGATTTCTCTGTAACTTTTCCTCGGGTAAGGTTGATAACAAAAGACTGGTTCCTTGTTTTCGGAGAACTGACTTTGATGTTTTGCGAAGAAGGTTAGCGGAAGTTTTCAAAGACCGGTTGGAATCAGTAGGGGTGGTAAGTCAATGGGAAGAATTTAGTACGAAGCTGTCCTCTGTTTTGCACGACGTCATACCCTTTGTTCGAAAAAAGCGTGTTTGTACATCACACCCTCTATGGTTCACGGATAGCGTGCGGAACCTTTATCTTGAAAAGAAAAGAGCATTCAGAGAGTATAAAAGTGGACGAGGTGACCTATCATTGTTTACTGATAAAAGAAGACTGTTGAAGAAAGCGATAAGGGATAGTAAAAAGCAAGTTGAATCTAGGTTGGCAGATAACATTGGCTCTGACCCAAAATCATTTTTTCGATACGTCAATAATGGATGTAAGGGGACAGTTGGCCCCCTCTCGATAGGAGGCTCAAAAGTAGAGAGCAATGAAGGCATGTGTAGTGCTTTCAATGACTTTTTCGCGTCTGTTTTTAATGGAGATAATGATATTCGATATACGGGTGTTGCATGGGGTAATAAAACGCTCAACGATATTCAAGTGGAAGACGTGGAGGTCCTAAATCTTCTAAGAAATGTATGTGCAAGCAAAGCACCAGGACCAGATGATATCTATCCCAGGGTTCTCAGGGAAGGTGCTAATGAATTGTTGGGGCCAGTCGCACAGATATACAGGAGTAGTGTTGCTGAGGGTATCGTCCCGAGAGATTGGAAACTGGCTAACGTTGTTCCGATATTTAAGAAGGGTAGTAGAGAAGTGGTGTCTAATTATCGTCCAGTGAGTTTGACGAGCTCCCTCTCGAAAATTTTGGAAATTATCATCAAAAGGCAGTTTGTGAAGTGGATAGACGAGAATAATGTATTGTCGGATAATCAGCATGGGTTCAGGAAGGGGAAGTCATGTGTAACTAACCTCCTTTGCTTCTATGATTACGTGACTAAGGCTTTGGGTAAGAGCAAAAATGTCGACGTTGTTTACCTTGATTTCCAGAAGGCATTCGATCGGGTCCAACATGGCAAACTCTTGAAGCGTTTACACGAGATTGGAATAGGGGGCAACTTGCTGAATTGGATAGAATCGTGGTTAAGAGATAGGTCGCAACGAGTTATGGTGAACGGGGAATTCTCTGGTTGGACAGACGTCACAAGTGGAGTTCCTCAGGGAAGTGTCCTTGGCCCCATACTTTTTTCACTTTTTATCGATAAACTCGATCAGGGTATCGATGGAATTACTAGCAAATTCGCAGATGATGTGAAGCTAATGGGGGTAATCGGGAATGAAAGCGATAGGGAGTTGCTCCAGACCAACTTAAACAAGATTGCAGCATGGGCAAATGAATGGCGCATGACGTTTAGCGTAGATAAGTGCATGGTCGCTCATTTTGGTTCGAACAACCCACGGTTCTCTTACGAGTTGAATGGTGTCACTATCCCGGATGCAACTAGAGTCACCGATTTGGGAATTCTCATTGACGAGCGACTTAAGTTTTCTGAACATTGTTCAGCGGTTGTCAAAAAATCGAATAGAATGCTTGGTCTCATTTTCAAAAAGGTCTCTTCGCGTTCTCCTAAAGTCATTCTTCCTCTTTTTCGAGGCTTAGTTCGTCCTGGACTGGAGTATGCTGTAAGGTTTTGGAGACCATACCTACAGAGGGACATAGACTTGGTTGAAGGGGTGCAGAGAAGAGCTACGCGTGTCCTTATTGGCACACAGGGCTTGAGTTATGAAGAAAGACTTCATTTTTTGAATATGTTTACATTGGATGAACGCAGGTGTCGAGGAGATATGATCGAAGTGTTCAAAATTTTCAATGGGATGGATAGGATGGACCATGAACTTTTAGTACACCGCCAATCGACTGCTTTTACAAGGGGACACCAGTATCGATTGGTGAGGGACAATGCAAGGTTATGGTGTCGCAGGGAATTTTTCTCCAATAGGGTTGTTAATAAATGGAATAGCTTACCCCCGGAGGTAGTAAATTGTAACACAATTGACACGTTTAAAAAGAAATACGATAAACATGTTGGGGTAAATCGAGAAGCTATCCATTCTTAGAATAAGACAACCATAAGTATTCTTTATGGGCATTGTATAATATTTTTTCATGTGTATATAGTGTTTGTAATTTGTGTTAATTGCATTTTTAATTGGGTTGCTGTATTTTTGAAACATATGACAACCATATTTTTATGGGCATCTTTTTATCAGCCACCTCGTTGGGCATTTTGCCTGTTGTGGCGTTGTATTTGTATTTGTATTTGTATAAAGCCTATTGATTTCCTGTATCTTGTCAGAGTAAAAATTTTCCATGCAATTAACTCATTGTTTCCCCATTACAATATGCAGAATATCATTTTGTAAAGGAGTCCATGGCTTATATTTTTCTATTTTTCTTCATTTTATTTATTTTGGCAGAAATTGTCCGTGGGACACAAAACATTAAGAACCTTTAGTCAAACCCTTTCTGAGGAAAATACTGAGAGAAAAATAAAAGGAAGAAGTCATTAAGAAATTGTTTAAACAGTACAAATTTCAACTGATATAAAAAATGGTGGGAGTTCTGAAAAATTCCACACATACACAAGCCTTAATAAAAAAAACTTATTCTCAAATTGCCTACACTGGGAATCACTGAACTAGCATTATTAAATATTCATAATATATAATGCAGACAATCCCTATACATTCACATACTACTCATCATTCTGTGTTTCTTTAATTTTTACAAATATTTTAAAATCAATTGATTCTTTATGAATCTCCCTATAAAAATATTAACTTGATCTATTGATTATTGCACATGTAGAATTTGATAAAATAACTCTATATGATGCATGTAGAATGGTAGGTAGCTGTTCAGCCATCTCAGTTGAGGCATGTTTTAGTTCTGACATATTTTTACTTACGTTGTGAAAAATAAATTTCTTATTTGGATGTTTTCATTTTGGAAAATATCTCGCAACGAACTCTTCGGAAACCACAGCTATAGAGTATATTAACGAGCTTTGCTTTGAACGTCAACAAAATGCAACCTCAAATATAACAACACATTTTTCAGCAATTTAGTATTTTGTCTTTTTTTTCAAATAAATTCTTAGAATTTTAGCTCAACATTGATGAAATTTTTGTCACTCTTTTGTACTGATAACTATGACTAGACAGATAGGTTTACTGCACAATTGTCACGCCTTGTTCTGTTTCCATTCATTGTGCATAGAAATGTGGGGCCAAGTTCTCTCTCCCAGAAGCCGTGGATTCCTATTAAAATATTTATGTTAGTATCTATATCAAATTATAAGTATCTCTCTGGGGATCCTTTGGTCGGATTAGTCCATTATCTCTTCGAGCTTTTGTTTAAAGAGACGTCTGAAATCCACTTCAAGGAATGCATTAGGATTTATAAACTTTTACATGTCATTTTTATCCTCAATTGATGTCAAAAATGTGTTATGGGAACATGAAGGCCTCAGCTAAGAGCAGTAGTGCAAGCTTTGTTCATTTCTGCATTATATATAAGGGTGAAATTAACCCCTTCATGACAAAATCTGATAATATACACTGAAGAGCCAAAAAAACTGGTACACCTGTCTAATATCGTGTAGGGATCCCGCGAGCCCGCAGAAGTGCCGCAACACGACGTGGCATGGACTCTACTAATGTCTGAAGTAGTGCTGGAGGTAATTGACACCATCAATCCTGCAGGGCTGTCCATAAATCCGTAGGAGTAAGAGGGGGGTGGAGATCTCTTCTGAACAGCACGTTGCAAGGCATCCCAGATATGTTCAATAATGTTCATGTCTGGGGATTTTGGTGGCCAGCGGAAGTGTCTAAAGTCAGAAGAGTGTTCCTGGAGCAACTTTTTAGCAATTCTGGATGTGTGGGGTGTCGCATTGTCCTGCTGAAACTGTCCAAGTCCGTTGGAATGCACAATGGACATGAATGGGTGCAGGTGATCAGACAGGATGCTTACGTACCTATCACCTGTCAGAGTCATATCTAGACGTATCAGGGGTCCCATATCACGCCAACTGCACACGCCCCCATACCATCACAGAGCCTCCACCAGCTTGAACAGTCCCCTGTTGACATGTAGGGTCCATGGATTCATGAGGTTGTCTCCATACCCGTACACGTCCATCAGCTCGAAGCAATTGGAACCGAGACTCGTCAGACCAGGCAACGTGTTTCCAGTCCTCAACAGTCCAATGTCGGTGTTGTCGGGCCCAGGCGAGGCGTAAAGCTTTGTGTCGTGCAGTCATCAAGGGTACACGAGTGGGCCTTCGGCTCCGAAAGCCCATATCGATGATGTTTCGTTGAATGGTTCGCACGCTGACACTTGTTGATGGCCCAGCATTGAAATCTGCAGCAATTTGCGGAAGGGTTGCACGTCTGTCACGTTTAATGATTCTCGTCAGTCGCCGTTGGTCCCGTTCTTGCATGATCTTTTCCCGGCCGCAGCGATGTCGTAGATTTAATTTTTTATCGGATTCCCGATATTCACGGTACACTCGTGAAATGGTCGTACGTGAAAATCCAAATTTCATTACCTCGGAGATTCTATGTCCCATCTCTCGTCCGCCGACTATAACACCACGTTGAAACTCACTTAAATCTCGATAACCTGCCATTGTAGCAGCAGTAACCGATCTAACAACTATGCCAGACACTTGTTGTGTTATATAGGCGTTGCCGACTGCAGCGCCGTACTCTGATTGGTTCCATATCTTTTTATTTGTATACGCATGCCTGTACCAGTTTTTTTGGCTCTTCAGTTTATAGCTCATACCAAATTTTAAAACTTCCAATAGTGGTTTTAACAACACCTCGTTGTAACGAGATATTTTCATAGTTTACTGAATAAGACTATAACAAAATTTAATTAGTAATATACAAAAATCACTTGTGTGATATGAAAGCCTCTTACTTAAGCTGTTGATATTTATGTCTTCAATAATGTCCCAGAATCTTTCAACAATATCTTGCACAGTCTTCTTGCATTCACCCTACAAATAGAAATTCATTATGAATACATGCACTGAAACCAATAAAGTTAGTTCTCAACAGAACTATAGATTCATGGTGAGATGTATATATTTGATCATACTGCCCAAAATTTTTTTTTATAAAATATAATTTTACTATAATAATGCATCACAATTGATTGAACAAATTTGATTATCTATGTGTTTCAAAAATAATGTTGAAATAACAATAAATTAAAAAAATAATATATTTTCTTCAAGTTTTGCTCAGCAACACCTCGATTTTCAACTCACAAGCAACACTAATATGAAAAATTTTGCTTTGATTTTCATTGTACAAACATTTTTTACACTTACAGTTTCACAATAACCATGAATACAAGGGGTTCCATCCCGAAGTATTTCTGTTGGCTCAATAGGGCGGCATGTGGAATTCTGTGTTGGACGACAGCATCGCTTGCAAGCATCCTCCTCTTTGCATGATGAGAATGAAAAGAAAAAAAGAATGCTTTTTGAACACAGATACAAATAATCTGTAAGAGCACATGTATTTAAATACCATTACAATCATTATTAGTATTACAAAGTTTTCTTGATACAGTGAACCATGCAACAACAGTAAATCTCTCAATAACAATATTTTTTTAAAACTTGTTTGAAGGTGGCTTTCATCTAATGCTAAACTCCTCTCAATACAATTATATCCTTTACTACAATAAAAATCTTTCTATAATGTGGTATTTCTAAAACAGATTTTGAAACCTCTACAATGACATTTTTTAAACCTCGCTCAAAAAAAATTAATTTCAATATACTTTTAAACCAGCCATCTGTTTTTTTCATCGGAAAGTCTCAAATTGCATTGTATTTGTTACCAAAATATTGTGAAACCACCCAAATTGTTATTTTTACAATTGTAGTATTTTATTACAAACCAGAGGGGGTAGTAGTTCATAGTTTTATATTCTGTAGGCTAAAAAATTTTTCTGCGTTCCTTCCATTCTAGTTTTGCTTTGTGTATATATATTGCCTCATGGGGCAAACATTATTTTTGCTGCCCCAAACAACTTTAAAATTTGATAATTTTATGATGTTCTTTGTTCCCACCTAAAATTGCTGCCCTCCTAAATTTTGCCACCCGTGGCAGTTGCTACTCGGCCCCCCTCTAGTTCAGGCCCTGGCGTGACAGAGAACATGATAAGATTAAATTAATTAAACATTAAATGATAAGAATCAAAGGGATTTATATATAGAAACAATATCAGTAAATATAATTTCATTTTCTAAGAATAAAATGGGTTAAATGGCAAAAAATATTTCAACATGCTGGATCATGTTCTAAGAGTCTTGTGCAATATCTATAAAAAAAATAATTAGATTGCAAACGTTCATTCCACTCACCTCTATCACAAAGGCAAGAGTGAAGACCAAGAGTCTCACAAAATGGTACACATTCACCATCATGACATTTGCCTCTACATATAAAATAAAATTATCATTTTGTAGGTGATATTGTTCTATCATTTTTTAGTAAACTTTTTTAATTTAATGCTTCTAGTGACACACATACATATTATATAAATAATCTACATATATATAGTAATACCTTGACTTTCAAGGGGCCTATTTGCTATGGGTAATCAAAGTTGAAAATGAAGAATATTGGCTAAAAATGCATCAACTCATCTTGGCTGCCTTGAATGAGTCAAAGCCAATCGCATTGTTAGACCTCACTATATTTTATGTACTATATTATCTCCCTCGTGCTAGAAACATGAATGTGCAATGACCTTTGCAACAAAAGAATGTGGGAAATGACCTTTGCAACAAAAGAATGTGGGAAATGACATTTGAATGTTTAATACCCATGTTACTCTATGGAAGTTATTTTCCTAAAATATTTCGTAGCATGTGTTTTAGTAGAGATACACATTTAGGTTTCAGGCAAAACATAGCAAAATAAGGTATCCAAACAGATGATAAAAAGAAGTGAAAATTTTCACATTCATGTTTCTAGCATGGGAGGCAATATTTCTTGTAAAAGAAACTAATACAGTGGAAATCCTATAAAAGGATACCCTCAAAAACGAGAATTGCCTATATAATGATACTGTACTAGTTCCAACCAAAACACTTCTCGCAGTCTTCATATACCGGGTGGTCATAAAATAACTCTGCCAATATACAAGCCTTTGGATAATGAACGAATGCAAATAAAATTCATTGAGTGGGTAAATAGATATACATAGGGAAACAACATCAGTAAACCCAAAAAATATATATGAAGAGAACAATACAATAGAGAGAACATATGAAGTATGATTTGAAAGTATATTTGAGTTTACTGACGTTGTTTCCCTATGTATATCATCTCCCCCAAAAGGTAGTTTATATCTGGGTAAAATAGAATCGCCCATCCTCATGTTAAATGACAAACACCTGCCACGTCTCAGCAGTCAAATTATAACACTCTGGTTTTTTTTTTCTCAATTTATACTTTTTAATAACGCTTTTCTTTCTATCCTGCAGTGAGTTTGAGTATGAAAATATAGGTAATTTAACTTTTTGAAAACATTGATTTAAACTATTTTTTAAAAGAATAAAAGTTAATAATTACCAAAGTTATAAAAATTAATATTAATTATAATTAGTATATATTATATAGTTAGTATTATAATTATAATTTGTTAATTCAATAAAAATTACCAAATGTGATAAATACAAAGATTATAACAGGCAAAATATAACTTTATGTAACAATAATAAAAACCCAGCAATAGCAAATGTCTGTAAAATGTCTATACTAACATGACAGTACATTTGATTATTTTTTAAATTGCAAAAATTGGTATTTATACAAATACAAGGCAAAACAGGCAAAATGCCCAACAAGGTGGCTGAGAAAAAGATGCCCATAACAAATATGGATGTCATATTTCTAAAATACAGCAACCCAATCAAAAATGTAAAAATTAGTTGTAAATTTTATGATGCATTACTAATTGAGAGTAACTAATGGCTGAGACATTTTCTTTTAATTAGATGTAAAATTGTGAAAAGTGTTGAAAAAAAAAATGGATGAAAAATGAAAGCTTCCAGAATTGCTGTCTCTATTGAACGAACACAATAGCCAATAAAAAACAAACATTTTTTGACCCATGAATCATAGGGATATATAATCACCTTAAGATAAAATCCTTATACGAGTCATATATATACTGTTGTATTTTACACAAATTTCCCGGTAACATTGGGATAATAAATATAATGTATTGTAAAATTATATTTATATCATAATATAACAAAACTTAACTACAATGATACTCGATATAATGATAAACTCCCCCCCCCCCCTACAAAGATATTTTTTCAAGGCTTGTTTGGAAAAGCTTGTAGTTTAATATTAAACTATAGCCTTTTAATCTGATTCATTAGTATGACTCTCACAATACTAATATCATCGATGGGGCCAGCTGACGTTAATAAATGTTTAATAATGCAGCTGTTGTGGTCGAGTGGTGATAGTGACGGACTCGCATCATGAGGACCAGGGTTCAAACTATGGTTTCCAACTTTGAGGAGCAAATGTGAGCTGATCTCCCCATTGAAAAGTCTCACCACAGGGAGCAACAGGCCCACACAATGATACAATTATTCAATCATTACACTTCACTCATAGTTAAAAAAATTGATGGCAGCACTACATATAAGAAGCATTACACAGAAACAAACTTTGCATTAGGTTCACAACAAGTGTACATGTACATTCCAACATATACCAATTCGTTAGAGGTTCCACAGAGGAATATGAATGGATGCATGCATGGTTTAGTAGTAGCCTCTCAATATAATGGTACTCCCTCTATAGCAATATTTTTTCTTCGCAGAGTATCGTTATATTGAGGTTTTACTGTATATGCATGTTCATTCGTTGATTACCTTGGATGCATTTTACTGGTGAATCATTGATCCTAGACGCATAATTCTGGTTAGAAAGCATATCAAAATAATGTGTAAAAATCAGATACGTCATTTATGTTGCAAAAGGGTTCTATAGTTATTAAAATAAAAAATAACTTTTCATACAAATACAGAAGCCAAAACAGAAAAACTGCCCAACGAGGTGACTGAAAGAAATATGTCCATAAAAAATATGGATGTGAAATGTAACCAAAATACAGCAACCCAGTATGGTTGTCTTAATCAAAGTATAGATAGCTTCTTGATTTATCCACAATCGCCACAATCGATTATCACAAAGAATTAAGGAATCGCCCTGTATATTATATACATATTGACCCTCTCATGCTAGAAGCATGAATGTGCAAATTTTCACTTTTTTTTAATCAGCTGGTTAGATACCTTACTTTGCATTTAAGTTTTGCCTGAAATGTAAATGTGCATTCCTATTGAAACACGTTACCAGGGCCGGTTCTGGGCATTTTTTAAGTGTAAGCGAATAATATTTTGATGATAAAAAATAGCTCCTTTTCCATTTAGTTGACGCCCTAAAAAATTTCCCCCTTCATTTGGTGCCTTCTGTGGCCCCATAGTTTGCAGAATTCAAGATCCAGTCCTGCATGTTACAAAACATTTTAGGAAAATAATTTCCATAAAGTAACATGTGTAGAGTAAACATTCAAATGTTATTTACCACATTCTTGTTTTTCCAAGGACATTGCACATTCATGCTTCCAGCATGAAGGGGATGATAATATGAAACAAAAGCTGCAATCGATATGCACCAAATTACATTACTTTTATGTTTGTACAAGAAAATATCTCTTACTACACCAAATACATACATATATATTTTTCCAATAAATTTACAAGATTGTTATCTATTAAATATATGTGAATCTGACTTACCTGTCCAAACATGCTGTTCCATTTGGCTGCGGAAGAGATGGTGGGCAGTCCTGGGATTCACCAGTGAATTATTAAGAAAAATTAACAGTGACATACATGACATATACATGAACATACACTGTAGAATATGCTCAGAGTTACTGAAAATATATGAAATTCCCATTAAATTGATTGATGTTATGAATTTGCAGAATTTTCAAAATTAATTCAATTCTCCATCTTATACAATTGTTCTGATAAATTGAATGTGGTGACTCAGCATGCAGGTAACATTCACTATGTATGTAAAAAGTGCAGCACAGCGTGTTGTAAAAGTTTTCTGATTTTTATGTGTGCATAAGTATTACTGAGCATGCTCGATTTAGTGATAAGATATGTTGTTCTGATGTGGCAATCATTAAATCCAGGTTTCACTGAATTTGCATACAACCCATACTTAGTTTTTGGATACTATTATTAGGAATCAAAAACTCATATACAGTTTAACAACAGGTATAGCCACATTGCAGCAGCAAAATAAAGGATATGTGCAAAATGCTTCCCGTTTGCAAGCACTAGGCTGAGATTCTCTGCATATTACACCTCTATGAACAAGTTGACAGCCACGACAGCATGGTGCATTTTTGTCACTGAAAAAAAATATATATAAATAAATAAATGGGAATGAATAAAAAATTAAGATATTCCAATTTAAACTAATATGATATCAGTTTTAAGAACACACTTTGATACCACTCTGATATTAGGGACAATCAATAATGTCTCTGTAATGAGAATTCAGTTCTTTCTTAGTCACTATATTGAGAGCATATTTAATATGTATATGAATTAACAAATCTCAGGGGTGGGAAGTGACTAAGTCCATTTCGGAGCAGCTTTGGAGCAGCAAAATTCAGGATTTGGAGCAGCAAAATATAGGATTCAGAGCAGACATTTATAAATTGGAGCAGCGAAATTAACAATATTTTCGTTAACCCTCACCCCTTTTCAAAATAAAGCAACTGCATTTTTTTTTAATCAAACATCTTTTCATCAGCTTGTTTTTTGTTGTTTCAGGCTTTTGACACCTTGTTTGAAAGAGCGTCTGTCATAAAATTTTTCGCACCAGTCTTTAAAGATGATTTTTGCTTACTAGGGCACTATTTGCTGTCTGGAACAGCCGCCCTTCAAATGGGCTAAAATTTTTCTGTATAAGTTTTCAATTTTTTTTATACTTGAAAAGAAATTGTTGCAAAATGGGAGAGAATTTTGGAAGAATCAACATGATGTTTGGCGATTCAGCACTCATTATTCAGCAACATTGGAGATTTAACACTCGTTATTCAGCAACATTGGCGATTTAACGCTTATTATTCAGCAAAGTTTCTAAATTAGCAATTGGCGGACATGCGCTTTTTACTCCCGGAATGAAATTTTTTTTCATGAAACATCAGGATTTGACGCGATGACGATCGACTACAGTAATTTCTGCTGCTTCCAGTGGCGACTTTTTTTTTGAAAACGGAAACTGACTTGCATTTGCGCTTTAAAGCTGAAAGACCATTGCAAACCATCTTCAGTTGCACGATCACGGATAATATCGGGATTTGCGCTGGAAAGCCCGATTCAGGGGCAGATAGTTTGAATGAGGCGATAGTTCAAGTACAGTGGAATAAAACATGCTCTTCTCAGAAACAATAGTTTCGCGGCAAGCAGAAACAAAAAAATTTTGGCGTCCTTTCCGAAATTCCAGGCATACTGAGTCAAAATTCGCTATTTGGCGCAGAAAAATACGAAATTACACTATTGGAGCACGATGGCGCAAGATGTTAATTTTGGCGCAGTGCAGCACAATTGGCGCAGAGTTCCCACTCCTGAAATCTGCAAAATTAATAGTACAAGGTATCTATAATCGAAGTGCTTCTATGCTGAGAACTGTCTAAGCCATACTCATTCATCAGAAAGCTATGAAACTTTGGAAATGTCTCAATGAAAAAATGAAGAAGAAACAGAGGAAAAATATTAGTTTTGACTTTCATCACTAAAGGTTGTTCCCTCATGCAAATAGAAGCACAAATGCTAATTTTTGCAACTACAGTCGAATCCTGTTATAACGAACTCTAAGAGACCAGAGAAATCATTTTGTTATAACAAAATTTCATTATAAAGGAATTCCAGGTTTTTACATTGTTCCTGTGAAAACTTATATGGGGGATTAGAAAAGTGTTCATTACAATGAGATTTTTGCTATAGCGGTATTTGTTAAAACAGGATTCGACTCTATGGGGCCTATCTGCACAGGGTTTTTAGACATCTTCAGCCAAGCAGTTTCCATTCCCAGAATTTCACTAATGAATATGACTGAGTTTACAAGAACATGCTTTTTTTGTAAAACAGTTTTAAAAAAACCGTAATTCTGCACCAGAAGCTTTGCTGAGATATATTTTCCATATTTTAAAGGATTTCAAAATTTCTCCCTATCTTTTCAAGATGTTTTTAAAGTTTTGAAATTTCATAGTTTCCTGATGACCAATTAAGACAGCCCAGAATGAGGAAACTTCAATTACAGAAACCTATTGCAAACAAATAAAAAAATCTCTTAGTCATTCACATAAGAAATGAATGCTGTTCTGAGACCTTGAAAATACCTAAGAAATATCAAGAGGGTATTCAGTACTATATACCAATAACTAGTTCAAAAACTGAACTAGCCTTAGAGGTATATTTTCAACTATAAAAATGTTTGAAATGTGCTGGCATATATCATCTTGAAAGCTATTTATTAAAGTAGAAATAAATTATTTCAATTATTTTTAATGGATGCTTCTATTGAATAAATAAAATTAATAAATATTATTTAGCACAAATAATTTTATGTATGAGCCCTACTTTTCAGCAAAAAAAGGTGCTACAAATTTAATAAGTTATAACTTGGCTAGTTTTGTTTTTAACAGAATGGATCTTTTTTTTGGTTTTACATGTTTGGTTCATGAAGATTTTTCTGCTCGATATAATTTATAGAACCCAGAGATTGTGTAAAAATTTACATTTTGTAACTTTTCCAGAAAATAATATTTTGACTTGAACGACTGATATGATGTATGACAAAATTTGAAACATTTTTGTAATTGGAAGTAACCTTTAAGACTAATGGTTAAGGAATTAGCTATTAGACAATAAGAGTGGATACTGCATATAATATTAAAAAATAAATAAAAAATTAGCAAGTTATGCAACCACTCATCTGGATACTTTTAGCCTTTTAGTATAGGGATAACAAATAACTCTAAACCCAGATGACTGCTTAAAACTTAAAACATAAGGCTACATCATAGAAGCTAGGTGATAAAGTAAGGTACATACATGAAATAACAAAAATAAACAAACGCTGAACTTAATTGCCAAAATGAAATAAAATAATTAGCATTACCTACAAATAGCTCCTGGTTTCAATCGACAGTCACTATCACAACAGGGATTGTCTTCACTACCAATTAATCCAGCATCACATTCTTCTCCTTCCTCAACTAAAGAATTTCCACAGAAAGACTCTTCCGGTTCTGAAACAAAATAACCAGTGTCAATAACACTAACCATATGGAGAAAATGACTTGAAAAAAAACTTTCAAGATAAACACAGAACATTAATATTGGCAGCACTTAATTTTCAATTTGGAACTAAAATAATAATTTACTTAAAAATATAATTAATTCACAAACATTTAACATTTTACAAACCTGTCAATTTCCCTCAAGAATTTAAAAGTACATCAAATGATTAAACCAAAACAACATTACCTATGATTTAATAAACCTATTTATCACCACTTTGGTCAAAAAATATTCCAACTGAATTTCTCATATGATATCAAAGGTACCGGCTAGTTTTCAATCAAGAAGCGATCTAGGTACTTGATCTATCTATTGTTGAGAATATTGTTAGAGTATATTTTGTTTGTTTGAAAACTTAGGTTCCTCTTTATTTTCTTATACATATATATATAGTTTATGCTTTATAAATATAGTGAAATTCCTGTAGAACCATACCCTCTAAACTGAAGAGCCAAAAAAACTGGTACAGGCATGCGTATACAAATAAAGAGATATGGAACCAATCAAAGTACAGCGCTGCAGTCGGCAACACCTATATAACACAACAAGTGTCTGGCATAGTTGTTAGATCGGTTACTGCTGCTACAATGGCAGGTTAGCGAGATGTAAGTGAGTTTGAACGAGGTGTTATAGTCGGCACACGAGAGATGGGACATAGCATCTCTGAGGTAGCGATGAAATTTGGATTTTCACGTACAACTCGCCTGGGCCCAACAACACTGACATTGGACTGTTGAGGACTGGAAACACGTTGCCTGGTTTGATGAGTCTCGGTTCCAACTGCTTCGAGCTGATGGACATGTATGGGTATGGAGACAACCTCATGAATCCATGGACCCTACATGTCAACAGGGGGACTGTTCAAGCTGGTGGAGGCTCTGTGATGGTATGGGGCATGTGCAGTTGGTGTGATATGGGACCCTTGATACGTCTAGATACGACTCTGACAGGTGACAGGTACGTAACATCCTGTCTGATCACCTGCACCCATTCATGTCCATTGTGCATTCCGACAGACTGACAGACTTGGACAGTTTCAGCAGGACAATGCGACACCCCACACATCCAGAATTGCTACAAAGTTGCTCCAGGAACACTCTTCTGACTTTAGACACTTCCGCTGGCCACCAAAATCCCCAGACATGAACATTATTGAACATATCTGGGATGCCTTGCAACGTGCTGTTCAGAAGAGATCTCCACCCCCCTCTTACTCCTACGGATTTATGGACAGCCCTGCAGGATTCATGGTGTCAATCCCCTCCAGCACTACTTCAGACATTAGTCGAGTCCATGCCACGTCGTGTTGCGGCACTTCTGCGGGCTCGCGGGGCCCCTACACGATATTAGGCAGGTGTACCAGTTTTTTTGGCTCTTCAGTGTATAATGATAACCACCTATATATAACAATATTACTCTTCAGTCCCGACACAATTCCCATAGTTTCTTATTGTATTCCCATCTATAACTATAAATTCTACATAACAATAGTTTTCTCAGGTCCCTTAAATATATAAGGGGCGTTATATAAGAGTTTCACTGTATAATCCATAGACAGTCAGACACGCTTATAACAAATTTGAAGAAAGTCACAAAAAAATTTGATAAATACAACAATTTGATGTATCTGAGCTGTTTCAAAAAAGATTGTTATCCAGGATAAAAAGCAAAATTTACTTTAAAATTTATTTATTATATTCCTTTAAATTAACATATTTGTGCTAAATGTGAATTGAAACTGAATTAATTAATATATTTACGAATTGAGCCCGAATTCTATTTTTGAAACATATGACATCCATATTTTTATGGGCATCTTTTTATCAGCCACCTCGTTGGGCATTTTGCCTGTTGTGGCGTTGTATTTGTATTTGTATAAATATTCAAACCTGGAGTATCATTTGTACTTAAAACTCAGGTACTCGAGCGTAGTTTAATTTTTCAATAAAAAACTCCTACTATGGTAGTGCTCTTGAAAATAAATTTATGGAGTTGTGGAAGTGGTTCATGCCTTAAAGAAGTCCTATACTTTGATTGCAAGACAGGCGGGGGGGGGGGGGGGGGGGAAGGCGAAGATAATAAGATATGTTGCAGTAAAGTACAGGTGGTATTAATCTGTACATTGACATACATGGAGGGAGGCATTCCAAACTTCCCCCTACACGCCAAAATGACAGTGGTATTTTGAAGTCAAAAAATATAATTTCCCCCCTGCTCTTGAGAAAATCCTGCATATGCCTATGAATTTGTACACATGTTTTTATGCCACAACACTGATTTTTAGTAAAGTCTTTTGGGAAAAGAAAAACTTTAGGAAAATTAAAAAATTTCAGGCAAAGGCATCAGTAAAGTTCATTATGTCCAATTTTCATATTTTATGAGGTTTGATATATAGCTATATACAATAGCATTGTAAAACTTCATGCATTATATTCTGAGGCTCACTATAAGCCAGGTTCGCTGTAGGGTTAGATTAAATAAATATGTTTTTGTATCACCTGTAAGTCTATTAGAGATTTCAGTTGTTTTTCTTAAATAGCCTATGTAAGGATAGAAGAGTTGATCCACTTTGCCCAAGAATATTTAGAAGACACCAACGAATAAGGCAAATACACAAAAAATAATAAAAGTCCTAATGCATTTCAACACCAATGGGTGCCGTCTTCAGAGGAAAAATTTTAACCACTAGTTTCGCTGACCGAGTTTCCCATTTGGGTTGAATACCAAATCTTCAAGCTCGGTTGCTCAGCGGAAGAAGTACGTCTGTTCACTTCAAACGTCGTGGTCAGAATGAAACGACGGCACCCATTGGTGTTGAAATGCATTAGGACTTTTATTATTTCTTGTGTATTTGCCTTATTTGTTGGTGTCTTCTAAATAGCCTATGTAAGCATTTTTATTTCCACACTTATTCATTCTAATGGGTTTTTGATTTCGTATTGATGTCATTTTAATTATTATTGCTTCATTAATGATTTCTCCAAGATCATATGTAAAAATCATATGCAGTATACCACTAAACCACACATGCACCTCATCCCTATTCTTCTGCGGAACTTCTAACGAATCAAAGTTATTGAATTAATACATTCTGTTGGAATGTGCGTGTACATGTAGTGAACCTAACATGAAGTTTGCTTCTGTGTAATACTTGTTTTGTGTAGTGCTACTATCTGCCATCAATTTTTCGTAACTATGAGTGAAATGTAATGATTGAATAATTGTACCATTGTAGGCTTCTTGCACTCTGTGGTAAGACTTTTTAATAGGGACATTGGCTCACATTTGCACCTTGAAGTTGAAAACCACAGAAAACTAACTTAAGCCGACCACCACTGTGGCGATATGGTGGGGTATTATGCAGTATACTGCAGATTTATATCAAACCAGATTTCATTTCGTTTCTTTATTAGTTGTTATTGTTAGAGGTCATGAAAAACATTATCTGTACTCCATTAATCAGCATATGCATCTTATCTGATGCTTTTGAGGTCAATTTAATATGGTCAATACTACTCACTCGAAAAACACTTGCTTGCTTTAGCGAGAAGAACTGCTCTTACTGATCGAATACTGCATGGTGAGAATTTCTGTTAGAATAAAAATACACTTTATCTGAAATAGAATTAATTACACATTATTTAAAAACAAAGTGCAGTCAGGTCCCGATATAACGAACTATGATTCAATGAATTCCTTGATTCAACAAACTTTTCCTGAAATTATGGTCCTTTCTTGGCATGTGGGGAAAAACAAGGTTCAATGAAGATCACAAAACACATCCAAAAAACCAATCAATTAATATCAAGTGCTGAATGAATAAGTGAGAGAATCAGAATGAAATATTGGTTTTACACTGAAGCAAATGAGTTACCCAGAAATTTGAGAATGATAATGAAAATTTAGCATTTACTTATTGTTCTTATTTAATTATCATCAACCTAATACAAAATACTGATACTGTAATCTGAATATTTTTCTGCATGTTCAAAGTTTGGAGAAATATGCAGTAACTTTTGAAAAAACATTATGTTTTACAGTGCGATTCTTTGATAGTTCATTCTGCTTATTTCAATTTTACACATACGATCAAGAAATACAAAAATTTTACTTGTGTTTCTATTAAACTCATTGAACTCATCTAATCTACAAGTAACAGTAGTATGCTTAATATCTGGCATTTTTGATAAATTATGATTTTTGGTAGCAAAAGCAAACAAAGTTAGAAATATCTGAACACACTTCTGAAAGAATCCTAAAATACAGATAGCGGACAAGGTTACAATCAGCATATTTAATCAATTTCCAGATATTAGAGGATTCAGAAGAATTATAAAAAATCTGTGACTTGCATCCAGAATGCCAGAAAATATATATATTTCTGGCATGCCAGCTAATGGGGGAAATACAATAATTGGGACCAAAATTTAGGAAAAACACCTGTCTTTTCATAAAAATTACAATCAAACTGCCATTAATCCAGCACAACATTCTAAATAGTAGATTCCTGATAATTCGGCAGTGCGCTGTGCTAATCCCACCTGCCCAGTAGACCAGCATTTAAGGCAGGTTTTCTTCTAGCATTTGAGAGAAAAAACATGTCATTGTGCAGAAGTTCATATTATTTAAATGGGCTTTTTCAATTGACTTCCAGTAATCCGACACACCCTGGTCTAATATGCACCAGATTATAGCAAAAGTCTACTGCATATATATTTTATATCTGCACAAATGAACATGCATTTACACAGAACCGATATTATATTTTTACAGAAGTTTATTTTTGGTGGCGACACTATTGTTTTCAAATGTATATAAATACCGTATATACTCGTGTATAAGCCGATTCGTATATAAGCCGACCCCCACACTTCAGGACCACCAAAACAGCAATAAATTGAAAACCCGTGTATAAGCCGACCCCAAAAAATTCCTTGCATTTTAGAGAAAAAAATTACTATATTTTCATGTAAAAAATGAATAGCTTGCGGAAATTTACAATAGAAAATGATTCAAACTTTTTAATCCGTTTCTTTCAAGTCTCCAAGGTCATGGTAACAGGGCCGTTTTAAGAGCATCATGGGGGCCTCGGGCCAAGTGATTTTTCTGAGGCCCTACCTGGAAAATTCTCAAAAAATTCAAATACTTCTTGTTTTTCTGAGGCCCCTCTTTTCTTAAGGCCCACGGGCCATGCCCGGGTGAGCCCATGCGTTAAGACGGCACTGCATGGTAATCCATCAGATCATCATAGGGGTTGCGGCATCTTCGCTTTTATCTTCATCTGGGCTGTCATTGCCATTGTCACTTTCAAAGAGGATATTATCAGTTCCGTCCATCTCATTGCTGATGCAACACTTTTTGAAGGATCGGATGATAATTTCGGCGGAAACACAATTCTACGCCTCTAGATGGCTCCCTAAATCAATGTAAGGTTTCTTCAAGGCACCACTCTTTGTAGTTTCTTTATCATTGGAACTCATCCATTCGATCCACAAATTCCTCAAATAGTCTTTGAGAGGCTTGTTGATGGCCTAAAGGAATCTAAAGGCTGTACAATCAACGTTAGACACCACCAGCCAATGATGTTTTCGATTTCTTTGCCTCGGCTTAGACATTATCAGTTCTGTGGGGTTTCAACATATCCTATACCAATAATGCTACAAAAATGACTACTGATTGCGGGAGTCGATATTTTATCATCAAAAACTGACCCGAGTATAAGCCGACCCCCCCCCTCGGGGAGAGAATTTTTCCACAAAAAAACTCGGCTTATATACGGTACTCATGCTGTGATTCCATGACTGCCTTCTTTTTTTCGCCATACCTGCAATACCTTATCTAGTCAGTCACACTGTAGGCAGTGCTACGTCACGTCAATAATGTTAATTTTTGTTTTTAATTGAATAATTATGATTTTAACCAAGTAATTAATGATTTTAACCAAGTAATTAATGATTTTAACCAAGTAATTAATGATTTTAACCAAGTAATTAATGATTTTAATCAAGTAATAAAGTGTTTAAGTTTGCATGAATTTTGAATAGGCCTTCAGTTTTTTTAAGCAGTCTAGTTCATATTTTATCAAGCTTGGTACCAATTAGATAAATATAAAAATTCATTCTGGTTTACAAAAATATTTGGGAATAATAAACCGGTTGGGGTCTCCCAAATTAAGTGGTGATTCCCTGCTTAAGTGTTATGAGATGAATTTTGAAGCTTTGAATGTTTTCATAACACCTTGGTTTTGGAGACAAGAATTTATTTTTTTTAGACTGGCAAAAACGTTAGACCATAGGTAAAAAAAAAATTATCATATGATCTGTCTGTAAAAATGGCAGGTAGCACACAAGCCTTGGGATTTCATTTCTGAATCCCATCAGTTTTCATATTTAACAGCTCTAACTCCATCTTATACTGTAGCCTGTAAAAAACTCATATACACTGCTGGCCACCGTAAATGCAACACCCTGAAGGAAGCATGCAAATAATATGAAATTTAAAACATGCATTAGCGGAGGTGAGATATGCAAATGATTAGAATTTCAGCGCAGACGCACATCACGCGCGCCTGTGGCGCCACTTCAAAGCGCTATTTAAGGCTTGGAGATTTCGACGATTTGAAGTACGGCAATTATGTTTTTCTTGTGGGTTTTTCAAAAAAACGATCAATTATGCCTCGTAGAAAACAGCGATCATCTTTTGATCAAGTATCCGAGTTCGACAGAGGAAGGATAGTGGCCTACCAAGATTGTTGATTATCTTTCAGGGAAATTGGTAGTCGTGTTGGACGAAACCAAACAACTGTAATGCGGATATGTGATCGTTGGATGCAGGAGGGTACGACGGACCGACGTGTTCGATCGCATCCACCTCAGTGCACCACTTCACGTGATGACAGGCGTATTGTGCGTATGGCAGTGACGGATCGCTCAGCCACATCACGAACCATAGCACAGCACATTCAGTCTGTACCGTATCATGCAGTGTCTGCGCGTACCATTCGACGCCGTTTACAGCAGAGTGGTCTGTCCGCAAGACGTCCATTGCTTCGTCTACCCTTGACGCAGAACCACAGACGTCTCCGCCGCCAATGGTGCGATGAAAGAAGGATGTGGACGGCACAATGGAATGAAATTGTCTTTACTGACGAGTCACGCTTCTGTCTGCAACACCACGATGGTCGGATTCGAGTCTGGAGACACCGTGGAGAGAGGATGCTGAACAGCTGCGTTATGCACCGCCACACTGGTCCTGCACCAGGTATTATGGTATGGGGCGGTATTGGATATCACTCTCGCACTCCTCTAGTACGCATTGCCGGTACTTTAAAAAGCCAGCGCTACATCTCCGAGGTGTTGGAGCCAGTTGTCCTTCCTTACCTTCAGGGCTTGCCCACAGCCATATTTCAACAGGATAATGCACGACCACACGTGGCACGCATTGTCCAAAGGTTCTTCGTCAATCGCCAGATTGAATTGCTTCCCTGGCCAGCTCGCTCTCCGGATCTTCCGCCGATGGAAAACATGTGGTCCATGGTTGCTCAACGATTGACCCAGATTACATCCTCAGCTGCCACACCAGATCAACTTTGGCAACGCGTGGAAGCTGCTTGGTCTGCTGTACCCCAAGAACACATCCAAAGTCTCTTTGAATAAATGCCGAGGCGTGTGGCAGCGGTGATCTCCAACAATGGCGGCTACTCTGGCTACTGATTTTGGCAGGAACCACACTTCACAGAAGTCTATAAATTTAATCATTTGATGCTTGGTCAACATGTTATCTACAAAATAAATATTGTTGCGATATCTCTTGTCTTTCTTGGTGTTGCAATTTGGGTGGCCAGCAGTGTATTTTTGTTACATATGGTATTCTAATAGACTGAATAATTCTGCGTTTGTTCTTAATTGATAATTGCTACTATTTCAGCAATAACCCTGTGATTATACTTGAGTTTCAGGAAAACACATTTCCACAGAAAATTGCATAATTCTGAGATCACATATGTCAGGTTATTACTGTATGTCCACAAGTCACATGCTTTGAATAATTTTGTGAAATTCAGACATGTTCCAATGCCATATGCCAAAAAACTGCAGAAACTTTTCAGATAAAGTACAGTAAAACCTTGATAAGTCGTCACCTCATGTTATCGAAAAATTATGACGGCTTAAGCGGAGTGATGACTTGAGCGAAGTGTCATTAGTTTCAATGTGCAGTATTGAGAAAATCATATAAATTTAAAATAATAACATTTATTAAAATATGAATCAAATTTGCAATATTAATAAAATTTATAGATTGCAAATTAAAAAAATAATAGAAATTATTTTACCTTTTTTGAGCTCTTATTAACTTAACTTGCTATGGTAAAATATATACTGATACACTTTGATTTATATTAGTAATTTTTAATTTGGACTAATCAGAGCAACTGTAAGGATAGTTAGCTTTTTTTCACAACAGAATTATTGCAGATTAATTTTACAAATAGGTACATGAAATTTATAATTTTAATGTTTTAGTTCTTCATCAGTAGTTCATGATACAACTACAAGGTAATCTTGAACACAGGATCCATTTTTGTCTTGGGGAGGGGCATGGGCAGAAAAATAAACATTAGAAGACCTTAGCTTTGGAAAGAATGTCTGGTTTTTAAACAAAGATATTTTGTTTAAATTTGAAGCCAAAAATTAATGAAGGCCCATGCAGAAATCAGGTCTAGCTCGAACAGTCCCTTACGTTTCAAAAACCTTGATCCACAAATGAACTTCCCAGCGTAACTTTGGTTACTTAAACTGTTCCGTTTTGGTACATAAGGCTTTTATGGTGACTTTTAAGCATATGACAATGCTGTTAACAAGGTATTTTTTTAAAGGAAGACATAAAAATAATCTGTTCCTCTCTCTGAAACTTTTCCATAGTGACGAGTTAACCAAAATTAGCGACGAGTGAATGAGGGTTTAATAACGTTGTTGTCTATGAAAGCTGGAAGGGCCTACAGAAAAACGACTTATTAGGGTGACGAGTTAACCAGGTTTTACTTCATAATATATACAAATAACAACTTAAAATGTAAAAAAATCCTTAACCTATCAATACTTGCCTTGTTATTTGGATCATAACCACTAACTGAATAGGTGTACATGAGGAATGAACCTCCATGGCGTCCATCTGGGGAACATTCTGCAAAGTCTGGATCATGTTCACTACCCCAATTATGACCTAAAATGAAGAGTGCGTGGATCACACACACACAGAGTTAATATTTTTTTCAATACATTATGCAGAGAAAAATGAATTTTTTTTTAAACAGAGTTTGTAAAAACACAAAAACAAATTTTTCCACATTATGAGCAATATTTTTTGTCCTAAAATAAACAGGATTTTCAGAGTAATTACAGGTATCCTTTGCTTCACAAAATTTGGTTACAACGCTATTTTGAAAAATTAATTTAAGAAATTGCAACCTGCAGTTTGGCTCAAAGTTGAATTTGCAAAAATTCATTTTAAAGATAAAAATCAGATATGACATTGTTAAATTGACAAAATCTGTTGGATTTGAGGATATAGATGAGACAAATCATGGGCCAAAATATAAGGGGGGAAGAAGAAGCAATGCCACCCAAAAATCAAAGATACATACAGGCGACCTATTTATACAGTAAAACTTGTCTTTAACAAAACCTGTATTGAGCAGAAACCTGTTTTCAATGTGAAAAAAACCTTGGTCCAATGATTTCAATGCCAAAATACATACTAAAGAACCTGGATTAAACGGCACCTATCTAACGCAGAAACAGAAAGGAAAATTGTACCTTCTTAACGGAAAATTTCCCACAAACACTACGAGTGTTTTGTAAAAAATAGACCAAGATATCATACAAAATGCTAAAGTGCTCAACCAAAATTTTTTATATAATCTTTGCTTGCCAATGTGAGTTCTACATTATCCGCTCCTACATAAGCAAGAACCGTTTCCATACTTAATGTTGTAATTTTAATAAGCCATATGTAGTAAAGCAGTTACTTCTTGAAACTGTAACAAAACTTTTTGCAAGTTTTCTTTTCTACAGGATAGATCAGTGTACGGGTTGGATTTCTAAATGATATGCAATACTCAAAAAATTGCATGCAAGCTGCTTTCTGTGATCACAGTGCTGAGGATTACATAAACATAGACAACAATGTATAGATTGAACTTGACATCACAGATATTGACACTCTTATTGAAAATTTTAGAAAAAGTTAAAAAGATGAAGATGAGATAAATGTTGTCATTTCGGAAGAACACAGTGTAGGTTTAAGTCTTATGTAGATGCTGTCAAAACCTTGAAAGAACTGCTTCATTTTTCTTTACAGCATAACGACTTGGACATGTTTAGTATGATTTTTAAAGCAATACTCTTTACTGAAAATCAGGCAGCAAAGGGTGTAAACTGCATACATGAAAACTCTTATTAACAACTGGGAAAAATTTACTTATTTACAGAGTACGGTTTCTAATTTTTTACTTGCTATTCGGTAATGCAAATAGTTAATTTATGTAATGTACTACATGCACTGTAATGTTAAAGTAAGTGTGTATTAATTTTTATAAATAATGTAACATATCAAGTGATAAATATTTAATAAATATAATTACAGAGTAAATAATATACATTACATTATCTATTTTATCAATTTTTAAATTATTTACTTGAGTTTCAATTTATTTTTATTTTATTACGAGATTGTTACATAATTTTACACATTGTGTCAATTGAAACTTTATTAAGCGGAAACCTGTGTTCAACATAAAAAAATCTTGGTCCCTTGCTATTCTGTTAAAGACAGGTTTTACTGTGTGTGTGTGTATATATATATACAGGGTGATTATAAAAAAACTATCCCGACATATGGGCCCCTAACTATCATACCATTCACAGAAACTGAATGAAATTTTGGCATAAGGTATTTTTAGGTATGCGCTCAAGAATGATATGGAAAACAACAGTGTCACACAAACAGTTATGGTTACAGTGAGAAAATTTCGAAAATATCAAACGGCAACACCAAGTTTTTTGTATTGGAATGCGATCTTCATACTGAAAAACACTAAATAGCGTTGGAATGGCACCTGTAGCCCCGGAGCTAGGCAAGGAAAAAGTAAAAAGGACTTTGCCGTCCACCAGAGCATTAATGTTCGTTTCATTCGTCACACTGTTTCTTCAGCTGAGATCCCAGCCTGATTAGTCTTCCACAAAACGAGAAGAAGAAACCAAGAAATGCAAATTTCGGATTCTACGTAAGACACAGTCATGACTGACGTCATCACATTAGGTGAAAGAAAAGGCACTGCGAAATGCGAGCCACGTGTGTTGCTTTCTGCCATTCCGAACAAGATGCCGCTTTCAGGAAAAGAACATGGGGAAATCGTAAAGATTTATTACCTGAATGGACAAAATGCCGCAGAGACATTGCGTGTACATGTGATCGACCTCGGTCTGGACGACCTTTGGTTCCCGTGGAAGCTGTTGCAGAAGTTCATCAGACGATAAGCACAGTTCGTCCCGCAAGTGCACGCAGTGTTTCACGTGTTCTGAATCTGCCGAATTCAACTGTCCGCAAGATTCTGCACGCTGTTCTAAACATGTTTCAGTATCGATTCCAGCGTGTCCAGATGTTGGAAGCGGGAGACTATCAATTACGGCTGGATTTTGCGAATCAATTCCTTATCCAGTACGATGAAGATAGCAGCTGGCCTTTACGCATTCTGTGGACAGATGAGGCGCATTTCTCGTCAACTGGTAACGTGAATTCGAAAAATTGTGTGCACTGGGCAGACAATAATCCACATGATGTGCTTGCACGTCCATTACACGAGGAAAAAGTGACTGTGTGGTGTGGTATAACAAGTACGTTGATCCTCGGCCCTTACTTTTTTGAAGAGGTTACTGCCGGTGATCTGCAAACATGTACAGTAACGAGTGCTCGCTATCTGGACATGTTAACTCGTTACGCGATTCCCGCATTGCAACAGCAACATGCTCTATCTGAAGTTGTGTGGATGCAAGATGGCGCTCCTCCACATGTAGGGTCTTCAGTCACACGTGTCTTAAGTCAACAGTTTGGTGACAGAGTTATCTCCCGTTATTTCCCGTTTCCGTGGCCACCAAGGTCTCCTGATCTCACACCAATGGATTTCTGGCTGTGGGGATATCTGAAATCCAAAGTGTATCAGTTTCGTCCGCAAACTGCATCTGATTTGAAAGATGCCATCAGAACTGCGATTCAAGAGATCCCTATTGCCATGGTACATGCTGCAGTGCTATCCACTATCTGCCGCATGCAAAGTGTCATCGTGTGTGAAGGAGGTCATGTGGAAAATTTGTGAAACACAATAAAATGCTTTATTTTATGCTGCTTCTCTGTCCT
This sequence comes from Pholcus phalangioides, assembly GCF_987345545.1. Taxonomy (NCBI): domain Eukaryota; kingdom Metazoa; phylum Arthropoda; class Arachnida; order Araneae; family Pholcidae; genus Pholcus; species Pholcus phalangioides. The sequence continues at coordinate 21,500,456 of NW_028301625.1, forward strand.
TATTGGTTGTCCTCACTTTTAGCCTATCTACCGCCGGTGATTTTCATGCTACAGTTGCCGTTCGAACGCTATTTAGGGTTTTTCACAATGGAGATCACATTCCAATACAAAAAACTTGGTGTTGCCATTTGATATTTTCGAAATTTTCTCACTGTAACCGTAACTGTTAGAGTGACACTGTTGTTTTCCATATCATTCTTGAGCGCATACATCAAAATACCTTATGCCAAAATTTCATTCAGTTTCTGTGAATGGTATGATAGTTAGGGGCCCATATGTCGGGAAAGTTTATTTTATAATCACCCCGTGTATATATATGTATTTACATCATCATGCCTGTTCAGGCCTACAAATATTCTAAGCCTATAAAGACAAATAAGGATGAAATACTCAAATTAACCACAACTGGCTCAGCAATATGTTTTGGTACCACAACAATTCCATTAGAATTTTAATAAAAAATAACAGTCCTAATGACACTAGAATTATTGTAATATGTGTCAGGAATATCCAGAATTCCCTGGCTTTGTTACCAAAGTTCTCATAGAGAGAGACGAGGAATAGTGCTTTTCGGCTGAATCAGGATGGTTTCATTGAAAAGTTATCAGATTCACATATCAGGCTCTTCGGGAAAGAAAAGTTATGTTTATGATAAAAATTAAGTTGTTGTTTAATGCATTCATATAAAGAAAAATTAAAGAGATTTATTTATAAGTTCTAATGATTATGCTTTTATTAAAAATTATTATTTTTAGTTCATTTAGGCGGCTGATGACCGAGTTTATTTTTCATCCATCTAAAGAAACTTTCCCTATTCCTATATCTTACCCATGTTATATTCAACTCGCTTTATGCCATTTTGTTGTAGAACCGCTCAAGCGAGGGATACCTGTATTGGTATTAGATAAATACAAATACACTGTCTAAATGCACAACAGGCATATTGCCCAACAAGGTGGCTGGAAAAAAATTGAAAAAAGATTAGAAAAATGTATAGGAAATATGGTATCATGGAATAGTCTTATAATATAGAATATTAGATTTACTCTGCCCTCAGGTATAGCTGCCAAGTGGATCAGTGATAAACTACTTCAAAATGTCCCAATGATAATCTGCAGTCAGTATCGCTCAATTGTCACAGATTACTTTTTTACCTTCGCAAATGTTAAATTAAATGTAAACAAAAATAAAATTTTGGAAATACCCCAAAAATAATTTTAAATTGACAGATAAAAATGGGGTGTACCATAGGGTGTATATGTTTAAAGAATAGAAGTCTAAAATTTCTTTATAATTGAAGTACAGCCAGACTGGCTAATCATAAAGTCAGAAAAACAGCAAAACTGTTCAGTGTACATGAACTTTGTTATATCCATACCCAAGGCTGGTGTGGAGGGGGGGGGGGTCCCAAATGTGAGAAAATATCTACAAGACTGCAAAGAAATTTGTATTTGAAAACCAGTCAAGAATTCATGGTAGCCATACTTTGCTGAAATCTTATAAGCAATCAAAATAACATAGATAAGCAATACCAAACTAATGGTTCATGCAAAAACTTTGTTATATGTGAGAATTTGGAATATCCGTGTTCATTATCAGCAAGCCTGACTGTATTTTTATATTTTTTTATTATTGAAGGCATGATTATTTGAGGAGTAAAATGGCAGCCTTCTTTTCTCTTTGTGTAACCAACTTGTTTCCCTTAAACTACAGTTTCCAATAATGAAAAAAGAATATAAAGCATAATGCTGCTAATGAATGTTTTAATTCACATATATGCACTCTCTCACATAACACAGCAGCATTGTGAGATGAATTTTCACACAATCATCCGAATTACTTTCTTTAGAACTTAATTAATTTATATCCACTCCAGAGTCACTTTCTAGATATACCAGTTTCTCATCCAGAAAGCTTTTGACCCATTTTATGCAAAATGAAAGATTTAGCTAAGAAAAAATGTATTGCAAAAAAATTAGTCTAGGCTTAATGTTTACAGTGCATGCATTTTTTACATGCAAGATTCTTAACATCAAATTGAATGGTCTGGACTTTCTACGAACTTATCTTTTCTATGTGCATCTACACAGAAATGAGCTGACTAAAGGGTCATTCCACGGGACCAACATAACATTCACAGTCAAAATGAGCTGTTTTTCGGTTGTAAATAATGGAATTTTATAAAAAGATAATTTTAAATGTTATAAAACTTGTGCACCACCTTAAGAAATGGTATAAAAATTGTTAAATGCATAATTTTTACACAATCTATAAAATTTTTTTCATAAATAGTGGCTGTGACCAATGTAACAGCTTTTATACTCCCTTAAAAACACACTTTGTTTCTTTCAGCAATTCCTCTGAATCTACATGTTTTCAAGTCCCCCATTTTTTCACAATATAACTTTCAAGTGTTGAATTTAATATAATATACCTGCCAAAGCATCAAATCAAGTAACTTTAAAAAAAAAATTATTTGTGCTCAAGTGCATGTGACCAACATAACTTGCAAAATTGTAATATAAAAAGCACATGTAAGCAGAGTATATGGAAGCCAACATTTTTTTATTCCATGCATTCTTCTTCATTCTTTTTCAAACGTAACTTGTGAAATTGTAATATAAAAAGCGCAAGTAAGCAGAGTATATAGAAACCAAATTCTTTGTATTTGCAAAGTATTGCTTATAAGTTGATGTTTTTTGCAAATGGAATAACGTTTCCTGTGTTTTTGAACATGCTTACAAGCATGTTGGCAACTTTAGATATTGAATGGACAGATTTAATTCCATTTAGTGGATTCGTGCCCCTAAACAGTTTTTCCATTTCTGCCATTCTACTATTAATGATATCTGTGGGGATATATATGCATTTGATGTTCAGACTACTTTGGTCCACTTCTTTGAAGAATTCACGTGCATCAGCAAAATGAATTGTACCTTGTAAAACCTTTTACCAAACATGGTGCTTCAGAACCGCCCCAATGTCATAGTGAGGACCTTTTCCATGGTTAGATGCCCATTTTGAAGTTTATCTCAGAATTTGGTAGCTTTTTTTTGTTACAGAGCTTCATAGTGTTTCAAAAAACTTATCTTTAAATTTTGGGCAGAACCGGGAATCAATTAAGCAACTTTCTATACAAACCTATAAGAAATCATATTTCAGCTAATAAATGTGATTCTAGAATGAATTGTAAGTGATGCATGTAAGTCACATAAAAAAACGAAAATTATTTTTTTCGCAAATAACATAGCATGAACCCATGCCAGTGGCATGGTAAAACAAGTAAGTCACTAAAATAAATAATGTAGTTTCTGCAGCTCTCCAAAGATGGCATTAGCAATGAGTGTTTATGACTTTGCTGCTGAGACTTTGGATTGTCCTGTAAAATTTGATTTTTGTGACTTACATGCTTTTCCACATGTCAACGCAACAATTACCTATGCTAGCCGAGGTATCACTGTATATGCTTTCCTTTAAAATTGTGATTGTTTGACTTGAATAAAATGAGGACATACACTTAATATCAATTTTAAATATAAAATGCATAAATATATATTACATTAAAACTACTTGTGATTACTGTTATTTTATTTATTTATTTTTTCATTTCTGGAAACTTAACCATGGTCTTTAGTTGACTAATGGAACCATGGAAAATCCTCTTCCTTCTCCTCACCATTACTCTATATCAGTGGTTCCCAACCTTTCATGTTTCAAGTACCCCCCGGAAATGTATAGGAGGCACCTTGAAATACCTAGTAGGCTTTCATATCCTCAGAAATATGTTGGAGGTTTGTGTATATTTTGCTATAACAATTGTTTTGCATTTCTTTTATTGTGCTTTACTCATCTATTGCTGATTATTTTTTTTGTATACCCATGAATGGTACATTTATTTATTTATTTACACATCACATAACTCCAGGGTTATATGCACTACAGGTTGGGAAGCACTTCCCTAGATAATCAAGTGTTTACTGTATAGTATTAGTCAGAATGTGTGGCTTTATCTGCAAAAAGTTCAAGCAACATCAGTGACATTAAGCAGTTTTTTAAAAATGTTTATGATAACATGACTCGTATGAAAATTTAAAGTTCTATTCCAAAAACTTGACCAATGCTGGTTGATATAAAAAAATGAATGTACTCTATCCTACAAGCAAATACTTACATATTCTGTGCAAACAGAAATTAATTAATTAAAAACTAGCAATAAAATATAATCTTTAACCAAATTCTGGAATGTCATGACTCAACCTGCTATAATGTAAAACATGTATGATACATAATATGTGAGTCGTCCAGTTGCAAAACTTGTAAAGTGCCATCCAGATTTTTTTTTACAGAAAGTGAAAAAAAATGTTTGTAGAGAGTTTATTTTTAGAGTTAGCCGTTTGTTAAAATGTTAATGTTATGCCATTAAAATTTTGAATTTCTAGCAGTCAACTCAAAAAATACACTGGTTCTTTTTCACTTTCTGCAAAAAATCTGGATTACACTTAGAGTTTTGCAACTGGATGACTTATATATATCATCACATAAACTTGCAAGCATCAGAGCATAGAATGCTCAAGTTAGAAAGCTAAATTTTACTGTATGCCAGAGGTTCTTTTTGAGCATCTTTGAGGTTTAATATTTGCGTAAAAAAATTTAATACCATGGAAATGCTAAAACAGTTTTGCCTATACTTTCATTAAATTTACTACATGCTGAAGTTTTAAGAAAGAAAATTTAACTATTTAGAAATCGCAAGCACAAAATAATCTCTCACTACACATTTACATTTCACTGATTCACGAGGACTTATCTAGATTTAGTATTAGTGGTGATCAGCAATTTTCAATCTGTTTTTAATGCATATTACAAAGTGCTGGATCATAGAGACTCTGTCTGTAGTAGTCACATGTTAAAAGATTTCGCTCAAGCATTTTCTTAGTAATACACTACTCACCAAATCTTAATATATGATAATAAATTTACACTTACCAAATTCTGATCCAGAGAAAATCACAGGAGCAAGTTGCAATTGAAAAAAAATATGTATTAGTTTACATGATATACAACAATAAAATCAAATTATATATTTAACATACAAATGACAATTTCACTACTCTCGAATGATGAAATATATACAGTAGACTCTCGATAATCTGGCCGTGAGCTAATCCGGCCCATCCAGTAATTCAGCATTTTTTAGGTGGGTTTTCTTCGAACATAGAAGAGGAAAACATGTCATTGTATGTCTGTGCACAGAAGTTTATATTATGTAAATAGGCTTTTTCAATTAACTTCCAGTAACCTGTCAATTTCAATAATCTGGCACACCCTGGCCTAATATGTGCCGTATTAGTGAGAGTCTACTGTCAATTTCGATAATCCGGCACACCCTGGCCTGATATCTGCCGGATATTTTAGTGAGAGTCTACTGTATATTCTCATTAACTTAGACATTAACTGTTTTGCGGTGTTTCTGTCTTCCTACGGATCCTATTACAGTATAGCAATGAAATACAACAGCAATAATGGCAATGTTGGGTTCACTGCTTTCTTGGCAAATTTGGTGAATGAAGCTAAAGATCGAATAAATTCTAGACATGCAGGTAGAAATTTGCGACACATCAAATGGCATGAAAAACATTTTTTTTTTTAACTTACTGAGAACTTTCAGAATATTTTTTGCCATAATGAATCTGAATTACACACACTAGCAAGATTTCATTGCATTTATATTTTCGTCTCATTTTTTTAAATTTTTTTTTAAGCCACCGTGTTGGGTAATTTCTCTGTTGTGGCTTTAAAAATTGTATTTGTATTAGAAAAATGCTTAGATGTCAGAGAAACCTAGTAAATAGAAACAGATGTTCCATAAGTAGCATTTACAGCATATAATTCAAGACATATACCACTAATCACAATTTTAATTCTTCAAATGGATAGCTTAAAAGATTCTTACGAAACCAATCTGTTGTTAAACTGAACTGCAACAAATATTATGGGTAAAACTTTCTAACAAATGCAAAGGCAGAAAATTCTACCTTTTCAAATACAAAGGTCACAACAGACAAAATGCCCAATGATGTGGCTGAAAAAAGATGCCCATAAAAAAATTGCCATTATATTTATTTATTTATTTATACAATATTGTTTGGCCGAGGCCTACACAAGAGGATGCGGAATTATATATGGCAAAAGTGTCGATTGATGGTACGAGAAAAGTCAGAAATCGTAGTGCAATCTACAATATTTGATGGTAGGTTGTTCCAGTCGATAATAGTTCTTGGGAAAAAGCTAAATTTGTGACAATCTGAAGAGGCAAAGATGGGCTGTAATTTTTTGGAATGATTGAGTCTAACAGAGAAATGTGAAGGTTGGATTAGAATATTGGATGTGTCAATATTAAAAACCCCATGGAGGAGTTTGTAAAGAAAAGTTAAATGAGAGATAAGTCGAAGAGAGGAGAGTGGTTGGATATTGAGTTGTCGCTTGAGTTCCGTTATAGAGACATGTGAAGACCAACAGTTGAAAATGAAACGAGTGGACTTATTTTGGATAGATTCTAATTTGTCCATGTTGGTTTGGGTGTGGGGGTCCCAGGCTTCACAGGCATAGGAGAGGGCAGGGAGAATATATGTTTGGTAGCACAAGTGACGAACATGACCAGTGGAGTATTTTAGGCTACGGCGCAGGAAAAACAGTTTTTGGAGACATTTATTAAAGATATAATTAACGTGAAGGTTCCAGCGGAGATCGGAAGAGATTATAATGCCCAGGTATTTATATTGGGAAACCTCAGAGATCAAAGAGTCGTTTATAGAATAGGGGAATTCGTGAGGGATTCTTTTACGGGTCACTTTCATAAAAACAGTTTTTGAGAAATTGAGGGGTAATTCCCAGGTTGAGCACCATTTGGAAATAATATTAAGGTTGTGTTGGAGAGATTCTTGGTCAGAAAGATTGGACATTGTTTTATAGATGACACAGTCATCAGCGAAGAGTCTAATGCGGCAGTTTATGGAGTCGGGTAGATCATTTATGTAAATTAAAAAAATAATAATTCATAATATTTATGAATATGGTAATAAGCTCATACCATGTGCAGTAACTAAGTCTGCCTCTCTTGTAATAACTCTCTGGCCATAATGATTTCTTGAAGTACTCAGCCCAGAATTCAGATACAATGTGAAACCATTTTTCACATATCCTGAAAGACAAATTTGAAAAAAACAAACAAAAAAAACCTACTCTTTATTGATATAGTCAACCAATATCAAAGTAATATATTAATTTGTATATTATTGTTTTCAAACAATTACACTAATAAATTGAACTGAACTAACTATTAATGACTTAACACTGATATTTCTCCTAAGCTGGACATGTGCTGGGCAACGCATGGCTAAAGTGCTTTCACGCACACACAGGGCTTTCAAAATGTGCAGAAATAATTTAATACACTATATATATGTAAGCATGCTATTCGGACATTCTATGCCAAGGGTGGCCAATGTTTTTCCAAACTGTGACACAATCAAGATTATTTCCGATGTGCTTGCCACTCTAAAAATGTTAACTTGCACACCATACATCCAGTTTTTATGGGGCATGAGCATTGTCTATGGCTATTTGATCTAGCTAGCTACTGTGCCAAAAGATGAAAAACCGAACAGAAAAGCTTAGAATAAAAAGTCATAATTAGTATTTTAAGGGGGGCCTACCATACTAAATATGGGTTTGGCCGTTTACAAGACCATCATTCATAAGAAAAGGATTGTTTAAAAGTTGGAGAGAATTTCTTGGATTGAAAAATAGAATAGAATTCCTATAATTTTTGAAAAGCAATCACATGCCACTCATACCAATGGCGTGCAGCGGGTTGGCCACCCCTGTTCTATGCAGATGCCATAATTATGTCAGAATAAAAAAAAACATAATATTACAGAACAAGAGATCAGTGTTAAATTGGTTTTTCCATTTGTTGGTATCACAGCCCTTATCCTGTTATTTGGTATATGTTTGCAAGTGTTTCCTTTCATTGCTTTTGCAACATTTAACACTAGAATGACAGAAGCGGTAATTCTGACCGGAAAGCTATTTTTTATGTGTGATTACACCCAAACAATTCATCTCAGGGTGTTAATGCTCTTAAATTTCGAAAATATAAATATGTTCTAGGTTTCTTAGTTTAGTGCTAAAACGCAGAACAATGGTAGCGGTCATTTTGACAGCTATAGAGGTATTTCACTAACATGATTGCAAAACATGTTGAAACAGACAGTCTTCTCATATGAACATTAATATTTATGAAACAGATGTTCTATCATAGTGTTTGCTTTTTTCCTAGTACCCATTTTATACCAAAGATACATTTTTTGAAGAAGCTTGTCATCCTAGGTAATTCAATTCTTTTAGCATTTCTATGAGTCTTTGTGCTTTTATTGTATTGCATTCACTAGTACAATGTAGCACAACCAAAAGAATCTTCATTTTTCACGATTTTACCCATGGACATGGATCCAGCTCAGAAGCTGATGCAATTCTTATCATTCTTTGTCTCTTCAACCTCGGGTTTGAAACTGGAACCGTAACAGCAACCTTCATGATGGTCGATGAACATCTTACCACCATGCCACTCGGGCGCCATCCTAGTGTTAAACTGGAAACTTTCTGCATTTTTTCTGGCTATCAACTGACATTTGTTCACTGCTTGATTTTGGTAACATAAAATCAGTGGCCCAACACCAAACCAACAAAAACTAGCTCACATCATATTTCCTCTTGTGGTGAATTTCACAGTGAGCTCAATGCACTCTGGTGAATAACATCCGCCTGACATTTACTATGTTCATACACTGAAACTGACTGACATGCTTGAGTAAGGTAACTCTTCTCATTTACGAGTGTTTCTAGGTAGGGTATAGAATTTCACATCCTCTTCAATACAAATGTACCCATGGCCCCCACAAGGGTGGGGCTGACATGGCCCAGGACAATTCCGATTATTTTTGTTTTTTGTACACTATAAATTCCCTACAAAGGAGCCTACTAAAGGTCCCAGCTTAGGGGAGTCTTGCTCCAGAATAAGGGGGGCCATGAATGTACCTTGTACATCAAGTGTGTCATAAAGGTTTTCTCATGGATAAGAAAAATGAATGTCAACAATTCTTTTTATGAATTAGTTTTGGTTTTGTGAAGTGGCATAAATATTTCTGAAAATCGAAAACTGAACAACTTATATTATATACCTGGACTACAAATACCTCCAACAGAATTTCGTCTCGGAGAGCCAACATATGCTAAACCTAGGATTCCTCCATCAAATTTCTGATCAGTGAACAAATGTGCCAGGCAAAAAGATCTATGATTAACATTTCTTGAAAAAACCTGTAATAATAATAATGCAAAAGAGTAGCAGGTTTTAATAAATTAATTTGAAAAATACTAAAAATGCACCTTATCTTTTGTTCTGATTTACTACAAAACATACATAATCTAGTGATCATGCATGATTTACAGACTCAACTGGTTATACATGGGACCAAGGGATGGATAACTGGGAGATAACTGCCTGAGAGACTATGTAGAAGGTTAGAAAGTATACTCTTCCCTCCCCCCTTTTTGTTGACTGGCATTTCAGTAGTCAGTCCTGAACAGGCCACAGTAGCTGCTATGATCCATGTACATACAGAGCTGCTTTTGCAATGAGCTTCCTACAGCAAAAGCATGAAGGTAAAAAAATGAAATCCTTCAGTTCTTGGTCAATTTAGTTAGTTGTCTTACATAAAAAAATATATATTGAAATTTGTAAAACATTAGGCACAGGCAGTTGCACTACTCATAATGGCTGAATTAAAAAATACAGTATTAGCTTAGAGGAAAAAAAAATCCCATTTCAGAACAATATAAAAAAAAATTTAACATTTTGCTACCAGTTATATGGGGGAAAAAACAGAATTATCCCATTTTCATGTCTTGTTTGACTAAACAGAACGTATGGTTATTGCATTTGCTTCCAGACTCGTTTTGGAAAAAGTTATCAATCGGTTATCAGAAACTCTGTGCTGTGATTGCACTGTTTTTGAAATTCAGTAAAAAATCTAATAAAGTCAGATGAGAGCTGAAATCAATTTTACTATGTCTATACTTATTTCAATTGCAATCCAATCACAGTAAAGACCCTTGATAATCTGGTTGTGCGCTCGTCTGGCCCATCCAGTAATCCAGTGTTTTCAGGCAGGTTTTTTTTTAACACAGAAGAAAATATTTCACTGTATGCTTGTGCACAGAAGTTTATATTACCTTAAATAGGCTTTTTCCATTGACTTTCAGTAATCTGGCACACCCTGGTCTGATATGGGTCAGATCAGCAAGAGTCTACTCATGGCTCCTACAAGGGTGGGGCTGACAGGGTTCCAGCCATGAGGCCTGGAACGATTCTCATCACTCTGTTTTCTCATGTTATAAATTCACTGTTGAACGGCCGTCAAAAGTCTGGTCTGGGGGCCCTCCAGATTTCCCAGCCTAAGTGCAATGCTCCAGAATTTGGGGGCCATGTGTCTACTGCATTACTATTCACACTCATCCTTGCCCTCTATTCAAGAACAGCAATATTGATACTACTTTTCACTGAATATCAGCTCAATGCCATACTCTGGAAAATATGATAACCATACCAATAATCATACCAAACCTGGATATTATTATAAAATTGTTGGTAATCATGTTTTGGTCAAAGTAAACAAAAAATGAAAAGAAAATAGATATCTAGTCTAGCAAGTTTATTCTTTCAGACAACTAATGTTAAACAACAGACAGATGGCATCATGGTTATGATTATTTTTTGCTGTATGATGTCACATTTTCACAGCTGTTGTTAGTTTGACATTGCTGATTGCCTGTTTAGTGCAGTGTTTCTCAACTGCCGGGAGCCCAGTATCGGGCCATGACATCATTCATACTGGGCCGAGACTGCCGTTTCCTTTTCCCCCATTCATGTTCCGTTAATCATGTGTTTCACTGGGCCTTTCACTTACAAGAATAAATGAAACCAGGCCACGGGCTTCCAAAGGTTGAGAACCACTGGTTTAGTGCTTTGAAGAGGTGTTTTTTTAAACTATTCTAGGCAGGGCCACAACTAAAGAGAAACCTGAGGGTTCCAACTAGGGGGTTTAGTGACACGAATGCCGGACCGGGAAGGGGGTGCTAATTTCACACTTTAACTTCCTTCAATTTGTGACACAAAATTAAAAAAAACTTCTCCTTCAACATTAATATAGGGCGCCTGAATGTGTGCTTGCCCTGGCTGACTAAAAGCATCTAGTTGCGGCCCTAATACCGTATCTTTGTCAACAATCAGTCAATTAGTCTATCATTACAGCTTAGTTCTTTTGAGGTGACAATATGCAATGAACAACTGTTATAGCCACACATTTTTGTAATCTACAATTACATTGATTCAATGTATAGAAATGATCATTTTCCCAAACATTTGGAGTTCGAGTTGAAGAAAAACGTCGAGTAATTGAAGTTTTTGAGACTAATAAATGACCCGTTGTTTCCTTTTTTTGTTCCCGACCTTGTCTGTAATGGGACTCCGGATCATTTGAACCACACAAAAAAACCACCACCCGTCAGAAGAACTCGAGAAAGACATTAAACTGAATTTTTTCTTCTAATTATTATTTTGTTGAAGGAAAAGCGTAAGGGAAATTTCCCACGAGTGAACATCATTGTATTTCGGTGAGTTCACCGAAAATTTCAAGATTTGCACCCGAGTAACACATAATAGCTCTCAATGTCCAATCAGTGCTGGTCATATAACATCACGTGACAAGCAAACATTTAGCATGCTAAAAAAACACCTAAATTGCTAGTTGCTAAAACTGACTGTCCTTTCACTTCATGTTTTGTTTTTGCTCAAGTTAGAATTTTTTGCTCCTCATGATTTCAGTTGTGCTCTCTTTCATCAGAGGAAAAGCGATCTAGCGATTTTGGTGTAGTTTTTGCTGTGTTCTTATTTGTGTGAAGTGCCTCAGCTCGTCTTGTTTTACTATGCAGAAGCTTAAGAATAGTTTTTTTCATATTTATTGTAGTTGGTTCTGGTTTGGCACACTGGACCGGGGGGGGGGGGGGAGATCGCTCTTTCTCTTCCTTTGACCACTCCATCCACATTTCGGATGGAAATGGTGTATGCTAAAACTCACACCCATCATGGCTTCATGGCTGACCAAGTACAGTGAGTAATTTTTTCTTTCTCTTGTTCTGTATTTTGTCATTAATATTATTCATTTATCGTTAATGACCATTTCATCCAGGGTCATAACTAAGATTTTTGTGAGGAGGGGCAAACACGATTTTGCCGCTCCCTCCAATTCCAATTTCATAACGGTATTTTTGTTCTTTCACGATATTTTCCACCCCCTAAAATTGGGGCAGTTGTCCCCTTTCCCTCCCAATTCCGGCCCAGATTTCATCAAACATTGTTTTTTACTATTCTCTTGTCCTTGTGACAGCTTCTTGTATTTCATGAATTTTAATGAGAACACTTGAATACTTAAGCGAAAAATCAGTGATACTTGTGTATCAGTTGGCATGATTAAAATACGTGGGTATTTGTGGAACGCTATTTACATAGCAGAGGAATATCATAGCCCAGGTCAATAACATACTCGCGAGCTCTGCCACAAGATGCTCAGATGTTGTGTGTTCAATACCTTCTTTTGTCTTTGCCAGTGCATTTTCTGATACAAGGAACAATTGCAAAAACATTGTATAGTGATCAAACAGCACATTGCTATTGAAGAATGTCTGCACACCAAACGTTTGGTGTACGAACCTCTTGGTGAGAAACATAAAAAAGCTATTCGGAATCGGATGTGAACTGTATAAGTAATGGTCTAATCAGTCCTATTGTGCAGAAAATGAAGGTGGTGGGGGAAAAAATGATTCAATGAGCGTGTTTCTCGTCATCTGGAAGCTATGAGTTTAACTAGGATGACCAAATGAAAAAAAAAAGGAAAAAAACGGACAACAATTTTGTTGATCTTAAAATAAAGAGGGAGAACTCACAATATAAAAATTTCAAAGTGGGCCTATTTAGCAAGCTTGACAAAAGCATTTTTATTAAAATGATGAAATAGCCAAATATTATGAAAAAATAATTCTGTCCCGTAAAATATGGGTCGTAATTATAGTCACAGTATGTATTTGTAACTCACACAAATATATATGTTTTGACACTTTTATCTACTACAAGTGAGAATTCTTGTTCTGTCAAGTGAATACAGACTTTTGGGACACTCTGTATATTGTAGAAATTTTCAAAATTTGTAAAGGGTTCAGCGGAATAGCCTCATAATCAAGGGTTCCGCGAGACCTTTCACGTTGGAAGACCTGGCCTAGGGGCCCTGTTGCAGGCTGTAGAGGCCGTGGGTGTGAGGAATTGCTTGAAACTGACCTTTGCTACGGGGGGGGGGGGGGGGGGGGTCTGCAGAGCATTGACATATACTACAGGGGTCTGCATCATCAAAAAGGTGGTGGAACAATGGTTAAGGATATTATTGTTTATCATAGAGGGATCATCCGGAATATTTGATGGAGGATGGTTGTTTGTTTTTAATTTATAGGACTGGATAAGGACAGATCATTCAGTTCAGTTGGCAATGTTTGTTGATCATAACAAATCAAAAACGGATTTCGTTACCACCATATATAAATATATGATGAATAGAAAATTTGAAAATTTTATCAACAGAAATAATCATAGAAAATTTTTGTAGTTCAAACAATTTTTAGGATTGCCTTCGTCATTGAATTAATAGCTTTGCCAAGCAGGCCAAGCAGACATGCACAGAAAGACTACAGTTCATAAGCTCCCTTGAGTTTCCTTCAACTTTTGAAAACAAGTTCTTTCTGTGTTTGTAAGATGAAGACTTACAAATTACATGTCGTTTATATTTTCCTCTTTTCTACTTTTTTCTTGAGTACTTTTATTAGATATACTGAATTTCATTGTCAATTATTCTTTAATTTTGCACATCAATGTATGGGGTGTGTGCGTCCAATAGTTGAGAGTCTACTATGTAGTTAGGGGTGTGTGTCCAATAATTAGAGGAGTCTACTGTAGCTTGTATTAAATGCATGTGTTGACACATAAATCTAAAAGAAAAACATTGTACTCACTTCTAGCAGATCCCTTACATTCCATGTAGTTCCTGCCATATTATAATGCATTACTCCTCTTCCTACAGGAGTGGGCTCTGTATGCACCATAACCTCTTGTATGACAAAACCCATTCCACTAAATGACGCCTGTTTCTCACTATCTTTCCATTCAGTCTCCAAGAATATTTTGTTCACTCTATCAATCAATGATATCTGTAATATATAGAAATTAAGTGTACAAATAATAAAAATAAAACAGTACATACTAATCCACATGAAGTACAGGGCATCCATAATTAAAAGACCCTATTTTAAAGTAGCTTACAGGTGAAACCAGTCATCAGAAAATTGTAAAATTTTGTGGAGGACTTCATGAAGTGATTTGAAAATCGGAATTTGTGTTTCGTAGGGGAAAAAAATTAGTTGCACATGTCTCCACCACAGGGCGTTTCACTTTGAATACCTGTAGTACACATGTAAATTTATGTGATGTCACGCAGCAGCTGTTATAAAACCTAGAAACATTCAAGGAGATCTCGTTTCTCAATGTGTTTGCTGCTCACAATGGTGATAAGTTTACGAGATCATGCTTTCTTGGTCAAATTGTTTTACCAAAACAGCAATTCTGCAGTAACTGCTCCACTGAAATATCAGACTTGGAATAGGCTTTGAAAAGGTCCAATGAATGATAAAAACCTTTGGATGACGAAATTTAAAACCAAAGGTTTGTTCACTGTTTGCTCTGGAAGAGGAAGAAAACTTGTTTCTATAGATGCAGTACAGGAGGTTTCGCTTCAGGTGGAAGAGGACAGAGCTTCAAATTCTTGGGGTAGCACTAGTGTCAGATGTGTAGCACAGGCATTAGATAGGCCACGTTCAACTGTCCTCACGTGGAATATCTTCCGATATTATCTGTACAAACTTTCACTTGTGCAGCGGTTGCTTCCACATGATTATGACGTTCGACTCCGGTTCTAACTGCAGTTTTTTGCTCACGTTGAGGTCGATTCCGAATGGCCTTGGAATATCCTCTGGACAGACAAAGCGCATTTTCACTTGGATGGTGCAGTCAATACTCACAACTGCCAAATTTGGGAACCAGAAAATCCACATGCTATCTTAGAGGTTCTGTTGCATTCACTAAAAGTGATGGTATGGTGTGGATTTGCTGCATCATTTATTCTCGGTCCCTACTTCTACGAGGAGTTACGTTCTACAGATCCAGTAATATGTTCTATCACCGGGAAGGGATATGCATTGCTGTTACAGAAAGAAATTGTTCCGACTCTGCAAGTATGTCACTGCATTGCAGATGTAATCTTCATGCAAGACAGAGCTCCTCCATACATTGCAGTGTGTGTTAAGAATACTCTTAACACATTTTACAGAAGAACATATCATCTGCCGACACTTCCCTAATCTATGGCCTCCCCGATTCCGGACCTTAATCCATGCAATTTTTGGCTTTGGGGGCATTTGAAACGTCTGGTAAGTCGTGACAATCCAAGAACTTTACCTGACCTTAAAGGTAGCATTTCACGCCACGTGCTGAACATTTCCTCGCACACACTTAGGTCAGTAGTGGAACATGCTATCTTGCGATTTCACATGGTATCTGAAAATGATGGCCATCATATGGAACATGTTTTGTTGCAGTAACAATCATAAAAGTGCTTAACAATTGTTAAAAGTGTAAACATTTGCGTAAATGTGTCATTTCTTAATAAAACGCCCTCTGGTGGTGACATGTGCAACTAATTTTCCCCCCCGAAACAAATTTCCATCACTTCATCAAGTCCTCCATAAAATTTCACACTTTTCTGATGACTGGTTTTGACTGTAGGTTACTTTAAAATAGGGTCTTTCAATTATGGACTCCCTGCACAAGTAAATAGTATCCTGAAAAAAAACAAAAAAAACAGGGTTAGGTATTTTGTGTTCCCATCTTTACAATATTTTGTTTCTTCAAAAATCTATACTCATACTGCAGTGGTTCTCAACTGGTGCTCTAGTGCACAAGGAAAAAAAAATCAGTATATTTAATAAATACAGTCAAACTCGATTATAATGAGATAAAGGATTTCACTAAATTTTGTTGTAATAACTAAGGTGTCGTTCAGGGTATGAAAAAAAACACGATTTTTTTAAAAAAATTAAAAAATAATTTTTTTATTTTAATTAACTGACTGCTTATTAATTAAAAACAAATCTTGTTAATCATTAAGAATGCATATTTTCATTCACCTGCTGGTTTTTTCACATAATCTCAAATTTAATATATATCCAGCATTAATAAATAAACTGCAAACGAACTACAAGCAAAAAGTATGAACACCAAAATCAGTGTTTATCTAACATGTTAGGTCATTGAGCCCGAATTAACTTCATGGATTAACATTTTTCTTGTAGAGAAAAGTGCTTTTATTTGTGAGTGTCCCCCCCATTAAAGTGAATGGCTGGTGGCAACTCAGTATCACACATATGGTGCAGGTTTCTCGATTCACTCTATGTATAACCAAAGGGCCATCCAGCATCAACTAAATAAAAATCATTCTATTGTTTGAGTATTATTAATTGTTTCTTGTATAATTGATGCATGCACTTTATGATGTGTTTTTGACTTGCATGATGCTGCTTAATAGTTCACACATTTTTATTGTTTCACAGATTTAATGACTTCTGGTAAAAAAACGAGTAAACTCAAAATTTTAATACAAAAAGTAGTCCAAAGCATAGGCGGAGATTGACTTGTAAGTCTGGGGGGGGGGGGCACGATGATGATGATGTCAGCTCATATATACATTAGATCAGTCGACTCCACCTGTGACCCTGGGGGGGGGGGGCAACCACCCATGGTCCAAAGCCCAAAGATCTTTATATTGGTACAACATCTATTATTATTTTGAATCAGCAATTAGATCATAGGATTCAAGCTTTTATACAAAAATAATTTCACTATTTATTAATCAGGGGAACCCTAGCATCACATTGCAATGGACTAACAATATACAGTGCAGTTTAGCTCCCTATATTTTTATGTAATTTTTTCAATGTACGTAATCTAGAAATAGAGCAGCTTTCTTTCTGCACTGTATCTACAGATTAAATTAAAATCTATATTTACCCAAAAGATCTTCTGTACTTCTTTTAATCATAAACTTTACCACACACCAATAGCATGCATACCATACCAGGGGTAACTTTTACTTCAATATCATTGAAGTTATATGAAGGAAAAATGGAATTTAAATTTTGTGATTTAAATCAATGATTTTTTTTTTTAAATCAAGGGATTTAAATTGTGATTCTAATCATGATTTAAACCAAGTTGATTTAAGTTGACGTACCTGGTGTCCTTATAACCACATCAACGTTTTCAAGACCTTTTAAGAGTAAAAAATATTTTCAGATACAATCTAATGTGCGTGAAGTTTTTTTTTTTACCAGGGTGATCATACTTCATCAGGAAAAATACGGGAAATTGAAATTGAAACCAAAGGATGTTTCGAGGTGTAGTGAGTTCGATACCCAGTTTGTCCTTGCCAGATACTTTGCTGACGCAGGGGTACAACAGAAACAGCTACATGACCACAGGAAAAGATTGCTACCGAAGGGAGTCCCATACCAAGGGGTTAGCGCACCAACCTCTCAGTGAGTTTAAAAAAAAAAAGGCTGCTGTTCAGAATTGGCAATAAATGTAGGTCCCAGTCTAATTAGCACTCATGTGCAGAAAATGACCGTGGTGCGACAAAAATGATCTAACATTGTAAATAACCATTGGCAAGAAATACCATTCTATAGCAAGTCTGCCATGATTTAAAATGTATTTCACAGGGATTAAAGGTTGAACATGGCCAATGCCTTCGCAACGGCATCACAGGCAAAGTGATTTTTTCTGGTCTCCTTTACTTGGCTAGAGAGATAAATATCTGCTACCCAATTTCATACTCGCTTCGCCATAAAAATTATATATTAAAAAGGGCTCCATCAGTCAAAAAAGGTTGACAACCACTGTCATACTGTATTTTTTTTTCATCACCTGTGTGGTAGCACTTCATGCGTCTGAGTCTGGTCATGCTAAAACTAAGAACTAAGATGGTATTGAACTTTAAAGTGCAACATGGAAATAGAATAGTTAATGCATCAACCTTATACCTAAAGGTTTTAGTTTAAAACTGAAGATGGCAATTTAAAAAAAATACCTTTAAAATATAGTCTGAGGTATAATAATTTTTTATAATGTATAAAATGACCATGGTGTGCCTAAATATGAAAATAAATTAAAAAACAAATTGAGTTTGATTATTATACTTCAGCACAAATGTTTTAGTTTTATCATTATTCAATAATTGTTAATGTAATTATTTGTAAAGCTAACCAAATTAAAAAATTTACTGATTGAATAAATTGAATTATAAAGTTATATTTAAAATGATAAAGGAAACCTGAATCCCTTGCCCACACACTTATGTAGGTAAAATTTTAAAATTCATAAATAATTTATTTCTATCAAAATGAATCCTTTTTCATACAAAAATTGCAACTACATTCTTAAACTATTGAATAACAATTTTATGAAATTAACTCACAAGAAAATTCATAGTTCCTTTGTAATTACCACCACCCATATTCTCATAAAACCGATAATCTGCAACAAGTAAAAGTGAGCATCGAGTTTGGACTGGTTCCCAATTATATGGATCAATGGCTTGTCGTTTTGTGACAGAACTTTTTCCACTTCGTTCTTCAACATCAACTTCAGATGAATTACCATCCACTTGAACAAATTTGCAGAAAGTTGAGCTGAAATTCGGAAAAATAGGTGTTTATAATATTATGATTATAACAATTTTTATTTAAAAAAATCAAAATTTTCTATATGCAACACAATAAAAAACATTCCACCATTTTATTTTAGTCTTCTTCTTGTAGTGGATTTTTCTTGAGTTTGATTTCTTGAACTTTGAGGCTCGAATGCGCACGCACACACACGCATGCACACACACAAGCTGGTCTCCCATTTAAAAAAGTTTTTCCACAGAGAGCAGGCAGACCTACAACATGACACTCTTACATAACATGAAAATTCAAGCATTCACCATCTTCATTTCAAAATATGAAAGACAGATGACTGCGCCAGCAAGAACACGAAACATAGGCAACTCTCACAAAATAAACACATTAGGGGCCCCACATGCATTCAGAACACACATTCCGTTATATACTCATTCGTTAGAAATTCCAGAGTAATGTATACAAGGTGTGTAACATGCATAATGTTATGCATGTTAAGCAGTAGTAGTCTATTTCTTGATCTTTGTTCTTTAGAAAAATATAATAATTATAAAAATAACAATGAATTTAAAACCTTTCAGCAATTACAATAATCTTTAATAAAAACAATAAGAAAATCTTGTACTTGTCATAAGTTATGTTCTATTCCAAATACATTTTGTTTGAAAAAAAAAAGTTTACAATAAATACTTTGATAAGAAAAAAAATTAAAAAAATACATATCTGTTTTAAGTCATTTTAAAAACCTTGACTCCCATAAAAATTTAGAATGAATACTATAAATCAATTAATTAAAACTAGAAGGACCATGTTTTTTTTTGTTATACTAATTTTTTTGTTATACTAAAGTTTTTCTTCCAAAATATCATCAAAAATTATATAATGTTTTTATGCAACATTTATCTGTTCTCATGACTAACTTCCAAGTGAAGTTAATTTTTTTATCTATCTGAATTTGTTAAAAATAAAATTCTGCTTAAAACATGCCAAGTTATTTAAAAAAAAGTCCATTACAGGAGGGGTTCTCAACCTTTT
The DNA here is from genome assembly GCF_987345545.1 of Pholcus phalangioides. Lineage (NCBI taxonomy): Eukaryota > Metazoa > Arthropoda > Arachnida > Araneae > Pholcidae > Pholcus > Pholcus phalangioides. The sequence goes on from NW_028301625.1 coordinate 21,520,445, forward strand.
TTAAGCCTATGGGTCCCTTTGAACCATATTTTCTTCTCATTGCCTCTCCCCCAATCTTACCTAGGGTCCCCTACCTTCATGAAGGATTGAGACCTTTCTACTTACTGAATTTAATTTAGCCAAAACTAAGGGTAACAACATGAGTCGTGTACCTTAAAATACAGTAAAATTATTTAAAAAAAACAATATACAGTCAAACCTCGTTAGTGCATCACCCGGTTAACACGTCACTCCGCTTACCGGATCACTTTTTGGAAGTCCCAATTATCCTCAGGCAGGAATTGGCACAGCTATGGCTTACTCCGTTTAATGAGTCACTCTGTTTATCAAGTCATATTTTTGCTCTCCCAAGAGTGACTCATTAACGAGGTTTGACTGTATATATATATTACTGGGGAAAAATATATAATAAATATTTTCAATATGAATTATATATTGAAATGAAAAATGTAAAAATAATAACACAAATATGATTACTAATATATAGGACTAGGATTTTTATTACCTAAAACAAGACAAAATATGCTCCATAAAAGTATATTTATGCCCTAAAAAAACATAAAATATGCCGTTAAAACCTAAAAAATGTGCTTTTATAAAAGCTAACATATTTCCTTGAGAAAAATATGGGAAATTACAGGAAATCACCACTCATTGTCAAAAATGACACCAAAGGTAGGTACACAAATAAAATTGTCAATAGTTGCTAATGTCGTCAAAAAACTGCCAACCATTACCAAAAACAATATCAAAGGTGAGTAAGATTGTCAATTATTGCTGAAATCGCCAATTATGGGAAATGAAATTAGGGAAGAGAGAGAGCTTAAGAAAAAACCCCTTTTCATTGTCAGGCTGAAATATGCAAAATAATGTTCCAAAATATGAAAAATGTCCTAAAATTACTGAAATTAGTGTATGAAAAAAATGTTGTATTGTGTAAAAATAGCAAAATATGCGAAATGCATAAAAAATATGCAAAGTCATAGAAAACCTAGCCCTACTAATACGAGACGCGGTTCAAAATTAAGGGCCGATCACATATAAAAAACAAATGGCAATACCAATTGTTTGCTACTTGGTCTGTTGGGAATGTAACCGCCATATTGCTGTCGTTTGATTGTTGTCTGCCTTCACAAGACAGTGTGTTAAGTTATCAGTCAGAAACTGTGTGCACGATGGGTACAGAAAATGCTTACAGATGCTCACAAAGATCACAGAATGGCATCTGCACGTGCTTTTCTCGACCACTTTAACCACAATGGAGACGAACTTCTTTCCCATATTGTCACTGGTGATGAAATGTGGATTTCATATGTCAATGCTGAGACAAAACAACAATCCATGCAGTGGTGTCATTCCGGATCACCTAAACCAAAAAAATTCAAACAAATCCAGTCTCAAAGAAAAATCATGGCAACTGTATTCTGGGACCAAAAGGGTGTGCTTTTGATTGATTTTATAGAACCTGGAACAACCATTACATGACAAGTCTATTGTGAAACACTTTCTAAACTGCACTGTGCCATTCAAAACAGATGACGGGAAATGCTAAGCTCAGGAATTGTTCTCCTTGACGATAATGCACGTCCGCACATGGCTGCATGCACTACGGAAACAATTCAAAAATTCGGATGGGAGATTTTTGATCATCCCCCTTATAGTCCTGATCTCGCCCCCAGTGACTACCATCTTTTCTGACATCTCAAAAAATCTCAGTGCAAAACTGGCTGAAATCCCAGGCAGCGGAATTTTATGCAGAAGGTTTGAAGAAGCTTGTTTCACGTTATCGAAAGTGTTTGGAATGACATGGTGATTATATAGAAAAATGAAGTAATCTTGTAAACTTTTGAAATCATTAATAAATTTGTCATTTTTTCATTTTTAGAAAGGGAAATGGAATGTTTTTAAATCTTTAGTTCTGCCAGTTTCTTTGATGCTAGGTGATAATATCAGAGATACAATATCTGTGATGTCAGCACTTATTATAACTGACACTCTGATGGGGTAGTAAGATATTTTCTCTCCTCTCCTCTTAAAAAATTAATTTCAAATTTGCTCAGTAAAATTTTTGTTGGATCCAACCCACATTTTTAGCTATATAATTTTTCCAACAAATTTGACCAGGAGATAACCAAATGTGGTTGGAAGAGAAGAAATGGGGAAGTTCTCATAAGAGAAGGACATGGAAATAATATTTAAAATATGAAATGCATTAAAGAGAAAAAAAAATGAAAGAAGAGTTGAAAATTAGTAAAAGTTAAAATTTCACCCTTCATATTGTTCCGGATAATTTTTTACAAATCCTTAAAATACGCAGAGGATGAAGCAATCTTCAGGATGTCACAAATTTATTTACAGAACAGCAATTTTTACATGTATTTACAAGCAGAGATACATGCTAAGAAGATCAGAGTTCACTTATGAGCATCTAATCTAACAACTCTCTCTCTCTCTTGTGATCGCCTCACTATTTACAGGTACTGTCGAAACTTCGAGAAAAATAATATTCCACAAAATTCTATTTTACAGTTTCCAAGTTGGTGGCTCCACCGTACGGAAACCTTCTAGATAAATATAGAAGCTATACGAGCATATCTTGACATTTCTGGTTTGGCAACAGGAGATTATTGTCCCGAGGGGTTCTTCAAAAATTATGTTACCAATATTTTTCATAACAATATTGTTCCAAGGACATTACTAATCCTACTTGCAAAATCTCTGTCAAGGTCACAGACAAAGAGCTGAAATAACATTCTGTTATAAGGTTATGTATTTCTGATCTCTTGTACCCCAAAAAACAGCATCAGCTAGAGTGCAATACTGTTAAAACTATTTTAAGTGCTTCAAGGTTTACTGTGCTCAAGAGGGTACAACAGTTTCCTTGATATAAACAGATTATCCCGCAAAGTATCTGCTGAGCCATAAAAAATAACATTTAATACTTTTTTTTTGAAAATGATTCACTTAACACAAAACTCACGGTTTCTTATCTTTTCCCATGGTTTCCCAGCTATATTTTACATCTGATCCTTTGTACACAATCATGCTTGCATTATCATTGTCAGGTAAATGACGCCATGAAGGTTCAATGATATAAGCTTCATTCTGTGTTCTGATAGCAGCTGTTAAAATACCACCATCAATATGAGCACTCACATCAGTATCTTTTTCACCTGAAAGTTTAGCAAAACAGGTCTTCATATATTTTTAAAAGTTTTATATAAATTCTCATTTTATGGATATTGATATTTATTCATATTCCACTGACTTAAAATATGATAAAACTGCACATGTCAGGAGAAATTATGAGTATATTTTAAATCGAACAAAAATTTAATTTAATTGTAATAAATAAGATATTGCAACAGACATACCAAACACTCGTCCCTCAAAAAATGTGTCCTTATCTACCCAAACAGGCTTCTTGTAACCAGTTCTATCAACAGTGAAAGCTTTGAAACGTGATGACAGCAAGCCTTGGGCTGGATTTAATATCAACCGAAAGTGCCTAATATGTAACAGAAATGTCAATAATTCATATAAATTTTTATAAAAACGTCCTTTCATTATACAGTTGAACTTTGATATCTTGAAGTTATTCCGACAATTTATATCATTTTTAAGCTACTAAAAATACATTGCATTGGAAATTAAAATGCCTTTGAGGTATTAAGAATTTGCGTTATCAAAGTTATACTTTGTTGATAAATGTTATTAACCCACTCCTGACAATTTGACTCCTCATAAATTAAATACTGTTTCTCATTCCTTCATTCTCATAACTCAAAACAGACAACTAAAAAAAAATCAAGTTACTCTCACACTATGTGTTCTAGACATACAAAAAGTGAAATTCCAATATCTTTGCAACATCCAATATTACCAATTTAAAAATTCATTATGAACAATCTGTTTGACACCGAAATGAAAGATTTAAGAGAGCAGGGAAAAAGGTTATTTCGCTAATACTTTGCGATATTTTATTTCATAGTTGACCATAGTCGTAATGCTATCAAAAATATTCAGAGAGATTAAAAGCATTAGGGGGGGGGGGGGGGGGGTAGGTGGTGTAATAATAATTTGGCATAATTTTCAAACTATATTTATCATTTACAAAATTTTTTTGCAGATCATTCAATTGCTTTCTGATTCATTCTGCTTCTAATTTAGCTTTACTCTTAATTTGTCACTTTTTTTCCTTTCACATGTCCCTGATATTTTTTCTCTTTTGCCCCCTTTTTTATATTTTTTTTCTTTCTCCTGTAGCTTTTGCTTGTCTTCTATGTCTTTGGTGTCAATGGCAAGAATTTCACCTGCTTCTAAAACTGCATCATACATGTCTTTGATGTCTTAAAGTGTTTTCATGTAAGTTTCAATCAACAAAGATTTGTTTATGGAAAAGCTGCTTTCAGATGCCATAGGCATTGGAACCTGGAGCTGAAGTTGTTTGCACCCCCCCCCCCCAATAAAGTTTATGAGAGGGTTGAGCCCCTAAATAATTGATAATATTCAGTGCACATCTCCCCCTTCCCTTGCATACAGGCCTTAGTCCCATATATACAGGACGACTGGCAACTTTCAGCCTCCCGAATGTTTTCTTCACATTGGCGCTTTTGACAGACACATTGTCATGTGAGAAAATAAATAAATTTTAAAAACCTTTCACAATTCTACGTTGATCACTTAGATATTTTCACAAGCGAAAATATTTGAGAAGAAAATTTGTCTGGGCCAATTTCATTGAACCATACTTTGAGGAAATTTTTAAACTCATCTTTGTAACCAAAATTGGCAGCACTTGTTAGATCAACATATTATGCTTTAGCTTTCTCAGCACCATCATCACTTATCTGGTTTGAAAGATACAAACCCTGGAGCACCACTTTCTCTCTTTGGATGCCAATTTTCAGAACTGTGTTTGATGATCCATGGGTCTAGTGCTGACAGTTCCTATACAGGATGTTGCCTTGAAGTGGCGAGAAACTTTGAGGGTGATATTAGGCATTAAGAGAAACAAAAATTGCCATAGAATATGGTATTTCAAACCATGCGTAGTTGGTGAAAATTACAAAGATAGATGTTGAGGACAGGGAAAGAGGTTGTTGGCACAGCTGGTATATCTTTGATCACGTCCAACAACCGTTATTCCATCCTGGTCAGCTGTGCAATGACCTTCACGGCCGCAACCTTGAAAATCTCCTGTAATGATTTCGCTTTGTCTACTTTCTGACATTGGGCTGTGCTGCACAGCCCAATGTCAGAAAGTAATCATACTGTCAAGTAAACGGTTTTTATAGTTATTTATTTTACTTTTTTTGTACTTATTATTGTACTTTATTTTGTATGCCACAGGCTGTGCTGTAATTATGCTGTCAAAAAAATTTTTTTTCCTCTTTATTATTGATTTTTTTTTTTTTTTTTGTCCCACTCAACGTCTCACCCTTCATAAGTATTTTTGTGATTTTTACAGACTAAACATGGTTTGCGATACCATGTTCTATGGCAATTTTCGTTCCTCTTGATGCCTGATATCACCCCTCTGAGTTTGTCGTTCAAGGCAACACCCTGTAGAATACTCAAGAGGATTCCTATCCATCAACTGCTTAATGATAGTGCCACTAATAGCCTCTTCTACACTGCAGACAAAATTCAAAAGTATCTGCCATTAGTTTTGCTTCGTGCAAGAAATTGTTTTACTGCAAAGCCTATATTAATACAGAAGCAAGTTTTCCGCCTGATTCAGATCAATTACAGGAAGTTGTTTTACAGAAGCTGCAGCCTCCCACTTATCAGGCTTGACCAATCATGTAATAAGTTTTCACATGAGATCTCGAAGAGAGCTTCAAACAAAAAAAATGGCAAGAGGTTTGGAGCTCCGAAAACTTTTTAGAAATGACTCACACTCTGAGGCCACTGTTTTAAAAACTCATCTCGCACCTAATGAGGGGATCTTTTACTGATAGGGCAACAGAGGTAGCAGGCTTACCTGAAAGAGACTTGCTGTTCTATATAAACTTCACATTGTCAAAAATGTCTATAGCTCTTTTCAAACATTGCACATTTTCACCCCCTCTCCTACTATAAAACTCTGTCACTTTTACTCATTTTTGGTGTCTGTAATGTCTGTGAACTGTGTGTAGCAAGAAGGAGAATCTATAAACAAAAAATATATACGACTAACATGTTGTTAACTCATCCCATCCAGCTGCCTTCCATGTAACCCACAGGTAGAAAGCCACCCCTCTTCCATGTTGACATATTTTAATGGCCCCCTACACAGAGGCAGGGAAAAAAAGTAAGAGGATAAAACATTTTCTCAGAAGAGATGGAAAAGAAATTAGAGCTGGTATTAGCTTTGTTTTCAACAATGGAAAAGAGGGTGTCTCCTTCTTAGACCCCCCTTCATCCATTTACTCAATGGGAGATTAAAGTCGGTTGTGGCCCCGGGTGCAAAAGAAAATATTGGGCCCCTTAAATTGGAAAAAGTGTGAAGTTTGGGTTTTTCTCAGGGCCCTTTTAGAAGTTGGAGCGCCCGGTGTACACATCATTAAATCAGCCTCTGCATTTACTTAGGAAGCATTTTAATGACATTGACCAACATTATGATTCCATTATGTACAAAAATCCCACCTTTCAAATGATAAGACATTTTGCTCATGTATACTAAACTTGCTCTCAGTTGGGGATCTGGAGGAAAATGCAGATAAAAATTGTTGATAAGGTTTTCTTTTTCTCTCTCAGAGAATCTGAAAGAAATAACCTTCTATGGAAGAAAGTGAAGATCAACCAATGGAATGTGAATTTATCTCCTTCAGACTTTCCCAAATATTAAGAATTTTCCCTGACTTTTGACAAATATTTTAAATTTTCCCTGACCATTTTCTGATTCCCTGATTTTCCAGGTTGCTGGGAACCCTGACATAATAAACAAGCTTGGTTATAATTACCCACGTTTTGTATTTGCTAAATTTACAACACCTTTGTTTATGAAAACAACAACATGAACTACTGATATTATTTTGAGACTTGCTAATTATGTGTGAATCTGGTTTTATTTTATGAGTAAAAACTACAAAAAACTGCTGATTTTTAAACACTGACCGTCCTAAAGCTCGAAATGATACTTCTTTCACAGTATTGAGAGGATGAACACTTGGAAAAATACCTCTCTTCACTATTTTATGACCAATATCTGATGTTTTTAATACTTCAAAATATCGAAGTTGACCACCAGCAGAATCTGAAAAAGAAAAACATACATGATATACATGATAAATGATTACTTTTATTGCATTTATCTGAATTTTTTTTCTTTTCTTATCAGGCGTAACAAGGGCTAGATTGCCATGGTGACTAGAAAAAATTGGTATTGCCACATAAAATTTTCTATATGTGATTGCTAAATTGGAGTCTAAAGATGACAAATTTCTTTAATTTCATGGCAGTGGACTTCTAACTTAGGAAGGGGTCATCAAATCCAGGAAAAGTGCAAAAAACATTATTCACGACAGTTTTCCTTGAGAAAAATCCACCCTTGGCGATTAAGAAATTTGGATGACATCTAAATTTTTTTTTCAGGTTTGTCAAGTCCTGCTTACCAGAGTTATGTGAGTAAGAATCTGTCATAATTGCTTATTTTACACACCAAGAGTTGCATTTTATTATGTTCTGCTAATTTATCAGCTTAAGTGATTATTTCCTTTCAGAATGGACATTACTTTTTCCAAGATGATGTATTGGGTAATATGGAATACCGAGTACCATTGACTGTATCACAAGAGTCAGACTTTGCACCATATGTACAAAGTCTTGGTCAAAATATACATGGTACTTTGTACTACATATAATATATATGGAGTAGATGGAGATGAGATGTTGAATACCTCTTCAAGATGGAAAGTTAGAAGACGAGAGGTCTGAGGTTCGCTGTGGGCCCACCTTGATTTTTAAAGCATGAATGAATGAATGCCAGAACTCCTTCACAGGACTTATCCCATTACTGAGATCTCTTCCAGCCCAGCATTGTGGCAAAGTCTGGAACAGGACTTTTGAAGCGGAGAAGAACGATTCCATCTATGACTGGTAAATGCATGTGGACTAGGGCACCACTACCATCATCAAAATAAACTATGAAATTTTTATTTTTTTATTGTCATAGGCTAATTAAACCTTGTTTCTGTTCAATTTCAGTTAGATTTCTTCATTTTTTGACCCTGCAATTCCATATTATATGACTATTTTATATTCATAGTCAATAGAAACTTTTTCTTATTTTTTCATTTTTGATAAAAGAGAAGTTTTTATTTTTTTAGAATTAAAAGTTTATAAGTTTGTATTTATGTGTTATGTTTTAACCCATTCCATTATTGAGCAACATTTGGACTTTGTTATACAGAGACTCTGCTGTATTTTACACTCCCTATGCTGCCAATTTTCAGCTGCAATGGTAAAAGTCTTTTATTGTTTTTTTTCACCTGCAATGGTAAGTCTTTTATCGTTTTTTCTAGGTGCAACACTAGCACTATACTATATTGCAACCCTGTGAGACTGGATTTATCTTCACACACATCCTCAGCTCATTCTTTCCCTTTTCTCTCTTATCAACAGATAGGTTCTAGTGTTCCTGCCGTGTTACACATTTATTTATGGACACACATTGCCCCCCCCCCTCCGGAAAAAGTTGAAATGATGGCCCTGAGAGAGTAATAGTACTCATCAAGAAGAACAATATTCACATTGTAATCTATGGTCATAATCCACTCAAAGTGTCAAAAAAATGTAAAATTATAAATTGTCCAAGTTGAAGTTTCAACAGTGAAAAAAAAGAGAGACAACAAAATTATAAGTTGCACAATCCTGAGCAGATCAGCAAAAGACTCAAAAGAGATGTTCAAACAGATGTCCAAGGGTGTTGTTGCACAGTTCATATTGGCGAATGAAAGACTGGTACACCATCTCATAGACTCCTGGAGTCATATTGATCTTGTCTGCTGCAACAAGGATTCTTGTGACGAGATCTTTTACAGAGTATAAAGGTGTCTCATACAGCAAGTTTTCATGTGCCCCCACAAGAAAAATTTCAGTGGATTACTTGACCACCATTTAGTCTGGTAAGCATGGAGGTCGCGCCCCAAGTCTACCACCTCCAATCCACTATTTGGGAAATCTGGCATTTATCCCTTCATTCAACTGCAACTGTTGATGCTGCTTCTCCTCACAAGAAATTTGCATATGATGAATGATTGACAGTTATGTTCAAGAGAAATGGTGTTTCTCCGGCAAAGCAGAAATGATGTCTGAAGTGAGGGCTTGTACTTGCTGTCAGGGCCGTTTTAACACTAGAACTGCTGAGTGGGTCAATTTGACCCAAATCAAACTTCGCTTTCATTTATCTTGAAAACTTTGAGCGTTGATGATAGTTGAAACTACAGTTGTATGAAACATCACTATTAGAAAACAATGATGGAAAATCGGATATTTATCAAACAAAAAAGGATAAAAATGTTTTATTATACAAATACAACGCCACAACAGGCAAAATGCCCAACGAGGTGGCTGATAAAAAGATGCCCACAAAAACATGGATGTCATATATTTAAAAAAAACAGCAACCCAACCAAAAATGCAATCAACACAAATTACAAACAATATATACACATGATAAAATATACAATGCCCATAAAGAATACTTATGGTTGTCTTATTCTAAGAATGGATAGCTTCTCGATTTACCCCAACATGTTTATCGTATTTCTTTTTGAACGTGTCAATTGTGTTACAATTTATTACCTCCGGGTGTAAGCTATTCCATTTATTAACAACCCTATTAGAGAAAAATTCCCTGCGACACCATAACCTCGCATTGTCCCTTACCAATCGATACTGGTGTCCCCTTGTAAAAGCAGTCGATTGGTGGTGTACTAAAAGTTCATGGTCCATCTTATCCATCCCATTGAAAATTTTGAACACTTCGATCATATCTCCTCGACACCTGCGTTCATCCAATGTAAACATATTCAAAAAATGAAGTCTCTCTTCATAACTCAAGCCCTGTGTGCCAATAAGGACACGCGTAGCTCTTCTCTGCAGCATACTCCAGTCCAGGACGAACTAATCCTCGAAAAAGCGGAAGAATGACTTTAGGAGAAAACGAAGAGACCTTTTTGAAAATGAGACCAAGCATTCTATTCGATTTTTTGACCACCGCTGAACAATGTTCAGAAATACTTGAGCCAATCATGCCAGTTATTACTTGGCATGCTTCGTCTAACAGTTGATATCAATAGCAGTAGCCCCAAAAAGTATCTAAAAAACTATTTTACACTGCCATTCAACAACATTTGGTGTAGGTGTAGTGGAAAAAAGTTGTCTTGGTATCTACAATCTTGCACATGTAAATTGCACATGGTTTTTGAAATCCATTTTCAGGAATGTTCCTGTTGTCTGATTTTAAATATGTTGTTCAGTAATAAGTACTGATTAAAAAACAATTTACAAAGCTTCTGTTGAAATTTTGTCGAGGTTAAGGGTATTTTTATCTCGTTTTGCCTGGACTAATACAAAATTTCAAAGTTAGAGGCTCCAACATGCTCACCTTACAATTACAGTGAGCTATTGATAATCTGGCAACGTATCAGTCTGGTCCAGTTACTAATCACACATTTTTTCTTTGAGTGTAAAGGAGGAAAAAAATGTCACTGTATGTATATGTGCAGAATTTTTTATGATTTAAATAGACTTTTTCAACTAACTCATTTGAAAGCTGTTCTAGAAATCTGTACCGCTTCTGACAAGGACGATCCAGGTATCGAACTCATGACACCTCTAAACAGCCTTTGGTACTTTAGGCGACTATCTTATTGACCTGGGCTACCACGCCCATGAGGACCATGGAACAAGCCTTCATGACAATTCATTCGTTTTTAGCAATTTATATTCGGGGATGAAAGGTCATGTTGTGCTTGCCGCATAGGGTGGTAGATCAGTGAGCGAAGCATGCACACCGGCACCCGTTTGTGTCCTGTGCAAGCTGTCATGACAAAACAAAAGCGCATCATGCTAATTACAATATAGATACAATAATTATTTTTTTATTTATTTGCATAAGGTACAGCAAGTGTGTACATAAACTAAGCATGGGACTTAATCAAATCTGCAGTACATCGAATAAACGTCTGTTGTCAAGTGTCTCTAAAAGATCCAGCAAGAAGCATGAGGTCACTGCAAGTCTTCTGCCATATACAGAATAAACATCCAGCTCCTTATACGTATCCTCTGCCTAATTGAAAACTTAGCAACAAAAGGGTATACTGCATATTGGGAATTAACCAGTCTGATATATGGCGGATTAGTGAGTCTACTGTACATGGTACCCAGTTGTTAATCTCCTGTCATATAGATGTCATTCACATAGTTAAAATCATACTCACTAGAAGCCACAGAACCTTCTATGATTATAACCAACATCAAAATCATCAAGAGAGCTTTGATGACTCCCATTTTGTTTCTTGAATGAATGTCCAGAACACCAAAACTGGCGATTTGGAGCTCGTCACTTTTGTCAGATTTCGGAGAAGACCAACAATTGTTTTTCAGTTGCTGGAAGCAGAATAATAAACTGGATTGATCACTTCCAATTTTAATTATATACTGTATATAATTAACATTGATCACTAATTGATCAGCTCACAGAATGACATAATAAATGAATCTTATGAAGGATCACTTACACGGCAAGAAAAATTTATAAATTTCCATCATTCTTAAAATATTAAAATATCACAGCATTCCTACGAGAATCAAAACTTGAGTTTTATAATGCCGATGTCCAATCCTTGTATGTAAACAAATTTCTTTTGACATTAATAGTTACCATACATCCCGTTTAGATCTGTAATGTACCGTTTTTCAATTCGACAAATTTTTATTTGGCGTAATTTTGATTTGATCAAAATACTAAAAAAGAATTTTTTTGTTACTAGCGTTGATTAGTGACTGTTTATTTCATGATAAATAAGAAAATTTGACTCGATGTCCCGTTTGTGTTTCAATAAAATATGGTCTTCTAAGAATACATTATGAACAAGATCACGTAATTAGGATAAAAAAACCATGAAGTTACTTACTTACGATAATTTTTTTACGAGATGCGTGAGCGAAGTCCCGGTCGACCATGTATTCAAAAATATTAAACTCGTTTGTAAAGATTACAATGTTTTCGTTGATCGAAAAGTTAAGAGTTCGTCTTCTTGCTGAAATTGCGAGAAGAACGCAAAGCACTTACTCTGTAAATTTTGTTCAATTCTCTTGAATTTTCTAAACTGAATATATAACACGGTATTGATTTGACTTTTTAAATCTATGTATTTGGTTGTTTTTTTTCTCGAGGGGAACAGCTTTGGTATAAGGGGCCACTTGGCGATTTTCGTCGCCAAACATGTCCGACGGTCTGACGAAAAGTCGCTAAAGCCATCGGATAGTACGGGCGCCGAAATAAAAATCGCCGGCATAGAAAACATAACGGAAATACACAAGCATAATAATAATAAAAATATCACTTTCTACACTAAACATCAAAACAACCTAAGGTATGCAGATTAAAAACGAAACATTTTAAACTAAAAAAAAACCCCAGACTTTTAAATAAACAATGGTTCTCTTCCCGTTGTGCGTAAATAATGAATATTCTTTGTATATAAAAATAAAACCTGGACTCTATTTTAAATAATAAATTGATCAGGGCATAGATATTCTCAATATGAATAAAATTTTAATTATTAAATTTTTGCATTATATAAAATACAGAAAAAGGAATAAATATTGGAAAATATTAAAGGTACAACCTGAGAGACGATAGAAAAACCTGATATCCATAAATTAATCCGGTCCACATAATACATTGTGAAAATCAAGCTGTATATATGGAAGGAAGAGAAAAAAGATCTCATCTCCCAACGGTTTTCCAAATCATTCAAAATGCAGCGGCTATGGGGTGACGTCATTTGGAAGAAAAGAGAGATAGAACAATGTAGAAAAGAGAGAGAAGACCCGTTTGAAACCTCAGCGCCACCTGCACAACAGATAATAACGGAAAACAATGATCTGGAAAGAAGACGAGATATATGGCACCCAAGCCGCAGCGTTTTGAATGATTTGGAAAACCGTTAGAAGATGAGAACTTTTTCTCTTCCTTCCGTGTTATGTTGGCGACTTATCGTCGGAAAAAAGTCGCCAACTTGGCGTGTCCCTTATACCAATTTTCACAGACTTTTCAAAACACTCTACTAGACTCGACATGATCTGATATTTAAAAACATGTCACTTGCTATACAGTAGAAAAGAGTTCAAATTTTTCAGATTTTCTCTTTGATGTTTAACCCTAGAATACTAACTCTAGGTCTCAGAAACTATGTTTGCAGAAACATAGATGTTAGCATAAGTTTTTATTTTAGTTAGTATTTTAGGGTTAAACATGTGTTTTTTTAAAATAATAAAACAAGTAGCCCACTACTGGTGTACTTACCTTAAAATTATAACATCAGTAAAAAAGTTATTGGTCCCTACTTTGAATCTTTTGCAAGAGCTAAAACTCACTTTTAAATGTATCTAAGTGCTATCTATGTAAATCACAGTTTTTTAAATAAGAAATTAGGTTGCTCAAAAAGAAATTTGTTTTGAAAGTTTGCACACCTACCTTGGGAAACTTTTTCGCCTTTTTAGTTGAGCAACCTAAAATTTGTGAGAAGACACATATATACTTTCCAGCATTGTACCAATTTGATAGTTCTTCAGAAAAATGTTTATGATGTGCATCTGCAGCAAAAACCCAGTTTTGGGACTTTTTTTCATTTTTATTAATTTTTTTCTGTAACTAGAGAGATTTCATTGTTCTTGAATATTCTTCAAATTTTCTGTGTGTTAGTGTTGTTAAAGTGATTAGTGAACATTACCGTTTGCTTTTTCAGGTATCAAAGAATTTGCCAAAGCATGTGAAAATTGTAGAAGTAGGACCCAGAGATGGTCTGCAAAATGAAAAGGTTTAACAGTTGACTTATGTCTCATTTTGATGAGAAATCAAGTTCTGTTTTCTGTTGATTATGTTAAAGGAAGAAAAAACACCCCCCGCTCTTCACTTGGAAGCTATTTTTCTCATAAGAACACTATATATATGCTCTTAAATTTATTCATTGATGATGCTGAATTTATGCTGGTGTGACATTCCTTTTATCATGTATCTATATTTTGAGTCTTCCCATGTATTTTTATGTGATTCCTTTCTTTTCTTTGCATCTTAGAAGAACATTTATAATAATCACCATTTGATCCCTTTTGTCACTCCATAGTCATTTTTTATTTACTTGAGAAAGAATTAGATCAAAAACTAAAGTTCAGTCTTTTTTCTGAATGGCTATTCTTTCATGGCAATCTAGGAATGCATATTTGCTTACATACAGCTTGCTTACATGCCTATACAGGGTGATCAGCGAATAAGTCCTTATTTCAAAATTAAATATCTCTACAACAAAGATCAATAGAATTATGCGGTAAACGGTACATTTATTAGCAAAACTGTAAGAATGTTGTACAGAAATTCGAAAATTTAGTTTTTTTTAAAATTTTTTAAAATTAAAAAAACAAAAACAAAACCAGAGATTTTGGGGTTCCAAAAATCCTCATTTGTGTGAAGAGAAACCACTGCATTCGCCTATGGGCTGCGGTATACGCCATGTGTGCTGACAAATTGTTCCAAAATTGTAACGTAACGTTCAGTAGTAATCGTTTCTCGCACGAAGAAGGGGCCGATAATGCCTCTGGCGCATACCGCAGCCCATGCAGTAACTTTAGGCGAATGCAGTGGTTTCTCTTCACACAAATGAGTATTTTCGGAACCCCAAAATCTCCAGTTTTTTTTTTTTTTTAATTTTAAAAAATTTTAAAAAAAACTTAATTTTCGAAATTTCTGTACAACATTCTTACAGTTTTGCTAATAAACTTACCGTTTACCGCATAATTCTATTGATCTTTGTTGTAGAGATATTTAATTTTGAAATAAGGACTTATTCTCTGATCACCCTGTACTTGATTTTATACAGGCAAGTATGAATCCATATTTGCCTGTGTTGCTTGAAATCAATCTGTGAAACTAGTGATAAGACATCTTTATCAGACACAATAATTTTATTGTTTATTCAGCTGCATCATTATTAGATTAAATCCTTCTTTCATCCTAGAATAAGATATATGCTTAAGACATTTTTTAAATTATTAAACTCAATTTGAACTTTTTTGCAGACACTGATTACAACTGAGCAAAAAGTGAATTTTATAAATGAGCTTTCTCACACTGGATTAAGTGCCATTGAAGTTGGTGCTTTTGTGTCTCCTAAATGGATCCCTCAGGTAATACATTTAAAAAATATATACATGATTAGAATCAAACACATACCAGGAAAAAAAAAAAAAAAAATCAGAATCTCCTCTAAAGATACATCTGATAGTATGAAACTTAATATATAAAACGCTTCAACTGAATATGAAAATGATAAAAAAAATTACACCTAATGCATGAATTATCAAATTTACAAAAAAAAATTTTTTTTTAAGAAAATCATTATCTTCATGTGATAGAGTTGGAAAGTGGACAACCAATCATGGAGTTATTCATTTTAGTGAGATTCTAATTTGAAATAAATGAATAATAATTGAATGAAATAAATAATGATTAGAAATAAATGTTGTTTATATATGTCAGCACACATGCATTCAAATATTTTTTACACTGTTGGCGACAGCATTTGCTTTTATAACCCCTGGCAGAAAGTGTTTGATCATCCACAAAAACACTAGCAATGATATATTTAAAACGCAAAAAACAAAAAAAAAAAAAACAATTTTTTTTTTCTCCAAATGAAAATTTTTGGTGAAAATAATCATTCTGAATACAAAATGAATGGGGTGAAAAACAAATTTATTCCAAGGTGACCTTGAAAACCAGTTCATGAACTAGCAACAACTAGGAAAAAGTGTTCGATCAGCACTTCCATGGGAAATAAGTGTTCAATCACTGTTTTGAAAAATATATTGGCTCAAAATATGTAAATGAAGCAATGTTTGTGCAGTTGTAGGGTAACTAGACAATGTATAAAAAATGAATGCACACAACCAGGTTTTCATCATTAAAACTTATTTTGAAGCGCTAAGAGGTGGCTCCCAAAAGATATCTTTCTAGTGATCTCTAAAGCTGATGATTTCCATGTTGGATGACAGAATTCCTCAAAAGGAAGTTGCAGGATTATTTAACTGTTATATATGTAGTCGGCTATCTTTGGAAAAAACATCAGAGGACTGGCAGTGTTTTTGCCGTGATGGCAAGATGCTTTTTTGTCTTATAATATGAAAGGGCATCCCAAAATCCATTTGTGATCACTTGGAATCAAAAATTTTTCTATAATGCCCATGTAGAGCTTCTGAGATCATAATATGCTTCACGATGCAAAGTTTCCCTAATCCATTGGCTGTTGTGCATGTCCAAACGTTAAATGAACAACAAAATAAACTTAAGTTTTTGTTTTTCTTATCAATGCAGTAAGCATTGAGTGTTCTGCATATAAATTTATCATAGCCATCTCCAGTTTCAATTCTTGACTTTTCACTGTAAAGTTAATTGAGACATCTTCTAGTCATCCATTTCCCAGCTAACATGATTTTTTTACACTATTGCAATCGAGACCTCATGTGCACCCAATTTGAATAAGGTTTAGTTGTTTTTTTTATTTGCAGTACCTAAATCTCTCTTCTTGTGAAAGATTGCTTAAAGTACTGTTGCAGATACAAACCTTGTACTTTGCTCACTTTGCATTTAGTTATTTTGGGATGACACAATGATTCTTCTACATAAGTGCAACGAGTTTTCTATCATCTCTCCTTGTGATTCCAGGTGTGCAACAAGCCCAAGCGAATTCTAAACACTGCAAGTTCTCTTGATATTTTTCCAATTGTACCTCAATGTACCTAGAGTAAAGTTAAACAACCCTGTAACTTCCCTTTGAGGAACTCGTCTTCCAACATGGAAATTATCAGCTTTAGATATTATCTAAAAGATATGTTCTGGTAGCCATCTCTTATCCCTTCAGAAAAAGTTATAATGATGAAGACCTGTTGTATTAAATTTTTATGCATTGTCTGGTTACCCTGAAACTGCACAAACATTATTTTATTTTTATATTTTGAGCCAGTATATATTTTTATATAGTGATCGAACACTTATTTCCCATGGAAGTGCTGATCAAATACTTTTTTCCCAGGTGTTGCTAGTTCTTGAACAGATTTTCAAGGTCAAATTAAAATAAATTTATGATTTTTTTTTTTTTACTTTTTTCCATATTTGAAATGATTATTTTCACCAAAAATTTTGCTCTGAGAAAAAAAAATTATTTTCAATTTTGGTTTTTTCTATTTGTAATGTACTAGCAATTGTTTTCGTACATGATTGAACACAATTTCGTGCCAAGGGTAGTATAAAATTACCTTTTTTTTCTACAAATTAAGTTTTAAATCAAATTCAAATTTAAACATTGTGAACTTCAAAAGTTTTTGAATTTTTCAAAAAAAAACCTTGTAGAACTTGAACAGTCATGAGCGCGGTAGCCCAGGTCGATAGATAAAAGGGAGGCACCTAAAGTGCCAAAGGATATTTAGAGGTGTCGTGAGTTTGATACCCGGTTTTGCCCTTATTAGAAATGTTCCTGATGCAGGGGTACAACAGAAACGGCGACATGACAACAGGAAAAGATTGCTACTGAAGGGAATCTCACACCGAGGGGTTAGCTCACCAACCTCTCGGTGAGTTTAAAAAAAAAAGGCTGCTGTTCAGAATCGGCAATAAATGTAGATCCCAGTCTAATTAGCACTCATGTGCAGAAAATGACAGTGGTTCGACAAAAATTATCAATGATCAACAACCTTGAACAGTCGCAAGTTATGTGTATTCATCTTTTAAGTATTCTTATTTTTATTTTGATGTTTCTATTTAATGCTAAGACAACTCGTATTTTAATTTTCCAGATGGCAGATAGTTGTGAAGTTTTTTCAAAAATCAAAAAGAAACCTGGTATATCATATCCTGTGCTTGTTCCCAATTCTATAGGTTTAAATTCTGCAGTAAGTTTTCATCCTTGTGCATATTCATGAATTCATCCACGTTTGTTGCTTTTCTGCTTTTACAATTAACTTTAGTCAAATATTGTCTATATTTGCTATGATTTTGTTAACCCTTTAACTGCATACATTCTCTATAAGAAATCACAGATGTTGTAAGTCTTCATAAAAATTAAATAAAAAAAATTATTGAGACTAATAATCTTATATATATAATAATCTCTCAACACAAATATGTTTTTAACCCTTAACTGGTGTTGTGAAAATTCTATGTGTAACTGGCGTTGTGGTGCCATTTTGATCCCAGTCAGTATTAATGCATTTTAAAAATCAACGAAAGAAATTTTTATAAAAGCAATGGGTTTTTTACGTGATTTCATTCATCTATATATCAATTAATTCATTAAATTATTTTTCAAATTATTTTTTTATTTTCTCTAAAATGGTCCTTTATTAAGACACATTTGAAAGAAATAAAGGGATACATGACTTTTTTGAGTTTTTTTTCCAATTATACATTAAATTTTTTGAACATAATTTTCATGATTAAAATATAAACAGATATGATTAAAATATACTCAGAAAATAAAATTTACAAATTAAATTAACACTTACTATATTTTCACAAGCACCAAAATTAGTCTTATTCTAAGTAGGAAACACAGTACTTGCAAACAACACTATGGCATGTTGATCACACAGATCTTACGTACAATTCTCTATAAACACTATCCTCATGCTCACCTCAGATATCCGCTGTTTCACTATTAATTTGAGACCATTATCGAAAAAACTGGCATTCTTCCGATAAGCCATTCCGATCTGAACACTCCGGCCTAAGACAAAAACAGACTTACACAAGTAGCATGGTGGGGTCATTTTGACCCCACAGAAACTTCGTTCAACGATACAGAGAAAAGAAAAAGTAGAATAACATCATCAATTTGTCAAACACATGTAAACAACTAGCTTGAAATGTACGGGAAATTAACATGGTTCAGATGCATTTCTTTCTCAAGGGGTGGCAAGATGAAGAATGTGTGGGGTCAAAATGATCCCCACCACCCCAGTTAAGGGTTAACTAGTTTTCCCATGAATTTAAAGGGAAAAAAACAATACCAAGAAGACTAAAAAATAAAAATAGAATAAAGAGATGTTTTTAATACCTAATTGTGTATTGTACATCAGGGCTGGACAAATCCCAGGTGCCAAGTCGTCATGACGACTAAAAAATTGGAACTATTGCCTAAGCTTTTGTATGTATGATTATTAAATTTGAGTCTAATGACAACAAAAATTTCTGGAAGTTAAGTCTGCTTATTTTCCAATATGGAAAAGGATTCCTCAGTCTTGGATTGACTCCTAAGAAATTCTTCTTGTGCCTAAATAGTTTTTGGTTTGTCAAGCCCTGTTGTACATGCAGAAAAATGTATGATCTCTCATTCATGAATTTATTTAAACTCAAGCTTACAGTTGGTGTCAAAGAAATAGCAATATTTGCAGCTGCCTCTGAATCCTTTAGTAGGTAAGTTTATTTTTTGTAATTTTTCTACATCAACAATTTTCTTCTTGATGAGGAAATTTATGTTAGATATTTTTACTAAATGGTAACACATTTAGAGCACTCAATCAATTATATCAGTTAACATTCAAAGCGATTTTGATTACTAGACACTGAAAACATTGCGGCTCATCACAAAAATTCTGGAGGGGGCCAAAATTGTTGTGCATTGTATTATGATATAGACAGGGCCTGATTTCCACATAGGCAATAGGAGCATTTGTCATGAACCTCATGAATTTAACCCATTGACGCCAGTTGGTAAGAAAACTTGCCGTTCGACATTTTAATTTTTTTCTTTGCCAATAAATGGTGGGAGTGGTTCCACTCAGTATTTCGTTTCTTTGAAAAAATCAAAGTTGCCTTTAATGGGTTAAGACCCCAAAATTTAAACATATATTTTTTTGACCGCAGTTGCAGGGGGAACCCCACTAATTTTCACTTTGTCTAGAGCCCATTGAAGTCAAAATCATGCCCCGGATACAGGTAATCTAAATTTTTTTTTTTAAATTATTTTTCACATTATCTGTATGCAGTACAAAAATAATAATGCTCTATCAGTGCAACATTGACAAATTTGTGCAGTGAGCCTAACCAATATCTTAACAATGTTCAAAACCATCATTTTATGTTCAGCAGTTGCCTTTGGCAATCGTTTGTTCCAAATTACCGAAATTCATACTCTTCTTTCAATATACAGTATATTCTAATATATAAAGAGAAAAAGAAGATATATACAAGATATAGATAATATTAGTATAAGATAGCATAATATTATTAATATCAGTCATAGATTCTAATTTATAAGATAGAATAGATTTATAAAAGATAGAGTAAACTTGAAGGATGGAAGATAGATGGCAACATCAGTATCCCCAGTGCTCTTTTCCACGCTGCCAGAAGTAGCACAATAAACTGTGTAACAACCATCCTCTTTCTCCTTTCCCAGTGTTTCTTACTACCAAACCTATCTCGTGAAGGCACAGATTGGACTATGCCAAGGCAGTGCCATCTATAGCTAGATCTCTGCTATAGAAGGCACTGGCCAAAAAATGTTGGTAGATAGAAACGTATGGGGTGACCATATGACCCGTATTTCATGGGGCCACATTTTTTTAAAATTAGAACTTCTGTGAAAATAGTTTTTTTCTGATTTTATCAAATTCATAGAAAATTAATTCAGTGGCATTGTATTGGAATTAAATCCATTTGAAGAATTGAATTAATAATGACTAAAATTTTTTAGGGAGACTCGCACCTTCTTCAAGAGCCACCCCTGACTGAAAATATTAGTGATTAAATGTAATAAAGAGTGAACGTATAACTCAATTTTCAGAATTTTGCTTGTCATCATTATATTATAGTGCATGATTTTACCAGCTCTCTTTTAAGTGGATCTTTTTCCATGAACAGGCTTAAAAAAAATCTTATTCCTTATTTGAGTTGTCCAGTTGCAAAACTCATTAAGCGTCAACTAGATTTTTTTACAGAAAGTGAAAAAGAAACTTTTGTAGATTGCATTTTTCGAGCTGGCTGCTTGAAATTTAAAATTTTAACGGCATAACATTAACATTTTAACAAGCATCAGCTCAAAAAATACATTCTACAAAAGTTTCTTTTTCACTTTCTGTAAAAAAATCTGGTTGGCACTTAATGAATTTTGCAACTGGATGACTCATTTGATGTAAGTGACCTTATCATGCTGCAGTACAGTATAGCCCAGATTAATCTAGCCTTCTATTAACTGAGACACTTGTACAGACTGATGTGAACTGGTCATTTATACTTTTCACTTACCCCTTACCCCCCCCCCCTACTGATCCCAATCAGTTAAGAGGAATTTAGTAATTTTTACTTATTAGTAATTACAAAATTGTACATAACAAGTTGTATTATCATCACTGATTCAATTTTTCAAGATTAAAATACGATAAACTTTTTGTAAAAATTTTCAAATTTTTTTTAAAAAATTTCAAAATTTTATTAAGATGCTGTTAATGATTGTAAAAATTGTAATTTTTTTTGTTAAACATCTGTTTTCTCTTTCCAATATTTTCTACAGAAAGAACATTAATGCCTGTATCTCTGATAGTTTAATGACATATGAATCTGTGATACACGATGCAAAAAAAGCTGGCTTGAAAGTCAGAGGGTAAGTTTATATATTCTTATTTGTAAGTATAATCAAATAAAGTGTAGAATATACAGAGAGGTCATAACTTTGCGGATATATGATCCCCTAGTGGCCACAAAAATAGAGGAATATGAATGAAATTTGAGATATAGGTGTTTCAGAGTATGCGCTCAAGAATGACCAAAAAACAAACCCTAGCTGTAGCATGATAAACTGTGTTAGATGTAGACAAAGAAACATGGGGTAAACAACCAATGCAGATCACATTACTGACGCAGTAAGTACCCCACCTAGAGTTTAGTATACCACCCCTTGGTGTTACAGCAACCATTCCAAAGCCATTCATGGTTTTTCGCTGCACTGATCACTTACCAATGCATAAAAGTGAGTAGTGTCATTTGAATTTTTGAAATTTTATTGCTAAAACCATAACTGCAAATGCTAAGGGTTTATTTTTCTTTAAATTCTCTAGCACAGTGGTTCTCAACCTGTTGAGAACCAGGCCATATAGCCCCTTAGTTGTCCTGAAATATTCTAAGGGGGTCACGGGGTGAAAATAAAATGAAAGGGGAGCCACAACAAGTGGTGAAGAAGGCCACAGAGAGCTGTGAAGAAATAAAGCTTTCAAGTGAAATATGGTGGGGGGGGGGGGGGAATGTAAGTGCTTTTTCAGAATCCAAGCAGAGTTGTCCATTGAACCTGAGCCATCTTAACACATGGGTCCATGTGGGCAAGACCCGGAGCCTCATATCCATAGAGGGCCTACACTATGAGATCTGGCACTATGATTTTCAAATGTAAGTTTGTAAATATGTGAGCTATACTTACAGCTAAGTATAGGGCCTCAGAACACCATTTTTCCCGGGGACCCATGATGTTGAGACAACCATGTATAAAACCCCCACAAAAAGGAACTCTAGCCCAAGATGGGCGCGAACCCAGGCTGATGTTTCGGGACGGGACGGGACGGGACGGGGGGAAATCTATTGTGTAAGTTTCTTGGATCATCCTATATTTTACGAAGATTGATTTTCTCACATAATTCAGCTCTTAAGAGGGATAATCACCCACCTTCTGGATTTGTGCTTGGCCCAGGGCTCCAGGTATTAATCTTATTTATTAAATTTTTGGTCATTAGAAACTTAGTTTTGATTAAATTCAATTCAATAAATAGAAAGGATCTTTTTCCAAGAGCAAGATCTTGAGGGTAGATGGAGGCCCTGGACAAGACAGTGGGCCGCAAGAAGAAAATTTGGTTCAAAGGGGGCTGTGGGTCAAAAAAGGTTGAGAAACACTGCTCTAGTGCATACTTTGAAACATCTATATCTCAAATTTCATTTGCATTCATTGATTTTCAGTGGCCACTAGCGGCTCTTACTCTAACATGGTTTCAATAATATAAGAAACTCACTGCACAACAGAATTTCACAGCATGGATTAGGAGGGAAAAGTCTTGATGATTATGAACCTGTAAGATATTCCATGATCGGTGGTGTGAGAAGAGATCAATGACACAGTTTTGACATCTGGGATGAACGAAATTGATTTAGAGGTTGATAGCACAGAAACAGTTAATACTTTACTCCTTTTATCCAAAAATAAAAAAAATTAAGTGAAGAACTTCTTGGAACCAAGTAATAATAAAGATAAATTTGCATTTATATAATTTGAAATTATACCATATTTTCTAATGCATATGATACACTTTTTTGTTTGAAAGTAGGTTTCAAAAGCAGGGCACATCTCATGTGATGGTTCCAAGTTTTTGTTGAGTTTACAATATGTGTACAATAAGAAAAAGTGCATATCATATATTAGCATATGTGCAGGCAAATGGGGTAATTTTACAAGATTTTACTTTTTTTATTTACCAAAAACTAAATCTTCAAATATTTTATGCATTTTCATTAAAACTACAATGTTATAAAGTGGTTTTTTTCCATTTAGTTAGTCTAATTAGTCTTCTTATCTCTCACATAATTTTTCTATGCAGATAATATTTATAAATGTTGTTTTAATCAGTGCTATCAGGTGTAGCAGATATTTTTATACATGTATTTTTTTCCCTACATGTATTTTATTTTATTTTTTCACTTTATTTTAATGATAATTGAACTTCTCACTTAGGCAGTCGAGTGGTTAGGAAACTAGCTTCTCACTGTGCAGGTCTGGGTTCGAATCCCGGTTCGGGCATGGATGTTTACTAACACTAACAAATTCCCTGGACGGATCATGCTGATCCCTTGGGAATGCGTGCGGATCACGTTATTAAAAAAAAAAAAATGATGCACATTATACTACAGTACTGTACTTCCTGAAAATATGAACAAAACTAATGTTGTATGCAAGCATCCAAATAGTCATTATACATTTAATAAAAAATTTTAAGAAAAGTGTGCGGTAGCCTATGTCAATAAGATACTCACCTAACATACCAAAGGATGTTTAGAGGTGCCGTGAGTTTGATACCCAGTTCATCCTTGTCCAAAAGTTTCCTGACACGAGGGTACAACAGAAACAGCGACATGACCACAGGAAAAGATTGCTACCGCAAGGAGTCCAACACTAAGGGGTTAGTGCACCAACCTCTTTTATGTTCTCCTCTAATTCATCTGTTTCCTGTCTAGATGGGATACCTTAATGGACGTTCATCGGTCAGTTGGTCATAATAACTTTTATGGTAGGTAGATGTAATGAATATGTGCTCATATATATTGTACTAGTAATACTGTCTGGTTTCATTGATATCCATTCTCAATCAATTATTTTTTGGAGAAAATAATATCTTTCTTTGGAAAATATAAAAATCAGACAAAAAATATCTTCATCATTGACACATCACGTAGCAAAAATTTTAAAGCCCCTGTAAGTGGTCTATTTGTATATACAGTATATATGCGCTTGTGTATCTAAGGAATTAAATTACAAAGGAGCAGGCCAGCAGCCCCCCCCCCCCATAGTATAATTGTGACAAAAATTAAACTTTCTTGTAACACACTTGGACAATTTCATTTTGAATTTTTGGAGTTATAATTTTAAAAATCTTTAACAAAACTCAATTGTGAGAATGCTATGCAACAAAATAACTTACAGGGGGGAGGGGGCATGATTGCCCCATAACCACCTGTTCTAAATTTATAAGATTTCAGGGTGGGTAAATTAAAACAAACAAACAAAAAATAACTTTTATGAAACTATGACTTCACAAAAAGTATCAAACCACACTAACAAATTATTCATCATAATATATAATGAATTTTGAAATTAAAATATAGTTCTATGTTCGTTACCATCAAGTGGTTTAAGTAAACTGTTATTGATACTGGGAAAAAGTTCAGTGATCACAACCGATAGAACAACTAATATATTAGGGCGTGGTAGCCCAGGTCGATAAGATACTCACCTAAAATGCCAAAGGATGTTTAGAGGTGTTGTGAGTTTGATACCCTGTTTGTCCTTGTTAGAAATTTTCTTAATGCAGGTACAATGAAAACGGTGACATAATCACAGAAAAAGATTGCTATCGCAGGGAGTCTCCACACCAAGGGGTTAGAGCATCAACCTCTCAGTGAGTATAAAAAAGACTGCCATTTGGAATTGGCAATAAATTGTAGGTCCGGGTCCAATTAGCCCTCATGTTTAAGAAAATGTGACTGTGTTGTGACAAAAATAATCAAATGATATTTAACTAGTCAAGTGGTTACGACAGCGTTTGTCATCGCTGCCATACTTAATGTTGGTGCCTACGACAGCATTTGCCGACGCACAGACTTTTTTCGGTCTTTTTCACCAGTCAAGTGGTTAAGATGGCATTTGCTGTCGCTGATATACGTAATGGTGTTGCCTACGATGGCATTTGACGGCACACAGTCTTTTCGGTCTTTTTCACATAGATATGATGAAATAATTTGTCATACATGTGCTGCCATCTCTGTACAGCCATCCTTCTATTTTATTATCTCATCACTAGATGGAGTTGACAATTATATTTGAAGGTCTGAGATTATTATTACTATTATCTTTGTCATGCTTTGCAAAGCTGCATCCCCATCGTTTTTGTTTCAATTTCCAACTCCCTTGCGAAGATGCATCTTTTTTATTACTCATATATCTTTTAGCAAAGGTTCAACTACTATGGTTCCACATAAATCCATCAACAGCATTTCTTTTAGTCACAGGACATTATGACCGCTCCTCACCACTTTTGGGGTGTCATATTATGTCTCGGCACATTCGAGCTATAAAAAAAACATGCTATAAAAAAATATTTTAATATTTCAAACTTCCAAAGAAAAGGGAAAAAGCTCGCACATCTTCAAAAAAAAGTGGGCACTGCGGGTAACGCTCAGAGAAATTAATTGGACAGTTGACTGGTTAAGAAAATGTATGAATTGCAGGAATAAAAATTCTTAAATGTTTATAGTTCTTTGAAGTAATACAATGTTATTTAGGGTAACCCAATTTAGTATTGAAAATTTATTTATTCTATTTGTAATAATTTTTTCCCTTATAGTTATGTTTCATGTGTTGTTGGATGTCCTTATGAAGGTGAAATAAAACCTCAAGCTGTTGCACAGGTAAAAAAGATCAATTAGTGATGAAACCAAATCTTATGTATACAATTGTTCTTAACCTTAGTCGAATTGGCTCATGGATATCACAGATCACACACGTACAAAATTGAATGATAAATGATTGATGATTATATAAATCCAATACAAACAGGTTAAATTCCAAACATTTTTTTGTATGTCGGAAATGTGATATCAACACTTTGGCTGTACAAATAATTGGAGATATACTTCTGTCTCTGTGCAGGAGAATTTTTTTTTTTTTTCAGTTTCCTTTTATGAAAGGTAGATGGTAATCAAACTCAGATGTTGCATAAATTGAATAGTATCAAAAAAGGGGAAAATGCAGGTAAACCTGTCAGAGAATAGGGAATGAAGAAAAATGGGAACATTTACTTGTTATACAATCTATATACCATTTTAAGAATTTTATCTAAAAAAAACAATTCGCTCTCTTAAATCATCAGAGCAGGCCATCCTCCATAAGCAATGGAAGCAGCTTAAGGATTAAGCATAATCCTCCCTCATCCCCACTAGTTTAGAATGATTTCAGACATTGCTCATAGAAGCATTGCTTGGTTTAGAGCAGAGGTTAGCAAATAGCAGATATCCACTACCCCTCCTATTTTGGTATATCCCTAGACTAATATATTTTTTTTATGTGATTTTTCTTTGAAAATTTCTATAATAAGAATTTGAAAAATCATAAATCATAACAATATTTGCTTTTTCCTCAAAAGACTGATTATCTTTTGTCTATCTAATTTTATCTATTTAATCTTTTAAAACACAAAATGCAAATCAATTTTTTTTCTCAATTTTGGGGCAAAAGAAAAACTAAGTCTCAGAGACTTGTACCATACATTGGCATAATTTTAGTAAGCGAAAAAAGTCATTAAGTAGCTCACCAGATAAGTCTGGTTAGAGCTTAATTTCATATTTGACCTGACACAATATCAAATGTAAATCATTAATGTTTGCATATCAAACTGTACTGTACAAAATTTTTGCATGTAACTTTCACCCTTTGGCTGTGCAAATTGTTGGAGGTATGCTTCTCTCTCTCTCTCTGCTCAAGGAAAAATAATTTCCCCCTATATTTTCGATTTCAGTTTGTGAAAGAGAGTTGGCAATCAAACTCTGATATTGCTTTGATTCAAGAAAACCTAGAAAATGGGGTGATTATGCAGTACAAGCAAACCTGTCAGATAATGGAGAAATAATGAAAGGAAAAACATCTATGTCATGCCATCCGGAACTACATTTAAAAAGTCCCAGAGCTAATTTTATTACGAAAGAATGAGTACAGATGGAACCTGTTTTATTTGGCGTTTCCTGCAAAATAACTACCCTGTGCAATTATGCATTTTCGCCATTGTTCATATGAAGATGTAAATGCAGATTGCAAGTCTCCTTTTGCCACATCCTCCTGTGCCTTTGTTGCTGCTCGCTGCACTTCTTCATAACCCCTAGAATCATTGCCCCTTAAGCAAATTCTTTATCAGAGGAAAAGGAAAAATTTACATGGGGCAAGATCAGGGGAATAAACTGGTTAAAGAAGTATTGGAATGTTATGTTTTGATGTAATCTGATACCAGGAGGGACGCGTGAGCTGACGCATTGTCATGATGGAGCACCCATAACTTGGCCTTCCAAAGATCTGGTCGCTTGTGTCTGACTGAATCATGCAGACATTTAAGGACTCACAGATTCCTCGTGGCAGGGCCGTCTTAACAGCATGACACACACACACACACACAATATTTGCTTTTTCCTCAAAAGATTATCTTTTGTCTATCTAATTTCATCTATTTAATCTTTTAAAACACAAAATGCAAATCAATTTTTTTTCTCAATTTTGGGGCAAAAGAAAAACTAAGTCTCAGATACTTGTACCATACATTGGCATAATTTTGGTAAGCGAAAAAAGTCATTAAGTAGCGCACCAGATAAGTCTGGTTAAAGCTTAATTTCATATTTGACACACACACACGCACACACACCCAAAAAAGTGGTTTTTCTGAGGCCCTACCTGGTAAATCCTAGAAAATTTTGACCGGATCTCATTTTTGTGAGGCCCCTTTCTTCTTGAGGCCCCCGGACCTTGCCTGGGTTGGCCCATGCGTTAAGACGGCACTGCCTCGTGGTGCCAGATTACCTGTCAGAATATCACATTCCAATACTTTCACAACCAGCTTATTCTCCTGATCTCATCCCATGTGACTTTTTCCTTTTTCCTCGGATAAAAAAATTTGCTTAAGGGGAAATGATTCTCAAGTTCTGAAAAGTAACAGTGAGCAGCAACGAAAACACTGGAAGATGTGACAAAAGGAGGCTTGCAATCTGCATTTACATCTTTGTATGAATGATGGCAAAAAATGCATAATTGCACAGGGTAGCATGAAAGAACTTCAAAAGAAACACCAAATGAACATCTATCTGACTTATTCTTCCATAATAAAATAAGTTCCAGAACTTTTTCAGCGTAGTGGTATATAATATCTTTTTAAGAATTTCATCTAAAAAAAGTAATTCAGATCACCAAAGGATGATTGAGCAGGCTACTACGCTCATCTGTAGACGATGGGAGCAGGGCCGTCTTAAGAGCATCATGGGCCCCCAGGCCAAGTGATTTTTCTGAGGCTCTATGTGACAAATTTTCAAAAATTTCAACCAGTTCTAATTTCTCTGAGGCCCCTCTTCCCTTGAGGCCCCCCAGGCCGTGCCTGGGTGAGCCCATGCGTTAAGACGGCACTGGATGGGAGCAGTTTGAGAGTTAATTGCTCATAAGTCAAGTCACTTGTAGATCAAGGTACCATTGTATTTATTTGCTCAAGGAACAGCAAAGGTTTTGGATGTCTCATGTTTGTATGAACTTGCAGTAAAGTTTACATTTCCTTCTTTTTTCCTATGAGAAGAATTTTCAATAGCTATACAAAGCTCTTGAAATCATAAAGTAAACTGTATCAATACAAGGCCACAGCAAGCAAAATGCCCAACGAGGTGGATGAAAAAAAAGATGTCAACATATATAGGTGTCATATTTCTAAAATAATATGTATAGTATGAATTTATAAATTAAATTCACACATATATTTGCAATTTTTAGAAAATTTCTTTATGCTATAACTGACCTTTGAATAGATATTTTCTTTAATAGACTTCAAGGTATGAAATATTTTTTTTATGAATCAAGACCAAGTGTGTAGCTTATTATTATACCTGTATGTTGTTTTATGTATATTGAAACAGATATATATATATTTGTAGGTGGCAAAAGACTTGCATTCTTTGGGCTGTTACGAAATCTCATTAGGTGATACAATAGGTGTTGGTACCCCAGAAACAATACATTCTATGCTGAATGAAACATTGAAAGTACTTCCTGAAACATGTCTAGCCATCCATTGTCATGATACATACGGTCAAGCATTAGTCAATATACTGACTGCTCTGGAGGTATAATTTCTGTTTGCTCCTAGAAAATTAGATTTTTAATATGCAAATGTATTTATAAATAACTTATTATGATCTCCAATTTTGTATTTCTAAATTTCAGTACCATAGTGGCCTTTTTAATAAATAGATGTTACTTTTTATATTTATTTTAATTGCTATATTTACTATCGAAAAGTGTAGCAAAGAAGAATGAAATTACAATCCATTTATGTTAATTGTTTTTTGAATATTTTCAAAGGAAAATATTGTCAATTAATATTTTTTTATTGCGATTCATAAAAAATGTTTTAACTTTAATATTTATATAAATTATCATTTTACATAAGGGTAGGACAACAGCTATAACTAAATTTTTCTATTTTTGCTGAGAATTTCTCATATTTTCTTTTAACTCTAGAATGAACCACAGAATTTTTATCCCTCTTGGGCATTCTTTGTGAAACACCTGGTACATCCAGCGCTTGATTTTACGAACTTCTCCAATTTGCTAACACACTTTTTTTTATGAACTACGAACTGGTTTACTGTCTCGAACAGTATGCCATTGAGCTAATGTTAGAATCTGCTCTATTTAACAAACTCTCAATTCTATAACTCTCTATTTTATGAACTTTGTTTTTATTTTACAATCTTGTTTTTTGGTTATTTTATTCTTCCCCAGCTGCCTCCAAGATTTTTGTAATTAAAAGTAAACTTCAATTTGGGCAATCTACGTGTTTTAAGAGAAAATAGAGGAAGGGATGGGGAGGTATAGTTATATAGAGGGTTCACCAATTTGTCATCACCAACATACAGGTGTTTTGCAAACATGCTTGGAAAGAGGGTTCGATTGTTGGCAGGGGTGACCATGCATTAAAGATGCGTTCACAATCCAATTCACTCTTTGTGCATTATGATTGAATAAACTGGTGGTTTTTACAAGTTGATCAAACTCTATTTCAGCCAACTTTTACTTTCTGCTCATTTTCTTCTTTGTAATGTCAACAAAATGGAAAAGATTGTGGGTGAATTACACTGGGTGAAATTTATTTTTTAAAGAAATTCTTTTTAGAAATTTCTTTTTTAAAGAAATTAATGTGCAAACTCTTACAAAGACAGAAATTGCCAAAAAGTATTTGATTTAAAAAATTACATGGAGTCCTCTAATAAAAGATCAGCAAAAGATTGTTTCTATGGCAAGTGGTTCCAGTGTTGTTCCACCATCCTGAAAATATTTCAGAGAAATGAGATCAATGCGAAATTTTATCCTCTTATATTAATTCTATGGAATTTTATATTCACCAAATGCTGTGATGAAGGAAACAAAAATAAGTTATTTTAATGGAAATTATCAATTAAGGTTAATGACTAACTCATATTTTATTTCCCACATTTTTTTCATCGTCTCTCCCATTTATGAACTTTCAATTTTATGAATGATTAAGACGATACAGGTTCATAAAAACGAGCATCGAAACAAACGTATATGATTTGCTTATGTTTTTTGTTCATTTTTATAAACGTAAGGAAAAGTGTGAAGATCCTTTGACTTAGAATCTTAATCATAAAAACATACTTCCAATTATAAGAAGTATCCAAAAACATGTGAATCTTGGATATGTCATTCATTTTACAAATTGCTGTATATAAATAAAAAATTCTATATAAAGATACCCTCTATAGTGATAATCTCCTATAGAACAGTATTACTCTCTAAACCTGATGAACTATTAATAGTGTTAATATATTCCACCTACAATGATAACTCCTTTATAACAATACAATACGTTCTTCTGGTCCATTGAATATTATACTATATGAGTTTCACTGTATATCAAAATACAAGTTCTATTTTTTATATTGTCCTCCTTAGTTTATTTAATTCACGAAGAAGTTTTTATTGATGTGGATGAAATTAAATTGATACCATAAGCAGGGGTGACTTAGTGACTAGTGGGATGACTTTGTGACACTTGGTCTTTATTTGGTTTTTAAATCTAGTGCCCAGCTCGGAAGTAACAGGAACTTGCAACATCACACTTAGTGGTCACTTAACGAAGCTCTGCCTCGCTCAGTGTTACCGCCACAGCTCATTGTAGAGTGACTAACAGTTTTAACTTTTCGAAACTTTGTCAAACTTTCTCTTGTGTAGCTTCCAACATCTACTGAATGATTAATACAGGTAACCATGTCAATAACTAAACTTGTTAGCACTAAAACTGCGCAACCAGATCATAGTTAAAATGCTTAATGTATGAGATATGTTTGTTTAACCTAAATCTGTTATTCTGTGGGGTGACTTTGTGACAACAAACAAATTTTTAAATCTTTTCTTTTTCAGCCAAAAAGGACGTTAAATGCAAGAAAATATGTAAGAAGGCTTGGAGCTCGTTCCTACAGGAATTAATCGTGTTGAAGATATTGAATTTTTTGAAAAATAAGAATTGATTACACCAGTACCTCTTGCCTTCCAGAGATGAGCATCAATGCTCAGAAGAACACTGGCAACTCACCACTGCTTGGAATGAGCAGAAGCAATAAAGAGGTTGTTACATTACATGTAGACCAGTTTGTTGTTGTTAACTTTGAAGGCACACTGTACCTGGGAATCGTTACTGAAGCAACGCCAGAAGGATACAAGGTTTCAGTAATGGAGAAATAAACAGAAAACTGGAAGTGGCCTACACAACCAGACAAGATTATGTTCAAAAATGAAGAAGTTGTGTTTGCAATTCAATCACCTAGGCCTCTTGGGAAGTGAGGTATTTTCCACGTGCCTGCTATTAAATGAAAGTGTGTCAATAATGTGTACTTAACAATGAAATTTTCAATAAATGATGTTTAATTAACATTCACAAGTGTTGTAAATAAAAAGTTCTTGGTATTACTTTGTGACATTTTCATTTTCCTATGCTTTTTGTATTAAAAATGCATGTCACAAACTTGCCGCAATGCGGGGAACAAGTTTGTGACAAGAACTTTATTTCATTTTTTTTCAGTAATGGCTAAAACTTGGAAACACATTTAGTATAAAATTTCTAAAACACATTTAGCATAAAATTTTTAAAACGCATTTATCAAAAAATTTTCTGAATCACATTGAGACTATCTAAAAGAAGAGTGGAGGAATCGTTATTTGAGGTCAAGTTTAGTTCTGAGTCAATATTAAGGCTGGAAACAGCCAAAATACCCAAAAGTTGTCACAGAGTCAACCCCCTCCTATGGTAACAAACTGAAATCATGATAGCTATCAACAAAATTTGTACTTATCATTATTTTTAGTTTTTGTTTCCTGTGCTGTGATAAAGAAAAAAAATGTAAATATATGTCTGGCCTGTGTACTTTGTGAAAGTGGTAGTAATACCCAGATTATAACATTATTTGGGATTCTAATAAACGTTGTCCTACTGTATGTATGAATATATATATATATATTTAATCTTGTTTGTTTCAATTAAATATTTACCCATTTCTTCATTTCTTTAGATGGGCATATCAGTTGTTGATTCATCTGTTGCTGGACTTGGAGGCTGCCCTTATGCAAAGGGAGCTACTGGCAATGTTGCTACTGAAGATGTTGTTTACATGCTTCATGGGGTTGGGATAAAGACTGTAAGTATCAAAATATTTTTTTTGTGTGTATGTCTCAAAGTGTTTAAATAATCAATGTAAAATTAATCACAACACACACACATTTATGTTTCTATTGTTAAAAAAAATGAGTTGGTGAATTTAGTCAAAAAAGAGCAGGCTCTCGTGCTGAAATGCATCAAAAGGTGCTGTCGCATAGCAGCTTATTCATTGGTAACCTTCTCAATCGAATTTCACCGTTTCTGGAAAAAAAACATTCCAGTGATTCATAATAAATGATACTTTTATAAAATGCAGCATGTAAATGTGTGAAAAGAAAAAACATTTTTCCCCTTATATTTTTAGATGCTACATCCCTAGATTACTTTATTTATAATTGTCTCATAACTGAAGACTTCTTGATAAGACATCAATATACAGGGTGCATAGCTAACACCTTGCACCGCAAATTACTGGCAAACCATTTATTCAAGAGGATACTTCCAATTAAAAAAAGTGTCCAAATAATGTGTGTACCTCAGATACATCATTGATATTGCAAGGGGTTGTAAAATGCAAAATAAATAAATAATTGTATTGAAAATATTAAAAAAAACTTTTTATGCGGACATTTACTGAAAACCCAATTAGAAAGTTGTTGCCCTGTCTCTTTGATGGCAACAAAAAAAATTCCATGTTTCTAAGTGCAATATTCACTGAGATATTTGAATTCAAAAAACAGGAAAGTTGGGAAATAACAGCATTATATATATAAATGCGGGTAAAATGGTTTACCCACATGCAAGACTGCCCATTAAAAAATTATGGTGGTCTTATGTAAGTATGGACAGCTTCTCAATTTACCCCAATATTTTTTATCCTATTTCTTTTTAAGCATGTCAATTCACGACTCCTGAGGTAAGCTATTCCATTTATTCACAATCCTAATATGCCAGACTTCCCATTGGCGTACGCAAAGGGGGGGGGGGTTTGGGGTTCTAACTGCTTGAGCCGAGATTATAGTGTTATTTTACAGGAAAAAATTTAAACCCCCCCTCAGAAGGGAAAAAATCTGAAATCCCCCCCCCCCTCGAGAAAATTCTGCGTATGCCTGTGCATGTATATACAATATTCCTGGATGCATGGGGGGCTCCACTCTCTTACAAAATTTTCTCTGTTTGGGGATTCAAGTGTACTGTGAACTGTTAGGTTCTGGCACCTATCCTCGTACAAAATGTTTATCAATCAATGGAGAGTATACTATTACTTTAAAGAGTAAGTATGTAATATGTAAATTGTGTCCAGCCACAAGATGGCCTTGCATAGAACCAGGACTAGGAGAAAATTCACTGAATTCTAGGAGGCAGCCGACCTTATCCAAAATTTTCCCTATGAATTTAGGAAAAAAAATTAATTCAATAAGTAAACAGGGTCTTGCTCCTGGATCGGGGGGAGGTAAGACTAAGGCCGTGAGAGAACAGAATATAGTTTAAAGAGGGCAATGAGCAAAAAAGGTTATGAAACAGTGGTTTAGAGCAGTGTTTCTCAACCTTTTTTTTGCCCGTGGCCCCCTTTGAACCATATTTTTTTCCTCGTGGCTCCCCTGTCTTACCCAGAGTTTTCGACTCTCATCTAGATGCAAGATTCTTTATACGTATTGAATTGATTTTTTCAGTGAATTTATACTGAACGAAAATTTTGCAAACAAGATTGGTCTCCAGACCACTGGCCTAGAATTTATTGAGCTCTCCGCTAGTCCGAGTTCTATTCAGGGCCGTCTCAACATTATGGGCGCCTTAGGCAAAGTGATGCTATGGTAGCCCCATACTTAGCTGGAAATAAACAGCCTACATATTTCCTATTTATTTTCAATATTTATTGTACTATACAAAATATAAGGTGAGATCACTTATGGACATGAGACCCCCCCCCCCCTGCACTACCCCTCACAGGAGTGGGACTGACAGATTCGAATAAGAATAAGTTCTTTGGTTAAAAATTTATTTTTTGCGATTGCGTAATATAGATGGCAGCACCAAAATGAAAATTGACAGATTCGATAGAAAAGTTGAAAGAACGAAACTACGTATTTTGGTGGGCTTTTTTTGGATCTGTTACAAATGTGTGTGTTTTTTCGATCTTAATTCTTTCTTAATTCTTTTTCTTAATCTTAATTCTTTATACCAGTGCTTCTCAAAGTGTGCATCACGGAGGATTGGCGATATTGATTTGTCCCTGTTCTCAGTGCTTTGAAATGACTTTTATTTATGCAGAATATCTGCTGGACTATTTCGGGGAGCCACGTGGGACCTATGACTGAGGCACGGGAGTCACAAAAAAAATTCCATGTTTCTAAGTGCAATATTCACTGAGATATTTGAATTCAAAAATTAGGAAAGTTGGGAAATAACAGCATTATATATATATATAAATGCGGGTAAAATGGTTTACCCACATGCAAGACTGCCCATTAAAAAATTATGGTGGTCTTATGTAAGTATGGATAGCTTCTCAATTTACCCCAATATTTTTTATCCTATTTCTTTTTAAGCATGTCAATTCACGACTCCTGAGGTAAGCTATTCCATTTATTCACAATCCTATTAGATAAAAATTCCTTGCGGCACACCCCATAAGCTGGAATTGTCCCTCATCAATCGATACTAGTGTCTCCTTGTTGAAGCAATCGATTGATGGTGTATTGATTCATGGTCCAACTTATCCATCCTGTTTAAAATTTTAATTTCTGCAATCATATCTGCCCCAGACATCTGCTTTCTTCCAATGTAAACATATTCAAAAAATCACTCTTCATAGCTTAACCCCTTCAAGCAGGTCTATGTCCCTCTGTAAGTATGGTCTCTGTAAGTATTATCCAAGAAACTAACATAATTTGCAGTATGAAAGTGGCAGCTTTGTTTGGAGTAATCATCAGATGTAATGAGAGTTGCTTTTAAAGTGAAAACAACATTTTTAAAATATTTTATAGAAAACCATTGTGTTTTCGAGAAACTATCTTGTAGTAGTGCATGGAGTTATAAGTTAGATGATTTTCAGTCTTTCTCCTGCCTGTGATAAGTATCGAAATTTCTGTAAATTTTTCAGACTTTTCATTCCTTTTGAACTTTGTGTGAAAAATTTATAAATCTTATTTTCAGGGAATAAATCTGAAAAAACTTGTGCAAGCTGGAAATCTTATTTGCAGTCTACTCCAGAAGGCATCTTGCTCTAAAGTTTCGAATGCTTTAATGGGAAATCCACATACATGATTTTATATAAAATACTATCATTGCTAATTTTGTAAAGTCACTCATTAAAGTATTTTCAAAATATGCAAATATTCTTGCAATGAAGATATGCATTTCTTTAGTTCAATTTTTGATGATAAATCTATGTAGATATGTAATCAAATTTTTTGATTCATCAAAACAAGACTTTATAAGGTTCTTTTAAGCACTTCCAACAGCCAGATATTATTTTGGATATGCTAATATGCCAGACTTCCCATTGGCGTACGCAAAGGGGGGGGGATTTGGGGTTCTAACTGCTTGAGCCGAGATTATAGTGTTATTTTACAGGAAAAAATTTAAACCCCCCCTCAGAAGGGAAAAAATCTGAAATCCCCCCCCCCTCGAGAAAATTCTGCGTATGCCTGTGCATGTATATACAATATTCCTGGATGCATGGGGGGCTCCACTCTCTTACAAAATTTTCTCTGTTTGGGGATTCAAGTGTACTGTGAACTGTTAGGTTCTGGCACCTATCCTCGTACAAAATGTTTATCAATCAATGGAGAGTATACTATTATTTTAAAGAGTAAGTATGTAATATGTAAATTGTGTCCAGCCACAAGATGGCCTTGCATAGAACCAGGACTAGGAGAAAATTCACTGAATTCTAGGAGGCAGCCGACCTTATCCAAAATTTTCCCTATGAATTTAGGAAAAAAAATTAATTCAATAAGTAAACAGGGTCTTGCTCCTGGATCGGGGGGAGGTAAGACTAAGGCCGTGAGAGAACAGAATATAGTTTAAAGAGGGCAATGAGCAAAAAAGGTTATGAAACAGTGGTTTAGAGCAGTGTTTCTCAACCTTTTTTTTGCCCGTGGCCCCCTTTGAACCATATTTTTTTCCTCGTGGCTCCCCTGTCTTACCCAGAGTTTTCGACTCTCATCTAGAAGCAAGATTCTTTATACGTATTGAATTGATTTTTTCAGTGAATTTATACTGAACGAAAATTTTGCAAACAAGATTGGTCTCCAGACCACTGGCCTAGAATTTATTGAGCTCTCCGCTAGTCCGAGTTCTATTCAGGGCCGTCTCAACATTATGGGTGCCTTAGGCAAAGTGATGCTATGGTAGCCCCATACTTAGCTGGAAATAAACAGCCTACATATTTCCTATTTATTTTCAATATTTATTGTACTATACAAAATATAAGGTGAGATCACTTATGGACATGAGACCCCCCCCCCCTGCACTACCCCTCACAGGAGTGGGACTGACAGATTCGAATAAGAATAAGTTCTTTCAGGAGTGGGACTGACAGAGCTGCAGCCCGGAGCCTGATATGGTTTTCATCATTTTCGTTTTTCACACTATAAATTTAATGTAGAGGAGGGGTCTGTGAAAAATCTTGCCGAGGGCCTGCGAAAAACACCATCCTAGGGAACCTGCTGCAAAATGTAGGCAGTGAGGCCCTGGTTTTGTGGGTGGCTTTGTTGGATTCTGTAAGTGTATAGTCACTAAAAATATAAAAGGTTTATTTCTTCCCACCTTAATTTTTCTTTTCAGCTCTCTACAGCCCTCCAAACCACCTGTCATGGCCCTTTCTCCATTTTCTTCCGTGGCCCCCTTGAAGTATCCCAGTACCACTAGGGGGCCATATGGCCCCGGTTGAGAACCACTGGTCTAGAGCCACCCTACTTGGCTGGAAAATATAGGCAGATACAGCGAGGGTGGCGATAGCCCTCCCATTCGAGAATCCTATATCCGCTTATAAGAAATACCCACCTATACAAATTTACATATACACTTTGAAAAATTGTACTTGGAAATTATTGTATCGGACCTCATTATCATGGAGGCTTCGCGGGCTCCATGTGTTTAAATGGCTTTTACTAATAAACATATTTCAGGGACGGCTGGAACTGTGGGGGCAAAAGTCTCAATCAAACAATTGAAAGGTAAACTTTAGCGGCGGCAAGTTTTGGGGGAAACAAAAATAATGTTATAAAATCCACACGAATAAATCGACAAAAATCCTGTTGTTTTTTTAGTGTAAGAATAAGTTCTTTGGTTAAAAATTTATTTTTTGCGATTGCGTAATATAGATGGCAGCACTAAAATGAAAATTGACAGATTCGATAGAAAAGTTGAAAGAACGAAACTACGTATTTTGGTGGGCTTTTTTTGGATCCGTTACAAATGTGTGTGTTTTTCGATCTTAATTCTTTATACCAGTGGTTCTCAAAGTGTACATCGCGGAGGATTGGCGATATTGATTTGTCCCTGTTCTCAGTGCTTTGAAATGACTTTTATTTATGCAGAATATCTGCTGGACTATTTCGGGGAGCCACGTGGGACCTATGACTGAGGCACGGGAGTCACAAAAATTTGAGAAGCTTTGTAAACTAGTAGTTCCCAAATGATATTATGTTGCGGCAGCACGGGGTGCGTGAGATGATCAGGAGTGTCGCGAAATTTTGGATTTGAAATTACACTCGACGCTCATTTTTACGCGTGGCACAGGACCCAAGCACTTGTTCGTAAAAACGTGTCGGTTCGCAAATTCGAGAGGAGACTATTGAAAGTTAATCTAGGCTGTTTGTGATTCCAAAACCAAAGTGTCACGCTCCGTAGAACAGAGGTTTCGAACGTGTTGGTTCGCACGGAACCCTTGATGATTACGAGGCAGTTCCTTGGAACCCAAACAAACATGAATTTCCCTCCATATTTGTTTGGGTTCTTCCATCATCAAATGAAAACTTAAAAAGTTTAAGAGAATTTAAAACTTAAATTTTTCATTAGTGTTATAAAACAATATTTAATATTATTTTCAAGGCTGGTATTGTTGGCTTTGTACTATTATTACTAGGCGAATATTGGCCTTTTTATTAGGTTCTAATCCTGCGGAGCTCCGGGGTTCCGCGGGACACCGGTTGGATTCCCATGTTTACGGGTGTCGCAGAAATATTTCAATATCGGACAGAGGTGACGTGAGAACTAAATTTCCCTCACAACGATGCCACGAAATTAAAATGTTTGGGAATCTGTTTTATAAAATATTGGTTACAACTGGGCCGTATTAGGAGTTGCAGACGCTCTGATGTTAATATATCTGCACCTAATCAGCTGATACCGGAACCTTGGGTTATCCCCGCTTTGAGGAAGTTCAATTCGAAAAATTTTGATATTGAAAAAAACATTTCATTTAAAGTTGTTCATTTTCAATTCAATGATGATAGAACAAAAACGACACATTTCATTTTACCCCAGTTATATACTGAAAACTGCATATACGTATTTTACTACTACCATAAAAGTTTATAAGGTATTATATGGTTTTATTCACCTCGTAGATAATTACCATGGAGAGTATTTTGAAAAGTGAAAATCAGTAAGTTATATTCGAAAATAGAGCAGAAGGATTTCCATTTCTTTTAATCTCTTAACTATTGGTACAAAATTGTGCATAAAACCTACATAAATATACCGTATTTTGTGTGTGCTACACGGGACCGTCTTGATACAGTACAGCCTCTTGATAACAGACACCTGTGGGACCAAAAATTTTGTCAGCTAACGGAGAGTGCCTGCTAATGGGGGGGGGGGGGGGTTACGATATACAGCGTAACCTCGTTTATACGACTTTCACATTTTTACGACGTTTGGCTTCAGTCGCAATTGGTTCCGTATATGTTGCTGCAAAAAAAATTATACCAATTCACTGAAGCGATAGCAATTAAAAGTGACTCACCAATTGCCTCGATAAAGAAAATTTGATTAAATTTCAGTACATTTATCACTTCAACTGCAATTCTGCACGATTCCCAAATAATGATGGAAAGTCTGATAAATATGGAGAAATTCATAACCTTTCTTTTCTTCATAAACCGAAAATAAGTATTTTTACTTGTATATGATACGTGCATTACTCATATTTTGCAATAAAAATTAAATTGAAATAGGTGTGAAGAGATAAAAAATTGATAAAAACATTAGCCTTGTATTGTTGGCTATCTTCACACGTTATCAACAAACAAGACCAACATTACCATTTGAATTCACCATTCTGGACCATGGTTACAGGGCCGCAACTAGATGCTTGGTCACCCGGGGCAAGCGCGCATTTTGACGCCCCCTTGTAATGTTGAAGGAGAGGTTTCAGAATGAAATTTGCGCCCCCTCGAGTCTATCGCCCGGGGTACGAGACCCCCACCTGCTCCCCCAAGTTGCGGCTCTGCATGGGTTATGTTCAGTTAATTAAGTAACTAATTGACGATTTACCAACATATTGCCTGATTTTACTGTCCGCTATCGAGAGCGTCCGTTAGCGGGCAGTGAAATGCATTACCCTATTCCACGAGACCGGGGATCAGAAAAGTGTCCGTTAACGGGAGGTGTCCGCTAACAGGAAGTGTCCATTAAGGGGAGGTTCCACTGTAGCATCATGCATATATTGGTGTTGTACCTGTTAAATAATGTTTTCAATTATGTTAGAATGCATGAATTCTAAAAGAAAGAACTTAACTTTTTACAATTTTAAAATCGCCAAACTTCACGATAGCAAATTTCAGCAGTATATCATTCATATACAGTATACAGGGTGATTCCATAATTTCCTTTGCCGCATTTTACTGGCGAACTGTTAATCCTAGAGCAGGGCTGGACAAATCGCAGGAAAATGTAGGCGCCAAAAAAATGTTTACCCGAAGAAAAAGGTCCAAAATAATGTTTCTTTTGACGTTTTCAGGGCATAGTGACCCTCTTTCATGTTGGCATATATGCTGCTAATATAAATTCGAAACATTGTGTGCGCGCTGCTTTCACTCTGCTATTTAGTGACTACACAAAGAAAACTTTAGGCGCCATCACCAAATTTTCAGTCGCCATGGAGACCTGGCGCCTGGGATATGTCCAGCCTTGTCCTAGAGGCATAATTCTAATTAGAAAAAGTATCCAAATATTGTGTGAAACTCGGGTACGTTATTCATTACGTACGTAAACTCAAACGTTATTGATTGAAATCAGGGTAAGAAGCATTGTCCGTTAGTTTTTATTCTGTTTTTCCTCAACTTTCCTCCGATTTTTGAATTCAAATACTTCTGTTATAGTGCACTGATAAACGTGGATTTTTTGGCTTCAGGAGAGACAGGGCAACAACTTTTTAATTGGGTGTCCATATAAAAAGTTAATTTTTATATTTTGGTAACTATACAACCCCTTGCATTATGAATAACGCATCTGAGTTCTACACAATATTTGGAGACTTTTTCTAATTGGAAATATTCCTCTAGGATCAACGGTTCGATAGTAAAATGTGGCAAGGGGAGTTATAGAATCGCCCTGTATAATAAACCTTCTTATGATCAAGAAGCTTTTTCATGTGGAAAGTATTGATACAATAGATTTTGGTTCAGGACTAAGAAGGTAAGACACTCTTTGACAAAACAAAGTACTTTATAAAATGAAGTTTCACATTCCACTTATCGTATTTTATTTTTATAAGCACAGTTTA
This sequence comes from Pholcus phalangioides, assembly GCF_987345545.1. Classification (NCBI taxonomy): domain Eukaryota; kingdom Metazoa; phylum Arthropoda; class Arachnida; order Araneae; family Pholcidae; genus Pholcus; species Pholcus phalangioides. The sequence continues at coordinate 21,562,614 of NW_028301625.1, forward strand.
TTCTCTCAGAAACGTACAAAATAGAGTACAGAATGGACAACATAGTTACAATTTGGCTTTCTGGTGTTTCATGAACAGTCCTCTTCAACTTCCTTATTTACAAATGCTTGGTGATTGGATGAGCAATGCAAAAAGAAAAAAAAATTTTTTTAACGCATTCGAAAATCATATGAGCATGAATTACTCTCCACTAAAAATATTCTTGAAATATTTTGTGTTTCATCAGCATCTATCGACCTTGTTCTGCTGTATTATTGTAAAAAAAAAAAAAAAAAAAATTGCATTGTGTATTACGATGTATACTGTCATGCTCCATTTTGTATTTCTGCAGTTCACTAGAGTTATTTAATAGTTGCTGCAAGTTGTTTGAAGTTGTTTTTCTTTAACATTTCATCATTAATTAAAACACTTTTAATTAATTTATTGCACGGGGTGGAATTTATCATGTAGTGTGGCCATTAAACTTCTGTGTAAAATGTTAGGGAAATAACAGAAAAATTTTATTTTCCTGGCTTAAATTGTAATGTTGCAGCTAATAGTTTAAAACTAACTTTTTGAAATTTGAGTTAAATGTATGGAATGTTTATTTTTTGAATGCAAAATAATCTCCAGTGGGATCCTCTAACCAAGGATAGTTTTGCGGGCATTCTATACAAGTATGGAGACGTATTGTTTCCCCAGGAAGCTCTCGGGTTGTGAGGGGACATGCGTTTGGCAAAGAACACAGTGGCTGTCCTTTAATTTCGCATTTTTCTTTCCATGGTGCGAAATCACGAATGGATGAAAGCTCTGTTGGCGATTGCATCCATTGCAATACTTGAGTCATCGTGACGAAATAGATATCGTTTCTGTCAAGCATTTCATCAACCCATTGAATAAGGGCATCGTGAAACTCTTGGTTGAGCTTTAACCAACCGGCATGGAAGAATAAACCTAATGGGGCTCGATTTGTGCGATAGTGTCGTTCCAAGTTATGATTCAGGAAATTATAAAACTGTTCACCAGTCAAGAGATTACTGCAACTGTCAACCATAGCGCATCCTGCCAACTCTTCATCAAAACTTGGGTCGTCCCTTCTATCTAACTCATTCATGACCATTTCCCATACTGCGTGAGAACGCGTTGGACAATTTTGGCCGTTACCATGGCACTTGTGAGGCATCCTAAAATAAAGGGTGTATGGCCATAGAGGTGGATTACTCAATGGAGCTGTGATCGTGGAATCATAGAGGAAAGCTTGTTCCTCCATCATAAAGAACTGATTGTTTCCACCAACCCTGAGGTAAGGGGCACGAATTCCTACAACTGAGTTATCAGTGATGTTTGAGAATCTTTCGATGATCAGTCGCACGCCTGCCATTTCTTTGGCCCAAGTTTCTACATTAGCTTCGCTCCAATACTTTTCATCATTTCTGTGCCTGTGAAAAGGAGAAAAAAACAACATATTTCTTTTCAATTTTTCGTGAGTGGAAGTAAAAAATATATATACAATAAAAACTCAACTGGACACTAATAAATTACTTTGACCTTTGAAGACCCCGGACACACCCCGCTTCCCATCTAATAAATTACTGCAAAAAGAATGATATGATATAATTATATAGGCACAATAGCCTTTATATAGCTATATAGGTAGGGGATTTTCTCCTTTATAATGAAATATAGTTTGAAAATTGTGGAATGGGACTCCACACCATGCCATGAAACGATACTTTTTAATTTAACGCTATGCTTTGCGTGACGTGTACGTATTTTTGTTTATCTGTACTGTTTATTCAGAAATAAACATGAACTAAAATTAATGATAGACTCACGTTATTGAATGAGCTGCGATTTCGTGTCCTTTTCTGTGCAATTCCTGTACTGCAGAGTAATTTGTGTACTTGTGCGAAACAAAGAAGGTTCCCTTGATAGTGCAACCATTGGGATTGTTGCGACCTTCCCGGAAGATACGTTCGTAGATATCGATGTTGTTATTGTTGACTGCATCATCGAAGGTGATGGTAATCATTTGAGGTACGGTGTTTGGCTCTAGTTTTCCAGGGATCTGGGTACCATCAGGAGAGCAAAAGCAGTCTGGCAGTACACATTGGTTTTGGTCACATGGAGGTGCTCTGTTGGGATCCTTATCAACGGCTGAAATATAAATGTAAAAGGTCACAGCTAGTCGAATCACGCTTATACACCTACAAATAAAAACTTGAAGCGGTTTATTAGAAGAGATTAATATTTGCTTGAAAACAATTGATAATTACTGCAAGCATTCTCATCCGATCCATCGGGACAGTCAGGAGCTCCGTTGCAGAAAAGTTCTTTCTGAATACATTCACCATTTCCGCAAGCTAATTTTCCTTTCTCGCAAATGGGTTCATCCGTAGCTAACAGCGGTGTTGCCAAACGAGGCTCTGAAAATACCACGATAAAGTTTCCGGTTAATGCTATAGTTACTCACGAATTCCTTGAACTAAATTGAACTAAATAAGTAGTATTATTTTCATAACTTCAATTTCGTCAGGATTATACTATACGCGCGCAATAATTCTATGACCTGCTTTTCGTATACTATAAGGTAGTTTTTAATGTGTATCAAAGAAACTGTTATTAATGAAGAAAGTAGTCACGTGGACAAAAATACGGAATCAAAAATGTATTTCATATTTATTCTAGTAGATGCTTTGGAACAAGACTAATGAAAAGTATCATATCGCATGATTTTTTTATGATCATTTTCAATGATAAAATTTTAATATATAATTAAAACTATAAGATGTGTGAATTTTTTACGATAAAGAATGCAATTTCAAAATAAGTAATTATGTACTTACTTTCAAGTTGTTGACAATTCTTTACATTAGCTTTCCAATTGCACGTTTGGCTTTCGATGTCAAATGCCAAACCAGATGGACATCGAAGGGCCAAAAGTCCTTGTACAGAACATCTCACTACGTCTCTGCAGTCTTCGTCAGCTGTAAGCCTAAAATATTCACTAGGAGAGCGGCCTTTGCATAATTCGGCATCATTTTGTGTGTCTGCTGCTACTTGCCTTTTCACGATCGAGGATGCATAACCTATTGAAATGATTGAATCCATAAATAACAGTCCCAAACGTTCGAAGCCACATATTAAAACTTATGAATCATTGTTCTTTTAGGTGTACGATTCTTGATGATTTTTGCTTCTGTGGTTGTAGAGTTATACTCACGTGATCCAATTTTTTTTTCTAAATCACCCACAGCTCTTTCTATTTTGGCATTTCCTGATTTTTATTTCCTTGTGTGTGTAGTATCCACGCTTTTCCTCTTGTAAATTAAATTTCTGAATAGCTAATTATAACTAGAGTAGCGTTGGCTGCATAATACATTATTTGAAATGATAATACTGTACTGATATATTTTATCTTTTAAAAAATGTCTCGTTAATGATTACTAGTTGTTTTCGAAAATTCTTATAGTTTATGGATAGAGAAATTTTTACACTTCAAATTAAGCTTTATAGACTTTCACTTTAATCTCAGTAATAGTGGAAGAATTCGTTTAATCCCATGGAACCAAAAATTAAACTCTAGGATGTTTCAGAACATTGAAACTTGCAAATTCAACGGACAATACTGAACGAAAATTACTATATATTCAAAAAGAAATGAAGTGGTGATATAGAGGGTTATATATCGTGTAAACTTTTTCAAAGCGAAATTCGGTTTGATTGTAGACATAGATGAAAAAAGTTCAGAAGGACCCTAGTATCACATTAAACTCATAGTACCAGAAAACTAGACAATCAATTGGACTTGACGAACCAATTGATTGGTTGGCAAGAAGCTTGCTTCCCAGTTCTCATTCCACAACTTTTTCTAGGGTCACCCGTGAACTGCACGGAAGATCTTGTTGTGAAAATCGTTGTTGCTGCAGACAAAATCAACACCATAATAGGAACATGTGAGAGGGTGTGGAAAAACTTTCACCCATCGGAGTGGGCTGTTCAACGACACTATCAGACGCCATTTCGAGCGACTACAGCGAGTTTTTCCTTGATGCAAATGAAATTGTGCTACTTATGAATTAGTCGTAGTTTTGACTTTACTGTAGAAAGATCAACGGGAATATTCACTATTTTTTGGCACTATAAATTTAAGGCAGCCGTAAGTTCCACTAGAAATATTTTCCACCTTCATGTGGGTAGTATCAGTCCCATTTTTTAAAGAGTTTACAATCATCTTTTATAATACGATAATTCCTTTTCATGAAAACATATTAGTCCCAGTTTTAAATAGTAATTTCAATTGCATATTCATGACATTAATTTTGATCTTTGAACTTAAATAACTCAGTGTAATTGTCCGTAGAGATAACCAGTTTCAATTTTGTAGTAAAAGAATACTGGGGGGAGGGGGAGGGGAAAGAAGCTCACTTATTGAAAAGGAAACGATTAGAAGATGTAGGTTTTATTAATGAGAATAATAACCTCAAAGAGTGATAGAAGATTTTCTTGCAAACCGAAAGCCGGAAGGTTTCTGAGTGTTTTTTTAAATTATGTTTTTCTTTTATACGAGACAACTTTTAAGAAAGTTTTCTTGTTTACCTTTCAGACTAAGAAGAGAAAAATAGAGAAAAATCCGACTCGTGACAAGGACACACTAATTATTTTTCTCTTGGCCATTGTATATTTCCTAAACTTACGGTAAAACGAATCTTCTGTTCCTTTGTGAATTTGAGCAGTTGAGCGAGAAATTTAGGTCGGAACAAAGTATTGCCACAAACTCTTTAAAAAATAAAACCTTGTAGGTTTACTTTCACCGTTACGGGGCTAAAATTACCTATGATGTGAATTATGAAACGTTAGAATGATAAAACTACGTGCAATGCTTGCAATATATACAAATGATGCAATATAAAATCCTAACTCATGTCAATCAATTATAGATATCGTTTTTGTGATGTTTTTCTCTTGAATAAACCGTTAAAATTGAAATCACGACAATACTGTAGTAATGGAAATATTAAACACGTGGTTAAAGTTAAGAATTAGAACATTTGAAGTTATTGAAGAATAGATACGAAGAATAATTGACATTTATCGATTAAGTGTCACGGAAACAAGTTATAACTCTGATCATTTCTCTCTCTCACAAACGCTATCTAAGTATATACGACATCATTTAGTTTTAGTGCCTTATCAAAGTCCGGCTTTCAATGCGTACGAAAAATACGGTTTCATCCACGTGTTTAATGAATCCGGAATATAACATGACCTTATGACGTCAAGAAATACCCACTAATGAGAAATTTGCAAAATGTTTAGCGGCACATATATGCATCTAATTTAGTGATAAAAAAAAAACCTCGAGGCTAAGATAATATTTCTTCTCAGTAGCAAGGTCATCTCGATTAAAGGCGTCACTAGTGTCCATAACACATTTTTCGACGGACGCCAGTTTGGAAACGTCCGCGGAAACAAGAAAAAACTAACTTTTTCCGGGAAAGAAAAACATTATTTTCTTTTCTTATCTATGAGTAAGACATACTGCATATTTGAAGCTATAACCTGATTCTCGATTTAAGAATAACGGCATAAGCCGGTGTATACCGGTTTTGTCACTTTTATTCTCTTCAAGCTCACTAATAATATGAATTGTGACCCACCCCGCGATCTTTGCCACTTACTAACTCTTATGCAATTTTCAGACGAAAAAAAAATAGTTATGACCTCGTTTTTTTTATTCTTTTTATTTTCTCTTCCGCAAAACACACTCTACGATTTATTTCGTGACAAATATCGAATAGTTTTTTAAAGAAACTTTCTGTCTAACTCGTTTTTATTCGTATTACGGTACTATCACGGTTATTAACTCACGTCAACTTCTTTCCCTTTCTATAATAACATTAAAAACAAAATAGCTGATTTCCACACTATCTTAACACCGTTATCGATTTCTACATAGATTTGATGTAAATTAAGTCTCCAACTATGAACCTTGCTAGACGTATGCTGCACTATGACCTTGGGGAATCATCCGTTCCTCCAGGCTATTGAGATATGAAATTTCCATAATTTTTTTTTTTTTTTTATAATTTTAAGTGTCTGGCTTGGAAAAAGTCCTCGTGTTGGGATGGATGCGGTGCTCGTCCCTGGGCGAACTGGTCTCGCAAGGGCCGTTCATCATCCCGATAGTCTGAGAACAACCGGTTCCATGGGTCCTGATGACCGCGTTTCTTCGAAATCTCTTCAGCTCTTCTCGCGACTAACGTTTGAGGGTGTTGTTATCAATTCAGTTTTTTTTTTTTTTGGCTTATACAGGTTTTAGAGGCGGCAATTTGTTCCTTCGAGCCGGGATTTATTTTTTTTTCTACTCGTACTCGAAGCTAGGAAACTAGAAAAAAACCTAAAAAAAAAAAAGACGCCCCAAGGCACATTCCTACTGACCCCATTGCGAGTCTAGTTTCGGGGCCAATGACATCTTCCCTCCCCTCTTCTACTGCCATGATAGAACCAAGCTAGTATGTAGATCTGGAATTACCATCACTTTCATTATATTCTTACTATACCTGGTCTGGTAAATATGTGTCGAAGTGAATTACGGATATAAAATGCCTCATTCACGTGTTATCCAGAGCATATCGTCGCCTTATAACTTTTGACCGAGCAAACAGCAACAGACATTTACTGAGTTGTAATGTGAAATTTGGTGCAGACGCAGTTCATAATTCAAGGGCGAGAACATTTGTATAACTGCCGAATTTTGAATCGATTAAATATTAGATGATCTCTCATAATATTTGATTTAATACAATGTACAACAAGCAAAAGTTCAAAATTAAAGTCAAAAATTTTCTCCCTCTCGGTGTACCTCAGTTGTACTTTACACTAATTAAGCATAAAATATAATATTACTAAAAGACGTTTATAACCGCAATCCCCGGTAAATGATCCGCACCACTCAGAGAAATGAAAACATAATAAAAGTAATTTTCCGTATAAAGTCGCAGTTTCATATACGCCATACACAATTTTCAATTCAAGAACTGAAGCAAATATACACTTACTTTTAAATAAAATTCGATGTTGCATGATTTTACTTTGATTTTTCTTTGAGAATTTTATACCATTTTATTAATCACCATTAAAATATTATATAATTATTAAAAAACCATTTCACTTAATTCGCTATATCAGAAAGAAATACGTTAAAAAAATTTTGATAAAATTCATTACAATCTCTCGAAATCGGAATGCCAGAAAAAAGAAATTTATTTGCTTTGAATTAGCCACCGCTTAAACTAAAAATTTAAACTATAAAAAAAAACACGGATTTTATTATGGGAAATTACAGTACGTACTGTGTATGTCAGAAAATGTGTGACCATTAAGTTAGTTTATTGAACTTGCGGGTTCAATGGATTACCTACTCATTTTAGATGATGTTTAAAAAATTATGAGAATTTTGGCAGTGAATAATTATATATATTGCACGTATAATAATTAAGCCCTTATATCCGACAATGTGAAAAGTAGAATAAGAAAATTATAATAAATTAGAATAAAAGTATAAATGCAATGATAATTATAAATAGTTATCGTATAAATTATTTGGTAGGTCATTTTAGTCTAATTAAAGACAGAAAAAACAATGTTTTTGAAACAATTAGTTAGTTCAAAACAAATTATCTAACCTGGTACTTTAAAGTACCGCAAGGGTAAACAAAGACATTGGCGTACGCAAGGGGAGGGGGTTTGGGGTTCTAACCCCCCCCCCCCCCGAGCCAAGATTATAGTGTTATTTTGCAGGAAAAAAAAGTAAACCCCCCCCCCAGAAGGAAAAAAAATCTGAAACCCCCCCCCCCCTCGAGAAAATTCTGCGTATGCCTCTGAACATGGATAAGTAGTCATTGTAAACAACCTCAGCACCTGTAGTTCAATACTATAGCATTCTTATTTAATTTAGGAAAATACTATGCATATATTTGCCAAGATAAAATGACATTTTACTTCGACGAACGAATTTTCGTTTAGCATCGATTTTCTACAGTAAGAAGAAATTATATAAGCCAGTTAAATTATATATATTTGAAATCCGCATGGTCCTCGAATTGGATTTCCCATCAATATTTTTAAACTTTTCATGTTGACGGCAAGAGAACTCACAAAACGCCCATAATCAACTCATAAAACCAACCAGAAGAACACTCTGTCAGTATATATTTATGTTTATCCCGGTATTAAACATTTTCTTTCACATTCGAAGACCAAGTGCAATTACAGTTATAACAATGCCACTAACAAGGTAAAAACAAATAGAGAAAAGTGAGATCAAACACCTTTTCCACACGTGTTTTGAATCGATAATAGATATGGTAATAAGAGGAATGGAGTGTCCCAAAATGTCTTAGTTCGAAAAGTCAAGCCATTTCCTGTTTTGAATTCGTACATTGATGACAAGTTAGGGAAGTGATTAGTAGGGAAAGGGACAAGCATCAAGTGTACACTTCTGGCCTCTCGTCCACTAACAAGCCAAAGGCGAATGTGTTATCAGGAAGTTTTCCGATGGACCTCGGGCATTTCCTGAATAAGTGAATTTGGTTCTGAGGACTTGACACTCATATACATCATGCCCCATGCATACAGCTGGTGCCGAGCTCATAAGTAGCACATCCTTATTAATAATTAATTTTCATAAGCACCTTTAAACTCTACGTTAGAAGAAAGTAATGAAATTTGTGAAGTTGATTTCGATGGGAAAATAAAATTATTACATATCTGAATCTAAACTGCTATTTCGAATATCTATAGCTGCGTTTCTCAATCTGTAATCCGCGGACGGAATTGAAAATTAAATTCGAGTTGAAGGAAAATTATTTGACTTTATACCGCAAATATTTGTAATATTCATTTCGCTTCAAATGAAAGATTAGACGAATACATAAGTTGGCGATCTACCGTACTATTTCATCTATTTTACTATTTTGGGTTCAGAAAGGTTGAGAAACGATTTATAGGGTAGAATTTTGCACTAAATATCAATAAATTGAAAAAAAAACTTACTAACTTTTCTTATTTTAAATAAAAATAAAAAGAGTCAAATGTCTCGGAAAACAATTAATTTCTTATTTTAAATAAAAATAAAAAGAGTCAAATGTCTCGGAAAACAATTAATACAAATTAATTAAAAATAGTTAATTTAACAATCAATAAAGATAATTTTTGAAAGATAATTTTCAGAATAAAATGCTTATATACAGTAAAACCTCTCAGATGCAGTCATTCCTCTTTTAGGAGCCAAATGATATTTTCCCATTTTATAATAAAAGTATGCATTTCAAACCCCTGATTAATGATTACCCCCTTTTTTACGAACGAATTTTTTTGCCCCGCCGGTGACTGCAAAAGAGAGGTTTTACTGTACGATAATCTCAGGAAAAACTCATAATTCCAGAGATCTTATAATTATTATGATTATTCGAAAGACAAGAATTGACTATTAAAATAATAAGATTCAATTATCTCTGTCACAATGTCTATATTCAAATAAAACAATACTTCTTGAGTAAAATATCAATTGAAAATATTGCTTGAATTAAAAACGAAACTTGGTGCTTTACTGCTACATAAAATTTATCAAGACTCATAAATATTTCTACCAAATAAATAATTATAGTAGTCACCAAGTAAAATTACAAGAAAGAATTTTTTTTCTTTTAAATATACAAGAGAGAGAGAGATAATCTGAATCACCACTTGCTCCGGGAATGTGAAACTTTAGCGCGTTTCGAAAAACCCGCTAAAAAGAAACCATAAGTATCCGAGATTCACAGAATATCCATCACAATATATCCAATCGTGGAATATAATAGTCCAAAGTATGATAGTGTCGGGTGAATTTCAAATCTTCTCACTCTGGTAATATTATTTCACACGCACAATCAACCATTCTTTTTTTTTCTCTCAAAGTTAGTATAATATATTTTGGTTTTTACCTACCATGTCGGCCGAAAAAAAGGAACGTTTGGAGGAAGATAACCAAAACCGTTGATGCCGCTGACGAACGCATCCTTGTCTGGTTTGGACTAGCAATGCGATAGATTCAATGTGACGTAAGCTGTCCGCTTTTATGTAGGGCTGCCATCAAAAGCACGTTTTTTTCTTTTCCTTTATTTTATTTTTTTTAGGCTTTTCTCACCACACACACACCTTTCTACTTTTCTTTCAAATCTTTTTTACCTCTATGTGCACAAGGATTGAACGTTCCACCTTTGGTTTTAAGCTTTCTGGAACAGAAACTTGCCACCCCAATGACGTCGACAGAAGATTTCGGCCAATACAGAACTGCCCTGTAATAACTTAGCTCTTAAAGTATATGTGTGTGTTTGAGTTTCTTTCTTCCCCTCTAGGTTTTGATGAAATACAAGCAGTCAAACAGCATCTTCCCATGATCTCTCTCTGTCTCTAAATTTCCTCCACAATATCTCTCAAGCATCATTTCTTATTTTATAGCTTTACATCGGAAAAAATATATAAATAAAATGTAGGTAACTGGACTTCAAACTATACTGGGAAAAGAAAGGATCTTAGAAGATCAATGATTTATTAACTGAAAAAGTCAGGGCCTCAATTGTGAAAAAAAACCTCAATGATTTCTATAGTCTATATTTAGAAACTATATTATATGACCTATACTGTCTCGGGTGTATAGCAATATTTTTTGTGATATTACAGCTACATAGGTTGCATTTAAGAACACTTGAGTGTGAATACTGGGGTGCAGCTGTGAAGGAAACCATGAACGAAATACCAAGTTTAATCCTTTATCTACCACATTATACAAAGTAGAATAAAAAGATGATAATAAATACAAATTAGAATAAATAGAAAATGATAACAAATACAAATTAGAATAAATATAAAATGATAACAAATACAAATTAGAATAAATAGAAAATGATAACAAATACAAATTAGAATAAATAGAAAATAATAACAAATACAAATTAGAATAAATAGAAAATGATAGCAAATACAAATTAGAATAAATAGAAAAATGATAACAAATACAAATTAGAATAAATAGAAAATGATAACAAATACAAATTAGAATAAATAGAAAATGATAACAAATACAAATTAGAATAAATAGAAAATAATAACAAATACAAATTAGAATAAATAGAAAATGATAGCAAATACAAATTAGAATAAATAGAAAATGATAACAAATACAAATTAAAATATAAATATGATGATAATAATAAATAACTATTATGTAAATTAAGAGTTGGTAGGTCATTTTAGTTCTAATTAAAGAAAAAAATACTGATTTTTGAATAATCGGTTAGTACATAACAAGAAAATTATCTAACGTAATTTTATATATAAGTGCCGTCAGTAGATAAAGAGTTAACCCTTTATCTATCCCATTATGAAAAAATGAAATAATTATCATGTGAATTTTTTGGTATGTCATTTTAGTTCTAATTAAAGCCTAAAAACAAAAAAATTGTAATTTTTTTCAAAAAAAATATTTAGTACACAACGAATGGTACCTGGTACTTCAAAGTACCGTCAGCGCTTTAGGCTCGCAATAAAAATTATAAATACCAATTCAAATATGTTGAATAATACAGTTTCATGAATATTTATTTATTTTACCACCCAAAGAAAACCACAATTTGTTTTGATATTTGGTAGAGGTTCTTTGTGTGGTGGAGTGTTTTACTGCATAACACAAAAGTGTAATTCAATAAACACTTTTACAGGGGTGAAACAAACTGAATTTTATCAACTAACATACAGTGAAACCTCGATATGACAATACTCTTCGGACCAAGAAAAAATATCGTTGTAGAGAGATTTTTCTTTTATTTCGAGAGGCAACATTTGCATCACGTCATCAAATTTATGCTGTTGTCCTCTTTTCTAAATCGGGATTGTTAGTACCATTAGAAAATGCGCTTTTATGCATTTATTCGCCACAAAAAATTGTAATTAATTAGTTGATGACTAAAATTCAGTTAGATGCATTGCCTCCCGTAAAATTGTTCATCGCGTCGCACTTTCATGTCATACGTAGCAAATAGCAATACTAGTTGCTTCCGTAGCGCTTCCTGTGGTGCAAAATGCCGATGTAATAAGATATATGCAAAAAAAAAAAAAAAAAAAAAAAACGAAAACACGTGACGAAGTTAAAATCAAATTCAAAATGATTTTGAGCAAATTATTAAAAAGTATCGCTGTAGCGGTTTTAAAAATCTCAAAAATATCGTTATAGAGGGATTTATCGTAGTAAAGGATATCGTAGTATCGAGAGGAGAGTTTAACATTCAGCCTTTATACTTCAAAATACCAACTCCCAACAACGTGTGTGAGAAAAGTTACGGGAGTTGAAAATAAAGTGGAAGTGGTACTTTGAAGTACACTGACAGTAGTCAAAGGTTTAAAAGACTATGAACTTTAAAATAAGATTGATATATTCATAATAGAATTTATATTCGTATAGAATTTATATTGTCCCCCCTGTTCTCTAACTTCCAATTAAAAAGTTGTTGCTTGTCTCTACTGAGAGCCCAACAAAAAATTAAATGTCCCAAGTGCAGTATTAGCAGAGGTATTTGAATACAAAAATCGATGAAGATGAGGGAAAGAACAGCATATGTTGAGAGACCAACTTAAGAAAAAACACCACGAAAATTCTAATGATTCTTCAAAGTTGCAGTTTATTAAAACTTTTTTTTTCGTTTTGAGATGAGTCCGTTCCAAAAAGCAAATATTGACATAGAAATATGGAATTATGGTCTTGTTGGACTCTGTATAGACAGGGCAAGAACTCTCTGTTCGAAAGTTAGTGCACGGGGTGGGGAGGTATATAAAATTAAATTCAATACCCCGGTACATATATGGACTCTGGTAGAACAAATGAGATATCAGAAATAAGCACGTTAATTTGGATACTTTTCTAATTGGAAGTATGCTTCTGTAACCAACGGTTCAAGAGATTAAGGGTATATAAGAACTTAACTTTTCATCCTGTATATTGCTCGCTTTAGCAATGCATATCCTTTTTTTTAATACGATAAAAACAAAACTGTACAAAAGACAAAAGCTATAATAACAATGGAAAAATTTCCACAAAAATATATAAATGCATTCACTTTGTGACTTTAAGGGACTAGATGTCTTTCCAATATGCAGTACATATAGTCCTACTGAATTGTAATAAAAACTAATGATACATAGAATATCAGCACTGCCCCAAAGCACCTATGTAGGCTGATATGTTGAAGCTTGAAGGCAAGGGCAAGCTTGCCTTCCAGATATTTTGAAGCCCAAATTATATGCCCATATTAATGGGCATATTTGGAAGATATTTTGGGCATCTTTTTCTCAGCCACCTCGTTGGGCATTTTGCCTGTTGTGGCGTTGTATTTGTATTTGTATATTTTGATATTTCTTTTATATCGATTAAGAAAAATCAGAGGTGTGTCCCCCGAAAACACCTTAAATTAGGGACCCTCCACTCTAGATTGGTGGAGTTCTAAGTTACAATCATTTATTTAGATTTTTTTGAGTTGGAGAAAGTTTCTATTTGGAAAAATTCAAGCCTGTTAGGTGGAAATATGTGCGAGTATAGTATGTGGAACTACAGTATAATTATAAAATGGGACAGCAAAATCTCAGAGGTGACATACGGGGATTTATAGTCATTAAATGGAACAGGATTCAAGAGAAACGATAAGATAAACTTCTTCATATTGCCAAGAGAAGCTTACTATGATACTGATAAAAGAAATGTATCCAGAGAAATTCTGGATAATATACCGAAATAGGCTTATGAATTTATTTTACTTAACGTTATCTGAAAGGCAAAAGGAGTTATTTTCTTTTTCTCTTATTTAGGACATCGCGGCTATTTAACGACTTTGTGCATAATCATTATTTACTAGAGGTAGTATTCAAAACAGGGAATGCGTATTCATTTGATCGATGATGTACACCAGTGTTGCCCTGAGTGGGCATTTGCTGTAAAAAACAGGGGGGAGGACGATATAAGCTACGATTACAACATGGGACTGCTATGGGTTCTTTTAAGAAGAGAAGTGTCAATAACTTTTTTTTCTGAGTAGGAGAGAGGTAGAAAAAATAAAGTTGAAAAATTCTGATGCATATGATTTCTGATGATAAGAACAATCGTTTTTCTTGGTCAGCTGAATGAAACAGTTTGTCATGAAAATGTTTTCTATCTGGTCATCTGAGCATACGAATATATTACAGTCTTAGTCCGAAGTGGCCACTTTGCTCTGTGACTGGTCTCTGCACATTGGCCAGACTTCATACACTTTCCCCTTCAATTGAGCATAGACATCTGACATTGGCCATAACAATTTTCTTCATATTTTTCGCACGCATACACATCCGCACATTTCAAAAAATGATTATTTTATGCAAATCCTAACATCTCTAGTTTTTAAACTTCATCATTCTTTAACCTGTACTAAAAACTACAAATTATTAAAATTCGTAAATATTTAAAGTACATAAATTTTCAGTCTTGATTTCAGCTATTAAATTTTAGTTGTATTAATTTTTTTTATTGTATTCGCTTTACATCTTACTTCATTTTCTATATGGTTAGTGGCATCATTAAAAAGTGACTCATCGACTATTTCAATCATGCAAATAAATCTAAACGTAATATTCAAATGACACATGATAACTTTAATCGAATGAAACTGAACCCTAAGTAGTTGGAGAATCGAAAAATATTTAATTTTACAGTAATTTAAAATTTTTACGACCTGTTTGATTGGAAACTTGAATAAGATGAATTCAACTCGGCAACTAGTTCAAGAGGTCAAATGGCGAAACCAGTCATTATCTCACTTAATATCGCTTCCTGAGTAGAAATCGAAAATATAAAATAATATGGTTTCCTTCAACCTATCGCCATGTCGCCGTTGTCTTCAGAAATGCTGATATTGCTCTCACATGTTTATTTAACTTTTATTCTAAATTTTAAAAATTCATATCACGAACAGAGAAAGTGTTTTGCCCCTAGCTTTATAATATAAACTATTGCTCTATTTTGAGGATGTTGTGTTTGGCATTTTTACAGAGTAAATAGCCCAGATCAATCATCCAATGAAGCTTTACAGTTGGCCAACGTTAAATCAAACTTGAAGTGAATATAGAGAAATTATTATTTCCATTTCTATGAAATGTAGAGCGTAGATCTTATATCTAAGAAACTCATGTACAACTCATTCTTCACTGAACAAATTATTTTTAGAAATGTCAAGATTTTATTTTTTATCATCTTTATATTTTTAGACCACACCGAAATTGAAAGTCGCTATTTTGGATAAAATTTCAAGAAAGATTTGTTAAATATTGTAATTCAATATTTCTTGAACGCATAGAATATATTAGGTGTATGCCACGTATAACGTCACTAAAATGTTCCTCATTTAAATTTGAGATGGTGAAAATTTTGGAGATATCTCGAAGTTTGAAAAGTATCTTCATTCTGCACTTTTTCAGGGAAAAGTGGGGGAATTTCAAGCAGTATGTGAAATTTAAAAATTAATAACTATTCTTTAACTGAGCATTAAACAGAAATAGCAGAACATCGTACAATCAACAATAAGAACGAAAATCAAAAAAGTCTTACCTCCAAAAAGGTTCTCAAAATTCGGCAACTCCTCCACATCATAGGGTAAATACAAAGCCAGAATCAGTAAGGGAAATAAAAATACTTTGAAATTCACCATTTTTCAGAAATCTAGATGCTCAAAATAGTTTCGAGAATGCAAGGAAAAAACGTGAACCAAAGATAACACGCTATTAACACTAACGCAGCGAGTCTTCGATAGCCTAATCTCAATATGTGCTGTCGTACCAAACGACCACACCAAGCAAGCAAATAATAAAATGTAATGCTATTGCTATCTAAATCGATACCGAATTCAACGGTGCTCACATTAAAATGAAAAACTAAGATTAATCCTACGACCATGGTAGCACATTTAGAAAAAAAAGTGTAAGAACGGAAATGAAAACGCAAATAATGTTTAGATGTCCCAACGGAATCGTAACGAACCTACTGCTGTATGCACGTATATTTGCGAGGATGGCAACGTAGGTGAGTCATCATCAAGTGATGAAACCACGTCGAATCACACATTCGACAATCCCCAGTCCAGCAACGAATCTCTTTGCAGCGTTGAAAAACGCGCGATTTTTGTACGGTTCCGGACATTCTGATTTCGTTTTTATATAAATCTTCTAGAATCCATAAACAGACAAAAAAGAAAGAACTTTCTTGATATCCCTTTCATACTTTTATTCATTTTTGTTGCTGGTTCGACATCCGATTCAACGTATCTCTTCGAGTAATTTACACAACGGAAAGAAAACGGTTCTGTGTGTGCGACCATTTACTTTTTTTTGTATGCATTTGTTTAAATATAAACACATGTTAACGACTTAAGCATGTTATCCCAATAAATAAGCCATTGCTTGCGAAAAGAAAGTATTGTTTCCAGTTATAGAATAAATCTTTTCGAGATTGAAACAGAAACGTTTTTCATATCTGTGTATTTGTTTTCCTCTACGGCAGTGATTCAAGTACAAATACAAGGGCTACAACAGGCAAACTGCCCAACAAGAGGTGACCGAAAAAAATTTCCCATATAAGATATGGCTGTCAAATATGTCTCAAATACAGCAACCCAAAATAAAAGAAATTTTCATGAAAAAATTAGCAACTACGGGAAAAATATAATACACTGCCCACAAAAATTGTGGTTGTCCTCATGTAGATATTGATATTTTCTCGATTTATCCCAACATGCAAAAAAATGCACGTACTCGTATAAGATTCTGGCATTTATTGGAATAATTTTGTGAGCCAGTGGCGTCGAGGCTGGGGGTGCTGTGGGTGCTCGATCACCCGCTGTATTTTGTATTATGCTTCAGAGCACCAAAGAATTCATTTAGAAAGCAAACTTCCGGACGTAAAACTCTAGTCGAGCACCCACGGGTCAAAAACACTTCCGACGCCCCTGTTATGAGCTTATCCTAATATAAGAAAGTGCAAAAGTACACATAATAATTCCAAAATATATTTAAAAATACCAGTAACTCTAAATCTAAGAACCTAACTTAACTAATTCTGCCTAACTCCTCTCTAGAGGAGGATGTTGTTGATTCTAACTCATGTTTATTACGGCACGGATATGCTTCTCGTGAAGTTCAATAGCAAAAGCTTATTTTATTTCAATCTTAAGACCAACTAGCGTTTTTTTAAAAGTATTCTGTACAGTATCATCAAGCTTTCTTCAAGACAATAATAGTAATAGAAACATGCTTGATCAACTCTAATAATACAGGAAAAGCATCGTATACAAATAAAACAGTAACCAATGGTTTGAGGCTCACAGAAATGTTTATTTTTCCTAACAAGGAACATCAGCAAACTAGAAAAGAGCCATAATCTAATAACAGATAGAACCACCATGATACAGGTTTTCAATCTGACATGCAATCTTTCGTAGCTGGATAATATGTTGTGATGGACATTCCAGGCACTTTCGACTTGGACACGTAATTCGGGGATGATTGCCGACTGTATATACGATAAAGGTTTTTGCCAATAAAATCCCAGATATTCTCAATAAAAGATGTGCTGACCAATGATGTCGCTGCACTTCCTGAAGAACATGTAGAGCCTCAATATATATTCTTATATGTATTATTATTATTACTTTACTTTGTACATTGGCTCTCTCTTAACAAACACGCTCTGGTCACGTGAAAGAATCTCAGTACATTCTGTACTGAAACACGAGATGATCACGTGACCGGATGCCCCTTCAGAGGGTCCGAAGGGCCATGTGTGTGCACATCAGTTCAGCTCCAGCTCTCACACGAGATGCACCAACGTCGTCTTTCTCTCTCTTAATATACGTACCATGTAAATAATATCTTCTATATAGCATCATAATTAAAGATAATGTATCTACAAGTACGTCTCATTCATACGGAGTCAGATGCAATTGCGCTACCGTCACCACTTAGCATTAGATTTCAGCAAACATATTGAGTTGGTCGAGCTGTGGGTAGATAAGTGTCATTTTGTTGGAAAATTGCACTGGGGTTCCACTCAGAAATGACAGAACAGGTATTTGGTGTAACACACAAAAGGTCAGTTTTATGTTTCACTGGCTGTCCGATTTCCGTTTCCTGAAGAAAAGCTTTGTGTCTTCGCTGCTCAGTCAGTGCTTCTTCAAAGTGTGATTATAGTCCGATCCAGCAGTTGGAGAATGGCTTTCATTTGCCACTTTCTAGATGGTTATCGACTAAAAATAAATGATTTCTCGAGTTCTCTCGTTCTTCAATTACTATAGACTATTTCTTATACGGTATAATTTACAACTCTGTCAATTCGAATTCAAGTTATTTATCTATGTCACAAACAAACATACATATTTATATGTGTATAGAAAAGGGTAAATCATTATTGCGAAAAAAACTGGAATAGCGTAGATAGATGGGAAAGAAACGGCCATAGAATCCCTTGTAACACCTCAACCTAGAATTTCTCTCACAACCTATCGAAATGTTCTCTTGTCGGAGCATTGGATTCACTATGTATTATTTAATATATATAACTTGAGGTCTTTTCTATCAATTCCTTTGAAAGTCTTCGATCATATCTTCTTTCAACGCCCACTCTCTTCCAATGAAAATATATTTAAAGAAACAAGTCTCTCATAACTCAAACGCCCTGCATACGAACAATGAACAATCACTTTGGTGGATTTTTCTCTACAACCATTTAACTCAGTCAATATAATGTTATGGGTATGACCTCCTAAACCACATGGTACTCTAAACGAGAAGTCTTCAATTTCTTTTCGAGTCGCTGGTACCATGTACATTCGACATCAGAAAAACAATGCCACGTACGTTCTTCTGTATTGGAAGAAAAGCATCATGTATGCTCAGCATCAGGAGAGCGCCTGTTTCGCAACTCTGAAATACGCTCTTATTCAGATGATCATAATGCTAACTCATGAATGGGGTGTTTAATTGGTTCATCAATCAGGCATTGAGTGCTGTAATGTATTTTAGAGAGCAAAGCAGTGTTCGTGAGGACCAGGTTGCAGTCTGAGACTTTATATATTTTGTGTAAAGCCTACTTTACTTTTTTTCTTTCAATTTTAAATTCTTTCAAATTAGTTTCAAGAAATGTTTTTAAACTGTAATTTCTCAGAAATGTTAGAATCTCTAATAAATTTGATCGATCAATTTTGGGTTCCTCCCATTTCTGCCTTTTATTTATTCCGCTCTTTATCTTATGGACTGAAATTCCCGGATTTAAAATATTACAAAACCATCGAACTATTGATTCATCTGAAGTATCATCTCTCTCTGAATTCATAAATATCTATTATTACCTTATTAAAAAATAATAACATCAAGTGGTTAAATTTCCACTTCTCATAAGCCGTATTAAGAGGCGTAGAGGACTCGTGCCTCCCCCAAGAAGATCAAAAATTAAAATTTTTTTAAATGTCTTTGAAAAAAAAATTAAAATATTGATTTAAATATTATAATTTTTTTTTTTAATAAATCAATTTTATAAAGGTATTTTAATCAATTTGTGGCATTTTGTTATTTTAAATGCTTTTATAAGGTTATTAACTCAAAATTTCTCTGGGAAAAAATCCTTGCGCTTCCCCCAAAAACCTTTTGTACTCCCTCCAAAGGTCGATCCTGCATATGCCCCTGGTCATATTAAATATACATTATAAATATCAAAACTACTGATTACGATAACATTTAGACCAGATATCTCTTTCAACCTTCCGTAAGTGTTTATTTTAATATGATAAAAAAACACAACACACAGCAGTTGGAATATATTATACACTTTTCGAAAACGCTCAGAATTTTCGAAATGACTACAGTGTAACCTCCCCTAATGGACACTCCCCATCAACGGAAACCTTCCGTTAACGGACAGTTTTCTGCTCCCCGGTCCCGTAAAATAGGGCTTTAATGTATTTCATTCCCCGTTAGCGGACTGTAAAATCAGGCAAACTCTAGTTTTCGCCAAACTTATTTATTAATTGTTGGTAATAAACTGAGAATTTTATGGATAGAAGTCAATTAATTTACTTGATTAACTGAACATAACTATGGTCAAGGATTTTGGAATTCGAAGGATAATGTTGGTTTTGTCGATACGTGTAAAGAAAGCCAACATTACAAAACTGATGATGCTGTTATATAAATGTTTTATCTTCACACTTATTTTAATTTAATTTTTATTGCCAAATATATATGTAGTGGACGTATCATGTACAGGTAAAAATAATTAATTGGTTTAATGAAGAGAGGAAAAGGTTGTAAATTTTTCCATATTTATTACTTATCAGACTTTCCAACTTTATTTGGGAATTATGCGTAATCGCCGGTAAAAGTGCTAAATGCAATGAAATTTAAGCAAATTTTCATTATCGAGACGATTGGTGACTATGCATAACGACCGGTATATCACGTTCACAATAGCATATACTGTTTTAATGTTGTTATTGTTATATGTATAAGGAACCAATTGCGGCCGAAGCCACACGTCGTATAAATGTGAAAGTCGTATAAACGAGGTTCCGCTGTGTATATCGTACCTCCCATTAGCGGACACTTCCTGATAGCGGGCAACATTTCTGGTTTCATGGGTGTCCGCTGTCGAGAGGTTCTACTGTATAAGTGATAACGAAATAAGAAATAAGGGGGCTTCCCGGGCTATAGCCCAGGGTGGCAAGATCGGAGAGAGTGATCTAAAGAGCAAAGGGACCAAGTCAGTACAAAAACCAAAAGCGTGACCAAGAAAGTGCACAAGCATGTGACTAACGAAAAGAGTGACTTGGAGCTTGCGCAAGCATGTGAATGATCAAAAGAGCGACTTGGAGAACTACCAGTTTAATGATGACCGAAAGAGTGACCCAGAGAGTGTGTGAGCATGGGAGAGACGCAGAGAGTGAGGAACCAGGTCAGTGAATGACCAAACCAATGACTAAAAATGGCCAAGAATGTGTTCGAGCATGGGAGTGACCAAAAGAGAGACTCGGAAGTACAGGCGTATTTATAGAGGGGGGCTAAGCCAACACCTACTAGAGAATTTTCATATCTAAGTGCATTGAGAATTTGTTATCTTGCGGGTGATATCCCAAGACAGCAAATTTGAAGATTGAGTATCAAGAAAGTTTGGCTAGAATGGGAGAAGGGCGGCAAAACCATGAACCCGCGTATGCGCATATAAGAAATAATTTCAAAGCACTTGGTCATCTTGAAAGTCCTTAATGTCTACATACGAAACGAAAATAAAATAAAAGTAGCAATAATCGTTTTGTATAATCGCTGGGGATTAATTTCATCTCCAATGTCTTCTTCCTGATTTTTTTTTCTTCAGAAAAGGTGAATCCACATGCAATTACAGTCGAACTTGATTGATAGTCATATATCCATAGTCACTACAAAAAAGGTCCAATTATTCAAAATTCGAATTACCCAATTAATCTATCCTGGATACGTAAAATGACTACAAATTGCAACTTGATCATTAACGTTCACATAAAAGGTCAGATTTCAATGGTACGACTCGATTCATAGGAAGAATAACAGGATTGTGGTATCAATTGTTTCACATTCTCAATGCACTCCAGCTGAAGGATGTTAAAATGGGCATTAAATTATACCACAGAAAGAGTAGAGGAAATGAGTTTTCAAAGAAACTGAATTTTCAAACTTTTGTTTGTTTTTAAAAATTTGTTGTATAGCAACTTGGTCCAGAAAAGCAGTCTGACTTCTTGCAGAATTTTTCCATATATTAAATTTGCTCATACAAAAATCATGAATTTTCCTCCAACTTCGAATTATCCAAAAAAATAGAGAAAAAATTCGAATTAAACAAGATATTTCAACATTAAATTAGATAGAAAACTCTCTCTCTCCTCAAGGGAAGCTCATAAAAGTTCGAATTAACCCAGTTCTACAGTATATAAAATGTAAACAAACTTATAATTGGCAAAAGAACAACAACATAAATTTCAGAATGTTTTAACGTGATAATCAGCATAACAAAGAATTGAAGATTTAGGGATAAAGAGAAACCAAAACTCGGAAATAAACATTAGTATATTCAAGTGTGAAATTGTGTTTATTCATTTTATTTTATTTATTTATAGTGAGCAACATTCCTACGAACAACAAGCGTTTCTTGGTTAAACCGGAGACAGAGCGTATCTAAGCGAACGATCGCTAGAGCGTATATTGTTGACCCTTGTGGCACACGACGCCGACTGTGCCACACACGCACCATGTATTCATTCTTTTCGTGACGTCTCTTTAAGTTCAAAAACGCGTTTTTAGCCCAAATATCAACCATTTCCAGTGACTATAAACGCGTTCATATTTAAATAGACATAATCGTGAAAGACAGCGTGAGAATATCTTTTTTTTTTTTTCATTCTTCTCACGACAATAGATGTAACATAGTTTTTAGCTTTTCTATTGTTGTGTGACTAAAAAGCACACACGCGATTTAATTTTCTTTTCCCCGAAATTCAACAGCTATTCGTTCTGAATATCTGTTAACACGTTGTTTTCAATGAACAAAAAACAAATCTCTCTCTCGAATATATGACGTCATCAAGTGGGAATCTTCAACCTGGTGCTCGCAAACGACTCAGTGCTCATTGAAACACCTATAAGTGTTCGATGCATACGTCTTATTTTGTCGTAATCTTGATGATAACCTTGATCGACTCAGCAATTGAACCGTCCGGATTAGGGTGGCCAGATGAGGTACCTGAAAAACCTGGACAGCTCTCAGATGCGGTCACCCCTCTTTAAGGGCCAAATAAGAATTTCCCCTTGTATGTCCTCATTTCAACGGTCATCTCTCTTTTATGGGCGATTTTTTTTTGTCCTGCCGGTGTCCGTAAAAGAGAGGTTTTACAGCATTTCTGTGCATTTGATACATTAAAAATGCCGTCGGAAGAGAAAATGAGCCGAAACAATTTTTGAGGCCCATGATTTCATATATATATATATATATAGGCTACATATTTCGAGAGGCCATGCATCCAAAAAAAGGTAAACATAATTACAGAATTTACAGAATTGCTAAAAAGCATCTTAATTAAAGAAATAATTTTAGAATTATTGAAAAAAATTTCATAATTGATGAAAATTCATAATTAATAAAAAAATTTGCAGAAATACTTATAAAAATAATTTCAGAATTGCAAGAGTAATAATTCATGAGAAAAAAATTAATAATTTTTGAAGGAAATAATTTAATAATTAATGAAAATGTAAAATTAATAAAAAAAAATTCAGAATTACCGCGACAAATTTCAAATTTGATAAAAGAAACAAACTTAGCTGCCATATGGATACTTTTGCTCCGATGTTGGCCATAAATGGGGCTCCAAACACGGAAAAGATCCCTGTCATAAAATATAGTTTTAAAAATAAATTGGATTGTATAATATTATGGACAGAACAGAGTGATCGTAAAGTCTTCCAATGAAAACAATATGGTTGAAAATGCGCATCGAAATGAAATTTGAAACTCTTGGAAATCCTTCAAAATGGCAAAAATCCCAACGATGGAACCTCGAGCCTCATCGCCAGATAATTGGACGGTGGATTAGACATGGTGGATTAGACGGTAGATTAGACATGGCACGATCCTAGAAACTCAATCCGATGGATCTCGCTTTCTGAGAACACATGAAAACATTGGTTTACGAGACATCTGTGGACGCTGTGGGGAAAATTTCATCGTGAGAATCGTTGTGGACTAGGACATAATAAGGAGTCGAAAAGATGATACTATTATGTATTCAATGGATGACATTTCAGGGTCGGATGATTCAAGGTCGGATGACATTTTGAGCAATTAATTAGTCGAGTCTCATCATTTGCCCCCTTTGAAAGATCAACGTGGATATGTAACAATTTTCAGTATCAGAGGAAAAGCATCCACAATGGAAACGCTGAAACATGCTAAAACTAACACCAGCATAATGCGAACTTTTTAACCCTTTAATTGGGAAGCATTGAAATATCCAGAGGAGAAACATTTTGAGGGGCTTTATATATATATATATTATAAGCAAATGAATGCTATTTTTTTACACATGATAAAAAAAATTATTCTAAATATTTAAAAAAAATTTGGGGTGTTGCACTTCAGGTTGCACTGTATTTTATATGATTTACGTGGATTTGAACAGTTCAAAAAATGGCAATTATTGTTTGCTAACTTAATTTTCCCACCATTGTTGAAGAATGCACAGCAATATGTTTCTTCCACACATGGTATTTTCCTCCAAAATGCAAAGGTCAAAAATCGTTCTTGCTTAGCTTGTCAAGAAATAGGAAACATGCGTTCCTTTGAGCCATTCTGTTGGTAATTACAGAAACTTCATAAACAGAACACAAGTAAAAATTGAATGCTTAGGCGTTTCCTAAAAGCATCAATGCCGAAACGAGCTCAAAATATAGTATGCCTTTATTTGAAAAATATAAGAAACTATAAAAACACAGCAAAAACTTTGCCACAAGATGAATGAAACGAGTAAAATCACAACGTATTTCTCGACATGTTAAAATCAAATAATGACATAAAACCTTACGATCGTTTCGAAGCTCCATGGGTTTCGTTATCAAAGGGTAAAATTGAATAAAAAGAACTAAGATGAAGAAAGACCCAAAAAGCCGGCTATCACGACGGAACGCCTAAAAAAGATCGAAAGATATACACAGCGAGAGCTTAGTTGATGTTTTCTTCGTTCGAAATTTTCTGACTAGTGTATGAATTGTTGTATGAATTTTAAAATATTCGGTACTTCCATTGAGAAGCAATCGATGGTGTTCATTTCCCATCGTTGACTAAATGTTTCCTGTATGTTTAAAATATGTCACCAATTCATACACCAATCAGAAAATTTCGAACGAAGAAAACATTATCATCATCAAGTAAGCGCTCGCTGTGTATATCTTTTCATCTTTTGTAGGCGTCCGTCGTGATCAAAGCTGCATCAAGAGTCTTTCAAGTGGCTTCGATCGTGATAGCCAGCTTTTTGGGTCTTTTTTCATTTTAGACCTTTTTATTCGATTTTATCCTTTGGTAACGAAACCCATAGAGTTTCGAAACGATCTCAAGGCTTTATGTCGTCATTTAATTTTAATTTGTCGAGAAATACGTGTTGATTTCACTGGTTCTCTATAAGAAACTCACGTTGCTTGGGCGCAACACTGCGAAATATAGGGTAGAAGCAACTTGAATGGGATGGTTGAATTTGAGTATCGATCAAAAAACATCTCGCGAAATCGGGCACAAACAACGTGCATCGAGTGCAACTTGAGCATCGAGATTCTCACGAGCGTCAGGTTGAAGATTCCTGCTATAGAACTATGAAATATCCATATAGAGAGAACATATTCTATTTTCCCGATAAAAATGTAACTTAGCTGAAATCACAATCACATACATTATTCATCGATTAATTATAGTTGAAACCTTCGCGTACTTTATTGATGAGACATTAAAGATTATTTCTAATTGACGAAATCATTCGCTTCTATTGGAAAGAGTCAACGCTTTCTTAGGGTTTTCGAACTATCTTATCATTATCAGTTCTAGAAGAAAAAAAAATGGCAAAGAAATTAGTTGGTAATAGTGTTCTTTTTGTTTTTGTTGTTTTTCCAATTGAAAGCCATCATGGTAATTAACGTTTCTAGAATTACTGGGAAAAGTTTTGGGGCGGTGCCCTTTTCTGCTTTTGCAGAAAGAAAGCGAATTCGTCAGTGTGTCAATCGCAGTCATTTTGGAATGAAGATTTCTGTTTTCAAACCAGTTTATCCCTTTTTTTTTGTTTTCTATTTTCTTTGTATCGTGATGAATTTTTTAATGGGTAACAAAATACTCACGATAAACCGGTTTATCGTCGTTTATCTTTTACTACTACCAACCGAGAAATGTACCTTCTGGCAGCTCATCATATGCATGTCATTGTAATGGGAGGAGTCATTATTCTCGGAGGAAGTATATGACAAACTTTGTAATTAACGAGAGGTAGCCATAAGCATGAAAAAAAAAAGAAACGAGACGGAGACTATTTTTCGTTTAAGAGAGAGATTTCAATATGTATTGAGTATTTAAGCAAAGGTAATAACGGTCAATTAATACTAAATTACGCATATATTTTTTGCATCTGCTAAAAATAATGACAGGATGAAATCGTCACAAGAAAATGTTATAAGTAAGTGAGCCGTAGGCTGTAAATAATGATGAATAGAAAATCTGAGTAAATCACGCACGCACGCACAGTAACTTGAGCTAGTGATTTGAATGGCAAATGCAATATTTTCACCGGTATGGTATCAATCGGTTTTATGTGGCAGCGTGGAAATGAAAAACCGAAAATTCAAAAATCCACTCAGTGATTAGATTTCTCAACACAAAAGGACTTATTTTAAGCAAATCATGGCGATCTCAAATAAAGATTTTGACAACTGTATTTCTGGACTAAAAAGTGCTTTTAGTGGATCTGGAACTACTCGCACATCATAGGAGTTAGGCGAAACACTTTCAAAATTGTGGCAAATTTAGAAACTACTTAATTGGTGGGAAATTTCATGCCGAGGGTTGGAAAAAAACTTGTTAAACATAAAAAATGTATGAGAAAAGAATGATGACTAGAAAAATTGCGAGGATATGAATTTGTAATACATCGGTATACATTTGACCAGTGATACACCTTTGTTTTCTTATTTGTTCTTTTTATAGCTAAGTGGTCCTCCATTGAGTAATAAAATTGAAAAAAAAATGGTGATTCTGTTTGCCGTGAAGTCTGCAAATTATTAGTCGGAGCGTTTAAAGTAATCGAAACTATAAACTAACAGGTCTTCAAATTAATTGTGAAGTAGGCCTTTTATTCAGACTCAAAGCTCTAGACATTGAAAATTACCTTGAAATAGATATCGATAAATTTTTCGAATTTTGAGGAAAAATTCCCGTTAGAGTTTCCTATTAAAAATGATTGTATGGTTTTAATGTTGAAAAAAAGACCTTCCGCATTTTGTCCTCAGGTTATCCAAAAGAGACAAAGAAACCCAAAAAACAATGCCAAAATATTTTATTTCTCCCTCTAAAGTATTCGATTTACCACGGTTTTTCATGGTTAAACTTTTTCTCTCTATGTCTAAATGAATAAGAGATCATTATCCTTAAAAATCGTTTCTGAGACTATAAGAACAGCATCTGCTGCTGCTGAAGGACATATCAACGTCGAGACGCATAAGAAAAGACAGTTTAAGAGGTTTTTTTTAGCGAAGAATTACTTTCCATAACAGGAAATGTTTCAAGAAACATTCTTTGATTCGAAAAAAAAAAAACATGAACATTTCTTTTCTTCTGGTTTTTCCTTCATCACAAATTTGTTAAACCGACTCTATTCCGATGAGTTCAGCAATTTGGCCAACTTTATCATGAAATCAATTCGAAAAAAGTCACGTTTATTTCATGGAAATAAAAGAATGATTCCAACAAGTTATTCAGCGTCTGCATGTCATATGCTATATATGCCAAGGTTATATATTTGCAATGACCCATATCATGTTAGGGAGACGAGATCTTTGGTAATAAATTATGTTTTATTACGTAAACAAAGATCATGGCGTGGAAATTCCAACCTTTTTCAAGCTCACGATTTGGTTGATGAACATCGTGGAAAGAAAGTGATGGCAGGAGGAAATATAAAAAATGATTTACGTGAGTGTGACATATTCATTGAGCTCACCTAAGCTGATATTAGACAGGTTATTACTCCCTCTGGTTATACAATTAAAAGAAAAGGGAGACATACATTCGATATGATAATGTGATTCTTCTCATTAGAAAATGACATTTATTTGATATTACACATCAAGTGCGCAGTTTATTTCGTGGTTTAATGGTGATTGACTCGAACGAAATCAATTCTGAAAAGTGCGACACGTAATCGGATAATTATGTGCTTTGGTATAATGATCAAGTGAAGTGGAGAAAAAAAATACTAAATCGAGATTATAGTGTTGCCCATTTACCACATGAAAAATTAGACATTATTCGCTGATGTTTTCTGGGTTGATTTTTATTCGATTTAATCAGTATTAGAATAATCTTTAATCCCGTCCGGTATTATGTATAATATACAGTACCGTCATATCTGCTGAATACGCTTAATGGCACTAGAGCAGCGTTTCTCAACCTTTCTGAACCCAAGGACCACTAAAAGTTTTGAAATAATTCGCAGGATCACTAAAATTTCAGAAAAAATTCGAAGGAAGGTTTCGACAGAGCTAGCTGATACGGAGATAAATCTAGGGAAAAAAAATGCAATTGCCCTTGTGGGAAATCGAACCCACGTACTCTCACTTGTCGGGTGAGTGCCGTAGACCAGTGGTACGTAAACTTTTTGAAGCGCGACTCCCTTTTGACCAAAAAAAAATTTATCGGCGACCCCTACCTAGGTGACCATATGTTTCGCGACTTTCACATAGACTGACCATATGCCGGGACATTCCAATTTTTTTTGCCAGTAAACTTGCTGTCTCGAAAGCCATCTTCGGAACGCTTGTTCCGATTTTAATTAGGCGATATTGGCTTCCAAAGATATTCAGTTTCTTTAAATATCATATAAATATTTACTTTGTTTTTTTGATGCACTTGGTGTCCCTTATGTAAGTGTATCGAGCTGTACGGTCATTGATTTTCGTATACAGGGTAATTAAGAAAGAATCACCCGATTTCAAAATGGTTCTGCACTTGAAATCGACTATTAAAAAAAATTGTTCGTGAAACGTAGGCATATTTCCGTCCGTATATTCACATATTACTTATCATTCTATTCTGTGTTTTTAATTTTTAAGAAATATACAATTTGGAAATCGGGTGATTCTCCGACGTACTTTTTTTTGCAAGGACATTGCACATTCGTGATTCTGGCATGACGGAACCATTGATTATTGAACAAGTAGAATTTGATCAAATCACATTGTATGATACATGGTAATTTGCTCAACTGAATATATAAAGGTATCCTTAGTTCTAATATATTTTTAAATAAAAATGAATTTCTTATTTGGAAGTTTTTATTTTGAAGAATCCCTCGCGACCCCCTAGTTCATTGACTAACTACATTACTACTTCGTATTAAATAATTCTATGAACCATTAATTTACATTACTATTTTAGGGGCCTTTGACATGGGCCCCACGAGGGTGGGACTGACTCGGAACGATTCTTACCAATTTGTTCTTTTTCACACTATAAATTCACTATTGGAGGTGGGGGGGCTAGTGAGAAATCTGATCAGGCGTCCCACCAAAGATTGTAGTCTAGGGGCTTTGCTGTCGTATGGGGCCATGGCCTTTGAAATATGATGAGTGATGGGAACCTGGGTGTATCTACTGTAGTTCTTCAGGCTCAGTTATAGGGTCAATTTTTTTATTCGAACCTACAGCGTGTGAACATCTCAATAATAATTACACACAATTGAAACAATTGAATAATTTTCACTTAGTTTGAATAAATTTTCAAGTCGGCTTCTGTGTGTGGACCATCTATTCCCCCTCCACGGACCACCTCTGGTCCGCAGACCATAGGTTGAGAAACGCTGGGTTAGAAGATGTGCCAAAATATGAAACTAAGACGGCATGAGGGCCGGGATTAAGAATTTTACGACAACAATTTTGTTTGTCTGAAATTAAACTCTTGGCCCGCCACAAGAAAGATTCTTACAGGTCTCTATCAGAGTACCCGGGGATCGCTTTTCATTTTGAAAAGTGCTTTCACTAATAATTCACTAAAAACTCGAATGATGTAGGGTTTGGAAAAGTCCTCGCCGGGATGGAGCCTGTCTTACGAAAAAAACGAGTGTTTAAAAATATTGCCAAAGAATAATAAATTTTACAATATTTATCACTGGAATACTGCTTTCTTTGTTTAATTGATCAAAAATGGAATATGTAGTCAATGTATTTTAACCCTCCCCCCAGGTTCGGTGCCGTCGCATCCTTCACACTTGCGGGGTCCTAATAGAGAAGGGATTATCAACTTGTTGCTCAAGAGCCCAGCGGTGCTCACTGAAGCCTTTAGAAGTTTCCATATTTGAGCCCGATTTTGTACTTCCTCGCTCGGTATTCATCTCCACACTCCAGTTAAATAATCCATTAAAGTTGTATTTAAGCATTGCACAAATACAAATAAAGGCCAAAACAGACAATATGCCCAACGAGGCGGAAGAAAACGACGCCCATAAAAAATATGTGGATGTCGAATTATATATATCTAAACACTATATTAAAAATGCAGCAACCCAACAAGAGTGATAAAGAACCAATAACTATGATAAAACATACACTGCCCATAAAAAAATCATGGTTGTCTCATCCAAGTATGGATAGCTTCTCGATTTATACCAATATGTTTATCGTGTGTATTTCTTTTTAAACCTGTCAATAATTGACGTTTTTCTCTAATAGGGTTGTGAATAAATATAATAGTTTACCTCCGGGGGTCGTGAATTCTAACAAAATTATTGCGTTAGAATTCACGTTAGAATTCATTGGAGAGGCGCGGAGATTCAGGACGGTGTGACAGGAGGGGATAATTGTATAAGTTCGTGTGACCATTCCGTATTTTACGGGACAGACAAATTTTCGCATCTTATTCGGCTTTTGGGAGGGACGTTCATTCCCATAGCCCCTTCCCATTTGGATTCGCACTGGAGCGAAGACAGATATCTTCAGCTGTGAATGGAGTGCAGGCAGGCATCTTCAGCTGCAAATGAAGCTGATGCAGATTTCTTCAGTTCTGTTCGTTATTTGCGTACCTTATCTTTGACTTGTGTACGTCAGCGCCACCTATCGGTTGTTTTTTTAGTTATTTTTTCCTGTCTTAAAAAAAATTCCCGTGACCTAGCGATGCTAACCCTGCAAACCGTTTTTTATTTCGGTTATTTTTCCGGTTTTTATGAAGTTTTAAAGTTTCTACGGACTTTGTGTCCACCCTGTACATGAAAATCAAACGCTTGGTTACACGTTTCAGCTGTGCTATAACGGGAATAACAATACCTCCTCAAATGCTCACCACAGAAAGAAATTACTGTAATGTGAAAAATTTACTTCCCAAATCGAACAACATAAATTCTAGTACAGCTTCGCCATCACAGCTGAGATCGCACTAAAAACAATTGTCTAGGGTCGGGCTGGTAATGAAGGTCACGTGAGTCGAATCTAGCACCTATCAGAGGTGCCTGACGGAAACCAGAAGTGATTACCAACCTACCCCTTACGCCAACCACAGCCCCGGTCTCCCCTACGGTACAAAAATTAATTTCATTGTCGGTACTACACATGATGCAGTCGAAATGAAATTTCATTTAAGTGGAAATTTGAGTGTATATATATATATGTATTGGGAAGTGTGTGGGGATTATATGGAAGAGTCGATATGGAATACCGGGTTTGCTCTGCCGCTAAGTACAACGGTTTCAAAATGCGTTCTCTCCCCCCCCCCCATCATGCTGTACAGCAGGTTTTTTAACTTGTAGTTCGTGAGTACTTTGTAAGGGTTCCTCGGGATAATTTTTTGATTTACTGCCATTACATGAATGACACATTTTGTGCTGTACTATTGTAATTTATTCATTTTTTTGTAGTATGCAAATTCTGAAAAAACAATACATTTTATATTTAATGGGAGGGCGGTGTTGAAATTGACGTTCTGACTCTACGGGGAGGGGAGGAGGGTGATGGATCCGCGATGCATTGATGTTCACTAAGAGGGGCTGCGACATCAAATGTTTGAGAAACACTGTTCTACAGTCAATGTCGCTTCATCGCGGGGACCCGTTTTCGAGCCCCATCCTCGCCACAGTGGTGGTCGGCTGAAGTTGGTTTTTTGTGGTTCCCAACTTCGAGGCGCAAATGCGAGTAGCATTTTACAGCAACAGGCCCACAAACAGTATAAGTATTCAGTCATTACACTTCACTTCTGAAATATAGATGGCAGCACTGAATAATCAGACAACACTAGATACGCAATCAGACTGTTAGGTGCACACTTACACTTCCGGCACAACTCACATGGTAGTAAATTGCTCATGGCAATAGACCTGAGTTGTGCTCGGTTTGAAAAAAGTCAATGTCGTTTATCGTCACATATGTTAAAGGAGAAAAGATTTGTTTTTCAATTTCTAGAAATTCACTCAGACTAGTTTTCAAAAGTGTTTAAAACTTATTGGAAGAGTTTCTAACAATTTGAAACTAAACACAATTAACATCAAAGAGTTGTATTTCATTATGCTGTGCTGTTATTGCTAGCGATTCTTTACGGTTGGATGGGACACTATTATTTTAAAGATAGTGTATCGGGTATATGGCTACATGAGTTGGGCTTTGTAACAGATACAGACAATGCAGAATATCTCTTGAAGACGAGAGGTTTTCGGAAAGTAGAAGAGGAGAGGTCTGGGAAGGATGTGTGTGTTATGTTTTCTGTGGGCCCACCTTGACTGTTGTGGGAGAGAGAAGCAAGATTGAATCTATGACTGTAAATGAACTGCACCACCACCATCAACTTTCAGAATAAATTTATGGAGTTTTATATTTTTTATTGCCATAGGCTCATTAAATCTTGTTTTTGATCAATTTAAGTTAGTTTTCTTCATTTTGAACCCCATCCTTTTTGATATCGCGGACCCCGTGTGGCCAATGCTCTACGGACCACCTGTAGCGTCAGAAGGTTAATTTCGAGATTTCGAGACCGACCTTACATAAAATCTGGCTTGGTACCGTTTCATCCTTTCCCGATTCAACTTCAAGTCAAAATAATGCCGTTCCATCCTCAGTTGGATAAAAAGTGTCTCGTTCTGATCCCCTCTTTTCTTTAGCAACTTTTCCTTTCTGTTCCACCCCCTTCAAGCCAAAAAATATAGGACCTCATACCTTCAAATTTAAATATTCCTGCGGAGGAGTCTGGTGCAAAATTGTGTACCGATGACAATTCGTGTGAGCACCGTGGTGCTTTTTAAAATACTAAAGCTCTCAATGTGCCTGATTCTATACTTGTGAGATCGATATTCGTTTTAAATAGTCATCACTTATGTTGGTCATAGTTCAAGCATATGAATACATAGGTCATACGTGCTCAACCCATGCCGTGAGGCCAAAGGAGTCATCTGATGTAGCGTGCGACCTCAAACCTGACTTTGTAAAACAATAACTAGGCGGCACATTTGCAGACCACTCAGGTGACTCACGGCGTATTTACGATCATTTAAGTAAACTGCGGCACAGTTCCATATCTCTCAAGCGGCTCACGCCACATTTCCACGTGATTTAAGTGATCATCGGCGCATTTACATAACTCGTGACCAGTGGCATATTTTCAAATCCCTTGTGTGATACGCGGCACAGCTCCAGAACACTTACGTTGCCCGCAACACGTTTTCAAACCAATGAAGTCACACCACCCTCTCCTGAACATTGTGCACCCTTGACATAGGTACTCCTTTCCTTAATGATGGACATGCACCGGTGCTTTTGACTCAAAGTATATTGACGTGCACTCCGTATGCCATTTTTAGGATGACAACATAGGAACGGAAGAGGGATGGAGGGATCAAACTGAACTGTTATTAATCACCTGAGGATGAAACGGAACTATTTCAGCAAGAGGATGAACAGGAAAGGATGAATCAGGATATCACCTAAAATCAAAAATACAGTCAAACCTCGGTTCATGAACTAAATTTGTTATTAAGTTCGTTCGTAAACCAAAACAATTTCTCACAGGAATCAATAAAAATGAATTAATCCGTTCCTGGAACCCTGAAAATTTCTAGTGTAAATTTTTACTTCTGTGCATAACGTTAAAACCAATGAAAATCATTAAACTAATACTGAAAAAATAACTATAGGTATGAAATAGATGAAATGAAAAATTGTGACTGGGAAATGTTCGTTGTCATCAATAATCTTACTGACAAAACCCTGAAAATCTCTGCCAGCCAAATTCTGGCTCTGTAAAAATACACTCGCTGCCAAGCTTTGTCAATAAGAACTATGCAATGCAGGGTATTAAAATAACGCTTTCAGAATTTTTTTAGTGTTCTAGTTAATTCTATACTATATTCTATATTACTGGAAAACATCTTTGAAAAAATTCTTTGGTGTGGAGCTTCTCAAAGTTTAAAATGAGCTGTTGGGGAGGGAGAACAAGAGTGATATTTGGATGTGGGAGTTTTACTCTGATGAAATATTCAATTATTTAACCAACTCCTCTGTCAAATGAAAAAGAAAATCTACATGTAGCCACAGACATCTAAAATATGCTTTTTCGGGATTTATTCCGTTTCGCATAGTAGTAAAGCTTGTTTTTCGTCGGCTTGTGTGTTTGTAAACCAAGACTAGTTCATAAACTGAATTGTTCTCAAGCCGAGCCATTCCTAAACCGAAGGTCGACTTTATATTGTTTTTTTATAATTCGCATATCATAAAACACTGAACTAATAAAGTTACAATTTCGCAGTAGAAAATGTTTCATTTATTTGTCCGCGGGCTACAGGTTGAAAAACACTACCCAATCCATATTACGCAATTATTTCATATTAATCTCCTCATAACATTTTTCCTAGCATTGATACTTTTTTTCCGGGACATGATATTCATTTTTATAGCATGCAATACCAGTGCATCTCGACAAGAATTCAAATTTTCTAAAACAATAGAGATTTGGGTTCCGGATTCATACGGGATATCACCAATTATCACCAAAAAATTGTAAAATGCAAGTAAAGTTGCCAATTACAGCCAGAAAACATTGACGAATATGCAAGAAACTCAGCGCTATGGAAAGAAGTTTCTTGATCGCATGCAGCAGACCTGGCCCAAGATCTGAAAAGGTTGTCTGTCCTCCAGTAACTTTGTCTTTCCAGTTTTTCACCAACCCTCCATGCAAGTTGCTGGCGACATCTACCAATTAGATTTACAACTAAACAATATACGTCTTGAATTAAAAATTGATATCAGAAACCGATCATTACAGATACAAAAGCCGAAATGGACTATATCGGTAAAATTTAACTCTATTATACGGTTTCATTTAAATTTTTTTGAAATTATGCATTATACCAGGGGTGCGCAACCTGCGCCCCGCTAAAGGGCTCCATCCGGCCCGCGAAAGGTATTCTGATAGAAAAGTATCAATACACGCGACACTATGAATGCCTAAATTGACTATATTTCCTTATAAAAACGCAAGGGGGAGGAATGCAGATCCATACGGGCAGGACCGTAGCGTACCTTCTCGGGGCAGACATTTTCTTAGGGCCCTTAAAAAGGAAAAAAAATGCAAATTAAGTGTACATTTTTTGTGGGGCCCCCATTGCCACAGCCTAGTTACGATGAACTCACGTTGCCACATGAGTTATGATGCTCTTTGGCATCATAACTCATTAAGTATTCGTCAGATCCTAAAACGGAAAAAACACTTTTCCATATTAGTTTTTCACAAGAAATCACGTGTGCAATTATTGGGCGGTCGATTGTTACAACCCTATATAATGCGATTCATTTTCAGAATTTCTAACCCATCAGAAATTATAAATAATCAAATTTCAAATAAGAGAATGATCGGTATGTCGACTTTAATTTCAATGCGGTGAGATTTACATCATGAAAATTTGGTGTCACGTTGGATGACAAACTACTTCCAAAAGACTTTTTGGTTTATAATTTCAGGAAGGAAATAAAAGAAAATAAGGGAAGGAAAAAAAAAAGGCCAAGACGTCGGTTGTGCGTAAATGTCTTTAAATTCCTCTTGTGCGCAATCCGCGAGACCCCCCATTTATAAGTCTTTCACTAACATGACTTTCACATTTATGAGACGTTTGACTTCGGTCACAATTCATCCCTATAATTTTCAACTTTAAAATGTTTCATTTATGCGACGCACAATTTCAATTATTTTGCATTTTTACTTCTATGTACTCGAACTCCAAATCTTTGGACGTCATTCCCAAATATCAAATCCGCGCAATTTTTGCAGATTGTGAAAACGCTTCGCTGAACTAGTTTCTCATGCGTATTATCAACGCAAAAGCCATAAGCTTTAGGTTAACAGGTACGAAGAGATGCATTGAGCAGGTTATGAGTATTTTAAAGTAAACAAGTGAGAATTTATTGCACTTTTCTGAGAAATCAGCAGACGCAGCGAGTCTCAAATAAAAGGATCTAAACTGTTTGAAATGTGGCCATGCACCCTTTTAGAATTTTTTCCCCAATGTCCAGAGCATTGTTCTTGCAGGGTAGGAAAAGTGAATTGGAAGGTTTTACCTTTTAATAGTTGCTGGTTCAATCTTAGAGTAAGTCTCAATACATTATCTGCTTTGATTCGATATAGAAACAAATCAGCAAACCAAACGACGATGAGACATTTTTAAATATGCTTAAAATGACTTTTGTTAATTGTTGCTTTAAACGGGAAATCTTAATGAGAATTGGTTGCGTTGGGATTACGAAAACGTTGTAAGTGGTATATCGACTCTGTATATAAAGGGGCTAATTTCAAAGTTTCAGTTGTGTAATTTTCGCATTTATTATAAATTTTGACATAGCATCTTGAACGGCATATAGGTCTAACAAGCAAATACCGAGTGTTTAAATATTGAATGATACATACGTATAATGCGATGAAGATTGCTACAATGGCCATCCAGTATTTTAGGGCTTCAAAGTTTTTTAATTCAATTCAATTTTATTCATCACACCATAAAACTTACATTGGCAAAACGAAGAAAATCCATCCAAGGAATCGTTGTCGATCCATACTGGTGGACATGATTATTATTGAGTTAATTTTCAAAAATATTAGTTTTAACGTTCCCAAACTTACGTAGTTATATACGTATTTTGCGTACCAGAGCATTTCATGTATAAGTATAGAGATGAATAGTCTCCGAATTATAATCAAGGTCTATACATTCCACACTAACTTGTTCAGGCTCTGAACAAACACATATAGCACAAATTTATCATTGCTATTCTTAAAAACAAAGTGCAAACTACAGTGAAACTCCTCTAAGACGGCCACGCGGCGTTCCGCAAAAAAAGTGGCCGTCTGCGGAGGTGCCCGCCGAATAGGGGTTGTATGACAGGAAAAGCACATTTCAGGGGGCGTGTCAAAATAAAGGTTTTCAATATCACAAAAAAAATCTTATGCTCAATTTACTTACAATGCCCACAAAACAGATACATATAGTGAAACCTCACTACAACGATCTCGATATAACGATAAATCCCTCTACAACGGTATTTTTTTCAAATATTGTTTGGAACAGCCTATAGTCTGTAATGTTAAACTCCTCTAACAATATTTTTTTTATGAGGATTTTGAATAAAAAAAAAAATCGCTACAACTTTTTCGCTCGAAATATCCTCAGTATATATTTTTTAACTCATGTCACATGTTTCAGTTCTCCCGAAGAACGTCTAATAATATTGGTGTTGAGCATTACCTAATCACCGAAAGTGTTCGGTATTGCTACTTTTTGTGCGATACACCAAAGTATTGCAATAAACCTCTTTACAGGAGCTATACACATCTAACTGAATTTCTTTTATCAGTGAATAAATACTCGAAAGCGCATTTTTTGGCGATACTGAAAATGTCAATTTCGAAAAGTTGCCAACAGCAGCATAAATTTGATGACACGTGATAATTTTGACTGTAGAGGAATTATCTTTAAAAAAATCGACAAATATTTTTTCTTGGTTCGGTATCGTTATGTATATCAAGGTTTCACTTTCATTCAGGACTTGAAATACCAGATCACATATCCGATCAATTCCTTAATCATTTTTTTTACAGCAAGAGTACTGTGTGCATGTTCTTTTAATCACTCACCGTTGTTCTGAATTTCTGCGTACTAAGAACAAGAAAGTTGTCCGCAAAGCCAAAACTTTCACATCCTTTACGTATTCAGTAACGATCATAGACTACTGAGAAATTGAATTTTCTGGATATTATACCGAAACTAATATTTGGAAAGAAAATTGATTTTTCTCTTCTGGGAATCGAACCCGGATCCCCTTGCATACCGGGTAATTGCGCTAACACCAGACACTTTTCAATTCCGTATAACATGCATTAGTAGCGTGAAGCGCTGAGTGGAGACAAAGCAGCATCCCTTTAACTATATCTCCACGCAGCGCTACTAATGAGTGTTATAAGGAATTGAAAAGTGTCTGGTATATTGATTAGCGCACTCTTGCCCGGTATGCAAGGGGACCCGGGTTCGATTGCCGGAGGAGAACATAGGAGAATATGTAATGCGCCTAGATTTGTCCCTTACCAAACGATACTGGAGTCTCCTTGTAAAAACAATTTATTGACAAGAGATCTGAAAGAGCACGAGTGCCATTTAACTTAGACGTTTTATAGATCGAATAGAATCGGAAAATATTGGTACATACAGCTCAAACTGTCAGAATAGGGAATGAAATAGCTGGCATATATTTATATGCCCCAGTTTAAGTCATTTTATGAATTTCGTCAAGGAAGCAATTCAAATCCATCAAGGAATGGTCGAACATGTAACAATCATTTAAAAGCGATGACAGCAGTTTAAGGGTTATACGTTTAAAGTTGATCAGTTATAGGAGAAATAACATTGCTCAGATTCTTTTCTCGAGAAACTATTGAATGCTTTTCAGTGATTAAATAACTCAACAAATTGTAATGTAAAAAAATGTAACTACAAAAAGAAAAAAAAAACAAGTTAAAGTTTATTAGCTTAATAAAAACAGCAAAGCATTTTTGCAATAATCAGTCGTTTCCAGTGTTTTTTCAAAACACTATCGTCAGGCTTTCAACAGACAATCCAAGATTCTCCGCGATAAGCATTAGTGTGTATGACGGAGTTTGAAGGACTAGTCTGAATTGGGCCAGCCAAAATAAAAGTCTTCTGGAGCACCATAAAAATTTCCTCTCGTACAGAGAAGCCCTGCCGTTAGCTGAAATTGCGACAAGTCTTATTTTCATTCGGTTTTTCAGGCTACATCAACATAAAGTGTTCATTCAATAAATACTCTCATTAGAAAGTCGTCTAAACAGGTCTCAGTCATCAGGATCAAAATGGCGGTGAGCATAAGTATTAGCTCACTCCCATTCACCAATGTATAACTGACCAGGCGTGTAATTCATCTCGAATGGTCTTGCACGACCATAAACTCTTGCATAGTCTTCGTCAGTTCCCGTTTCTGAACCTATACAACAGATGATTAGACTTATAAATATCAAATACATAGCTCACGGGAAAAAAAACCAAACTATACACGAAAATAAAGAACATTACCTCTTCCAGAATCTGTTGGTGACCTATCACTATTTCTTAGTAGACTAAGATAACCGGCACTATGGCTCTTCCGCAGAGAAGGTAATGCAAACCCTTCAGACGTATACGCTTTCTTCTGACCTTGAGATTTCTTCGCGAAATTTGGCACTCGCGCTTTCATTCCGCAGTAGTAAGGGTCATCTGAAGAGAAAAACAAGAAAAGCATTAGGTCCAACTTTTTTTTACTATCATTTGATATTCTATAGGTCAATGGATTGTGAAAATTTGTTCAATACTTTCTTCAGAACCACCAACGTATATGTTTTACCAATAGAAAAATCTCAAATATTTAAATGATTGCGAAAATGCTTTACCTTTATACCTAAACTGCTGCGTTTTCCTTACGGTCATATTTTCTGTTTTTGAGTCGTCGTAGTCTGGCTATAAAAACAGGATAAAATAGTTTCAACGGGAAAATGCAGATTCAAGTACATAAATAAAAACTAATTTTGCACCCAAAGTCCCTTTGCAAATAAGTACTCGAAAGAATTACTGCTAGTAATACTTGTTTATGGTATTCCAATTTGCAACTACTTTCATCGTCTATTAGTAGACTGTTCAATTATCCACTGACGATTCGAATTGTTTTAGATGAAATTCTTAAAATGTATAGATGACGTGCATGTATATCAAATACAAAGCCACAACATTCAAAATGCCCAACGAGGTGACTGAGAAAAAGATGCCCATAACAAATATGGATGCAATTTCTAAAATACAGGAACCCAATTAAAAATGCAATTATGAAAACTAAAAACTACACAAATTATGCAATGCCCATAAAAAATATTGGTTGTCTTATTCCAAGTATGGATAGCTCCTCGACTTTTATGGAATCGGGGAGATTCCATAATTCTCATCACCGAAGATGTCACTCCGCTATTACTACGGTTGGCTAATGCGAAGATAAATCCAGGAAAGAAAATTCAACTGGCTTTGCGAGGAATCTAACCCACGTCCTCACTTGCTGGATGCGTTCCCTAGACTACTTTCCCGGATTTATCTTCGCATTAGCCAGCTGTCGAAACCTTCGTAGCAATAGCGGAAATCTGACATCTTTGGATAAGTCGCCATCTGGTGGCAGTTTCGGAAATTGAGCTTTGGTCCGAGGTTTTTTTTTTTAGGTCTGGCTGTCTATGTACGGCCCCGTTCAGTGCACACGAGCTCTAAGGAAAGATGATTCGTTGGCTTTGTAGTCCATTGCGCTCCAACGGGAAGTGAGACGTGGGTTAAATTCCCAGCAAGGCCAGTTGGATTTTTCCTGGATTTATCTTTGCACTAGCCAGCTGTCAAAACCATAATTCTCTTGCCGTTTTACTTACGAACCATTAATCATAGGCATACTTCAATTAGAAACAATATCCAAAATAATGTGGAATATGTTGCAAGGGGTCGTATAGTTACGAAAATTTAAAAATTAGCTTTATATGGAAGCCCTACCTTCAAAAACCAAAAATTGAACTCGGGAAAGAGGGAAACAACTTTTAAAATTTCACGTTTATATACAATATCCGCCGCCTCCTCCTCAGCAGATCCTGGCCCGCCGCTGATTCAATGAAGATATTTTAACAGGTGGTCGAAGAAATGGGCCACGCTGGGAATCTAATGTGTTGTGAACCTAATGAAGTCTGGTGCTGCCATCTGCCGTCAATGTTTTTTAACTGAGTGAAGTGTTACGATTGAATAATTGTATCGTTGTAGAGGCCTGTTACTCTGGCAAGACTTTTCAACGGGGATATTGCCTCACATTCACGCCTTACAATATTCGCCAAGATAATTTGAATTCAAAGATCGAAGAAAAATTGAGAAAACTAACGGATACTTCCCATTTATGCCGTTCTTTCCTTAATTTTTTGAATTTAATATCTCTGCGAATATTTTACTTACAAACGTGAAATTTTGTTAGCCTCGGGACACGGTAACAGCTTTCTAATTGGGCTAGAATTTGTCCAGGGCCGTAGCGTGTCTTCTGTTCCCAGGATTATAACGCAAAATAAGTTTGTGTGGGGGACCCTGGGACAGCGCCCTTTTACCCCAGCCTAGTTACTGGTCCGAGTATGCCTCTAGGATCAACATTTAGCTAGTAAAATGCGGCAAATAACGCGGCAAATTTAACGAAGTTAGTATTTAGTGAATTGATTATGGAATCCAACATTTGTAAAAAATAGATACTGCACATGCGACGTGAATGTTATCCAGGCAATATTTATAATTGCTTTATTCTGTGCAAAAACAGATGCATGTATCGATAAGAGATCCTAACTTATTTAGTTGGGAAGTTGGATCATTTCACCGCTAATCGGTGCAATGTATATATAGTCATCTCTTATCATTTTGGATTCCACTAGTGAAAACTAATTAATCAAAACATCGGAATAAATTTGGATTTTATTTCAAAAGCCAAGTAAACTTACCAAAGGAACAGGTACTCTATTGTTCAAGTCTCGTGGTGGAAGCTGCGGTGGCTTCATTTCAGACAGTTCCTTAATCATGGCACCCCTAGCAGATGGTGCTAGAACACTGTATGGGTCTTCTTCTTGACCGAGGCATTTATCACTTATATTCTGCGCATTGGACGAACTCTGACGTTTTGTCACTGAGAAGACAAAATTTACAAATCATTTAAAATCGACCAAGAAGAAACTTGATTATATTATATACACACTCATTCGAGTATAAAATTTTCACCAAAAACAACCAATAAGACTATTGGCTTACTGGATGCATTTTTCAAGTTTTATAACGTGACAAACATTTAAAGTATAATCCCGGTCCAATACATTTAATAGATCGATAGCAGGTTAGTAGATTATGCCACGGCACTTCAGCGTGCCACCACGACACCTCGAGATCGTACAGGGATAATTACTACGAAATATTCTCAAAAAGTGACGCAAATTTGAATGTTTTGCAAAATCGTTTGTCTTTTGACGGAAACTTTAAATCACTGTCAAACGTATTGAGAGTAGTAATGGTAAAAAGAAAAATTTCGCCATAATCGTTCAAATTTAGCCTTTAAATCTATCAATGTAAGCTTTAAAGAAATTCATTCCTAATGAGATCAGTTTCCCCCGACATGTAATTTTTCTTCCCGTTAAGAATTTTCGGTGAGGGATCCCGGAAGGTCAACCTTTCGTTTAGGCGAGTAAGCGCAATTTTCGAGTTTTCAATCCAAATTGAACGAGAACTCATTTTAACGGTAAAACCATGTAGGTACTTACGGAGTGGCAGTTTGGATTTGAGCATATCTAGAGCGACTATATTTATAATCATGACCCAGCAGGCACAGTCTAAAACTTCCGGCCAGTCTTTAACAAAAGACATGATGGAAATGCATTGACTTTCTAGTTTCCGTCTATCTGGGTAAGTTCTCCTGAGCTCCCGATTCACATTGCTAGCGAATTTCTTCATATCAAACAGCTGCAAAGGAAAATAAAATTTACTTGCAAATACTAATTATGCAATATTCATTATCAAATATTCAATTAGTTTTGAGCGATCTACAAGAATACCCAAGTTGAAAATTTATTACTAAATGGCCATTCAACGTAAAATTGATGGAAAAAACTGCACAACAGGAAATTTTTCACCTAAATGCTTATTAATTGTTTACAATCACAGGCGTAAATAAGGCGTCCGAACTCCAGTGGAATAAAAATTCCAAATCATTCGTTTTCTTCCCCGTCTTCACCATTGCGAAACTTTATAGCAACCCTATTATCTATGGAAGACTTCACACATCTAATATATACATGTAAGAACACGTAGGATGAGGGTGAAAGGACAACCTTGTTATACTTTTGCCCTTTATATTTCTTTCCCCCTGTGCGGAAGGTCAGGACAAGGTCACCATATTTATCGCCGATTCGTTAGAGATGGTCCAAATTTCTTGCCAAACGCTTGTACGTGAGGTGGTTAACCCATCTACATTCACAAGTGAAGTAGCCTATTCTACGAGATTATCCTTTATCACTGAAAGCGGAATAAAGCGGTTGGTGCTTACGCCAATGGTAGTTTCGTTCCAAATGCGGAACAATCCAATAGGAAAATAAAAGTACTTTGAAATTATTTGTTGAATTCAGTCGAATTGTATGTAACATTGGGAGCAATTGGCGCGCA
This sequence comes from Pholcus phalangioides, assembly GCF_987345545.1. NCBI lineage: Eukaryota > Metazoa > Arthropoda > Arachnida > Araneae > Pholcidae > Pholcus > Pholcus phalangioides. The sequence goes on from NW_028301625.1 coordinate 21,606,236, forward strand.
AAGAGCGAAATCAAAGTCTATGGTGCTAGAATAAGTTGAGTTATCAATGAATGGCCATACCGACCAAACATGAGTTGAGCGTATCCGATTTATAAAACTGGTCGTACACTGGAAGTTATTGCTGACGATGACAAATCGTTGAACAAGTTGCGTGTATGAACAAGACACAGTATATAGCATTGTTAGCTCAGTAACTTCTGGTGGACGACCCACCAAAAAGGCCGAAACACTACTGACGTGATAAATCACGTCAGTGTAGTGTTTCGGCCTTTAGAGTAGATGCAAATGGATTTAAAACCTACCTTTGTTGGTTTTTCAAGTTCTAGCAGACCACCAGCTTTTATAATATCATTCGAGACGCTGTTTTCTTCCGTGTTTATTTCTTTTACGTACACATTCGCTTTACTAACTCGCTTCACCATTATGTTGCCACACTCGTCCATCTTCACTTTTACACCCTGAGAGAAATGAAGGCGTGGATAAATATGAAAAGAAAAAATCTGGAAAAAGCAATTAAATTTGGTTTAAAGTCGAATGTAGTCCAATCCAGTATCTTACATGCAATATATGCTTTTTAATTTCTTCTGTCTTGACATCCCTCAGAGGATTCTCGAAACCACACAGACCAATCCTGCAAAGATTACCATTAGATTAATACCAAGGATTTAAAATTAAAAAAAAAAAAAAAAAATGGCGAATTAAGATTGATGTTCCAAATCAGAGCAGTCATTTTGGCTGTATGGGAAAAAAATTGCGGCCCTTCACACAAATCTCAAACGTTCTCTTCCAATAAGTGGAACTGACGGAGCTCAAGCCTAGAGGAAAATACAAACACTTCCTCCTCCCCCCCCCCCCCACAAGGGAGGGGCTGACAGGGCTCCAGTCCTGGAGAACTCATTTTTTGCTTTTTCACACTATACATTAACTATAGAAGGGCCGATGAAAAGTCTCACCAGTGGGCCCGCAAAAGATCCCAGTGAATATTCCAGTGTGGCGTAGTGCTAAGATGCTAGTTTTCCCACTATGAAGCTGGCATCATGGTCCATGGGTTCGAATGCAGCCAAACAAAAGTTTTACCAATCGAGCCTGGGATGACCGATAGATGGCGCCTTAATTTCCCAACTTTAGTTGGAAATTTCCATATGGCGATATACAAGTGCAGTTGGTGTGCGGTAAAGTAGTCAATGTTCCAGGGACCCTGCTCCAAGATGTGGGGGCCATGAATACAAATCTTATAAAATGTGCTCTATATAAAGTGGAACTTCGGTCAACGAGCTAAATTCGTTTTACCAACGTGCTCGTTATTCGCATCAAACTTCCCCATAGGATATCTGCATAATACAATTATTCATTCACATAAAAGTGACTAATAAAAATGGCTTCATTCAGTAATACAGCACAATAATGTAATACAATAAAATATATAATTTGCCATAAACATACAATACCATAATGCTTACAAATCAACTTGCTCTAAACGCGACGAAAGAGGGCTTGTTTTGGATGACTTTCCCCGCATACTTGTCACTTTAAAAAAGTGTAATAACACTTTTGCCTCCTTTTTAAGATTTCTCAAAAATGGAGAATATTCGTTTTTTTGGACAGATTCATTGCTCACACACTGCTACAGCTTTAGTTGATTGGTTCTTTTCCACAGAATTTTGCATAGATTCCATATTCTATACATCTCTCTAATCTCATTTGAGAACACACGCAATACGCTCTATATACGATCTTGCTGTTGCAGGCAATGGAGGTTTATCAGTTAGGCTACAATGACCTCCTATAATGAAAAACTTCCAGCGCGTTCATACGCGTGGTTACAATGCTTACGATACGAAACATGTCGCAGTCAAGCCCGTACACGGGTGTTCATTTTTTGAGTAAGGCACGCTGACCGGAGACTAGGGGAGAATATTACCCACAACTCCACAGTACGTGTATGAACAAAATCGAAAAACAATCAGCTCAGTTGTGATAATCAAACCCCAAAATTTTTGCTCATCAGGCGAATCAACGCTCGTTAACCGAAGTTCCACTGAATTTTAAAAATTTACATTAGGGCCTTCAAAAAGTCTGTTGGGGAGAGGGTTATAATCCCAGCCCTGGTCAGTGATGAAGTGTTCGCATAGCACCATGGGGTTGTATTGAACGTGGTAATATGGCTGCAATTCCTTGCGTGTCATGGCACTTTGTGATGCTCCCTTAATCAGGGCCGTAACTAGGATTTTTGCCGCCCGGGGCAAACATTTTACCACCCCACAACTTTCAAATTCTATAACTATTTTGTTCCCACCTAAAACTGCCGCCCCGGGCAGTTTCTTTCTATGCGCCCCAAAGTTCCGCTTCAATATTGGGTATGGCAACTAGAATACTGGGCGATCCAGACTCGTACGTCGCTTTGAACAAAACTGATTTTGCTGCGCTAATTATTAAAAAGTAACATAGTGAACAGCGTTGGTTGTAGCGATAATACTGACGCCATACTTTGCACAAAGATGGCGGATAAGTCAACCTGGGGGCTTCCAGGAGCCCCAGGCAGATGCGCTACGAGATCAGAAATGTATGAAATCTCCGGCATAAGTCCAACATGCAAAATGGACAAACTACGAACCGATCGAGATATTTGGAGTCCGTGAATCATTTTCATTTTGTGCCAATTACTACGAAATATAAATGCAAGAACAATTATTCAGAAATTGATAGCAATCGAACGTGCTGTCCAAGTTAGCATTTCGTACTGAACAGTGATGTGGAAGCCGGGTGTAAGAAAACCTCCAGAATAACTAGACCCATTAAAATTATCTTTCCGGGCCAACAGCGGCCTTACAAATTGCTGTCTCATACTTTGATCTCCTTATTCTGGGGCATATCATATGAAAATAGTTTGGTTTCAGATTCTGTACAGTTACCAATTGGTTAAAAAATACCTGAATTGCAGGTTCTCCACTAATGAGCAAACTTGCAGAATCGGAAACCAGCGTACACTTTGTTTTCAGCCTTAAGTTGTAGGCGAGTACCTACCTGTGTGGAACATTTCCGACACAGAGCAAATAGATGAAGCTTTGCTACGTTCTTGATCTAATTTACAATAGCCTCTGCTATTGTTTAATTCCGAAAATATCAAAATGTTTTAACACATTGTTCACGAATTTTTATACTCGTACGTAGCCGGTGTGATGAGTAAGCATTTTCCATTATAAACCGGTCTACAACGTGTAGCATACAGAAATAAGTATTCGTACTTACCAAATGCAGCTGTTACGAGAACTTTATCCATTGTTATTTGTATCCACGCGAAGGAAGAGAAAAAAAAATTTACCTTCGTTCCAATCATTGACCATAGTTTCTGGTAATCAACTATTTAGACCACGTAAAATAAACTTTGGGGCAGATTTCAAAGCTAATTCGATATTCTCTTAACCATTTAAGCGGCAATGACGAGATTTTTCCATAAAAGTTTCGCATTTTAGCATTGACAAGCCCAGATAGTTTGTACAAAAATTTCTCAATAGAAAAAAACTTTTCCTTATACCCCTTAGTTTGCACCTGCTAAAAATCTGAAAACCTACTTAATTAGAAAAGATGGCATTTTGAAGGGGCGTTTAGTGATTTCTAACTGCCGCTTAAAGGGTTAAAGTTATCTCCGAGGATTTTAAAAAGAAAATTTTGAAAATTGGCTTTTAAACGCAATTGGTACGAATAATAATTGCTGATATGGACAGCATAAATTGTACTAACCTATATCCATCGAAGCCATCATCTGAACCGTTTATAGTCAGCACCGGGGCCCGTGCATATGCTTTTGCCACTCTTCGATTTCTTTCCATGCAAATTATTTTTGCCCATATCTCGTCATCTATTTGGTTCCATTTACTGAGAACTTCATGAATGTGTTCCTATTGGGGGGAAAAGTTCAGAAAATTCCAACACAATTGATATAAACTTCAAAGAGAACTTATTTTAAAATAATGTACCAAGAAGTTTATTCTCAACTGTGCGAGGTCAAATTTCATAGATTTCTTTATTAAAATGTGTGCTAAGTTGAAAAGTTTCAAGCTGAATGTCAGATATTTTTAGCAGAACTATTGTGAGAAGCATAGGTGTTTAATAAAACTTTCAACACTGATTTACTTTTGTCTAAAAAGAAAAGCCTAAGAAGGGTGGTGGCGGTTTAACCTTCATTTGTCACGAAAAAGTTATTGAATTCCTAAAGAATGTAGGTCAGTTATGTCAAACTTTTAAGAACTACGAAAAACAATGCCTTAGAGGTCAAACTCCCGAATTCCCTATAAGTAACCTTGAATAAACAAATTATTCCCACCTTAGATTAAAGCGAGAATTTTTACACGATTTGCAGTAATGACTCCAAGCTGTTGAATTCATTTCGGCATAAAAATTTCATTAGGTCACTCCTTTCACTAGCAAAAACAGCAAAGTCATAAAAATTTCCTTTACTTCAATTCAAATAATTATTTAGCACTAACATTTCACTTCGCTCTTCATTTTAGATTATTAAAAATGACCGTACATAAACTCGCATTCTATTTACTTACAACCGTCAATTAAACGTCGACGCTTTCATTAAGTTTGAGATAATGGAACTTGTATTAACCCGAAAATGCTGTGTAAAAAAACTAATTCCACACAAATAGTTTATGGAAGTGATCCTATGTTTTAGTAGACAAAATGGAACTCTTGTGACCATTAACCTTACAATGGTTCCCATTAGAAACAATGACTTCGCTTATAGTGACGAGTTTCTATTCCATCACTTGACATCTAAAATATAGTAGATAAATATATGGACAGTTTGTAGGTTATTTCAGAAGGACATTGTGAAAAGCATAGCGTGTCATATCTATTCCACATGCATTCATTTAAAAAGTACATAAATTTGTTATCCAAGTTTCGCACCGACATTGAACACTAAAAACGTCCGTGCGGTAAGCGTTTTCCTAAACCCCCAGCATATTGTCAATTTAGAATGATTTAATACTTTGGTTTTCAAGTATAGAATTGATTTCTTGAAGAATGCGGTTGTCGGGGGAAGAATACGATATAGAAGTGTTAAAAATTTTCAACGTGATGGACCACGACTTATTAATACACTGTCAGTTAACTTCTTTGACAAGAGGGACAACCCCAGGTTGTGTCACGGAGTTCTAATAGGGTTGTTAATAAATGGATAGTAAAAATAGAATTAACGACCCTGGAGGTAAGAACACAATTGACACGTTTAAATAGTATGATAAACAGTGTGGCATAAATACACTTAGATAAGACATCTATAATCTTCTATGGGCAGTTGATCATAGTATAGTTAATTTCGTGAAATGCTTTATGTATTAGGGGTGCTGTATTTTGGTTATATTTCGCATCCATATTTCTTAAGGACATCTTTTTTCAGCCACCTCATTGGGCAATTTGGCTGTTGTGGTTTGTGGTGTACGTAATTGTATACCAAAAATCACAGCATGTTTGGGCTGCTATTCAACCTAGGGCTCTTTAAAACACAAATCCGACTTATCCGCCACCTTTAAGCGAAGTGTGACGTCAGTACAATCGCTATAGCAATTATCGATCGCTTTTAAGATTACATATCACTCAATGAAAAAAATTTAGCCTCTTCAGTATGGATAACGAGTTCTCTAGGCACTTAAATTAAACCGCACATTTAAGGAATATTTCAATGCTACGAATTACAGATGTAATTCGTTCATGTTGGAACGTATGAGTGATCGTAACGTATTTACGATGCCATGTTTCGTGTTCGAGAATCGCTGCTACCTGTCTTCCATACTGGAAGTGGGAGATGTCCCCGCTGAACTTGCGTCTATTATACCAGGAACTTATTTAAGGGTAAATGCTTAGGCTATGGTGCGAGTTTCGATAGACAATGAAAGATTTTTTATATAACGTAATGAGCGCAAAAGACCACGTATAACATTCGGGATGTAGACCTAGGGGCAGGCAGAGGACGACTATCAAACGTTTTTCTAAAAACGGGGAAAGGAGCATTCGCACTTGTAGTTTCGATTATCCGTCATCTACCCACGTTAAAACTTTGACATGGATTTGATGTGTCGAAACTTCAAACAAAAACACGTGACATCGTGTTAATCTGAATTCTCCCCACCCCCCCCAAATTAATTTTTCTGCCCATCTACTTGCCTCATCTGATTTTCTGGCACGTCCATGCAAGTTCACTGCAATTTCTTTACTGCTCTTTCCTGAATTCGACCTTCCTGGCCCTTTTCAGCTTCTCCGCATACATTGCGAGGAAAATGAACGAAATGAAATTCGAACTATTCACGCTAAAAAAAGCTGCTCAAACAATTTCACTAATAACCTCAATGACGCATAGGGTATCGCTAATTTTAAAAATATTCAACAGTCCCGGGTCACACATCTCGGATGGATAACAAAGGAATGCAGAAAAAAAGACACTAGCATTGAAATATTCCATAAAAAAAAGTTGGATTTTCCAAAAATTGGAATTCGTATTTGAAGAGCTAAGCTTTGGCCATTCATTGCCACCTGCTCATTTGGGCTGGTTTTACTGGTTTCTCGATCGGTCGACCTACTTTCGTACTATAGTCAGAAAAACTACTGCCAACCCCGAGGACACGCGCAAACCACGCCAGATATACGTACATATAGAAATAAGATCTAATTCTTCCTCAACTAGTTTCATAAAAAAGAAAAAAGGTTTCCTTCAAACGGGAACGCGGAAAGCTGGTTAGCTACAAGTAGATTAAAATAAAAAGAAAAACAAACACCATCACCGTATTCAGCCGAGCAAAAATCCAACAAAAGACGAAGTGTTCCTTTAATTACGGAAGTTATCACGTTAACCAGGAGGGTTTTCGAAAAAGAAATTATATTTTCATTAACACTTTTTACACTCGTTTTTAACGGAGTGTTTAAGATTGTTTCAAGTTTACATGTGTATATTCCACTTCTTTAACCCTTTATTTGGCCCATAGGCGTACGCAAAATTTTCTCAAAGGGGGGGGGGGTTCAATTTTTTTCCCCTCAAGGGGGAGGGGGTTTACGTTTTTTCCTGCAAAATAACACTAATCTCGGCTTGAGGTGTGTTAGAACCTCAAAACCCCCTTTGCGTACGCCAATGATTTGGCCAAACAAGAGTTTATATTTTTCCAATAAAAAAGGCATTCTATTAATTTGGACGGCTTTTATATAAAAAAGGAACCACACACACACAATCTCCATTTAACATTTTAGAGATAGACATCTGAACACACACTGAAAAAAGGTGGGATTTTTTTTATCTAAATAGAACCAAATGACATAACGCCTGTGATGCAGTCTGTGTGCACTTGAACTAACTACCAATCTGAAGAGAACTGAATCTAAGATAACTACATAGCTTTCTCTGTTTTGATTTAATGGCGCTTGGTTAGTTTTATATAAAAGCCGTTCATTTTGAGCAAAGGGACTTGTCTACTTGTCTTCCATTTCTTGACAATCCAATCGATAATGATTTTTAACTCTCGCATTTTGGAGGGAAATAACATGCGTGGAGTAGACATTGCTGTGCATTCTTGAACGATAGAACATTGGACAAATAGGTGAGATTTTTGAACTATTCAAAAATCTATGTAAATAAATTTTTTAAATATTGGCAATAAATATTTTTGCCATGCAATAGCATTCACGGTACCTCATTTGCTGAATATAACCCCAATTTTTCTTCTCTGGATATTTCAATGTTTGCCAATTGAAGCATTAAATAACCCCCCCCCCCCCGCCACCCCGAGATCAATGAATATAAAACATGGTCTTCGAAAAAGGATTTCGAAACATTTAGGTTAGTTCGCATCTTTAGGCTCCTAGAAACAAATTCTGTATATTTTTGCGGTTATCGATGCAGATAGACATAAGGTAACTTCGTATTTCAATGAATGTTTGATTCCAATACGATTAAAATATTTTGGACATTGTGTCAAAGACTTGCGCCATGAATTCTTACTTATATAGAATATTCAGTTCATTAGCTCAAACGGTACTTGTGACTAAAAGACTTGCGTCTCTAGTATTACTAGATCCGCAGAGGAATGTTTGAGGTGGCATTTAAGGTATTATGGACATATCGAAGTAACGTAAATCGGTTTGCATGACTGAAAAATATCTGGCTTCTAAGCACAATTCCTAAACGTTGAGATTACAGTCGAGATAGAAACGTATATGGTAAAAATAAGATTAACATTTTAAAATCAATAATGTAGTGTGTGTGTGTGTGTGTGTGTGTGTGTGTGTGTGTGTGTGTGTGTGTGTGTGTGTGTGTGTGTGTGTGTGTATATATATATATATATATATAGTAATTTATCAATCGGGGGAACACATGTAGCCAAAGTAAAGCAGATTTTTTTTTAGAAGTGGAAACCCCGTGAAAGCAGCCACAGATTTTGGAAATCATTCCAAGTTGTTTTAAAGGGGCAAACTGAAGGCTTAAGCGGTAGCTCCTATTTTTAAAGAATGGGTTGGTGTTGCCAGTTAATACGTCCAGTATTAATTACATTATTGCAAGTCTTGAAAATGTTAGTTCACAATGCTGTTTAATATCTATTGACAATGCACGTATCACTCACCTGCCACCAATTTCGACACTCATGGAAGTTTTAGTTAACTTTTTATAAAAAAAACTAACAAAATTACTATGCTTTAACGCAAAAAGCTCTTTTGGCAGGACTGAAGTGTTATTTAATAACGCATTGCATATGTTGTTCGTTTGTACATATTTTTGAAGCAAATTGTAATTATTTTTTCTAGTTATATGCAGAAAAACTCGAATTTGATTGAAATTCTTAGAAGAGTTTTCAGAAAATTTTGGTTCCAATGTATATTTTATTTGTAAGCAAAATTTCACCCCGATTTACGTTAATTCGACTTGGGCGATAGGCGAGACTGACAATAAGCGCACAATATCAGGGTATTACTGTAGTATCAATAGAGCACCCCTTATTGAAACTTCGGTATAAACTCACTATGGTGGTCTATATTTTAGCAAAGTTTTTAACTAAACGAAGTTAAATAACTGTACGGAATTTCGAAACTTATAAATTTCTCACTAAAACACTTAAAAGCAGAAAATTAATTACATGCACATTCTATAACTTTTTAAATAAAACGAAGTTGTAGAAGAGAAAAAAGTTAAATAGAAAAGATCGTTTATGCGGATATTGCAGAAACTATCAAACAAAAACGATGACAAGACTAACTGGCAACATTCAGGCCAGAAATAATGGATTACACTTCCAAAAATACGAAACTAAGTTTATTTTTATAAAAAAACTTGGGCATAAAAATCTATCAAATTTTAAAATTTCAATATTTAAATGACCCGGCAACAAACTTGAAGGTTTCGTTCACAGATTGCGACCCACTTATGCACAGAATATTAAATATGAACCAGACCACGTTTGATATGCAGCTAGTTGAATGGCCCTTTGAATATATTTTAATTCCGCAGAGGCTTCAGAGTACCTGAATGCACAAGTTCGTACTATTGTCAATTATCACAAATGAGATTTTCAAAAAGGTGGAACATTTTCTAAAATTCACTTTCGAATATTCGAAATAGTCTTGTTCTCGCTCCCCCCCCCCCATTATATTTACACTTTTCTATATATATAAAGTAGAACATTCTAAATATTTCCGCTGGGCTATTTCCACTTTTGTAAAGCAGTTCATTCCGAAGGAATGAACATTTCTATACTCCTGTAAATTTAAAATGGAAATGTTACACCTTTTGAAAATAAGTGCCTCAATTTCAGTTTTATTGAGGATATTGGATTATTGAAAGAGTAAAACGCACGTGTTCAATACCCGTCTCATGTCACGCTCGAGAGTTCATTATTTAACACCTTACTTAAACTATTCAAGAACCCGGTAAGCCGGTCCGTTCCAACATAAGCAAGAATTGCCATATGGTGCTCTTCCGATACTATACATAAACGGTGTTCGTGACTTAATAGAATGCATAAAAAAAAGCCACTTGAAATGAGTCGAACAAGCTTAGTTTCATCAAAATGTTAAAACAAAAAATAAATTGCAAATTTCGTACAGTGTTTATCCAAGATGTATGCATAATAAATGCATGATTATCCGACAATAATGATCTATGCTGTTTCGAGTCAATTCACTCAAATAATGAAAGTGGTTCAAACTTTTACCTCAAGGAGATTCAATTGATTCATGGTATAGATTAATTTTTTTTTTGAGCGTAAATATGTCAAAGTAACAGTAAAACATCTATTAAAAATAAAAAAGGGAATCAACCGGGAAATGAATCATTTAAGAAAAAATAAAAAATAAAGCGGAAGAAAACGTCAGGCAATAAGAGATGCACCGTAAAAAGAAAATATTCAACGCGTTTTTATTTTAGATATAATCACATCTCGCAAGTTTTTTTTGTGCACGAGTAACCAAGCGGCAAAAGAAAAACTTAGTTGTTCCCAGCGATGGGCTACAAGTCAATTGAAGCCATCTGAATTCTTTCAGACATTTTTTTTTCAAGACGTCCTGCACAAACGAAACCAGCTGAAGAAATTACCTTTGACGAAAAGACTTTCAAAAGCTTCCGGGTCGATTTTTTAAAAATAAATGGGAACCACCAAGGTCAAAATAAATTTGGGCAGCTTATGAGAAAACGCTCGTAAGCTCATCAAATAAAGCTCCATAAACAAGATTGCTGCCTTGTTTAGAGATCTATCGCATTCAAGACTTCATATCTGACGGCTTTATTTTGTTTGCGATTGGCCCAGTTCGGGAGCATCGAGAGAAATCGTACCATAAGTGCTAGATGTTCCACATTTCAAGTCTCAACTTTTTGGGATAGAAGACAGTGTGGTAAAACAAGATCGTTACGTATCTAGGAAGAAACCTATTCCGATAGTTTTCACTTTCTACGTGACGCATCTGCTATGCAAAGCTAATTTTCCGGGTATAAAAAAAAAGTAATTAAGAACACATTTGTAAATGATCCGAGTTCAAGAAAAACTAGACCAGGAAATATTGCAGCGTAATGATTTAATCAATATACCTCGGGTTTAATAACAAGGGTTTAAAATTGCGATTCTCAGGAAAATCAATTTACTAATTAACATGCACTTGAAATAAGTCTTATTCGGAAGAAATTAAAAAGATTTACGTCAGATGTTAGCCAATATCATTTTTAAAAAAAATTACCCTTGAAATTATTTAAAGACCGTTTCAATCGATTGAAGATAAAAGGACGTGGAGTCTATTTTGTAACGCGTTAAAATAATTTCGTTCTGATTGACTTGTTGCTTCACAGTGCGTGACCAAACGAAGGACATTTTTATTCACTATTTATCGAAGAAACAGTAGGTCGCATGGATATAGATAGCATTACAACATTCCCGAGAGCTAAACTTCAGATCAATGAACCATAATGCAATAAATATTCAAGACCTAGTATACAATATATACTGGGGGGGGGGGGAACTTCGAAAACTTGAGGAAAGACAAGACTGAATAAGAAAATGCATGTCGGCAAGCGATGCATTTTCTGTCCATAAGACAAAGATAAAGGATGGTTCTTTAGTTTCTTTGATCGCATATGCGAACACATTACCGGGCTCGTCTGTTAGACATTGTATTCCACGGAAAATGGTTTTAACGTCCAAACGCCAGTCCTTTTCTAACGCGCGATTAGGTCAGGACAATTATATTTATCGCCGATTCGTCAAATTAGATATCCGGATTTATTGCCAATAGCTTGTAAGCAAAGGGATTAATTTTTCAAAATGGGACCATTTGATGATTACGAGGCTGTTGCTAGGAACTCAAGGAAATTCTCACTATAGCCGCTCGCCACGAAGTTTATAGAGAACAAATATAGGGCAGTATTATGCCATCGAGAAATTGTAAAATGTATAATGATATGCCTCTTAATTTTGACATCTTTGATTCACACATCTACACCATAGCTTCCCCAACCTTTTTATCCCATCGCCCCTTCAGAAATTTTTTCTTGCGTGGCTCCCAACGCAATCTAACCCATAGAATCCTATGTTATACCCGTAGCTTCTACCTCCCCCGGAACATATCATCGCCCGCAAGGAGCGTTAACGCCCACGTTGGGAATCACTGATCTACATTAAGAGCTTTATGCTGCAATACGAGTCACCGTTAATAATGAAATATTTTCCCATTTTTTACTTTTTTTTCTGTTTATTTGTAACCCTGATTCTTATTTGATTAATTGTATGAATTTCACATCTGTAATAGGGATTTCTGGTTTTATCCTGTAGAATGTGTATACATGTACGTAAATAAGAGAACAGCTCCTAGAAAGCTATTGTAATGCTCTCAATGGGTTCCATCAAGTTCTATACAGCGCAGAACTCCAATGTTGTATGGTCCCAACGTATCACTGATTTATGAAATTACAATCGATGACAACGTATTACTGTCTGCTATGTTTAATGTTTCGTAGAAGTATGTCAGACAGCCTGTAATTTCAAGAACTTGGCAAGATCGAGACAACCTTCCCAATAGACGATTAAAGTGGCGTCAGTGGAGATCGAACACATTCCTTTTAGGAATATCATTAATCCTAATGTTTGATTTCCAATTAGTTCGAGAAAAAAAAATTCCTTAGTACATGCTTTCAATCGTCTTTTTATCACTTACCTTGAACAACTTGTCTTTTTGAAACCAAACGTCCTCCTCGTCCTCATGGTGGCTGAGCTCGTCACGCGACCTCGAGAGAATCTTTCGGCGGCTGAGCATCGCCTTTGGGCAAATTTGATCGGGACCACACCTAAGAGAAATTACAAATAAAAACAATCAAATGCAGGTTACGAGGGCAAAGAAAACAATAACAAATTTTTGCTTTACCCACTGCTCTCTCATAAGAATGGTTTATCAAGGACAATCGAAACGGTTTTTCATCTGTAAAACGATCTAGTTTTCACTGACGTAAAAGTCGATTGTTTGTGTCCCCACCCCCATTATTTTATCTTTGAAGATTAATGATCACATTGAATAAATTAAGAAAAGTTCTATTGTAAAACACTGAAAATTTCATTGCTGCCGTGGATCAAAAACCCAACATTTAAAAATATATTTCCATAAATCTTTGCAAGTTAGAGATGAAAAAATGAAGCTGTTATCAAGGTTATCTTTATCTAGAATATGCAAGTTCAACTAGAAAAGTTAGTTTGATTTTACCATTAAATTATTAGAGCAGGTGAATCTTTAAGTAACCTATAGAAAGCTATTACCCAATGAAGAGTTGCGTATCTTAAAGACATATTGCCAATTTGAAAGATTTAACTGGAAACTTTCTTTCATAATGGCTCCTTTGAATATATAAAAAGGAACAAGATCCGAGCGCACACACAGATAAGCTCATAGACCAACGTTTTTTTTATAGTTTTTCGAAGTGGAAATATCGAGCGTTAGTGACAGAAGCTATAATATACAATCCTATGGGCCGGTTTAAGATAGGGTTGCTGAGGATTCTTCTGGGGAAGAAAAGTTTGGGAGACTGGCACAGAAGATTCAAACCCTATGCGCCCCCTATATATCCATTGTTAAATTACACTTTCTACATTCATATCCTTTTGATCGACATCTAATAAGGCATCAAAGCATTTCCCCGTCCAAGAAAGGAACGTTAATTGTTTTGTACTCTATTGTATTCCGTAATAAATTTAGTTTAGTGTTATTAATACCGTGAAGCATTTAGTCCAAATGCTAGTACAGAAAGCACAAAACTAGCGACTCATTTAGCTTAAAGCAATTTTTTTTACAAGAAAACGCCTGGAATTGCGTTCCTCGGGAAATAAAATCCAAGATTTTATTGCTTAATTAAAAAAAAATATCAACGATTTTTGAGCTTTGTATTTACGAATATATATTACCCCAAATCCCAATGAAAACACATTTTCCGGAATCGAAATAGTCTAGTTCAGAGGTTCTCAACCTCTGACTTTAGACTTACAACCGGAGTCCTTTACACTTACGGGCTAAGCCATAAAATTCTAACAAATTTACCGATTTGTGTTATTTTCCTAGAGAGCGACGGATTCCCTGCGAACTCCACACGGGTCCCCAAAGGCACCGCTGAACACAAATCGAGAACCACTGGTCTAGTCGATAAATTGCGAAATAAGTGCATGTATCGAATAGTTTGGTAAACAATGATTTAGAAGATTGATATTTCCTAACTTTGTTCCATCGCCCCAACTCCAGCAAACCCATAGGATCTTATGTTGTAAGAGTAGCTTCTGTCAACCCCTCGGATCATCGCCCCAAGGAGCCATATTGCCCACTTTGTGACACTGTTCTAAATTACAATGACCTAGATGAACACCGAAATTTACTCTGGGTATTATTAACGTGAAGGTTTAAAAATTCTTAATTAAATGAGTAAAACTCAAGCACATAATTCATTGTTTAGTACGAACTCGATAGGCCAAACTGGAAAATTTGCCACGAAAGTGGCCGAAATATTGAAGAATGCTCATAGAAAGTACTGTATTGATTTTTAAAATCATGCTTAAATACAGTAACCGAAAAATTATCCCCCATTTATCTACCAGATTATGAAAAATAATACACACGAAAACAAATATGATTAAACTCGATAAGTTTAATTAGAACTAAACTGACCAACCAAAGACTAAAAAAATTTTTTCAAGCAATTAGTATATATAACAAATTATCTAACCAGGTACTTTAATCACTTATTTTACTGCCGCTACTTTAATTTAAAAAAAGACAAATCAGTAAAGTACAATAAATTATGCACATTTTATTGTGCAGAAGAGTACGATCGTAAATATAGCAATGCCTGAGAGAATTACAAATTTTTCAGTAAACATCAACACAATCTTATATAGAGAAACTTTTTGAAAACGAAACCATTTCACATGACCAGTTCAAAATTCGATTTTTGATGCGATAAAATAAGTTTATTTTTTTTTTATGCAGGATAAAAAAAAATTACTATATAATATTTAATTCCTTGTTTTATTTCAAAATTAAAGATTTCGTTATCAACAGACAAATTATTAAAAGTAAAAATTTTAAAATCGAAACCTTACCTGCGATTGGAAGTAGGAATCAGTTCTGTAATAAAAACAAAACCGCACGGAAGAGAAAGTATTCCAATATACACACACACACACCAAGAAGTTTAATTTCACTTGACCAAACAAAAAGTAGCCCACTTAACCCAGACAGCTGCTGGTTGTTGGCGTGCTGCTAGAACTGGCTTCCTAACGGGAACAGAGAAAGTGTCCTGCAAAACTACCAGCCTGTCGGCGTATGTGCTCAAATGCTTCTGACGTCAAGTCGTCACGTGCCTTTCCCTTCTAATAAACTGGCTGCTGCCACATAACACCAGATCAACATCCGTGACTTGTCAGTCGGACAACTGAAAAGAACTCGAGCTGCTAATATCGGTATATGAAGTTTCTTTAAAACTGGGAGAAAAAAAAACTTTTGAAGGGCGTCAACTTCATGCTTACACTTCTCGAATTCCTTAGTCGCTTCTTGTGCAACGTCTCGAGAACATGTATACACACTAGATTCAGCCCTCGCTTGATTATGCGAGCATGTATTCATGAAAACATTCCAGCATATTTTGCCGTAACAGACGTTTAAGATTTCATATTAATATAAAATTGAACAATTTACAGTGAAAGCTCGATATAACGATATTCTGCGAATCAAGAAAAAATATCGTTGTAAAGTGTTTCCCCCCCCCCAAACCTTTTTCCCGCCATGCCCCACCAAAGCATCTTGTAAAACACGATGCCTTCCCCCCCCCCCCCACAAAAGACTCGCTCACCCAAGGGAGGGGTAACTATGCGACCCAAGATGATCGAAAATTGAAAAAAATTAAATATTGAAAAATTTCTTTAAAAGTGCTGTTTTGATCTATTTCTGTGAACTTGAAACTCAATTTTAGAAACTTAGTTTCTTTGGAGAAATTCTCCATGCTCTCCACCATAAATTAGCCTGTGCTTCCCCCCGCAGAATCGACGTTGAAGAAGCCCTATAACCTGGTCTAAAAAGCACGAATTTTCAACCTTTAAGACAGTGCGGGCAGCAAAAAAATTTCCACGTAGCCCAATAAGTCATATTCTGGTATCTTGATTCTTGCAGTAGTCTTAACGGGTAAACCCAAAGGGCTCCGAGGTAAATAGGGGAATTACATTATTGGGGAGAATTTTACTTATTCCGAGACTAGTTTTTTTCTCATTAACTATGAGATTTCATTAATTCGTGAATCGTTTTTTCGTTGGATACGAAAGTTTCTTAAATTTGCAAATTATTTTCCCGCTAAATATGAATTTCATTAATTCCGCGAAGTTTTTTCGAACACACACACACTTAATGGTAAGTGATCTCTAAATCGGCGTTGTAAGTACCATCAAAAAATGAGCTCGAGTATTCGCCACAAAAATTTATAATTGATTAGTTGAAAAACAAAATTCAATTAGATGTATTGTCCCTGTAAAAGAGGGGTTTATCGCAATACCCTTTGATGCATCACAAAAGGTAGATATACCAAAAACTTCTTTCGGTGATGAGATGGTACTTAATAGATATTATCAGACGTTCTCTGAACTAAAACATGACGAGTTTAAAAACAAATTGAAAGATTTTTTATATTTAGCTTGAAAAATTATCGTTGCAGTGGTTTCAAAAATCTCAAAAATATCGTTATAGAGGGTTTTGTCGTAGTAAAGATATAGTTATATCGAGGAGTTTAACATCAGACCATAGGCGATTCCAAACAAGATGAGAAAATACCGTTGTAGAGGGATTTATCGTTATATCCAGCATCTTGTTCTAACAAGGGATTTCACTGTATATATCGTTTATATTTTATAATAAAATACAGGTAGGTTTAAAATTTATGGTCGTTGGCATTTTAATGAGTGGACCAAGGGGCTCATGTCAAACAAGGTTCCTATTCATTGGAAATTTGGGAATCATTGGAGGGTTGCTCTCCCCCCCCCCCAATACGTTAGTTATAATGTTACAGTTAGTGACAACTCGAATACAGTTGATCCCGCTTATAACGATCTTAAAACCACCATGACAAAACGTTGCAAGTGGGAAAACGCTGTAAACGAGTGTTCTCAGTATAGGAAAAGTCAGTACGACTCATTTTCGTGGGGCTAAGCGGGAAATGTTCCAAGAACGTTGTAAGCTGATATAACGCACTTTTTTTACTGAAGTTGGAAAGGGTGCCCTCAAAAAAACTTGAACAGTCAAACTTACCACCCTATTATGGAACTCAAAAAAATTCATTTATATTAGCATTTTTCATTGAATTACCGACTAGAAAGGCACAGACGCCCTTAAGGGTGCGCGATAAATACGGTCAAATTGGGCCCTACGATTGACGGGTGACCCGCACTTGTGGTTAATTTTTTTTTAATAAAGTGTTGCTGCGCTTTAATCATGAAAATTTAAGAATATTCTAATACAAGGAATTTGGAGTTTTTTTCCTTGGAAGGAGCTCTTCGATAACTTCCGCATCAGGCACTACGTCTTGTACGGATCTAGAGTTTCCCGAAGTGGGCACTATAACCTCTTCCCCCGGGACGATTGAAGGGTCCAGTTGCGGTAAAAGTTTTTGGTTTAAGGAATCAGACTGCGTTGAAAACGTCATTTTTGAAGAGAAAAAAAAATTAAATAAAATTATATTATATAAGAAAGCCTTGTTTACGATTCCAAAACAGGCCTGGCTTTGTTTATGTGATGCTTAAAAGCGAAGTTTTACGTCCACTTTAGTGTTGCGTTTTTACATACAAGTAAATCTGTAGATTAAAAAATTTAAAACGTGGTTTTACGAAGAATGCTATTTTTGACGTTTTACTTGAGTTTAGAACACAATTGTTAAAAATATATTCATTGTATCATTACGAAATTTTAATAAAATATTTTGCTGCATATTGTTGAAAATATGAACCCAAAAAATCTAATTAGACCAATAGGTCCATCAGTGTTTTGTGGGATGAAATTTCAAAAAATCCGTCCGCACGTAAATTAACAGACTTGAGTGTACCTTATGAGCATACATGCCAACCTTGGAACCAAGCCTATCCGCAGTGGAAATGTTCATCGCCGGGGAGGGCGAAGAAAACGTTGTAAGCTGATATAACGCACTTTTTTTACTGAAGTTGGAAAGGGTGCCCTCAAAAAAACTTGAACAGTCAAACTTACCACCCTATTATGGAACTCAAAAAAATTCATTTATATTAGCATTTTTCATTGAATTACCGACTAGAAAGGCACAGACGCCCTTAAGGGTGCGCGATAAATACGGTCAAATTGGGCCCTACGATTGACGGGTGACCCGCACTTGTGGTTAATTTTTTTTTAATAAAGTGTTGCTGCGCTTTAATCATGAAAATTTAAGAATATTCTAATACAAGGAATTTGGAGTTTTTTTCCTTGGAAGGAGCTCTTCGATAACTTCCGCATCAGGCACTACGTCTTGTACGGATCTAGTTTCCCGAAGTGGGCACTATAACCTCTTCCCCCGGGACGATTGAAGGGTCCAGTTGCGGTAAAAGTTTTTGGTTTAAGGAATCAGACTGCGTTGAAAACGTCATTTTTGAAGAGAAAAAAAAAATTAAATAAAATTATATTATATAAGAAAGCCTTGTTTACGATTCCAAAACAGGCCTGGCTTTGTTTATGTGATGCTTAAAAGCGAAGTTTTACGTCCACTTTAGTGTTGCGTTTTTACATACAAGTAAATCTGTAGATTAAAAAATTTAAAACGTGGTTTTACGAAGAATGCTATTTTTGACGTTTTACTTGAGTTTAGAACACAATTGTTAAAAATATATTCATTGTATCATTACGAAATTTTAATAAAATATTTTGCTGCATATTGTTGAAAATATGAACCCAAAAAATCTAATTAGACCAATAGGTCCATCAGTGTTTTGTGGGATGAAATTTCAAAAAATCCGTCCGCACGTAAATTAACAGACTTGAGTGTACCTTATGAGCATACATGCCAACCTTGGAACCAAGCCTATCCGCAGTGGAAATGTTCATCGCCGGGGAGGGCGAAGAAAATTCGGGAAATTTTTTCTCTTCTTGGCTTTTTAATTCTCATCAGTTTACTTAAAATTTGGAAAATAGTGAACCCGACATTCTATAAATCAAACCAGCAGCAATACCTGGCACTGCCCGTGTTTACACATATTGTGAGCATTAAAAAAGTGGCAAACCATTGTTTGAGAACCAAGATAACTGAAGTAGACATTCCAAAAGTCATTGCTGGACAGTTTTTTTCAACCCGATCGGGAATTTGCCCAACACTGATGAACTTGTAGCCTATCGTTTAAGTTGCGGTCTGTTTTGTACACATAAAATTTGGCAAAGATTGGTATGAAATTGTAGATTTGTATAGAGAAAATCAGTTTCATATATAGATGTCTAGTTTTTCGTTTTACAGATCCATCCGAGTGAAATTTATTTGTCAAAAAAGAACTCTAAGCCAGTGTTTCTCAACCTGGGGATCCATATGCCCCCCCCTCTTACGGTCCTGATTTACTCCAAGGGAGCCACAAGTGAAAATAAAGTTGAAGGGGCAACTTTATTTAAACCATGACAGGCAGCTGCCCCCCCTACCACAAAGTACTGAAAAAAAAAATTCAGATGTAAAGAAATAAAGCTTCAAGTGAAATGCGGTGGGAAAAAGTGCGACTACTTTCAGAACTATGCCCATAGAGCCAGGGCCATTTTAACACGATCCCACCCGGAACCTTGAGTGGGAGGGCCCACGGCAACAAGACTCGATTCTATTTTTTTCGAGAATAAGTGCAAATTTGTATACAGGTACCCCCAAACATGTAGGAAGGCCCTTTTTTACTGTTAATATGACCCTGCATAGAACCAGGGCCATATTAATACATAGGCCCATCCAGGCATGGCCCTGAGCCTGATGTCCATAGTGGATCCTACATGGTGAAATCTGGCACCATTGATTTGCAAGTAAATACCTAAGCTGTTGCTTTTTTTCTAGCACAAGGGATTCCCAGCAGAGCCATAACTAGGATTTTTGCTGCCCGGGCAAACAATTTCACCGTTCCCCAACTTTAAAATTCGATAATTTTATAACGGTGTTTTGTTTTCACCTAAAACTTCCGCCCCTAAATTTTGCCACTTGTGCCCCTACCCCGTTAGTTACGACCCCGTTTATATTAGTCATACGTATCACAATTAAGTCAAAAAAAAAATCTTTATTCTTGATTTCAAAGTGCAAGTAAGTCTCATTGAAAATAAGAAAACGCGGGAGATTTTATTAAAAATTTGAGACTTCCAAAAATACGGAAATGTACCGCAATACAGGTCATATGGTCACACTACACAAAAAGTTTCTGGCCCGCGGAATGATATAGATCAGTGATGCGCAAACTTTTCAGTCTTTTAGAATCATGATCGAAATCAGGCGTTTCATCAAACATTGATATCGCGGACCTCCTGTAGCGTCAGGTTTATCTCGACACCACCCTTCCATAAAAATGGGAATTTTTTTTATAATTTGCGTAATCAAAAAAAATTTAATTACAATCAGTGAAAAATGTCATTTACGGTAATGGATGAAAATGATCCCGCGCGGAGCCCTTACAAAATACTCATGGACCCCGGGTCCACAGGTTGAAAATCGTTTATTTCCTTAACTTTTATTTACCGAAATGGTGTCTCAAAGTTTAACAATTACTATAAACAAACAAACAAAAAAAAAAAAATACGAGCGTTTCTCTACCTTTCCCTGCCAAGAGACCAGTGATATGTCTGAAGCAATTCCACAGACCACTAATTTACAGCTCGAGTCGTGTGACCACATGTCCCGTATGTATTCAGGGAAATTTTCTATTTTCACGTATTTTTTGGTAGACTTCCTTTACACGAATTGTCCCATTATCTTTAACAAAGCTTCTGAAAACCTTTCATTTCTCACTCATTGCTTATTTATCGGTTATTTCAGCAGCAATTGGTGATTTTGCAGACTTATGAAGCTTTAGTGATTTTTTTGTCGTATTTAAGATCCCAATTTTGAATCTTTTTGTCAATGAAAGTCACCTTATGAAAATTTTCCTGTAAATTTTTTTTTTTACCATGATTTGTATCGGCCTTTTTTCCCGGGCTTTAGAAATTTTAGCAATAATTAACAAATCTCTCTAAAATCGCATGTTTTGGCTCTAATTCGCGATATCCTACATTTACGATCATAATTGCACCCAATTTTCTTTGCTGAGATATGGTTACTCATGGCTGGAAAAATCGCAAAAAACCTAGGCACCAGAACAATGTTAGCTGCCAAAAATTTTTACCCGAAGAAAAACGTTGAAAATAATGCTTCTTATTCGACTTTTTCCAGGGCATATTTGACCCTCTTTTCTGTTGGTAGATATGCTGCTATAAATTTCAAACATTGTGCTTCTCTCACGTGCAATTTAGTAACTACACAAAAAAAACTAGTCGCCAATACCAATTTTGTATTCGTCATGGCGACCTGGGAGTTGTCTAGCCTCGCGTTACCGTTGGTATAAAAAGGTACATTTTTTTTAATTGAATCACGAGGATTTCACAAATGTCAATTACAATAGAATAGTTTCATTAAATCAATTAAATTAGGTCTGTCTGCGGACCACCTGTGCCATCGTCGTGGACCAACGGTTTAGAGCAGCGTTTCTCAACCCATGTCCAAAATATAAAATTGATATGAATGACTTAACAATTTCAATGCCGGTAACAATTTGCCAAACGTTAATTAAAACCACGGGGAGTATTAGAATGATGGTTCAGGTTTTTTTTTGACAAACTCTAGCCAATTGCTCTCTGCATTCCATTCCAGAAAGGTATCTTGGACTTTCGATCATCAGACAAAATATCCCAATCAACGAAATCAAATTGTAATAAAAATTCCTCATTTCATCCATATTCAATGGATCAGAACCAAAAGTATAAATGGATTGAGTAACTTTCCCTGAACGTTCAATAGAATTTTTTTTTTTATTTGATTTGCCTCATTCGTCATCGAGGGCAAACGCATTCTTTACGAAAAAAAAGCCACATAAAACACCGCTTTGTCAGACCGTTTGTATCACCAATTTAAAACAAGTGATTGTGGTCTTGAAAAATTGTTCCATGCAAAAAATACTATTTAGGAGTTGAAAGCTAGAATTACTAACGCAATTCAAAGCTTTGAAAAATGTACGTGACGTTTTCTGATTTTGCCCGTGAAATAATAGAAGCTTTCAATGCATCAATGATTTTAGAAAAAAACTAGGCTTATATAGTAGAAAAAAATGAATAAAGGTACCGGTACGTGAAATTGTGGAGTATTATCGGGAATATCGCCTGGTTTATTGTTACAAGAGAAACTGTCTGGGTCTAGGTGGTCCCATCTAAAAAGGACAATCGCACCATTAAAAAACACGGAAGCGTGGTCAATATCAAAATCCAAATGATTTTAAAATATTTACCTTAATATTCTAACATCAGCACTGAACAAACGATAATTTACAATACAAGAGAACGAATTTTAGCTTTTTCCCTCATTTTGTTCTGTAGTATTTGTATTTATACGAGTTTGGTCTCTGAGAAAGCAGTCTGTTAACCCAAAGCGAGACATCCAACTAATCTTCCCAAATTAGCACCTTGCAATACGTGAAATTACCCGTAATTATCACGGTCATAATAAAATCCTGTCAAGGTTACCAATTTGTGACGGCAAATATAGCTGTTAATTTACAACCAACATCAAAAAATCTTTTTCCATACAATGTTGCAATTTTGATTAAAATTAAAGCATTTTCCCTTAATTTAGAACCGATGAATTCACGTGTTACGGCAAGAGATAGATCGGTAAACTATGCATAATCGATAGTCGTCTTGGCAAGTTCGATAAATTTCACTACCGTTATCACTTTTCCCGGCGATTATGCTCAATTCCCAAATGAAGATGGTAAATTTGATATGGAACAAAATAAAATATTGCTTAATCTTTATATTAATCAATTTAATAGTTTTGCCCGTACATAAAGCGGGCATTGCCATAAAAATTAAAATGAAAATAAATGCTAAAAATATAAACAAAAATATCGGTCATTGTTGGCTTTCTTCCCTTGTTTAAACCTCAACAAACAAAAGCCAACATTACCGATCAAATTAATCTTAGGCTGAATGGATGAACACCAGAACTTTGCCACTGGACTTATCCCGTTGCAGAGATCTCTTCCAGCCTAGCTTCGTGGCACAGCTCCTAACACTTTGTCAAAAAGAAATAAATTAAAAACACGATTTTTTACGATATATTTTCCCCGGACAATTGGGTACTGTCGCGATACAGATTTTGTGGTGATAACAGACGAGATGGAGTTGGAGAAAAGTTCCGGGGTTTCGTTAAGATCGTCTTAGGTTGAAGTTTACACGCAAATTCAGTAAACTAGTAATTTCATAGACGATTTACCACGTATACGATCTGCAAATCATGCATGAATCACCGGTAACATGTGATAAATTCACAAGATACGAACAATATTTCTCGAACTTGTTACAATGCATAACCGGATTTATCGAATTAAACGTACCACATGTCTTAATAGACATTTCGCCGATTTTATAAGAGTATGTGGACGTCAGGTATAAATATTATGAGTAAAGCAACAATTACTTTATATATATTTGAATATAAATACGAATTATTCGTGTATATATATATTAAAAATTATAAAAGGATCAGACTTCGCTCATTCTCTTCACGATTGTCGAATTAAGGAAGCTAATTCATAACTTACCTCCATCCATCACCATTTCGTATGCCTTTATTCGAGTAACGAGTTGAAAAATTAGCCGATGACAAACGTCTACAACATCGCGGACCTTTTTGTTTAGGCAATAATGTTTCCATGAAACGTGTTCTCTCAAAGTTTATAAACAACAAATAACCCGCCTTCTAACTTAGACCGAAAGAGAAACACCCGTACGGTCCTCTAGCACCTTCGAATGTGAGCCGGTGTTCGAAAAACGAATATTTTTTGAGTAACTAAACATGTTTTGCGCATGTGTGAAAACATTTATGTGTCCCTATGTAAATTTGACGCTAGTATAAAAAATTGAGAATTTCTACTGATTTAATTTTAATCGTACAGAGCTTCAACATCCTAGCCTGAACTTTTTCAAAGCCTCAATATAACAAGAGCGGCCAGCACATTAGCCCTAGGTTCAAAATACAGAGTTGGGACATTGATATCTTTGTTCAGCCGTGTGTAAACTGCTCTCTTAGCGGAAAGTGACACTAGTCTAAGGGCCCTTTCACACGATGCGGACGCGGGTCCGGAAGAAGTTTTAACAATTGGAATATACTGCGCCTTTCAGACGAGCCGAAAAATCTCCGCACCTAGGAAATGTTCATGCGGGTCCGGACGTCGTCCGCATGTGTCAAAACCTAAGGCCCCTTTCACACGGAGCGGATGCGGATGCGGACGCGGGTCCGCATACCCTTTCAAACGAGCGCTGAAGATGCGGACGAATCGCCCGCATCTTTAGTTCGAAATTCGTGCATAAAAACTGTTTTTTCGCAATTTTTGTAATTATTTTTCTCCTTCACCCCTGATTCAGTGCCCATAGGCAGCCTAGAGGCATTATTTGGTGGTTTTTATCATTGAGCCTAAAGATGCCTCCATTCCGATCCTCACAAGTAGTCGATGGGAGAAAATATCTTAAAATATTTTCAAAAAATTTTCGAAAAATATGAAAGAAAATTCCAAAAACACATCCAATGTTCGAAAAATCCAATCCAAAAACATCCAAAACATTCGATGTTCCAAAAAAAAAAAAAATTCAGCAAATATCAAAGAATTTGCAAGTATAAAAAAAGGGAGGGGTTGGGACTTTCAAAATGTCTGTGCTTAGAAATATTCACATCACAATTCTGTCTTAGGCCGGGATTACACTATAAAAGTTTTGTAAAAGCTCTTTGATAAAACGTGAAAAATTCAACCATTAAGATCACCGGTTCCATTTGCTTGAATGCAACCGATGCGCCTATTGGTTGAATTTTTCAACTTTTATAAAAGATCTTTTACAAAACTTTATAGTATAATCCCGGCCTCAAGTACGGATTACACTATAAAAATTTTATAATAATTCTTTTAAAAAAGCAACTAATAAATTTATCGGTTGCACTAGCAATTTATTAGTTGCTTTTTTCAAGTTTTATAAAATAACTTTCATAAACCTTTTAGAGTGAAATCCCATCCTTAGATTAGTCACTTCTAAAATATAAAATTTCATTTTTTTAAGTTTATAGACTGAATATCGAGTAAAATATACTTGTAGGTATTCGGGGGGGGAACCACCAAAACTATTCAAGCGCTAGGGCCTTCAAACGACTTAATTCGGCCCTGAGTGAACACCGTACGTGGATAACGTTGTTTAATAAAAGTATTTTTTTTAAAGTTTATAAAAATTAACAGATTAAAAATTTAAAAAAATAACAAATATATAAAATAATATTTCAGATATTTTTAAATAATTTTAAAAATTTAAAAAGAAAAAAATTAAAATTTTTTAATTAAATTTAAAAGTTATTAAAGTATGTAGTCAATTAAATATTCGTAATGAATAGAACGGCTTATAATTTTGGTCCCGTCAGTGGCCCTTGTTGGCAGGTTTTATTGTATAAAATTGTGAAATATGGACAAAAGGCAGTTGAAGTTGCTATATCTCCATCTCAGAAGGAAACGGAGGGATAGACGTATGTAGGTACATTATATTAATGAGCAGGGACCATCATATGGTGTTTCTAAGGGTATTTATGGCAAATAATTAAAAAAATTCAGTGAAAAATCACCTTCAAAAAGTAGCCAAAGATGCGGACGAATTCGCTCCGCATCCGCATCGTCTGAATAGCTCCGAATAAACCTATTGTCAAAACTTCTATGTGCGGATGCGGAGCCCGCACTTAGGTTTTGACACATGCGGACGACGTCCGGACCCGCATGAACATTTCCTAGGTGCGGAGATTTTTCGGCTCGTCTGAAAGGCGCAGTATATTCCAATTGTTAAAACTTCTTCCGCGTCCGCATCCGCGTCCGCATCCGCATCCGCTCCGTGTGAAAGGGCACCTAAGTGCGGGCTCCGCATCCGCACATAGAAGTTTTGACAATAGGTTTATTCGGCACTATTCACACGATGCGGAGCGAATTCGTCCGCATTTTTGGCTACTTTTTGAAGGTGATTTTTCACGGAATTTTTTTAATTATTTGCCATAAATACCCTTAAAAACACCATATGATGGTCCCTGCTCATTAATATAATGTACCTACATACGTCTATCCCTCCGTTTCCTTCTGAGATGGAGATATAGCAACTTTAACTGACTTTTGTCCATATTTCACAATTTTATACAATAAAACCTGCCAACAATGGCCACTGACGGGACCGAAATTATAAGCCGTTCTGTTCATTACGAATATTTAATTGACTACATACTTTAATAACTTTTAAATTTAATTTAAAAATTTTAATTTTTTTCTTTTTAAATTTTTAAAATTATTTAAAAGTATAAATATCTGAAATATTATTTTAAATATTTTTTAATTTTTTTAAATTTTTAATCTGTTAATTTTTTTAAACTTTAAAAAAAATACTTTTATTAAACAACGTTATCCACGTACGGTGTTCACTCAGGGCCGCAGGGCCGGATTAAGACGTTTGAAGACCCCTAGCACAGTCTCCCAAACTTTTTGTTCCATCGCCCCCTTCACCAGAAATTTTTTCCTCTCATCGCCCCCCCCCCAACTCAAGTAAACCCATAGGATCCTATGTTAAATCAGTAGGTTCTATCGCCCCCTTGGACCATTCCATCGCCCACCAGGGGGCGATATTGCCCACTTTGGGAACTCAATTGCCCACTCGGCTTGGGGGGGGGGATTAACCCCCCACTTTGCGCACCCCAATGTCTACGACGAACGGTTGATGAGATAAAGACCGCATTAAGACTTACAGGATACCTTGCCGTTTTTTAAATATTAGGAATTGAAAGTAAGAAAGTTTATGAAAAAAATGCATATGAAACAGCGTATATTTGGCCAAAGTTCCAAATTTCTTTTAAATTGCATAAGTGATAGTTACACTTAGTGAGGCTCAAACGCTTTGCCCGAGTATATTCGGGGTAAACTGTCAAGTGGTTAAGTCACGTACAATTGTTTCATTAGACAGTATTTCACAGTATCTAGTGTTCACAATGTGTCTTCCACCTCAAAGAAATCATGCTGAATTTAAATTGAAGCCCACTAGGATGAACAGCTTGTGTGTGTTTTTGGATATTATTTCTTTTAAATATCTACGAATGTGGTTTTTGGGAAACACCATCTACATGTAAATATTTCACCTAATTTAAACTATTTTTGTTTTGCTAAAATAAAATTCAAATTCATGACATGAATCTAAATTTTTATTTAAATTTTTTAAAAAAACTCTCCTTTTGTTTCAAATTTTATATGAAAAACTATCATAAAAAAAAATGACCATCGGTTCAAACGACTTTTATTTCCTTAATAATTACTATTATTTTTTAATTACCTTATAATCTTTTCTTGATTTTTCAGAGAAACGATAATTAAAGGAAAAAAAAAATCTTCCGGCTCGAATGTATTAGTTTCGCAGGGTGTTCAATTCAAATTACAATGTTTGTAAAATGTTTAAGAAGTGTTAGGAAGGGCATCGAAAAAATAAAATGAGTTGGTCACGAACCCTCATCGCTTTTATGGCACGTTTCAAGCTGTCATCAGCTTAATTGCAGGCCACGCAAAGCAGGTGAAGTTTTCACGCCAACCAAAGAAAATCAAGTATAAAAAAATATATACATTAAAACCCTTTTTCTTCAGATAAATCTGTGATTATTCCTCTAATCTCTTGTATATATCTCACTTGTATATGATTTTTCAATAGCCCGAGTTAATAGTTAAATAGCGGGTATAGTGAATAGTGATTTCATGTTTTTTAATGTTTATTATAAGTCTATGAAAACGGAATTAGTATAATTTATACTTGACGGACGCGTATCTAATAATTTAAAGATAATTTGTCATTCTTTATGAAAACAGAGAATTTATTTTGAAGCTTTGTTGGGGTCAACAAATTTTATTTTCGAGGCCATGACAACATTGTTACTGCCTACTGTAACTGATAAGTTCCCAATAAGAGTATAAAAGCGCTAAATTGAGATACCAAAAAGGCTCTTGGGATCCGTTTCGTGTCACAACCCTCATTCTAGACTTATTTTGTATTACCGAGGGCTTTCTCTCTAATGTTCGCTCCAAATAACTCTTTCCGTGATAAGGCTGATTGCTGATGAGGTAAAATTTAATTAAATGTTTCTGGATGACAACAAAGAGAAATTAATTTAAAAGTCGTGACAAAGAAGCAAGCATTTCACCCTGGAAACCTGAGATGTGTATATTAAGGTTTCCTTGAGTAATAAAGAGAGATGAAACGACAATGATATGCTAAATGAAGATGCTCGTCGAAGTATTGCATAATGCATCTAAATCATTTAAGATTTAATTAGATTGTGTTTCAATTTTCGTTATTGTTTTGTAAAGTAGTTATTTTACTATCAACAATGCTTAGTTATTATAAAATATTTATGGGTGACCAAATGACCAGTGTTTTCCCATAATTTTGGCCGTCCCAACTTTTTTTGTGTATAAAAATTGTGTTTTTTCCAAGCTCAATGAAGCTTATTTAAAATTTTTATCTCAATTGAAATCGCAATGAAGGTAATTTTTGGTACTTCATGTTACATTATGGTAAACTATGACTAAATAAAAATATTCACCTCACATATTTGTCTTATTCAACGTTTTATTCGTGAATTTTTATTCACTGTGATTTGCAGTAGCTCTTTATTTCTTTTATATCTGCTTTTTTTAGTAATTTTACCCTCACAATTAGCGAATTTTTCCACGTTTGACAACTCTTTCACAGTGAGAATTTGCTATGCCCCTTATTTAGAAATCCTAATCTTCCACATTTTTCTCAATGAAAATATAGATCAGCTCGGATATTACTCGTGATTACGGTATCCAGCGAGATTTCATTCTCTAGTCTAAGGTTTGCAAACGAAATTTCGTACTTTAAAGTTCTTGTTCTTACCGTAAATGTTTTACGAAATAAATGTCTATATTTTTTCAAAATCATATACCTGAATGTCAAATGATTTCAAATAGAAAAAAAATTGTAATTAAAACTACAAATTACTCTTTACACCTCAGTTGGACGTTCCAAGATCAATGTATTAATAAAAACGTCCCGTTCTCGTCCCAAAATTAGATTTTTTTTCTGTCATTTTGTCTTGATAGTAGTGATGAAAGGTGATTTAAGCTTAATAAGAGCTCCGTAGGTTTTTATCTACTGTTGAGTACAAAGTGTCAACGATT
The DNA here is from genome assembly GCF_987345545.1 of Pholcus phalangioides. Classification (NCBI taxonomy): domain Eukaryota; kingdom Metazoa; phylum Arthropoda; class Arachnida; order Araneae; family Pholcidae; genus Pholcus; species Pholcus phalangioides. The sequence continues at coordinate 21,635,728 of NW_028301625.1, forward strand.
AGCTTTATACACCGTTTTTGTTCCAAAGAAATATGGTCAGCAGTGGATGTTTCTGCTCGTCTTAAGTAAAAATCTCGTAGTTAATGCATTGATTTTGATTGATTTTCGAGAAGCGTAAAATTATTTCTCTTCATAAATAAATAAAACTTTGAGAATGAGGTCAAGAGCAAAACGTTTTCAAGTATTTCCACCATTTAAAATTAATTAGCATTTTTCTTCAGTTGACGAAGCGTGATTGTACTTACTGAAAGCCATAAACAACGTAAAATAACAACAAAAAAAAAACTCTTGATGCTTGTTTCTAGTCTTGCGACTCTCCATTTGTGTATTCTTTTGTTATCTATTCAATCGGTGAATTTTCCAAGACTGTCATTTCACTAGTTTTTGAGCATTAATAAGAAGCGATTTTTATTAGCCACCAGTTCACCTAATCGTGAGAAAAAGCCAAATTCAAAGAGAAATCCAAGGTCTATAATCAAACCCTGCCCCATTCAAGGTTCAAGAATCTCGAGAAAATATAAGAATATTTTTTTTTATCCAATCAAAAATAAAACGTGATGGAGTAAAAATTTCTCATAGACTAAAAACAACATAACTATGGGAAAATAAAAGCCATTGTTAAAGATGCAACAAGCTAATGGAGCCGGCGAAACATTCCATAGAGAAAGAAAAATTTCAAGAACACACGACATTCCAATTATCATTTATCCAGACAATATAGTATTTATAGTGAAGAATTATAAACACCGCACTCAACTGTTTTCTAATCAATATCGTAATAAATAACGAGAAAAGAGAACTTTCGAAGTCATTCTCATCAGCTTATTATAAGGAACATATAAGAATATATGTCTAGCCAGTCTTATGCAATATATATTGATTGATACCAGCGAAAAAAGAAATCATACTGAGTTCCAAATAAGTCAATAATTGTAGTGTTGAGGAATGCGCAAAATTGTCCTTTTCAAGGTAACGTGACACGGTGAAACTAACTTCATCGAAAATTACTTGATTTACCCTCGGGCGGTGCTTCACAATCAGGGACGGCGACTAAAGAGGGGCAGGTATGTCTGGCGGCCTGGGTACCGGACCAGAAAGGAGCCAAATCCATCTTTTCTTATGACCTCAACACTACCGAAGAGATGGGCCAAGAGACGAATCAAAATACAATCTGCCCCAGCTGATCAAGTACATAATTGCGTATCTCTGGAGTGACTATATACAGATACAAATTCAGAGGCCACAAAAGGCTTTTATAAAAATACAGGGTGATTTATAAAAAAGTATACGGCTTCCGGATGCTGTGAAACAGTGATAATTGAAGACACGTATCACAACTTTGATCTGTTAAGTAGACATGATCACACATAAAGTTTGTGTCCTGCTGTTTGGAAGAAGTGACGTAAGCGGTACACATGACTATTCAGTAAAGATGACACTATCTGCAGTGGATATTTTGCGTTGCTGAATTGAGCAAAACTGAATCTGTAATGGTTGTGTAACGGTATTATCGATCGCGACGCAGAAAAAGACCACGTGGTTCCATTTATAATATATATATCATATTAGATAGGTTTTTAATAGGAACAGACAATGGTTTTTGAGTTTAAAAATAGGTCATGAATGATTGTCTATTGGAAAGTTTCCAGATTAAAGTTGAATAGAACTAATATCGGATATAGGACTAAAGCTAATATCCCGGAAGGGACAGAGCCCGGGATTTGTAGGGTCTGACAGATTCAAGCTGATATTCTAATAAACACTGTATTTCTCAGCTGAACAAAAACTTCTCAGCAAAACTTGACTGTAGTTAATCTCTTATACCATGTATAAACTAAAAAAAATATCACAATTAATACAATTCTTTTGCAATAAAATAAAATTTAGATTCGATTTAATTTTTGGTGCCTGTGTACAGGGTGTTCGAAATTGAATTTATACGACGCTGTTGAAGAAGTTCTATTGGTTCAAATGCCATTTTATTAAATAAAAACAACTATCAGCAGTTACCAACGAAAAATGCAAATGCAAGAGAAAATACGAAAAAATTCCTGAGAAAGGTTTATTTGCTCTTCCATGAAAACAACCATAAAAAAATCCGCCTATAGGTGGCACTGTAATTGAAACTTTATTTGCATAAACTAAGGATATTTGCATCAAATGCAAGGTGTTTCAGCTATATTTTATATACTTTAGGGGTCAGTAAATATCAAAAAGTCAGCATCCAGAATGTCGAAAAATACCTACCACTATTATTAAGCAAAGTTTAATTAAGCAAGTTGAACAAAAGTTAGAATGAATTAGTTTGAAATATATATGGGGTCCTATTTGATTCGAAAAACCACAAAATCTGATTCGTAAAAAAAAAAAATTGAATCTATGGACTGATAGTGTAAATTCAAAATCCTGGACCCCTCAGTCATTTAGATAAACTAGTGGCGTGACATGCGAGCTATCGCTTACTTTCCTTTTCCCAGTAGCGGGATGCAAACTTTATGATAACATCTGCCAAACAGATCACAGTTGAGGATTTTTTTTTCAACTGTTAATGTTTTAGCATCTGGAAACTAAACTTCTTCATGAATCACCCTGTATTTCGATGAGCTCTAAGGTAAATTGCCCAACGACGACGATTAAACTCTACTTAACTACCGCAAACAACAACTAAGAAAATTAAAACGAAGAAACTAAAGAAAACTGAGAAAAATAAAATATGTAGAATCAACATGACCTGTATTTCAGGGGATTTCATCTGCCCCATTTTTTGTTAAAAATGTCCCATATTTTAATGACGGAGCTCACTTGAATTCGTTACTTCAACTGTAATAATTTGCATCAACAGATTAACATTTTATGAAATATATTCTAATTCACAGCAGATTTGCTCCACAATTTAGCTGTAAAAAGTTTGAATTTAAATGGAATTTAGCCCTTTTTTTCCCACCTGACTTGGCAATTATTTGATGACGTTTAGCATATTGTCAGGTTTAGCAACAATTGGCAATGTCTCGAATTTTTATCTCAATGAAATATAGCTTTATTATGTACATCTACTTATTTATTAATAACGAACAGAAAATATTTCGTATCAAACGCATTAGGGCCACATTTCTGGGAAATTGACTTTGTAATTGATATCAATTCATCATGTTGAAAAATTATTAACCCTATATAAGAGATTCATTTTTTAGGTTATCCATACGCTCTATATTCCATATAAAAAAAACTGAATCCAATTCGAAAATCTTTCAAAAAGAAGTGGTTTTTTTTTTTTTCAAAAGTGATAAAACAGCGATGCGATTACAACAAATCGAGTTTTTTTGTTCATCTGTGCTAAAAAAACAATATTTTTCTATTTCTCATAACCGGACTACGAGGTAACCTCAATCGGAAATGAAGGAATAAAAGCCTTTTTTTTTTTTTTAATGTTTTTGAATGAGGTTTACCAAAGGGCGGTACCGACTTTACCAGAAAAACACTAGTGTCTCCGAGAAGGAAAATCATAATAAACTACTAGAGAAAGAAGAAGTTAAATTGGAACACTTTCAAAGCTTCAGATGGAAAAGTTGTCGAGTAAGTGAAGTGATCCATGCAAATATAGAGCATAGGGTGTAGGGGATCGTTTACCAAAATGAATTCCATCAACACTACAACGCCATCTGTCGAGAGTATTTAGAAACTGCGCACATGCGTTATGCCTCGATTGAATTACGATTCCGGCTATGCTTTCACAATGGAAGTGTTAAAAATAGGGGTTTTTTTTTTCTGTGAACTGGCAGGACAAAGAGCGCTGATTCCAAGGACCAAGAGATACTTTAGAGCAGTGGTTCCCAAAGTGTTGGTCGCACTAATGAACCAGGGGTGTCGTGAGAGATTCTCCAAAATAAAAAAGATTGAATTAGATATTTATTTCTGTTTTTCGCAACGTAAGTAAAAAGCACGGATGTCGCGGGGATATCATTGAAGTGTTTAAAATTTTCAGGGGATGGATAAAATGGACCATGAGTTATTAACATATCGTCAATCAACTGCTTCGACAAGGTGACACCAGCATCGATTGATAAGGGACAATTCTGGGTTGTGGTGTCGCAGGGAGTTTTTCTTTAATAGGGTTGTGAATAAATGGAATAACTTACCTCCGGAAGTCGTGAATTCCAACAATTCACGTTTTAAAAGAAATACGATAAAAATATTGGGATAAATCGAGAAGCTGTTCATACTTAGATGAGACAGACATAATTTTTTATGGGCAGTATATTTATATTTCTTCATAATTATTGGTTTTATATTGCTCTTATTAGGTTGCTGTATTTGATATTCAGATATATATTCGACACCCATATTTTTTATGGGCATGTTTTTCAGCCGCCTCGTTGGTTCTGTTGTTCCCTTTGTATTTGTAATACCTATACAGGGTGACTCAAAAGAATCATCCGATTTGAAAACTATGTATTTTTTAAATTTAAAATCATACAGAGTTAGAGAGGGAAATGGTCTACGTTTTATGAACAATATTATTAATGACGGTAGTTTGTTGTTTTGGAGTTCTTTTTGGTAAAGATGAAACGGCATCTAGTTAGCAGAAAGTTCTGTGTTCTTTCGTTTTCAAGTGCCAGCCAGTAATTACTGTTCAGATTGCTCTTGAGATGCTGTTTGGCGTGTGTTGAGAAAACAAATGTGTTACAAGTCCATAGTGATGCATTAAAATGAAGGTAATTCTGATTTTTCACGTGCAATTTCATAATGAATCAGTTCTGCCAACTAAATATTGAAAAATAATTTGATTTCATTCATTAATTACACCCCTCGGGGTCACCTCATGGTGTATAACCTGTATTATACACACAGGCAGACCGAGATAAATCAAGATAGTGACACCTCTCTCGAACTGGGTTTCTCTGGTTATCGATTCGAAGCCGTCGTGCGTACTCAGTTACCACGGGCAGGATTTGCCGCGTCTAGTTTAATATTTTCTCTTTTACACGTGGGTTGGGGCTACATAAAACTAATTATCATTGATTACGAAAATTAAAAAAAAATTCAAACAGACATCCCGAAAGCACAAAAAAATATATATATATAAATAAATAGAAGTGTGTTCCATACACATGGTCACCCTATCTAGGGGGGTCGCAGATAAAATTCTTGTCAAAATGGGGTCGCACTTCTAAAGTTTGGGAACCACTGTTTTAGAGATAAAATTATATTAAAATAGTGTGTGTCCCAAACAACGTGTCACGGCAATTTAAGTGCTTTGACATCAGGTAGACGAGCAGTGAATTTTTTTCTCGTTTCCAATGGTGTCAATCTTGAATGTGAAAAGTTATGACATTTAATTTCTCAAACATTTGGTACGGTGCTACTTTACCCTTGTGATTATTTACCCAAGGCACCCTCTTCTTAATCAAAGGCACCACCAAAAAGGAAATAATCATGGAAGTATAAAGTTCCCAGGCATGCAAAAATGGAACTTAAAAGACGTGGGCAAAGGGTGTGCGGTATATGAATTTTCAAGAATGTTCACGCCATTGCGAAAATTATTGGGGAGGGGGGGGGGGCGCTGAGGTTACTACAGCTTCCCGGTTCTTGCGCCAGTCTCAAAGTGAAAGATGGAATGAGGCACGGGCAGAGTCGTAGCCAGAAATTTATTTTGTACAGGCGACAATTTCGGGAGGGAGGACCAATGTGATAAAACAATAGACATGCATATTATTGCATGTATATCAAGCATTTTCTAACTTTTCGGGGGGGGGACCGGAGCCCCTGGTCCTCCCTCTCGCTACCACCTCGCCCATACCCCCCAGAAACAACTCGAGTCAAATAGGGCCCCATATATTTTAAACTAATTCATTCTAACTTTTGTTCAACTTGCTTAATTAAACTTTGCTTAATAATAGTGGTAGGCATTTTTCGACATTCTGGATGCTGACTTTTTTCTTCCCTAAAGTATATAAAATATAGCTGAAACACCTTGCATGTGATGCAAATATCCTCAGTTTATGCAAATAAAGTTTCAATTACAGTGCAACCTATAGGCGGATTTTTTTTATGGTTGTTTTCATGGAAGAGCAAATAAACCTTTCTCAGGAATTTTTTCATATTTTCTCTTGCATTTGCATTTTTCGTTGGTAACTGCTGATAGTTGTTTTTATTTAATAAAATGGCATTTGAACCAATAGAACTTCTTCAACAGCGTCGTATAAATTCAATTTCGAACACCCTGGACACAGGCACCAAAAATTAAATCGAATCTAAATTTTATTTTATTGCAAAAGAATTGTATTAATTGTGATATTTTTTTTAGTTTATACATGGTATAAGAGATTAACTACAGTCAAGTTTTGCTGAGAAGTTTTTGTTCAGCTGAGAAATACAGTGTTTATTAGAATATCAGCTTGAATCTGTCAGACCCTACAAATCCCGGGCTCTGTCCCTTCCGAGATATTAGCTTTAGTCCTATATCCGATATTAGTTCTATTCAACTTTAATCTGGAAACTTTCCAACAGACAATCGTTCACGACCTATTTTTAAACTCAAAAAACCGTTGTCTGTTCCTATTAAAAACCTATCTAATATGATATCCATTATAAATGAAACCACGATAGTCTAATCTATTCCTGACATGCGTCCGACTTTTCACCAAAGTCTGACATCTTCATTTATGGCAACGCCTTTCCTTTCACTAACAAAAGTTACGTACACGGAATGTTCCTTTCACGATAAACGAAGATAATTTCATTTTTTATTTAAAAAATTTCATGAAACCGCAGAGTTTGACATATCGCAACTTCATTGTGATAATAATATCATAAAATTATACATAACCAAATTTAATTTGACAAGCAACGTTTTTTTTTATTCTGGAAAAAGAAAAATTAATTACTTGGTCCCTTATAGACAGGAAATAAGAAGGAAAGGGAAACACGTACTTAGTGAGAGGAAATTAAGTTTTGTGCTCCTAGAAAGCGAATTCATTTGTAATGAGCTGACAAAAAAAAAACCAGAATTTTAACGCGACTTTTTTAATGAGATTTTTCCGACGACGTTTAAGCCAACATTTCCTTTTTTAAAACAAGTGTTAAAAACCCTTCAATCAAGTTCAGTTCCGCATATTGAACTTCTTTTTTTAATTTCAAAGTGTTATTAATTTGATGCGGAAAGAATCAATAAATGTATTGGCTCTTTAAAATGCGATTCAACGCTGTTTTGTTAAGCGGATTTGAATCTCTTCCAAGAATTCTTTCTCTCATAGAGCGGATGTTCTTATTGCATAACATTGATCAAATTTAGATGATGATTTTGTATTTATATATAAGTAATGCTAAAAAAATGATTTTCCCATTTTTTTTTTAAATTTTTATCTTGACTTTTGGGTTTTTTGATCCAGCAGGCTTTACATTTAACACATGGGTGAAAAAATGGTCACTGGTAGATCACAGGTTCATATTTTGACGCTTAATATGAATGCTGTGACACTATATATATATATTAGATTATTATATTATACATACATATATATAATATAACACCATATTAGATCATTTTCTTTGACTTGATCATTCTTTTTTAGGTTATGCTTGGAATAATAGTAATTAATGATGTATTATTACTACAAAATGATGTATGCTTACTACAAAAAAAAACGTTGAATTTTCCAATTTCATGGTGGATATTTACAATTTCATGAATACCCAGAGACGATTCCTCGGTGTGTCCTCTTTTTGATAGGACCCACCAGTTTTAATTTCCCCATAAGATGGTCCTGTTACTGTATATGCCATAAATTCCATTGTTATTCATAATCACCAACTATTTTGCTAAGTTTGGTAAATATTGCGAATTCATCATATTTACCGATGCATAATCCCCAGCTCATATTATTAAATGTGATGCTAAATTGTCTATGAATTACTTAAAGTTATTGGACATTGTGCTCAAACTTCAGTTTAGGATGATAGGATGATGAGCTGGATCAATAATGTTGGTTATGCTTGCACATGTTGATAAATATGAGGAAAGAAAACATTAACACACAAGACCGACAAAATATTTTTCTATCTTTTTCACACTTATTTTAATTTAATTTAACTTTTATGACAAAATACGCGTGGTGCACGAATCACGTACTGGCAAAACAGATCACATGGAAATATCATTTTAATTTAACAAGTTATTTCTTTAATATTTATCAAACTTACCAACTTCATTTGGGAATTATACATAATTGTCGGAAAAAGTAATAAATGTAGTGAAATTCATCAAACTTACTGAGATGATTGATGGTTATGCATAATTACCAACCTATCACAATTACCACAACAGTCTGATTGTTTCACCTCAACGTTGTAAGTATAATCAGACGAGTATCGTTATCAATAATGTTTTAAAGGAATGACACGAGTCAAATTAAAAGAGAAATGTGAACGTTTTTGTTGGGTTTTTTTTTTCAATGTATTTTAATAATCATTCATCACAGTTTTACAAAACGATCGATAAACACTGAAAGACACGAGCAATGATTGAAAACAAGAGGCATCCTAAACACCGGCGGCACATCGAAACGTTTTCAACAGCAACAGTTGAGAAAGAAACAGCCTTTCTGGCAGTCTTATCGCTTCCGCTAACTCATTTGCCTTTGTCCAAACCCTCTAAAGGTCTGAGATGGTCGGATAGACAACTCCGATTTCTGCTGCCGAGAGTAACACTCGAAGCAACTTGAAGCTGGTGACAGGCATTGTCCCCCGTGATGTTGATGACTTCCACAAACCTCGGGACATGGGAAGCGTTCGAGCGGATGAATGATGGCCTTCTTATTTCCGCCCTTGAGCACGTGCTGAACGATCCACACTTTTTTGAATACCCCCTATTCACTCGAACCTTTTCAGATGAGCAGCAATTGTTTGAGCTATTTGAAGTAGGTGATTGCGCAAAATTATATACAGAAGGAATGTCTGTGTTCATGACCAAATTGTTGCGTTTGTGACGTATTTCACGAACCCCTTTGAGATTTCCGTAACCTTATTCTGACGACGTTTTGTTCACGTTAGAACCATATTATTGATGGAAATCGTTATAATGTCGTTTATCTTGTTGAGTTGACTAAAATTTAATGGATGTCCTAAGAATGTAAACATACTTTCCTTTTGTGATTTCTTTTGGATTAGCTGGTGTGATCATTCGCCGGGTATTGCTGAATGCAGTTCCAGTTGTACGTTTGCTAACAACTAGATTGTTTCTATATCTAGTGATCTCTTTTAACATTTCGTCACTTTCGTTTCTGCAAAAATTTTATTTCTTTATCGGCTCGATTTCAATATTTTGTAGATATTCGTTTCTAGAGCTAGAATCTATCTATAAAATCTTTTTTCTTTTCGACCCTTCCTTTCAGTAATCATGCTTTTAGACCAGCAGTTCTATGATTTAGAATCTAGATGATAAGCAGATCATGACTATGACTAGCTATGTAAGACTAGACTTTTCGCATAATCATCCCGATGGCAAAGCAGGGAGTAAACGCGCTTGTACCCAGCGCGACCATGATAATCGAGAGATATATACCCATCGTAATGCGATGACACTAAACTACACAAGTTGTATGAATGGTAATTTTAGAATCCCCTAGTAAAATTTCACCGGCGAACTCTTTCTCCATCGTCTGTTTTTTTTGGGTGTTTAATACACAACCATACACAATATTCAAATGTTATAATGAAAACTCTAAAAACATAAAGCTACCACAGAATTTCATCAAAGACAAAAAGACAATTCCAACAACTCCAAACTTCGAACAACACTAGAAATTAGACAGATACTAACTTATCAATCTGCTATCTCTCCTCAAACAAAACACCTCACTTATATATTACTTTCAACAAATACGAACGTTAAATCCATCTAAAAGTAAATACTAAACACTCACATTGCACTACTTCATGCCTCCAACGTAACAAACTGTCGCTTTCACATGGTATACTCGCCCCTACAGCCCGTGTTGTTCGATGAAACAGTTTTATTTCAGAAGTGCTGGAATCCATTTGGAAAGGTTTAGAACGATTAATCAAATTTCGTGGACTTTGAGAATAAATTATTGTAAATTTTCAGTTGATATTTTTGATGCGTGAATATATAATTACAATACGTGCATGGTGAATGAGTCGTATTGGCCGAAAGAAAAAAATCATTGAAACCATGGTTTTAAGTTGAAAGTAATAAATGTTTTTGTCTGTAATCCAAACCAAATGGATTCCCGAACTTGCGTAAGGGTGGGTGTTCTGATTGCTAGCTTTTATACAAGCTCGGAATGTAACCAGCTGGTATCGGTAGCAGCTGGGGACGGGTTATCATATCGTCGTTCGAGTTGATCTCGAAGCTCCGAAAGTGTTTGGAGCAACAGAAGCCTTCGGAATTGCACAAGCTCCCGACGCAGTACGATCTGTTCCTCTCTTCTAGCAATTTCTTCAACTCGTGCTTCTCGCATTCTCCTATCGACAAGTTGTCTCTCAGCTCGAAGACGTTGTACTTTGTCCTGTAGTAATTCTTTGTTCTCCTTGGTTATGCTGGGGCGACGCGTGGCAGTCGCCGTTTCTGACAGAGGAGTGGTACTGCAGCTGCTACTGTTGTCGCGGTCGCTTCCGCAGGCCGAGTCTGCTTGAGGGCTACCAGTATCCGGGGCCGCTTCGGCCGGCGGTAGGCGGTCATCTTGCCCATCTGAATTTTCATCATCCTCGGCATAATCTTCCGAATACGCCTCGTCGCTGCTTTCGTCCGCCGCGGCAAGACTCGTGCTGACCTCTCGGAAATCCATCCAAGCGCTGCGCGGAATAGGACGGCAGTAAGTGGCTGGACAATAAGGGCGATCCTCAGAAACAGCCGGGCTTGGCTTCCTTACTGCGGATCGCTCTAATGTCACACGAGGTAGACGCGGATTTACTAAGGGGCTCCGACCAGCTCCTCGAAAGGCGCTCCATGGCTCATCCCATACGCTACCACTAGACTGACTACCAAATCCGCTTCCCGAAACCGATTCCAAACTCTCTGAGCCTATTGAAGATGAAGCCCTTCGACGTCCCCATCCAGTTTCGCCAGAACTACGTGGTGAGGGTAACCATGGATTTGTTCGGATTCGGCTGCGCTGACGGGGTGAATCTACAGATGACATTCCTCCTGGAGATGGATGAGGTGATGGCTCTTGGAATGTGTTAGCCCTTACATACTGTGGTTGTTGATAGCCATGAGTATTGCGAATACGAACAGAAAGTGGTGTTGCTGGACCTCCAATCGATGCATGAGGAGAGGGGGGATGTTTGATACGTCTAGGAGTATTACCCGCCGAGCGCGGCAGCAAGATGTCATTTCCAATAGGCTCGACTTTGTGCAGCGGTGTGCTCGGATTACTTTCATCTCTTCGTCTAGGAACATCAGGTCCAACGTTTATGGTAAGTTTTCCTTCTGTTCCATCTTTTTCCTTTTTTGCCTTACGCCGCGAACGTCCTATGTGTACTTCTACCCATCGGATAAGTTTCATTTTGGAAAGGTCTGGTTATTACCGTAAGACCTAAAATGAGAAGAATGAAAAGAACGGGAACAATATTAAGATGCATTCGAATTGTCAACAAAAGACCATTAAATACTACATCTTGGTATAGTACAGAATAGACAAAGGTACGTATATAATATTTAGCTTTTAAAGAAATAGTCATTGTGCTGAATAAATGAACGTCAGAACTCTACCGCCGGACTTATTCCGTTTTGCTGCGATTACTTCCACGAGCCCAGCTTCGTGGTATAGTCTCGAACAAAATAGTCATTGCTGGAAGACGTTTCTTAGAAAACATCGAATAACTTAACGGATAAAAATTTTCGCTTTATCCATTTACTGCTTTTAGGGAACACATGGAAAACCATAGACTAACAAAATCTTGCTCATGCATTTCTCACAAGCCGTCGTTTTCAATAGTACCTCGAATGCAACTAAAATTCTCGAAAAACGTTTAGATGCAACATGATAAAATGTCTCAACTTGCGTGGATAACAAATCTGAAAAGGAATATAATTAATTAAAAAAACACAAACCGTTTCACATCTTGTGATAATTAGAGGATGTTTCTGATAAATTAGTCTCTCGAAATATTATTTTTAATATAATCACGAGGTGTAAATAAACTTCATTTGATATGAATGCATGACACCGTGAGTATCAATTAATGAAAGATTTATTAGTGTACCGCATAAAATGTGTGCATTAAATAACGAACAAATAAGGAATTTATGATAGTGTTGTCATTTACTTCAATGAAGATGTTAAATTATGAGATGAAATACGTTCAGCCACAAATCCCTAGACTAGAAGGATAATTATACAGCAGCGACATCATACGGAGCTTCAGTATTAAAACAAAACTTAGCGAGAAACATGAAAGCCCAAAAGGCATTAGATCATTTATTACGGCACGTTGATTACCAGGCTAATCTCTAGGGTTCTCTGTGATTAATGATCCAGAAACTCCTTAGAAAAACAGTATTTTTGTGGAAACGAAACTGCTAATAATATTTACTGAATTAGAAAAATCTGAATTTAAAATTTAAATCCGGCAGAATAAAAAGGTGAAAATGGTCGGCATTAGCCGTTTTAGCCATTAATATTAGCTGAAGTTAATTATATAGTACATTAAAGGTATTTTTTAACGAGTAAATATGAATCAATCTTTCTCAATCGATAATTAATGAGAAATGTAGAGTATCATCATCTAGTGTTAGGTAATATCTTGAAATGCTTTTGGTGATTAAGATGTGTCTCTCTCGTAATCGCTTTCCGTAATAGTATAGAATCATAATACAGTATGCGTGAAAAAATTCCGATACTTGACATCATCGAAAAAAATAATTTTTTGTAAAAACGGCACCTTTGATCACTGTAGTCCGGCACAATTATATCACTGTAGTTCCTGTTGGTATCCCCAAAGGCAATAATAGCTAGAAGCTTAACTGGTTTGGTTAGTCTAGAACTTGTAAAAATCAAGAGCTTTCACTTTTTTAGTGATGTTTATTTTCATTCTCATGAATTACATAGCATTACACAAATTGATGAAAATTCATTCCTTGTTTGAATCGGGAACATGCTGTAAAATGTAAATTAATGATTTCTTTAATCGGAACTGATGAAATCTCTGAGCTGCAGATTGGAAATTAAATCGTCGTTGAACAGTGGACGAAAAGACAGAATACACGAAAATTCTTGACTATTGGGCCATGACCAATTACTTTCTAATGTTCCACTCACAACAGCGACGGTCATTTTCAGAAATATTCATGCATCGTGTCTGAAAATTTTCATCGCAGTGTTACTGGTGATACGCAAAACAGCGATTTTCTCGGATCATGGCTAAATAGTCTTGGAATTTTACGTACCAAGTTTCAACAGATGAAAATACTGTACTTAGAAGCCATTTTTAAGCCAATATGGGTCGTGTGTGCAATTTTATGCAAATTTTTTTTGGTTAATTGTAATTTCAAATTTTAGAAATGATACACTTACATATTTTGTCATTATTTTTTTTATCTGAATGGCAATTTCTTGCCTCGGTTTACAAGGACGGCTCGACAAAAAATCTCTACCCGTACGGGTCCATGTTTTTTGTACAACAAATTTTTTTTTCGCTTTTTCAACTCGGATTTTGTCCCTCATAGATAAGTGCCCCGTTACGGCTGCATAGGTCGCACGGTCCAAGAGCCACTGTTTGATTCTTATTGAGAGAAGTACTGATATTTTATAAGATGCTGATATATAGACTTTTAACCACGCTTCATCTAACTCTAGTCTCCATGAGTTTAAAGATAATTTCAAGTAAACACAGTATTGTTTTTTTTTTTATTTCTTAATGTATAAAATAAAAATATAATATGTAAAATGTATATTATATGACCTTTTTAAATATCTTTTACTTACGAAACTACTAAAATAATATATACTGAGTCACATAAAACATGTGGATTACATATTTTCGATTTACAAATCCAATAAAATAAGAAAGTTGAAATTTTAATCATTTGCCAGTTTAGAAATTACTATTAGCTGAAGTTAATTATACACACATTAAAGGTATTTTTAACGAGTAAATCAACTAAGTCTTTTGCAATCAATAATTAGTGAGAAATGTAGAGTATTATCATCTTTCCGCAATAGTAGCCGAGTACTGTATACAGGGTAATTAAAAAAGACGGGCCAAACGCGTTGGGAGGTAGTATATAGTATACCCTTACCCCCCTCTCCTCTCCAGAAGTACACATATGTGTATCTTCATTTTTAACAGTTATTAATGTTTTAAATGGTTTTAATGATTCCTGTAACAAGTTAAGACTTGAGATATGCGTAATGGTAACTCAAATGGTCTGATCGACATACATATATTATACACACCGCCTTAATTAAGAAATTAATTTTTTATCAAAAAATAAAAAAAACAAACAAAGAGCGTACAGTAAACACAAATGAATCGAAAAAAAATTTTAATGGTTAGTTTTGGCTCAGGTTTGAACAGGATATACCAGAACAAACATTTGTCGTCATAGTTTACCGGGTAATGAAGAAATGAAACGTAAAGGTGCTACAGGCACTTATTTGGGACAACTCAGCAAACTTGGAAGAGTCATTCTGTATGTGATTTTTATGGTTGAAGAAGCAGAAGTTCCGATCACACGTATGCAATTTTTTTGGGGGAAGAAGAACACTTATACATATTTTCGCGATGTCGAATGTACAGTGTTATAAAAAGCTGTTCAGTTTGCAGAGAGTTCACCGCTGCGAGACGTGCATTCAGGTTGGCGGTGGTGTTTTTTGCCATTCTTGTAATTGGCTCTTTCGAGCCATTCATTATATTAAATGTCATTTTGTAATTTCTAAGACATTCTTGTGTTTTCACCCCACCTCATCGATTTCATCACCATCGGGTGCCTTCAAGAACATTTGTGATCAGGCGAACCATGACGATAGATGTATGGTTTGGTGTGCACTACACGCACACACGTGCACACACATACACATCACATCACAGCGCAAGAAAATGGTGGATGAGATAGACGCATGCTTCTGCAGTGCTATCGAAAAGCTCACAAAAATAAGTGAAATAAGCGCAAGAGATCTTAAACATTCTACAAGTGATTAGTGAGCTAAACGGAATTCAAAATGAGTATAAAACAAAAATAAGCAACCACACACACACCACACCACACAGCACACCACATCACATCACACACACACACACACACACACACAGCACGCCACATCACATCACACACACACACACACACACACACACACACACACACACAGCACGCCACATCACATCACATCACACACCACACCACATCACATCACACAACACACACACGCGTCATTGGCTCTTCTCACCTTGACCCATCTTTTTTTTGATTCACTCTGTATATGCGTAAAAAAAATTCCGGCACTCAAATTTTCATTCCCGCATATGCTAGATTTCGAATGAATTTGTGATACAATTTTTGAAACTCCAGTTGTTAAAGAATGTATTGAACTGAGACTCCTCAGAGGAAACTCAACTAATGAACCATTAAGCAACCCAAACAAAGCTGCAAGTGAAGAACCTCTCAGTTGAGTTCCTACTTCAGAAAGAGGGAGTCCTCCCCACTTTTGGATTCCATAAGAGAATAGGACACTGATGATTTTGCCTGTGAATGATTTATCTCGGGCGTCCTTCTGATTAATTGCTCAATAGAATCTTTCGAGGCAGTAATCATTACGCGGTTCAGTAGCCACCGCTTTTAAACCTCATTCTTCGCCTTTGTCCAAGAGAGAGTTCCATCGTCAGGGAACTGGCCCCAAAGCAATTCTGTTCTTCCCCCAACTGTGATGGCAGCTCGGTTTTAATTCTCTTCAGATACCATGAAATTGCATTCCTCCTCCTCCTTCCAATCAGTTTGCTATAGAATGATGTGTGTTCAAGAATGACAGCCATCTTTTCCCCCCCATCTAGTCCAGTATCTCACTTATCGATTCAACAACGCAATTTTCTATTTCTGTACCTACTTTGGAACACGGTTCGAAAAAATTAAGTAATATGTTCGATATCAAGGGGCATCTAAACTAAATCTGATTTATTCAAGTGAATCCATTAGTATTTCAGATAAAAATACCGCACTTTGAGTACATAGATGCGAATAAGTTTTTGTTTTGGGATCTATAATTGACGATTGAAGCTTTGTGTTAATTTCTCTGTAATCAAATGAGAGTTTAGATACTTGACTCAGTTGGATATGCATTAAGTTTCTTAATGACTTGAAAATGATTTATTTTTGGCATCAAAAATAAATAATGTCTTAATACCGATTAATGTACACGCCGTGTGTTTTTCTCTTCCATCACTTTATATTTAGAAATGGGGATCAAATGTTTACCCGTGATAAAAGTAGAATCTTATAATAATCCCAAGAGAGGAATGGCCATTATTGAGTAGATATAGGAATTGACTGTTTTTATTAAGGACGCGAGAAAAATTTTCAAAATTTGTTGCCCAGTGTTATAATACATTAGACATATTGAAGGTATTTTTTAACGAGTGAATCAATTAAATCTTTTGCAATCAATAATTAATGAAAATTGTAGAGTATCATTGTCTAAAGCTAGGTAGTATCCTGAAATGCTTTAGTAATGAAGATGTGCTTCATAATAGCTTTTCGCAATAGTAGCGAAATACCATATACAGGGTGATTAAAGAAAAAGATGGACCAAACGTTGAAAGGTGGCAGCATAGCGGCTTCGCTCCAACCGATTTTTATCGGTTTTATTTTATGTTTGAGATGGTGTACCAATAAAAGTAACTTTATTATATACAAATAAGTGTATTACTTCATTTTTATCGATTTTAATGATTGTTTTTTAAGTACCTAACTCGAATCGTCCCAGTAAAGATAGGGAGACAAATTATTTAATTAAGAAATTAATTTTTTTTTCAAAAAAATGCTTGTAAGAGCATTTTGAAATACAACTAACAAAAATCAATCGAAAATTTTGTTTTAATAGTTCGATATCAAGAGGCATCTAAACCATATCTGAATCATTCGATCATTCCATTAACATTTCACTTATAAATATTACACTTTGAATAAATAGATACGAATAAGTTTTTGTTTTGGGATCTATAATTGACAATTTTGAGCGTCGTGTTGATTTCTTTGGAATTTCTCAAAAATGAGACTTTAGATACTCAACTCAGTTGGATGCATTAAGTTTCCTAATGACTTGCAAATGATTTATTTTTGGCATTAAAAATAAATAATGTCTTAATACCCATTAACGTACATGCCGTGTGTTTCTCTCTTCCATCACTTTATGTTTAGAAATGGGAATCAAATGTTTACTCGTGATAAAAGTAGAATCTTATAATAATTCCAAGAGGGGAATGGCCATTATTGAGCAATCGATATCTCTCTTTCTCCATTGCGAAGGTAAATCACGGACACATACCACTGAAAATAGATATCGTGAGTTTTCTGGTTATATTGGGCAATTATTTGGGAACGACTTGGCAGTTTCTGGAACGGTGGGAGCCATGGCTGGCATCTATCGGTAATCAATAAGGCTTCGTTATTGGAAATGTATCCGTTTATTTTATTTATTTATCCTTATCTGTCGGTTCAATAGCTCCTGCTGTCAACAAAATTTCTGACTCTCTCTTCTCTATACGTTTTTTACTCTTACGTATGGCGTTTCTTTACCTTTCATTTATTACCTTGTCTTTGTTGCGACTGGAACTTTTTAAATGGGAAATGATAAATGATGTTTGTGGAAGGATTTTTTTTCTGATGGGGGGGGGGGGAATCATTAATGGAGTTTTTTTAATATTTTTATGTTCATGGTGGAGGTAGAGCGAATCCCTTTTTTGACATTTTTTTTATCCCTCGCACAAAAGAGCTAATGTTTGCTGGAAAACTGCGTGGAAAGTGAATTTTGACAAAGAAAATGATATTGAACAAGACGTTAAATAATATAACACGAATTTAAAGCTCAAAATTTCCAATATTTTCAAAAACCTTAGCTCTAATCTTTTAGTGAAAAATTCCACTTTTCTGGAAAGAAGTTCGCTGAATAGTGATAAAAATATTTATTTTCAACTAACTCATTGTTAAGCATTTTTCATATTTTTCGTAATTTGTAGATAAAAATTTAGTATTTGTCTTAGAGTAGGTCTCTCTCATTGCATCGTATCTAGATTATTGAATGGTGTTGTTATTGTGAGGTGATGACATCGCAGACCGGTTCGCTATAAATGCGTGTCTCTGAAATCGCACTCACAATATTAAAAGTGTATTTCGTATTTGTAAACTATTATTAAAAATTAAAACTTATGCAGCGATGATGGCTTGATGGGTGCACTGATTGGCAGAATTAGTCAACTGTTTGAGCTCGAATCTTCAGGCTGGGTGCACTTTGGTTAGACAAGACAAGACAGCTAGGCACAAGCTTAGTAATTGTTGTTCACGTTGATTTGTATGGCGCAAAGTTTCAGTTTGTATATGACTAACCGGTGTGCGTTGCGCCATAAAAATCAACATGACCAACAATGACTAAGCTTGTCCAAAGCTGTCTCATCTTGTCTAACCACTCTGCGCCAGCCTGAATTTTATCCCACTCTTTGGACGCTGAAGTTTAAGGATTTGAGTTCTCATTCAATAGAGTCTCAGTACAATCTCATTAGGTTATTCTTGATTTATTTGCTTCAATTACGTGGCTTATTCAATCACTCATGTTTGAGATGGTGCACCAATATAAGTAACTTTATTATATACAAATAAGTGTACTACGAATCGTGTATGCAGGGCCCGACGTTGACTTGAGGTGATCCGGGTCAAAGTAGAAACTAAACTAAGTCATACGACTTGGGTCGACTACATTTTCTCAGTCAGGGAATATATGTAGTTTAAAATCTAAAAAAAGCATGGAAATCAGACTTAACATGTATGAAACATCTAATCGTTGCCAAAATAACATTTTTATCTCAGTCCAGTACATATAGAAAATATGTCATCTTGAATTCTAGACTTGAAATTGGATTAAAATCTTAGTGTAATAAATAGCAATGATTGTTTATAATGAAAGAATATTCAGTTTGATAATGACTTAAGTCTTTCTTTCATTTAGCTAGTTTATTTTTATTGACTTTGCGGTGATACATTATTCTGGAATACAATAACAAAAGTCATAAAATAAGTACGTGTATATTGCTATCCTACACCTATCAAGTTTCTGAAAGAGTACTACATCGTGCACAAATGCTTACGCAATTTATGAACTTCACTAGTTGTGACGAATTTCAACGACATAACCAAACACGCTAATCAAGTCCCTCCATCCTATGACTCAATGAAAACTAAATAATTAGCACAACGAACAATCGGTTGGTTATACTTATTCTTTTTGACAAACGATGATTTTAAACCCCGATCTTGTGGTAGGACAAACAAATTCTCAATTTGTTTTTATTTTAAAATTCAATGTATAACTCGCCATCAAAATAAAGAAAAATAACAAAAAGAAAGTAAATAAATCATTTCGTAAAAGGCGTATCTTCAAATTCGGGAAAGAAAATTTTCACACATTAGAAAAATACTTCATTGAAACCAAACCTCCTGAAAAGGATACATATACAGTCAGGAAAACTAATGCATTTCTTGCTTGAAACATTCTTGCCCCGGGGTTTGCGATAAAATTACTAGAATCCGGTTTGAAAGAAGGTACGTGACATTTGGGATGAGCGCCAACAATATTTCAAATTCTTCAGACACACTCACTTGTCAACTCAGCATTTATTGTGAAGGAAAGTCCTGAGAAATTCCTTCAAATTAATTAAACTAAGGACAGAGAGAAGTTTGGAATTTTTTTCCTATATAGAAAAAAACGTAGAAAATATTTATTTATTCTATTCCTGTAGTAAAATCTCTACATCAAAAATCAATTTATTGTTTTTTAATGATTTTGAAACTCGCGTGTTTTACGAACATTCTCTTAACTTTGAAAATATAAAAACCTTATGAGAATTAGAGTAGATTAATTTTATTTTAAAATAATTTGGGTAGGCCGCAAGTTTTGACGTGAATACGTTCATTGGGGTTTGAATCGCGTGGTCGATAATGACATAATTTAATTGGTATCATCTAATTTGTCCTTGAAATTGCTAACAGACAATACCAATGTCGTCTATACGCGTTAGATATAGTGCCCGAGATATAGTGTAAAATAATTTCAGTACGAAAGCGGACCACAAACCTGGTGCCCAGACCAGAAGATGTATTGAAATCAGAGGGTATCATTGGATTTGCCTGAACAAGATCTACCCTGAGACATCAAAAACACTAAACTGAATACTTCTTAAGATATGAGCGTTTAAATAATTTCGTTACATAACTTTTTGCGAATTCACCCAGTATCATCAAATGATTTAAAACAGACGCATTCACTTCAAAATATTAGAAACATATCATAGTAATGATATACGGGAGTAACTAACTCCACGTAAAAACTTTTCCACGTAAAAAAGTATGTTCAGATGAACCTTTTCCACATGGAGAAAGTATGACAGGAAATGTCACCAGAACGTGATAGAAAGTAATGTTCGCCAGTGACCTAAGTGGGCAATCTGCTGTAACCTGTCAACACTGGTGTACAAGGAGGATCGAATACATAGCTCCATGTGTGGTGTATGAAACACCAGTTGTCTTTGAAATGAAGCTCGTAGCAAGAATAGTCATTTGACACCGGCGATGGAAATGTTCTAAACACCTAGAGTTTTGTGGATATCAGAAGTGGCGATGAGAGAGAGAGAGATACGATTCTTACCATGGGTTCATTTCAGGGACAACTGACATTTTGTACACCATCACTTTCAAATATCCCAACACTGTTCCCATCAACCTTCAGATGACATTCTCTCCTCAAAAGTTTACGTGGAAGTATGAACCTCGCTTTTTGTATACACAGTAAATAAAGTAGTATTTATTTCTGTATATGCAGGGTGATTTCTTAATTCCCCTTTTTTGCCGCATTTTACTGGCGAACCGTTGATCCTAGAGGCGTACTTCCAATTAGAAAAATTATCGAAATAATGTGTAGAACTCAAATATGACACTCATGTTGCCATTATTAATTATCAAGGTTAAATTGAGGGTTTCTTGACCCTCGTCCAAGCAACAAAATGTAGAGATAGTTTAAGTCAAAACTCAGTTTTAAATGAACAGAAACATGAGTCAACTTATAACGAATTAATAGATTAGTACGCGCTGAGTCATTTAAGAAATACATCCATACGAAAAAATCATGTAAAAAAGAATAAGCATGGCATTCATCTTTAAGACTTATCATAACCACTATTGCTGTTTTCGTGTGTCTAGAATAAAGTAGGAAATAGTCATCCATGTGTGTTAACACATTTAAAAATTTCTCTTTTAGAAAAACAGTCTAATTATTCTCACATTGTTAAACCAAATATTTACAGATTGACATATATTAAGGTCTCGGAGGTCTTGACACCCTTAAGATGGCTTAGCGACCGCTAAAGTCGATTTTTCAGAAATGACTTTGAAAAATATTCTATGTTAACGCAAATATCAAATGCAAAAAATTTTGCATCAATCCTTGAATCAATTTTCAAATGAAAAAATGAAAAAAAATTTCTCGCGAATGTGATTTTCTGAAATTCCAGTTTTTGAGCTTGTCCGTAAGATTAAAAAAGAACAGTGCGTGGAAAATTCTGAAATTCGTAGGAATACTTATACGACATGTGTTAGTAAAAATAAACCTCGAGCTTGGACCATTTCTTAGAATTTTATGAATTTTAAAACTTTCAAAACAAAGATAAATTTCAAAAATTTGAAAATTCAACATTTTTTTAAAAATACTTCCCGTCGATCAATTGCTAAGTCGGAGGTTCATTTTACACGTGTTGAATAAACATTTCTACAGAATTACAGAGTTTTTGGTGCAGTAGTTTTTTTTTTTTAATTTTACACATATGCTGCAAACACTTCAGAAATTCGATCTGATAAAACACGTTCAAAGTGAGTTTCTTGAATACTTTTATATTTTTCATCCATTACTTCTTTCTTCATTTTGGAAAGAACCAACTTGCAATTGAATGAAATAATTTTTAAAGTCATCGACATATAGAGGTCTTGACACCCCTTAAGGTGACTCTAATTGCCTTCAAATGACGAATTTCACAAGAAGTTTTGACATAATTTGTATGTGTTCGTATGAAAGTGCAGTTACTTTAGAATACAAAATTGTTTCATTTTCATCATCATCAAAGGATCATGTTCCCACATCATCCAAGCAAAGTTAATTTCAATTAAGCAAAATGACTCTTTAATGATATTAGTTTCAAAAAAAAAATTTGAATGCGTTTTCTGAAGATTTGTTTCTCTCTCTCTCTCTCTCTTGCTTTTTCACTTCACAAAAAACTTGAATTTTTCAAAATATTTCTATGAAACTTTCCCACTGTATTAAAAAGTAAGTGGTATGTTATGTTTTAAACTTTTTGATTTACATAATTTTGGATTGAGAATATCGAGTATTTTTTACGAGAAAAATGTGTTTTCTCACGTAAACAATCACATCTCAAAAGTTTTTTTATGGTATTCTAAAACTTTAAGTTCATTGCACGGAACAATGTCATAGCTATAACCTGTGTGAGTGATGATACAAGCAGTAGTTTTTAGTGTACAATGTCTGGTGGAAGTACTGAAAATATGCTAATTTTACATATAAAATTACCAATAAAAATTTTTTTGCCAAAATAATCATGAAATAACATTTATTTTCTTGATTTTACACTATATCTAAACCAAAACCACGTTCGTTTTATCAAAAATGACTAAAAAAATGCCCGAAGGCAGGCAGTCTCCTTAAGGGGTCTTATACCTTTTAACATGGTGAAAAGTTATGCTCCAATAGAAATACCATTAAAAAATACTATTTAACCATTGATTTATTTCAAATTTTTTGCACATGCTTTGATTGTATGCGCTGTCCCATGTCAGTATAAAGTATTACATATCTCTGATACTTAATTTTTTGTAAATTTTCAAAAAAATGTATTAAAAACAGTTTGCGCGCATGATGAAGTACCATGACATCAAATGTAATTGAATAAAAATTTATTCAAAATAAAAAAAAACTGTTCAATTCATGAAATGAAGCAAAAGTTTGAGATTTCATTGACTCAATCTCATTCAAAATTAAATTTTAAATTTTTTGAAACTTAAAATAAAAATTTAAATTTTAAAATTTAATTTTAAGTAAGATTGAGTCAATGAAATCTCAGACTTTTGCTTCATTTAATGAACTAAATAGTTTCCTTTATTGTGAATCAATTTTTATTCAACTACACTGGTGTCAGGATATTTTATTACGCGCACAAGCGTTTTTAATGCCTTTCTTCGAAAATTAACAAAAAATTAGGTATCAGAGATTTACAAAACTTTATACTGGCATAGAATCGCACATACAATCAAGAATGTGTAAAAAGTTTGAAAGAAACCAATGATATTTGTATTAGAGCACAGTTTCTCACCATGTTAAAAAATATGAGACCATGTCATCTAATCTCAAGTCAGCAATGTTGTCTGATGGTATCAGATGTGACATTGATAAAAACAAAAAGCCCTTGATATGATAAAACTGACAACCATATAGTCCATTGCAGACAGTTTAGGAAAAGATGTTTGATAAAAGTATGGAAATATTGCGCAAAAACTTACCCGCCAACAAGAATAGTTTTCAAACTCTCATGTGTTCTTGGTATTGCAAGTGTTCCGGGATACGTGTGTTCGGTGTGGTTGGCGTCCGTTCCGTCGTCAGCGTCAGGTGGCCATGCGGCGTCCGTCCGACGTGCTGCAGGGCCACCGTTTTTCCAAGGGACGATTGGTGGTTGTGACTATCCGTCGGTGCGTTTTACATCCGTCACGCTGCTCCCTCTTTTGGCAAAAGGGATGCCGGAGATTCAAGGAAAAGAGCCAGAGAAACGCTTGGGATGCGGAGTCCTACCACTCAGTAGCCCGAGGGAGGGCAACAACAGCCGCTTCCTATCGATCGTTTCGAAATGTGGATGAGAGGAAGGTGTCCAACCAATGGAAGACTGTAAAAGCGTGTGGAGGGAGTTGGATCCCGGTCTCCCAAGAACTGAGAAAGAGAGAGCGAGAGACTTCTGATGGAAATGCTAGTCTTCGTCGTCGTCCAACTTATACCAATATCTGTAGTCTCGGCGGAAATGGAGAACGTACACGGGAATGCAGTGGTGATTTGGGGGCGACGGTATATTAGGGTGAATATTATATTCGGAAGGGAGACCAGGAGATGGAGGATCATGAGGTTGGCACGAACGCATGTCATTTCTATTACCATACACATGAGCCTACTTCTTCGAAAAAGAAAAAAAAAAAAGCACGTGCTGTCTCTCTTCACACATCACACAACCCAATAGATGTGAAACCATAAACATGTATGGAAGGTGTTAAAAAGTAACGGCACTTTTTCAGGCTAACTAATGATTTCCTGACTTGCTGTACTTTTTCCAAACTTTTATACAAGAAGGGATATTATAGCTTCGTATCAACCCCCCGTTCTTTCCTGCCATTGCCATGGAATTGCTGTCCGATAACGGCAAAAATCGCTACCAGAATGCTCGAACAACCTCTATTAAGGATGCAAAAGTTGCCATTTTTTCGAACTCTGTCAACATTAGATACTAATAGCTTTGTCGGGCTTCTTTTATGAGTATCGTTTATGTTATTAAAAAACCTACTGGTTTTTTTTTTCACTTCTGTTGATCATGTTATCAATGCGATGTGCCAAACACATTATCTTTTAAATTGTTCGTAAAGATGGCGGTCATCAACTGAAAGTAGCTCGTGGTATTAGATAATTAGATTCTTTTTCATTTTAATTGCGAATAGTGATTTTTTTTCATCAGGCTCTCATTTTTAACGTTAGTAGAAAAGCTTTGATCAGTTAATTCTACCAATTCATCCTATGGTTTATAATCAGTGAACTTTCTCTACTGATTTATAGTTATAATATGGCTTTTATAGTAATGGAGGATATGGTATTTTAATGAGCGTAATATCTATCAGTCTGGAGAAGTTTAATGCGGTCGTGAGAGAGAAAAAAATGGTAGCCATTTTTTGTCTCAAAACAAAGGTTACAATTAAAGCCAATCTAACCGTAATCAGTCTAATTGAGCTGTGTTTCTTCGGTTTTATCCCTATGTTTATTTGTCAAATGCATTTGAATCAGAAAAAGACGCATGTATACCGGGTGTTTCACGAAGAGTTCCCGAAAGGAATAAAAAATGTATGGTCGAGTCTGAAATAGAAGTTAAATATGAAAAATGATCCGCAAAAAAGAGGGAATATATATTAAAAATAAATCTCTGTAACATAATTAACCCTCTATAGTTCGCCCCCATGAAAACGTATTAAATTTAAAGATTTTTTTTTAGAAAATGCAGATGTAAATGTGTATGAGTAATGTTGACATATTTTTAATTGAAACACTGCATCAGCACAGCAATTCAATTTATTAGAGTGGATTTTTTAATTAGCTAAAATGGTTAATTAAGGGAAAATATACAGTTTGCCTTGATTTTAATGTTATTTATATACAAATTGCTAGAAAAAATGTTATGAACTTACGTAAAAAGTTGAATTTTATTTCCGATCCCCTCAATTTTTGGTATGATTTTATAAATCTTTGAACGCGTGAAATTTCAGCAGCTCTCAAAAAATGCCACCGGCAAGGAATCAACTCTTTCTAGATAAATAAAATGTATTGTTGCATATACTTGTTTAGATAGCTGAATTTTGTATTGAAATGACACTAAAAAATATACTTTCTAAAATATCAAAACAATTGAGAACAGATATAAATATAATGGGTTTTTTTTACCATGTGTTTGCCATGTACATATAATCAAATATATACGTGACCATAGCGGGTTAATTATACAAATGCAATGCCACAACAGGCAAAATGCCCAACGAGGTGGCTGAGAAAAAGATGCCTATAACAAATATGGATGTCATTTACTTCGAAAATACAGCAACCCAATTAAAAACACAATCACAAAAACCATAAACAATATATACACATGATAAAATATTATACAATGCTCATAAAGAATACTTATGGTTGTCTTATTCTAAGTATGGATAGCTTCTCGGTTTACCCCAACATGTTTATCGTATAGAAGAAATATAAAAACAAAATTTTATACGGTACCAAATAAAAAAATATCGAATAGTGAAATTAATGCCTCTCTCTACTGTACCAAAAGAAATTTAACATTGAAATGAAAACTCACTGGAACATGAAAATTTTGTTTTTTGCCACTATCCGTGTGACTTTGCTGTCTCAAAAATTTTCATGACTTCAAAAAGACGCGATTAGTAATTTTAAATGAAACTTAGTAGAACAACAACATAAATTGATTATCAATTAATGAGTATTGGGTAGCAATAAATTAATGAGATAGTTTATTTATACAAAAAATTATATAAACACGCTTTTACAGATCGGTGTTGGAAAAATGCTGTGACAAGTATTTTTGGAACTTTTACCAGCTCTTTCCGGTAAGTGAAAGAGAGAACCATTCTCTCCATCAACTCTTTTATGGTATCTATAATATTATATTTTAAAATGATCGAAAATATTTTAATTGTAATTGAAAGTATGTTGATTTTAATATTAATTGAAAATATGTTGATTTTAATATTAATTGAAAATATGTTGATTTTAATATTAATTGAAAATATGTTGATTTTAATATTAATTGAAAATATGTTGATTTTAATATTAATTGAAAATATGTTGATTTTCAAAATTAATAAAAAATTTTAGGAAATTTTATTTTTATTTCGAATCGATCATAAAAAAATTTACTGTATTGTTAGTACTGGAATTTGATATTTCCAGTCGTTTTTCATAGAGAAAATGGTTGGTATTTTTGTACTTTTTATATTAAGTAATGGTTTTCGTTATTCTTTACTTTTTCTGCGCAACACTAAAGAATCGATATACATAATATAGTCATCCACATGCATTCAAACGCCGCTAGAATTTCTCACTATATATATATTTTTTTGACACAATTCTTTCCGGAGTTCCAGGACAGACTGATGGATAAATTTTTCCTGTGTGGAAAACCGGAAATTTATTTCCAACGACGACGGAAACCAACTTTTATAATTCCTCGTGCTCTTTCAGTAATATCGGCATTAGCCTTAATGATGCGTCTTAATCGATTTTGGACGGATAACATCATGCATTAGGCAACAGCAGCAGCAGCAGCAAAACGACCAGATAATTTGCACTTGACACGTCATTCTGTCTTGTACGCTGGAATCGTTTTCTGATTTTTCAGCATAACTCGACTGTGTTAAAGTGGAAATAAAAAAGAGCTATAAATCTCTTATCCATCTTTTATAATATCCAAAGGTTTTTATCTTTCTAAAATGACAATAAATTCTTTTTTCCTCGTTCAGAAGTGTTAAAATTCTTGATGATATATTGTTGAGAATTGAGTAAAAAATAAAACGAAGTTCTTTTCATGCTTGTGATGTTACGTTTCTTCACGTGAAAAATAACTGGAGGGAAATTGTGTGTGTGTGTGTTCAGTAAAATAATGTTTTTATTTTTTATTTTTTTACCAACTATGATGCCGAAACAAAACAATGAAACAGAAACATCTTTCGTCGCTCACGAAACTGCTAAAACTCGGTAAATAATTCGCTTGTTTCGTGTTCAAAACTTTCCAGATGCACATAAACACGCAATTTCAACAAAAAAAAACCAAATGAACTATTATTATTTTATTTATTCCATCTAGTATTCCTTTCCACGTGAAAAATTCCAAACTTATTTTATTCCTTCTAACACAGCGTTTCTCAACCTATAGCCCGCGGGCCAGAGGTTGTCCGTGACGATGGCGTAATTATCCCGCAGATGGACTTGATATTTTAATTTAAACTGAATGAGAAATTACTCAAATTTTTTTAACTCGTACAGTACTAGCAATATACTTATAGGTTTAAATAAAAAAATTACCCCCTTTATGCTTAGGGTCACCATATCACATCGAAGAAAATTTGAGAAATGATAATCATAAATTCGGATTATCAATAATTGTAGCCAAAAATGCAATTTACGACTAATTCGTTAATTATTGCTAAAGTTGCTGAATTGTGGGGAAACGAAGGGGATTGCGGGGAACTAATTGCAGTAAACAAAAATGCATTTCTCTAAAACAAAACATCAACCATGACCAGATTCCCATACTT
Source organism: Pholcus phalangioides (assembly GCF_987345545.1). NCBI lineage: Eukaryota > Metazoa > Arthropoda > Arachnida > Araneae > Pholcidae > Pholcus > Pholcus phalangioides. Next base: position 21,664,088 of record NW_028301625.1, read on the forward strand.
CGTTCACGGGGTGATTAAGAAATCTTAAATACGGGGCATTGTCAATTATTAGAAAAGAAACGTAGCCATAAATAGAGCAAAATCACCAATTGCTGCTATAATTGGTGAAAAATTACCAATGAATGGGAAATGAAGGGCTACTGGAAATCGCAGTGAATTGAAATGTAGTGCACGGAGAAAACGTTGAATCTGATAAATATGCGAGATGAATATTTATATTTACTGCCTAATTACCATAATATAATTTATAAGTAGTGAAAGTTATCTTCATATTCATAATTTTAATAAACATTACGAATTCAAGTAAGCTGCGTTGAAAAAAAGTTGGAACGGCCAAAAACACAGGAATATCCCGTAAAATATGGGACATATGATCACACTACTCATGACGTAAATTATTAGTCTTTCGGATTGTTTTAGACATTTTATAAAAGATTCTTGAGTTCCGAAAAGTTGAAAAATTCTGTCGGAATGTTAGAACACTCAATCAATATCTTCTGTATTTACGACTGACGTTGTAGTAATTTAAATATCAAAATTATGAGTATGACATCAAGTAATTTGAGAGAGATATGAATAAATACCCATTTCTTGTATAATTTTGTTTTCTCTTTCGAGTTTATTTTAATTTTCTTCTAATCGATAATCAATTTGTTTTCCGTATTTTTCTTTTATGGTTTCGCTTCTGTTGCAGCTGTTACCTTTCCAGGTCACAAAATAAGAAGTAGTTTCCATTCCCCCCTTTTTTTCCTTGTTTGATGTTTTCACTCTCTTGGCCTCCTGTAGAGAGAATAATGACAAATATAGAGAGTAGAAATAGGGGGGGAAAAAAAACGCAAAAATTAATCACCAAAAGCTTCATCACAATAACCTCACCGCAATGCTAGAGTTCGTAACGCCCTGTGTTTTTTCTGGGGGAAAAGAAAAATATTTTTAAAAAATAGTAAAAAGTAAAGAATTTTTCTTCTTTATTTTTAATCCTCTCACCCGTAGAGTTTAACTCTAATCCGCGGAAACATCCTCGACTCACTTTGAAACTAATCCTTTCTAGAAATTCTATTTTTTGTAATAAGAGAGAAGTATTTGCTTCTTGTGTTTTGCGTCTCTGTGGAATGTTGCGGTGGAAACGTGATTAAAAAATTATTATTATTATTATTTATATATTTTTTATTTCTTAAAATGTCATTAAATCAGTTTGATATTTCCACAGTTTAAGGTATCCGACTACGTTCTAAGGCACTTTTCTATAAAATGCTGATGGAGTGAACTTTAATAACATTTTTTGGTAGAAAGTGTCCCAATGTTATTTTCTGTGAAGAAAAGTCATTTTTACGTCAAATTTCAAGTTCATGTAGTATTCGAAACACGATTGCAAAAACTTTTATGAATGGAATGTTTTGTTATTTTCACAGTACACTCAGGTAGTGATGGTGTAGGTTATGAGCAAAAATTAAACGATTGTATGGTATGCTCATAAGTCACACTCAAATCTGTTAATGTACGTGTGAATTTTTGTGGAAATTTCATTCTACATTTAGTCTATAAAACACTGTAATTAGACAAACATGTGATAGACCATAGATTTTTTTTTTTTGGTTTATAACCTCAACAATATATAGCAAAATACCATATGAAAATTTCGTAATGATAGAATGAATAGATTTTTAGAAAGCATGTTTCGAACTCCAATAAGATTTCAAAAATAGTATCCTTCGTTAAATACGTTAAAAATTATATTCACGTATTACTCGTATGTAAAAACGTCGCACTCTAAAGTGGACGTAACTTAAATTCTAAGCGTCATTTAAACAAAACAAGGTCTGTTTTGGGAAACTACAAACAGGACTTTCATGAAAAGGAAAAAATAAAAATACATTTTTTTTTCCAAAATGACGTTTTTAACCTTAAATGGGAACTCTTGAATATGAAATTGAACAGGATGCTTGTAGGAACACATCGATTCCAGGATAATAATTTAAAATACTCATTTTTGTCTGTGGAAATTTTATACTAAAATATATTTGAAGAATCATTCCTTAACAGAAAATAGAAATTTTCATCTCTAAATTTTCAAGTTTCGTGAATTATTTTCTTTAGTTGCTAAAACTTAGAGAAATGGTTGATTTTCTGTGCCTGTTTCGAAAGAAATAGTTTCAAATGTTTTATTCTCATTATAGTTAAATACTAATAAGGGGGTTGAAGTCCGAGTGGTGTAAGTCTATTAATCCTCATTTTGAGAAAAAAGTTTTACTAGAATTGTTTTTATAAAGTCACGTGAGATAAAAATTTTGTAATATTTAATAAAATATAATATTTTATTGATAACCATACTATTCGCGTATGGATACGAATAGAAAAATCTATATATTTTTTATAAAAACTCGAAGAAGAACCCTTTCTACATTCGAGGATTTCATTATTGATGAATGAAATTTTCACATGCGGATTATGCTCCACAGTGGATTATAAGATGATACTTTTCTCAACGTATCGAAATTGGCATCTGTGGATTATACGGTAATTTGAACAAAGAACTCATGTAGACTTGTGGGTGCTGTACGTTTTGAAGAACATTCACATGCATTTTGATAAATTTGTATCATTTGGTGAACCCAATGTATTTTTGAAGAACCAAATCTATTCCAGACTAATGTACTGAGAAATGTTTTAAAAATAAGACTTCATTCGAAACATGAAAAAGAGTTTTCCCCGGAATTTAAAATTTTCATCATCAATCATACTTGGATGAAAACTCGCTATTTATATCTGACATTTACGATATCTTTCCTTGTTGTATCATTACAAATATCAACGACACAAACGTGATTTAAAAAATCTGATGACAGTTACATTTTATTATGCTTGTTATGTGCGAAAAATATCAACATATTTTCACTTCGTTTAGCAATATTTTCTTCAATTTGCTTCCAGTACATTTGATCGTATCACCATTCAGTTGTGATTCACAGATTATTACACCTATGATTTTTTTTCTTCACTTTAAAGTACGAGCAAATAACAATTCATATTCAAATTGTTCGTAAGGAAAATAATTTTATTTCATACTTAGTTACACTGTATATTTACGCTTTTATATCTCTAAATGATCGTACAAAATTGATTTGCAAAAATACAGATTAAATAAAAGTGTATTTTTTAGTCACAAAAAGAAAAAAATAACACGAATTCCAAACTAATTTCGTTTGTTGAACTAATAAAGTCATTGAACTCTGTGTATACCCAAAACCCAATTTCACGGATCTATCCTTAGTTTGATATCGTTTACATTTATTTCTCCCCCTATTCTATGTCAAGATAAATTATTTAAAAGTGCTCACAAGGATTTCACCAATAGGCTTTGCTTCTCTAATTTTCTATCCGTTTCGAAAATGCCGAGTACATACCCTTGGGGGTTTTATTGATTATGTTCGGTTGCCGGGAAAAAGGGGTTCCCGCAACTCAGGGAAGCTTCAAACGCGGGATAACGGGAATGGAGGAGAAATGGGAAAATAATAAAAATAAAATAAATAAATAAGAAAAAACGATTACACAGTGTGAATTTCGAAGGAGTGGTTCGGTGGTAGTAGTACTGTAGTATGTATGTGTGTGAATGGAAAGCATTTCTATGGCCCCCGAAGCAGTTTTGTATTCCCCGCATTCGTCTGTTTTATCGACAGTACAAGTCAAACTTCACATTTTCTCCCTTTTACTGAATATGGCGATTTCTGAAAACCGAAAATGTCAAAAAGAGAAGTGACACATACTGTATGTACTACATACAAACTTCTCCTTTTCCCATGTCTTTTCTATATCCAACTCAGTGGAGATTGATTCTGAAAGAAACGTGGAAATACGTACGTGAAATACTAATGTTGATATTGTGTATGAAAAGAATGACTCGAAATATATACAGCATTGTGTGTGTGTGTGTGTGTGTGTATTTTTTATTATCCCCCCCCCCCCACCGAACGTCATTCGAAATCAAGAAACATTGAAGTAAGTCTGTTCTTCTCCTGCCGCGGTTCGTTTTGAAAAGCAGTGGCTAAAGTTCATTGTCGCACGTGGCGTCTGCTGCATGCGATATGAGGTAAGTACTATATGGCAGCAAAAGAGAATGAGAAGGAGAACGGCGGCCGAATAAAGTAGAAGCGCGTGTACGTACAGTACATACATATACATGGGTATAGAAGAAAAGTAGTAAAGAGACTAGAGAGTCGTACTCCAGGCAAACGGAGTTATAGTGCGGTGAGGGGAAGTAAGTAAGGTTAGATGCATTCCGGACGAAGGGAGCGGATGATTAGAAAAGTGCTTTCACTGCTGCTGCAACTTTGGAAAAAGGCAACATCCGTCAAGATGTCAGTTTTCCTCTAATCCGAAGGAAATGAGCGTCGAAAAAATCCTTTACCATCCTCTCACTCCTCACCAAGCGCTCATTCTTAACTGAATCGGAAACGCCATAGAGGCCACCGCCTATAGCTGCTCTTACTTATTTTATTTTAGCTTTTTTTTTTATCCTCTCCAGTCACTTGGTTGGATCTCTTCCCGGTTCTGCGATGGCTATAAAAGCAAAGCGAGAGACCCTTCTCCTTCTATTCACAACTATTCCTTGTACTTTCTGTCTTTGCTCGACTCGAAACCATGTTGGGAGTTGGTCTGTCTATCTATCTATCTTGAAAGGTGGCTAGTACTACTACTACTTCTTATTCTTGGCTGCATCTATCCATCCATCCTATCCCCCTCGTAGGAACTCGCTCTCCCTCTCATCCGTTCTGTTAATGCGGCTTAGCGCAAGAAATTAGTGCCTGTTCGAAGCGAGTGCAATCCTTTAGAAATGTCCTCGTCCGAAGCTTCCTCGATAGGAAAAGGAAAACGATTTTGCTTCACCCCATTCTCAATATTCCCCTTGTTCTACCCTTTCATATATATCTAGCTAGCGTTATCCCCTTCATTTCCCCTTATTTCCCTTCGTGTGAAGTTTGCTTCACTGTCGTACCTTTCATATTGCCATGAAGCTTTACTTACGGATAATAATATCCCTTCCAGTGATTTTTACGGCAACATTTTTTGACGTTGGCTGCTCCCTGCTGTCAGTTTAAAACTTATCCTGATATGAAATAAAAGGGTGATGACGCACTTCAATCAAAAAAAATTGTTTTATCTCTGGAGGTTGAAGTTTGATTCTCTCTAAAGAGTGTTGATACGATGTACCAGTGGTGTGCAAACTTTTCAGTCCGCGGGCCAGATGTGCTGTATTTCTGTCGCTCGCGGGCCAGAAACCTTTTTTTTGTAGTTTAACCATATGACCTGTATTACGGTACATTTCCGTAATTTTAGACGTCCCAATTTTTTAATAAAATTTCCCGCGTTTTCTCTTATTTTCAATGAAGCTGACTTGAACTTTTGAAATCGTGAATTACGATTTTTTTCATGAATTATTCATAATTATCACTATGTATTAATATAATTAATATTATAGCCATATAAGCATATTTATCTCACATATTTGTCACACATATACGTTCTGTTTGCTGAATTATATACTTTCACCCATTGCGTCTTGTGAAAGCTCCCTACTTCCCACCATTGGTGATTTTTCAACAATTTTAGCGAGTATTTGGCAACTTTACTTGCCTTTGACAATTTTTCTGGCTGTAATTGGAAACTTTAATTGCATTTAAAAAAATTTTTTGGCTGTAATTAGCACCTCAACTTGCATTTGTCAATTTTTTGGTGACAATTTACTATATCAGGATTACGATTTTCTATTTACCATATTTTTATGAAGGAAATATAGTCAGCATAGGTATTTGTTGTGTTGTGTATATTGATACTTATCTACCAGATTACCTTTGGCAGGCCGGATGAAATCCCTTGGCTGGTCGTAGTTTTCCCATCATTGCGATACACCGTTAAAATTACCTATTTTTATTCCCTGAATAAGTTTATAGGTATATGCGATAGTGGAAACGTATCTTACTTGATCTATAAACACGGATTGATGAATACAACAACATCCTATATATGTAGGTGAATCAGAAAGCTGGGTAGAATTGGCGCGAGCTTTGTGTTTCTAAAACTTATTTCAATGATAGTGTTGCCAATAGTCAAAAAAATTGTCTAACTAGATTCTTCGTGAAAACAACTAGAAACTGCACCTAAACAACCAGAATTGATTGTGGCCATTATTATCATGAAAATATACCTCGGGAATGATAATAAAAACTCACAAAAAAGTTTTTCTTTGTTTCATTTTACCAAGTTGTCTTCAATATCCAATGACTTCAGCTGAAGTTGATAGAGTCCTTTGGAATTCAGTGAAATGACTGCGTTTTGTATGGACTCAGGTGTTCTAATTTCTTTCAGGATCGCTGCAGAATGTTAAAAACTATGACATCACGTTTTTAAAAGGAATTTAAGTAGGTATTTAAAAAGGATTCACACACATAGTATTGGTAAAACAAAACTAAACTACAACTGCATAGGGAATTTTTGAAAAAGACGCGAGCGAAAGAGAAATTTTCCACTACTAACTAAATGACTGTTTTCCTGACTAAATGGCATTGCAAAAAAACTAGATTTCGTTGTAAAACAACTAAGGGGCCATTCAAGTATTACGTCATCATCGATGGGGGGGGGAGGGGGTTACCGATTTGCTGATTTTTTATGACAAGGGGGGAGGGGGGGTTTGGATTATGCTTACGTCATCAACCACCCTTTATGAAAATATGAGTTGGATTCAGAGGGGCAGAGCTGATGACGAAATTTTGCTGACAAGGGGGGGAGGGGTCAAAAATGGCTAAAAATTTGCTTACCTAATACTTGAACGGCCCCTAAGCTGGCAACACTATAGTGGCTGCATTCATAAAATTTCCGTTTCCAAGGCATATCGGATTTATTCAAATGCAGTTGACGCTCGTTATAACTCCCATCGTTCTGTTGAAAACGGTCGTTATATCGATAGGAAACCATATATTAGAGTAGCTATATGAAATAATTTGGAACCTATACTACCGGTCGTTATAATGGAATGGTTGCTATAACGTGGGGTCGTTATAACAAGCGTTGACTGTATGTAGTTACAGGGGTTAGTCAAATTTAAATCATGAAAGATGGCGAGTCAGTTGGATGTAGTGTCGAAATTGAAACTCGGTTTATATTGGCAAAAAAGTTTACTCCACTGAGTTTTAATAAAGCCAGTTGTGAGAAGTGTAGGGAGAGAAAACAATTTCATCGTGCTTTTCCATAAGTCAAAACTCATGTAGCAAATTGTCACACAGACTCCATAACAAAAATTCAAATGAACCGTCCATTGAATACTGCCTATTTGAATTAGTAAACTCTATTGATACGTGTTATAAGGAAAGTTGAGTCTCTGGTTAGCGCGCTTGCCCGATTTAGAAGACAACCCAGTTTCAGTTACTGGAATAGACAACTAACTTTTCTCTAAAAAGTTTTCCTCGCCGTAAAATTTCTTTCCTTTATATTTAGTAGGCCGAGAAAAAACATCTCTCTTTGAACTTCCCTACAGTTCAGATTACCCTGTGATTTCCCTATAGAAAAATAATTTGTCACTCACTATTATCATTCCGATGATATCACGTTGAAAATGTGACAAACAATGATACTTACATGTCAGACTGGAATTTTTTAAAGAAGGAATAGAAAACTCTGGCCACGTGACGATAAATGTTTAAAAAACTTTTTGATTATGGTAAATAGAAGCAAGGTTATAAATTTCATGTCAGAGAAATATTTACCAATATATATTTTATACTTTTATTTTAAGAGAAAAGCTACTAAATTTGTGACTCAGCCCTCGTTTTTACCCAGTGATTCAAAATTCCACGTAAAGGCGGAGAAAAAAACAACAAAATGAAACATATTCTTATAACTAAGACGTGACAGGAGACGGCACCCGAACTTTGTAGGAGCAGCGGTTATCCGGTGCTCCAGTTTGACGATCGGGACCTTCGAAGGCATGGTGTATGAAACACCCGTTGCCTTTGAAATGGTGTTCATAATAAGAATCGCCGTCACCGCACTACTATCTTAACGCATGGGCCCACCCGGGCACCTCAAGAGGAGAGGGGCCCCCACAAAAATGAGAAGTGGTTGAAATTTTCGAGAATTTTTCACAGGTAGGACTTCAAAAACATCACTTGGCCCGAGGGCCCATGATGCTCTTAAAACGGCCCTGCGTCACCGCTGCTGATATCAATGAAATTTCAGATTCCTGACTGTTTCTTCAATCTCTTTTTCCTCATCGCAAAGCTTATTCTAACCCTATGAAACAAAGTTGTCTGAGTGTGTTCCCCCCCCCCTCTATTCTCTTCAGCTTTTCCCCCTCCTTGTTCTTCACGGCATTCCCCCTTCCCCCACATATAATGCATCTTTCTCAGAACTAATCCTTGAAATATGTATTGTACATAGAGAAAAAAAGAGAACACATAGGTGAGGGCGAAAAAGTAAGGTAGAGTACATCTCTTACCTCTCTGTAACTTTCTTATCTAATTATAGTACTGTTCATTCCCCACCTTTATTGCTTTTTTTCTTTCCTTTCTTCCTTTCTTTATTAACGTGCGAATTAGGCTACCGTATTTATCGCCTAATACAGATCATTAAAATTTATTGCTAACAGCTTGTACGCGAAGGAGTTGATAAGCATCCTGAAATATTTTTATAATGTGAAATAGAACAGATATTTCCACATGGCGAAAAAATATAAGCAGAAAAAAAGATGCTCCTTGCAGCATTTGTAAACAGTTACGAAAAATGTTCGTTCTGCTGGAAATAAAGACAGATATGCGTTCTTTTCTCTCAGTATGAAAGAGCCGTGACCTCCTCGGACACTAATGCACATTTGGCATCTGTTGTGCGTGCTGTCCACCAAATTGTGGAAGAGAGTTTGAGGGATGTTGTCAAATTTGTACTTGAAATCGATTTTGAATGGTTCGAGGAGGGTAATGTCTTTGAGCAATATGTCTGTCGAGTGCATTCCAGCCATGCTTTATGGGAATTAGGTCCAGCGAATATGCAAGCCATGTCATGCGCTCAATATCTTAATTTCCTAGTGTGTCATCCACTTCATCTGTCCTATTATGGACGGGTATTGTCATCCATGAACCGAAAGTCTGGAGCAACTGTACTGCGGAAAAGATGAACATGACCTAGGAGAATTTCAGTGCAATATATTCCAGGGATTTTACGATACCTTCATCGAAGATATAAAGCGGAGTTCTGCCATTGCGCACAATGCGTGCCCACACCATTACTCCTTGGCTATAGCGATAAATTTTCTGGTCATTCTACTGATGGTAACGAGTTCCCTTCTCTCTCCACAGTAGCTGATGTCCAGAATCACTGTTGACGCGAAAGCACGATTCTTCAGAGAACATGACTCTTTACCACTGTTGCTGATCCCAACAAATATGTTCATTACATCAACGTAATCTTTCTCAACGGTGATGCGCTCGTAGCGGAATGCATTTTACTGATTTCCGTGCATATAAGCCAACATTATTCAATCGCCGAAAAATGGTTTTCGCATATACGGGAGTGCCAGTAGCGTTAGCAAAGTCTTTGGCTACCTGGTTAGAAGTGGAATTTCTTTTTATTTCTGCCACTAGACTGACACACTTATCCTATTGAAGTACGGAGATCCTTCCACTGCCTCCAGCACTCGGCAGACGTGTTGCTCAAAAACGTAACCCTCCTTGAACCATACAGGAACTGAAAATCGCCTTGAAGGACGTATAGGACAAAATCCCTCAAGTTTTAATCAACAATTTAGTGAACCGCATGCACAACAGATGCCAAATGTGCATCAGTGTCCAAGGAGGTCACACCTCATACTGAAGAACTCACATCTGTCCTTATTTCCAGTAGAACTAACACTTTTCGCGTAACAAATTACAATTGCTGTGAAGAGCATCTTTTCTTCTTTCACAAATTTTTATTTCATTTTTTGCCATGTGGTGATATCTGTTCCATTTTGCATAATAAAGATACTTCAGGATGTTTATTTAACATGTGTCAAGTTTCATTTTTTTAAGGACGTCTATAGGTATAATGAAAAATAACACTCAACAGTATAAATAAAAGAAGTATAATACTTATATAGCCATATTTTGTTCTGAAATGTCACTAAAAGATGTATTTTCTGAAATTCCAAAAGAATCGAGAACAAAATTTGCATAATGGGTTTTTTTACCATGTATGTTCAAATATACACTGGACCATAGAGGGCTAAATGTTCTGCACGTGCTTAAAATTATTGCTCGAAGTTCTGAACCACACTGTAGAAGAAATCTGTTACTAAAACACGATATCAAGTAAGTGAATATAACCACGAATAGACCTAGGTTCGGATTTAAATCATTTCTTGTTTTCCCAAAAGAACGCCATCAGTGTTGAATCATAAAAACTCTATTCAAGGGAAAAAAAAAACAATTTTTTTTTTCACTTTGATAATTTTTTCACGATTTAAGAATAAAATTTAAGGGAAAAAAATGTTTTCATCTGACCCTTAGATCGAAGAGAAAAAAAAAAGATCTAAAAAAAATTGAACAGAAGCATCGTCAAATAAAAATGAGAGAAAAAACATAGAAAGATAAAATAAAACGTATATAAGAGAGAACAAACAAAATCATAGAAAATATTTTAAAAAAATGGAAAAAGACGAAAAAGAGCATTCGAAAAATATTTAGAGATAAGGAAGTAAGGGAAAAAAGCGAAAAACTAATGGCAACGGGCCCAAAAAAAAGATTCACCAAAGTAGCTTTTTTACGAAAAATGGCAGCCAGGAAAAAGCTTTTTCAAAAGAAGCACCAACGGAAGTTTTTCAAAGCTGCAGATTACAGATAAGTTTTAGGGAATAAGAAATACGCACACTTAAAAATAATTGAATTGTATTCTTTTGCATTTTTTTATTTTGCCCTTTCGTTTCCTTATTTTCAGAAAAATGAGAAGCTCTCCCGTGTCATTTTTTTGATTATTTTTCCATACGTGCTCACTTTTTTGACAGTTTTTCCTGCATGGCAAAATGCAATTGCTTTGAATTCCATCGTCAAATATTTACGCATCTATAGTCTGATTGTAATTTGTTGTTGCTTTTTTTTTTTGACAGATACAGTGAATCCTCGATTTAAGGGATTTCATTTCATACCTTTTGAAATGGTCGAAAAGCCTCAAAAACTATACTCTAGTAAAAATATCATTAAAAATATTATTTAAACACTAATTTGTTTTGAATTTGGTACACATATTTTCGATTTTATATGCTATGCTATGTCAATATACATAATTCATATTCTTCAATACTTATATTTTGCAAATTTTTGAATACTGAGAAAGAATGTATTATTTAGATATTTACTCCGTCCATCCCATGCGCAAAGGTTTACGTATAGTGTATAGCAAGGGTGGTCAACTTCTCTCTGTTCGAGGACCAACATAATGGTTAGAAGCAGTGTCGCGCAGGATGCACCAGGGACAAAACTCTGGTATATAAGCCGCACTCAGTATGATTATTGCTTGCTATGGCATCGGGCCACAAACATTTTGTTTGACGGGATTTATTAACTAATCAACAAAACTCTTCACTTAATTAAATACTAGTTATAAATAATTATCAATGAATTTTTCGTTCATTCTTCAGTTCATAATGAACTACCGAACTTTTAATTATTTGGAAAAAAATATTTATATGTTCTCTCATAGACAGTGAAATCATCACAGAAGGAAATTGCATAAATAGTTCCAGTGTGACTACAATCTCTTACCAGACCAGACTCAAATTTTTGCCCTATGCCCAGCTCTCGGGACTGATGGTGAGATTACAGACGGGCTAGTAAACAGCTTAGGAAAGTCTATTTAATGTACGTCAGTAAGCAAGACCGGGCTGCTTCCGGCTCCTACCTGATATGAATTTCTCCAGCGTTTTTGTTAAAGTTGCGAGATCCACTCCACAAGTCCAGAAAACTGGACTTGGAAAAATTTTTGGGGTAGACGCATCTGATTTTTTCCAAGTTTCTTAGCAACTCATTAGATTCAGCAAAGTCAGGCGTTGCTTTATGTGTGGTCTTTGAAAAATTTACATTGGTGGCTTGATTTTGGACTTTGCTTTCTTCATGGTTGCGAAACTTTTCCCCAAGCACTTTCAGATAGCAAATGTGGTGTTGGTGTAGCTTTCTTCTCTGGAGGATTTTCTGGATAGGCTTTTTTAGCTCTCGAGTTGATGTCAGTTGCTCGAAGCTCCGTCAAATCTTTTTTTTGTGTGCTTTACTTATTATTTTTTGGTTTTACAAACTTAAAAGAAACATTTTTGAGGGAAAGTTTTTGCTTTAAGTCTGTAAGGTTACAACAGATGGTTTCACTGGCCTCTGATGATTGCGTAAGAAAATCTGCTACTGTTACTTCCATAACTCCCACAGTAGGTTTTGGAAATCAATTATGTGGCCTAGGTGTTTAAAGAGGTTTTGTGTTTGTGTGTTGAAATACAAATTCTTTTGTGAAATTATAACTTTTTTTCTACATTAACCGCAATTGCGTTAATCGAAACTTGCCAATCGAAAAATCGCCACCCCTGGTATATAGTATGAAGGGGCGAAATACCATATACAATTTTTTTACACCTTGTATTTTATTGCGCTTGATTGCAATTTTAGTTGTTACAGTCAAAACGATAACGATTTAGTATAACAGTCAAACGATGCAATTCTATCTGTATTTAAATCTGTGACGCGTGTTAAATGTCGTTTACGCATTGAGTGGAATGTAACGCCCCCCCCCCCCCCATCCGTATGGCAACATATCTGTGCAGCAGTTAATTTAATAATAACATCCCAAAGCTTGACAAGAGATTGAGCACGGTTTCGACGTCTGCAAAACCACTAATGATGCTCACATTGAACTTTATTAACCTGCAAATATAAACTTGAAAATTTGCCCTCTTTAAGGTATCCGGCTATGTTTAAAATGCCATTTCGGAAGAAACTATCGATTTTTATTTTTTATGAAAGCCCTATTTTTTTGTCGTTCCAAAACAGGCCTTGTTTTTGTTTATATGACGCTTAGAACCGTAGTTACTCACTTATTTATTTATACGCATCTCAACAGGCAAGTATTGCCCAATTCTAGAGATAGACTAGACACGAGAAATACAATAAAATACAAATACATAAACAAACGGAATGACCTGTATTCCAACATTCAACAATCACATATCATAACTTTTGAAAAATTCTCTCATACTTCAGAATTAAACATATATCGGTTTTCACAGGGGATTGATACATTATATGCATTAGGCCTACACATCTAAAAAATAGAGGACCATCGCAAAATATTTGTTCGAGGTTCAGGCAGGCGGAAAGTTCACCGAACACACCTATTTCGAACTGGCTCAGAAAACTCTAAGTTGAAGAAGACCGCAATCCTCAATTACATTATTTACAATTTTGTACAAAAAGCAAAGGTAACTTCTTTGGCATTCTAATGAAAAAAATATCGCAATTCAGTAGTACTTATGTCATTAACGTAATGTAAACGTAGAAATGCCTATAGAACATGTAACGCAAAAACTTGTTCTGTACTCGTTCTAGCATCAGTGAGTATAGATTGTTGGACTCCACATATAGCGCAATATTCAGCTTCGGAAGCACATGAATCCTGAAAAGTGTCGCGATTGTTGCAATTGATTTGAAATTGTTGCTACTCCTCACAACAAATACTAACAGTTTTAAGCCCTCATTGGTGAGATCGTATACATGGTTAGAGAGAGCGAATGTAAGCTTGGGGTCAAAGAAAACACCAAGATCTTTGGTAGCAGAAACACTACCGATTGAGATTCCATCATTTGTGTAGTCAAATTCGTTCGATGACAATTTTCTTGTATAGCTGATGACATGGCATTTGCGAATATTGAGCAGGAACAAATTGGCATTACACCAATCATGGAAAGACTCTAGGTCTCTTTATAGAGCCATGCAATCTTCCAGGCTTTTAACTTCGCGATAAATTTTCAAGTCATCAGCATACATCAGACACTTAGATGCACTAAAGCACCCAGGAAGGTCATTCACGAATATTAAGAAAAGCAATGGTCCAAGATTCGAACCCTGGGGAACACCTGATCCACTGACATAATTTGTTGAAATTGCGTTACGAAATACAACTTCGGATGTTCTCAGATTTAAGTAGCTAGTGAACCACGTGATCGGAAACATTCAGAGAATACATTTGTAAAGTAAGATGAACAAGATTTGTGTTAGTACAGCGACTAAAACCCACGTTGAGACGGAGATAACTCCAGACGGTAATGGTTGTACAATTTGCAATATACGATGTCCTCGAAGAGTTTAGAGACGGTGGATAAAATAGAAATGGATCTATAGTTGTTGACTTCAGATGCTAGACCACTTTTTAAAATCGGAATGACATTTATGAGCCTCCAAAAAGATGGGAAAACATTTTTATTCCGTCCACATTAGTGTCTGATGTTGCGTTTTTACATACAAGTAATAAAAACAAGTGAATAAAAACTTTAAATACGTTTCACAAAGAATGCTGTTTTTGACATTTTACTTGAGTTTGAAAAACAATTTCTAAAAATCTATTGATTGTATCATTACAAAATTTTAATATGATGTTTAGTCATAGGCTATTAAGGTCTTGAACTACAAGCTAAGGTCTACCATACATGTATTTTCCTAATTACAGTGTTTACACACGATATGTTGAATGAAATTTCAAAAAATTCACACGTACATCAACAGATTTGGGTGTAACTTATAAACATGCCATATAATACTTTAAATTTTAGATTATAACCTGCATCATTACTAATTACTAGCTGAATTTACTGTGAAAACAACAAAATATTTCATTCGTAGAATTTTTTGTAATCGTGTTTCGAATATTACATGATTTTTGCTTAAAATTTGATATAAAAATGATGACTTTTTCATAGAAAATGACATAGTCCAAAAATTATTTTCACCATTTTGAGATACTTTGTCAAAAAAAATTTGATTAAAATTCACTCCAGAACCATTTTATGGAAAAGTGCTAAGAAAGGTAGTCGGATAACTTGATGCAACTAAAATTTATAACTAATAAAGGGGGAGGGGGTGGATTCACTCATTATAAGCCATTATTTTTGAATACCTTTAGAAGGGAGAGACCGTGTGTATGTGTGTGTGTGTGGATGATCAATTAATTTCACTTGAGCGTTACGCTCTTCAATTTGTCGGAAATATTCTTCTATGAAACCTACATTGACACTTATTCGTCTAATGCCGGGATTGCAATATAAAAGTTTTAGAAAAGTTATTTTACAAAACTTGAAAAACACATCCAATAAGTCTGTTGGCTACATTCACTCAAATGCAACCGTTGCGCTCATTGGTTGCATTTTTCAAGTTTTACAAATGAGAACTTTTGTAAAACTTTCATAGTGTAATCCCAGACTTGGGCCGGGATTACACTATAAAAGTTTGATAAAACATTATTCATAAAATTTGAACAATTCCACCAATAAAATCACCGGTTGCATTTGCTCGAATGTAACCGATGCACTTATCGGTTGCATTTTTCGAGTTTGAAAAAAGAACTTTTATCAAAATTTTACAGTGTAATACCGGCCTTAGAAAAATACGAACATGTAAGATATGAAAATCCGTAGTTCTTTTGCCCAGAATATGTATTTTCATGTAAATATGAAAAAGCGAAAAATTTTGTAAATGCATCATGAAAAAAAATATTTATTTTAGATATTTATATTTTTTGTTATTTCCGGACTTTCACAGAAAAAAAATATCATATTTTTCATTTCCTTGTAGCATTCGCGTTTTCAATGTAAGGAACGAAAGAAATGAGCGAAGAACTAAAATGTGTCTGTTTACTCTTTCAGCCATCAGTTATTCCGTATATAAAAAAGGAATAGAATATTCAAATATAAAATATATCAGAAGGAAAGATAGATGTATAGCAGCGTTACCCTTTCTTCAACTTCCTCGATTCTCAAAAATTTAAGACTTTTGTTTTCAGTTTAAGAGCTCGTGCATCAAAATCAATATACTCCGTGTTTCCATTGGACGGGTGACGAAAATAAGAAATAAAACAAAATGATGGATGGATGGATTGGCTGCTGCCTCCACTTTCTTTTCTTGTTTCTGTCGTCAAGTTCCAGACAGGGAAAAAAAAATCTGCTAGAGTTGAAGGGAAAATAAACGCAATCTCTTTTCTCATGTACCTCACAGGTGAGAAAGTAACTTGGGCAGTGTTGGAATTCTCTCCGAGAGGGGTGTGGTGTGGAGGGCAAAAGTTGATGGAATAGAAAGTTTAGGAGAAGACCCTCTTTGAATCTGTTGTCACCACCGACCACATTCCACACTCGTGTTCACGTTCGGGAGGGGAAAATCATCTGGAAATTGCAATGGCTTCCAAGCCAGGAAAAGCTCTTCCGTTTCCGAACGATACTTAATGCAGCTTCATGATAGGAAATCAAAATGTCATCACATGTACCTATTCACTGAGAAATAAATTGCCACCGAAATTGAGTTCCGATTGCGGGTAGATTTTTGGGAGGGGGCGATAGAGCAAAAGACAAATTTTAGTTTAGCTCTTTCCATTCCTTTCCCCCCCCCCCTTTCCTCCACGTCTTTTAACTTGGAACGATTCTCCCATCAGAGAAAAGCAGAATTTACAGTCTATCCAAGCCACATCGTGGTAGAGGAAAATCTAACTAACCGCTTTTAAAAGCCAAATATACTTCCTTCAAACAGGAAAAATCTGAACATATCCGGTATGCAGCAATCTCGGTGATATTATCAAAAAAAACCTTCAATATTAATGATACGATGATCGAGTTTGAAGACACGTACCGTAAGTGCGGGCTACTGTGGCCCCGGTTGTTACTTTGTCCCAAAATGAAAAAAAAGATTAAAAAAAGTGCTACAAGCTGATTGCTTCAGGTTCACATAGTAGTTGGCGATTCCACCAGGCCGTACACTAGTTAGGCAAGCTCACCTTCTAATATTCGCCGCTAGGTAACAGCAGTGATGCTTTCATAACCCTATTAAATACAAGTGTGTTTTGTGGTTGTCACACTTTCGTTTGTGCAAGGAATACAGTACATGTTTTAGTGTAGATAAGCACCAAATTTTAAAGTCAATATCATTCTAATTAAGAATATATAAAATGCTTTTGTTGAAATATCGAGGTCTTGTTGTCCGGGGCCCCAGGACTGTCAGCTCCACCCTTGTGAGGGCAACGGTTCCATAGCTTCAAGCATGTTTTACAGTGTTTTAAAATAGGAATATTTGATATGGGACAAAGTTACCCCAACGTGAGCTGCTTTGGCCCAAAATATAAATAAATGAATTTCATAAAAATATTATAGAAAGTGGATTTGTTGTATTACAGTCTCTTAGTGAAAGGTTTGAACCATTTAAAAATTACTTTATAAATCTCGGTATTTTTAATTGTTATTTTCTAGCATAAGATTAAATAAAAAGTTTTATAAAAGTGGGTCAAAGAAAAACTCGTGTTTACGGTACCTGTAAAAGGTTATTTGGTTTTCACTTGCTGCTGTAGTTCTTTTAAAGAGGCGTCCGTGAGCCAGAAAGCGTTTTCTTGAATAAGACATGGAAAATCGGCTCATGCAGCATTTGGAGACAGATAGTTTTGACTTGATCCACCAACATGATAGTGATCTACGCCCACTTACATCGCAATGTGTGTGAATTTCTTGGACGCTAGATTGCGAAAGTGATCAAAAAATGCTGGTTGTATTAAAAACAGGGTAGAGTGAGCTGTAACGCCACGGGGTCAAGATGTTTATCTTTTTACGTGTGATTAGCCCACCTGAGGGGGGGGGGGGGCACTGAGCATTGTTCCGGTCACTTCCGCAAAGTTACGCCCCCGATTGTGAATAATAATCATGATCACACACACACCGATTGCTATTGTAGCCCAAACACTCTGATTGAAACTTCCTACCTTTTTCATGTGTGTTTATGTGAAAGACCCAATATTTGTGCGTCCGTTACCAAAACTGCAGGAACTCATTAATGCTTCCCATCAGATTTGACGGAGACATGGTGCATTGCATGAGGCAGAAACTTAATTCAATCCTTGCAGGATTCAAGAAACGTGTATTGAGCCCAGCAAGAGAATTTAAACCAACATAGATGAGTAATATTTACTTACATTATTAATAAAATTTCTCTAGAATTTTTTTTGTGCTAAAGAGGAGGAAGAATGAGCTTAGTCTGTTTCACATCGACATGGAATGATAAGTCTGGCTTCAAAGTCGTTTATATACGTTTTGCAATAGTTTTGTATTTTAAAATTAACCCAAAACAGTTCTTTCCATAGAGTATATATATATCTTTAGTCTATGGTTCTTTCGATGCGACCAAAAACAGTTTTTCTTCAGTTTTCAGTTTATGTGATCCAAACATGGCCCCCACAAGGGTGGGGCTCACCGCGCTTCAGCCTAGGTGCCGGAGACGATTCTTATCACATTCTTTTGTTTCTCACTATATAAACTCCCAATGGAGGGGAGAGTGAAACATCTGAGCGGGGGCCAGCCGGAGATCTCATCCTTGCGGTTACGCTGCAACATGTGGGGGCCATGGGTTCGAAAATCCCAAACGATTAGACACCTCTGATCTAAGCGATTAAAAAACGTATATATCTATCATTCCTTAAAACTTGGTATAGTCATAAAGATAGACTAATGATATCCAAATCACATTTTGTCGAAGGGGCCTATGAAAATCAAAGAGAAAATTATTGATCGATTATATCGTATCACTTGATCGATTTTTGTAATAAATTGTGGTGCAGATAGTTAGCTGACCATATTTCATCGAGTAAAAATCGAGATCCTAAGTAAAGAAAAATACGAGACATTGCCTATTTGCTCTACAAAAAATTTCCAAATGTGGAAAATATGCCAATTATGGCGCAATTGTTATGAAAATTGCCAAAGGGCGGGAAATAAAAGGCTATCGCAAATCGTAATGATTTAAAATGTATTCCACGGAAATATAGGGGATGCATATTCATACGTATATAGTCACATTGTTTTCGTAATGGAATTTATAAGTAATGAAAATTATCTTCATCCATGATTTCAGTTAGAATTACAAATTCAATTAAGCACATTTAAAAATATGGTAATAAATGGGGCATTTTCATTTAAAAACGTCGACACAAGCAAAATTACGGAAAAATAAGAATAAATTTGTCACCCTACTAATATAACAAAAATACGAATGTAATGTGATTTTGAGGGATTGTATTAAAATCTAAAAAGAAGAGTTTTTTTTTTTTTTTTTTTAATGAACATCATTCAACGAGTTTGTTTTCCCTTTAACATCATTACGCTGTTACACATGAACAACAATTATGATCACCATTGCTGAAAGCATGTTCCTCCTGCCTGTCAAAAGAGATGCAACTCACTAAGCCCTTTCTGCCACACACATGCCGTCGAATTTCATACAGAAACACCGTTTCTGTTAAATTCGCTGGTACCTTAATGAAGAAAGAAGATGGTACGGAAATGAGGGGGGGAGAAATGGCACCTTCAATTAATTCTTGGGGCACACAGAGGGGATAGAGACTCTTCCCCAACCCTAACACTTCTTAAAGTACAGTGAGTTATAATGTCGCACACACACACACATACTCTGTCTCTTACTTTGTTCACAAGCTGCTCCCTTCACCTCAACCGTAAACTCGTGGCTCCTTTCTTGCCACGGGAAAAGTCGAAAATCTGTAAGCGCTCTCGAAAATCTCCTCAGACCCCCCCCCCCCCCCGTACTCTCTTTTTCTCAACGATTTCCCTGAGAATATAAAGACGAGAGAGAGAAAAAAATGAAATATATAAAAATGAGTAGACATACATAAAAAAAAAAAATCCACTTCTCCTTCTGCTGAAGACTTTTAGAAAGTTGAAACATTTTCAAGAGCCTTTCTCTCTCTCTCTCTCGTGGATTTTTTTTCTTCAGGAACCAGAGGGATACCATGGATTGCTGCCTCACCTTATCGCCTAGTACTTCGTCTATGTTTTCGAGGAATAAATTTTGTTGGGTTTTTTTTTTTTTTGCTGCCGTTTTCTTAATACGAGTACTCTTCCATCTTTTGTACATCGAGTCGCAATCGATCGGGTCAAATCCCCTTTGACTACACTCTCCAAATATATATGTCTCTCCTTTTTTGAGAGAGAGAGAGAGAGAGCGGAAAAAGGAAATAGAAATTGTAACGCTAGGAAACGTAAACTTTATAGACAAATAAAAATTTGAAAAAGCTTTTTTTTTGTTCTTTTTCCTTCTCGGAACGATTCTAAAAGATGAATTGAGCTTTTCTTTCAAGTCCCAAAAGTGATAGAAAGACCTTCAATAAAAGCTTTAAGCTCGCGACTCTTGATGCAACCTACTTTAATTGAAGTTCGATCGAAAAATCCTCGTTGTCATTTTTATTTCTGTCTTAAGACTTTCCTTAAACCACTTCTAGTTTTCATTTCAAACAAAAGATCTTTTTTTTTGTAATGAGGAGAAAACAAAATGATTAAAATATAATTCAAGTTACAGTCAAAGTCGGTTGGAACGAGAGTAATTGGTGACTGATTGCCATTCAGAATAATATAACGTCGATGAAAACCCAACGACATCGATATGTTACGGACAAAGCCCGAAATTGGCCAGTTCGACGAATTGGCCAATTTCGTTGTAAAATTGTGTCCGAATGTCCGAATTACTGCTTTAGCCAGAAATTTTACGAAGTGGCTGGAGATCCCTGACCAAAGTTCAAAAAAAAAAAAAAAGGCGTGATTCCGGAATCATCGATTAAGTTGACGTATTTTTTTTGTGATAATTAGGATCATTTATATATCTATGGTTAGCTATGGCAACCCTAACGATCAAAGAAATCGGAATATCGATATTGACAGAAAAAACTATCTGTGTCTATATTATTGGCCGCTGTGGTGGTCGAGTGGTTATAGTGCCGGACTCGTGATGCGAGGATCCGGGTTCGAACCCCACAGTGGTGGTCGGCTGAAGTTGGTTTTCTGTGGTTCTCAACTTCAAGGCGCAAATGCGAGCCGATCTCCCCGTTAAAAAGTCTCGCCACAGAGAGCAACAGTCCTACAACGGTAAATCATTCAACCATAACACTTCACTCATAGTTAGAAAAACTGGGGGCAGATGACAGCACTACACATAACAAGCATTACACAGAAACAAACTTTACGTCAGGTTGCACTACACGTACACGCACATTCCCGCATGTACCGATTCGTTGGGGGGGGTTCCGCGGGGGGGGGGGTGCATGTGTGGTGTGGCAGTAGTAGGTAGGGCCTCCAAAAAATGGCTCGGGGATCCATGATGTTCTTAAGTCAGCCACCTCGTTGGGCAATTTGCCTGTTGTGGCGTTGTATTTGTATTTGTATTATATAAATACTTTTTCCTCTCAATTTTTCTTTTTTTTCTTTCGTCACATGCAGCTAATTCAAAATACAGCTACTATATATAGCCCTGTATCACACGATGGCGATGAAAGAAAATGGATTTTTCGCCCATCGGACCGTCTTACATCAGTACATCCAACTTTGGCCAGGAATCTTCTACCACTTCGCGAATTAGCCGGCCAAAGCCAAAAAACACTGGTCATTTCACTTTATCAAAACTCTCGAACAATTCGCGAACTGACCGCAATTCGGACTACATCTGTAACTGCTATAACGACACATTTTTGCCGCTTTTGCTTCCGTTCCTCTATGGCGTTTTCTCAAGAAATTTCTAGAATTAGATCTCAGCATATTTAGGGTATGTTTGACTATTGTTATATATATTGGTACCTAAAAGGCCTTGTCCTTACTTTAACTCCTTGACTTGTCCCTTTTGAATGCGAAACAACAATTTTGCCGCTGAACGTCACAGTCTGGACAAGGCTTAACCCTCTAAGTGGCGTTGACGAGATTTCTCGTCTTTTTTAAAAACCTTTTATTTTAACAAGCCCAAATGTTTTGTAAAGCTGATTTCTCAATGGAACACATTTTCTTGTTCCCCCTTACCTAGCACCTGCTGAAATTCGCAAGAAACCCTGCTTCATGAGAAGAAATATTACATTTTACAGGGAGTTTGGCAATTTCTGATATGCTGTTTATACGTGTTAAAACGATGAAAAAACAGTTACTACTTGTTTGAGACCCGGACTTGCTCATTGATATGACCCATAAACGAGCTATTCCCGTAATATTTTGCACTTTCCGACTCCTTTTTTTATAGAAATGTGTCGCGTTTTTCCTGTTTTTTCAAAGAAGCTTATTTCAATTTATAATCTTTGCCAAAATCGAGGATGAAGATAAATTTGCATAATTTAGAAATTATAATATAATGTATATGACTGTATAGATATAAACATTTATCGCAAAAATATACCATGTTAAATTTTTATCTCGTGAATGCATATTAATTCACTGCAGACATAAGGTTGAGCACTCTATTTACCACCAAGAGCTGTTTATAAGCAATTTCGCTGACAAGTGGAAACATTTTTGGCGAGAATCAGCAATGTCCCGTGTTTATGATTCAAATTACCTGAATTTTTTTCAATAAAATATGGCTACCCAGGAAATTTCAACTTTATGTATTCGATCGCATCTGATTATATTTTTCGTATTTAAAAGATCTTAAAACGTCAACCTCGGATACAACGACAAAGTTTCATGGAATATTCGATGTCGGTATAACCGAGTTTAAATGTATTATTTATTGGACAATAACAAAATCCGTCTTGTGGAATTAATTATTTGATTATTAACTGTGTGTGCATTTTATGTCATTCACGTGATATTAACATACACAAGTATTATTAATCTATCAATGTTCATTTAGCGTGTCATGCTAAGCACTTTACCGTTTAACGTACGCCTTGTTTTGATGATAATTGGATCAACAAAACGCTCATTGCTGCTCAATGAGCTTAGAGAATGTTCTTTTGTAAAATGGGCACACTCATTAAGTTCTCCCATTGTTGAAATGTAATGATTTTCTTTCAAGGGATATGCTCAATCTACGTGTATGTAGTTCAGTTATTTGCTTTTATTGTTTTTCATTCGGTGGATCACGCGATATGTAGACGAATATATGAGAGAAAGGAAACTAATCTCTCACATCAGAGACGTATTTATTATATTTTGCTCTTTATTGTTGACTTGCACGAAAGAACTTGATTTGGTGTTTCTTTGTTTTCTCGGCGTCCATAGTCGACTATGATAATATGCGATAAAAACACACAATTCATTCGAATGTATAACATACGTTTTTCATTATTTAATTTACGAGATTTGTGTTGCGCTCTTTGATACCGCTTATCATTCATTCATACGCTCACATTTCGATAAACATATTGTTTTATCGGGAAGGTGCGTGTAGGTTTCGATTCACGTAACCGCTTAACAGTATGCCCCGAGTATACTCGAGTAACTGTTTTGTGAAATAATCATTTCATATTTTTGTATAAATATTTAAATTTAGGCCAAAGAAGCACTCTTTTACGCGTATTTTTGTTAATTTCTGAAGAAAATTTCACGCATATGCAGGGTGTCTGTAATTTAAGTTGTCATGTTCTCAGCCATGAGAACATGACAACCTTAACTACCTTAACTACCCGTCAGGAACTTAGAAAACTATAAACGTCTTGATGAAAGAATAGATAGAAATATAGAGTATATACATGCTAATTTTTTGCCAACATGGGAGCTAACTATTAAAGTTCCACACACATATATATACACACACACATTAACAGAACTTTAGTAGACTCTCTATAATCTGGTCGTGTGCCAATCCGTCATTTTCAGGCAGGCTTCCTGCTGAGTATGAGATATGGAAAAATATATCGCTACATGTCTGTGCGCAGACGTTTATACTATTTAGATGGGCTTTTTCTTCTTCGACTTTCCAGTAATCCGGCACATATTAGGTCAGGATCTGCCCGATTACTGGAAGTTAGTTGGAAAAAAGCCCATCTAAATGGTATAAACTTGTGCCCTAGTGGAGTCTCTCTACGATATTTTCATTCTCATTTCTTCACTACAGATAGAGGATGGCGTTGACTTGACAAGTACATGGTTTGAACTTTTACGAACGTGGTGATTCAGCACCAAAAGAAATTTTCGTCCTTACAAAAGGCTTAAAAAATTCTTCCCCAACCCTCAATGTTTTTTTTAAATTAAAACAAACAACAAATTACAAGATACAAATACAAAATGTAATACAATATACAAATACAAAATGTAATACAATATACAAATACAAAATGTAATACAATATACAAATACAATTTTAAAACATTATTAAAGTTTCGTACTTTTCTGATTGGGGTAGTTGAGGCAGTGACAGCTCTGAACAAATCAGCATTAGTTATGGACACCCTGTACCTGGTGGAAAAAAAATCTTTTGAAAATAATTTATAAATTCGTGGATTTTCCGAGTTATTTTTTATTTTATTTCTGCTGATGTAAGGGTTGAGTACTTGGTATTTCTTCTTACGATGCGTTGATTTAGGCATTGTCAGTAGTGGAAGGTCTGAATGAATGTTCTTGGTACATATTTATGGTTTAAAGTGCCAGCTATAAATTTTAGAGAACCACTTTTGTACAGTTCTTTCAGATAAGACATTTTCTCCGTATAGACATGGTATCTCATTTTTTATGTAGGTGCCATGCATTTTTATCTTCCCGATGATACTGTAGAAAAGCATCTCTAAGTGTGATAAGTGCATTTTGTTTCCTTCCATCTTAAAAATTGCATAAAACCGACTCAAATCTCAAAAATCACCCTCATCAGTTTTTTTTTATATAGAAGTGCGGTTTTATATATATATATATATCTATATATATATATGTGTGTGTGTGTGTGTATAACCGCACTTATATATATATATATATATATTATAAAATACCATATTCATTTTTTTTTATTATTCCAATTTAAAAGATGACAGGAATCTGAAACAAATACTGTAATAGAAAATTTGCATTCTTGTCGTTACATTGACAAATATGCATGGTATTTAAAAATTATCTCCCGGAGGAAAAAGGTATTTATATAAAAAATTATATTTGGGGGTGATATGTGAAATAGTCGGGTAATATGGGAATACGGGGTTTAAAATGAAGAAAACGTATTCAAATTGGGGGGATCAAAACAAAGATCTAATGATTCTTTATGACAATGTGAAAAATGAAAATTTCATTATTTGCTTTTTGTCGTTGATGATGTGGTGGTGTCATAGTCTGTTTAAAAGAGTCACAGATGCAATTTTCTTCTCTGTCCCAAAACAATCAAGGTTGGTCCACAGAGATCTCGACACACATTATCCCCAGACCTTTCCTTTGCTATTCTCCTAAATTTTTCGTCATGAAGAGATATTATAGCCCAACTTAGATTATACTTACAATATTCCATATATTAAACGAGAGAGAGAGAGAGAGAGACACCATCTTTAAAAAAAAATAGCTTCCTATCTAACCGGAAAAAATCACTAGCTGAAAAATGAGTACAGCACAATAAAATGCAACACTTGTGAGGTACATTGTGCTTAGTTTGGAATTATCGGGCACATTACCATAAAAAATTCCGTCTCAAGAGCATAGTAGGCCAGCGGGGAAATAATGTTCAGATCCCCCGGCTGAAATTACCAGCTGCCAGTTGAATTATTACATAAATTACCGGGTCCATCGGTCTCTTCATACTTGCTACCTATACACAAAGGGGGGTGACTGACAAGGCTCCATATCCTGGAGGCATCAGAATGATTTTTTTATATTATATTATAAATTTACTAGAGAGGTCACCAACGATCCTGCACTAGAAAACACGGCTCCAGATTGGCATAGAGCTCATGACGCCAAGGCCGTCGCAGGAGCATCGTTGGGGGTCTCTGGAAAATGATATTCAGAGGCTCCTATCCGGCTGAAATTATCAACCTGCCAGTTTACTTATTTACCATCGAAAATCATAATAGCAGATCTCATAATCATGAGGCCCTCCTACGCACCTGAGTCTTCCGAGCCGTGTTCGGGCAACACCTTCTATAGCAGAAAGCCTTCGCGCGAAGCTCGTGACGTCACTGAAGTCGTCCAATTTCCCTTATAGTCATTGGATATAGTGCAGAAAAAGGTAAAGATTTCGCATACGTCGGACTGCTATATCCAATGGCTACAGGTGAAATGGACCACTTCAGTGACGTTAAAGCTTCGCGCGGAGGCTTTCTGTTATAGAAGGTGCTGGCTCGGGTGAGCCCACACGTTAAGACGGTAGAGAAAAATCGGTATTCCATATATTACCCGACTTATATTCCATAATCCCCGCACTTCCTATATACAGTACATAGAAAGATATCTGAAATTTTATCTTTTAAAATACGTTCACGTCACACTTTTTTCGACTTTTCTGTTTTGTTCGGGCATATTCCAATGCAACTTCCGATAACCGATCAGTGCCCGGAACTAGAGAGAAAGAGGGAGGGGGGCACTGTTTGGGTGGAAAAATTTAGGGTGTGACAGTTTTAGGTGGGAACAAGGAACACTGTTATAAAATTATCGAATTCTAAAGTTGTGGGGGTGGCAAAATCACGTTTGTCCCGGGAGCGAAAAATCCTACTTACGGTCCTGACCGGCACGAACTATTCAGACAACCTGACATTTTACAAATATTATATGCTCGTTTGTTTGTTTTTTACAGCGAGGTGGTGTCAACTTGGTGATATCATCCCGCATCTTGGACATATCATTTTCGAAATTCGGTGATATGGTTTTGAATACGAAATCACTTTATGCAAGGATGACTGCTACCATACGAAGGTTTTTAACAACTGGATGTTGCGAAGATACATTTGGAAAGAGAGAAAATTCAACTGCCGCTGCGGGGAATCGAACCCACGTCTTTTCACTTTCCTGGTGAATGCCCTAGATCACTAGACTACAGAGGCACCGAATCGCTCAATCTTTCCTTGTAGCTCGTGTACACTGAAAGGGACCGTACATGGACGGCCGTACCAGACTCAGCCCAAGCTCACAACTGCTGACGCTGCCACGAGATGGCGACTTATGCAAGGATGACGTCACTCTCCGCTACCATACGAAGGTTTTTAACAACTGTATGTTCGATTCCACGCAGGAGCAGTTGAATTTTCTCTCTTTCCAAAATATATCTTCGCAACATCCATTTGTGTTAAAAACCTTCGAAATCACTTTACTTCCTATGTATTTTATTTTAAAAAATAATAACTAAAATTGTCAGGAAAAAAAGAAACGATTATCATAAGTATCTGCCTATATGTTGCTGCCAAAGCCCGAAATAAGTCCAATTTGTTGTAAATTTACTTGGTCAATGCCTGAATTGGCTTGGTTCGCGAAGTGGCCGGGGATCCTTGGCCAAACTCCGATAACAAAAGACATGATTGGGGGCACTGAAAAGTTTGCGTATTTTTTCGTGATAATTATGGTCACGTTAGCTATGGTAATCCATTATATCAAGGTTGCGACGCGGTAATCATTTTTTTTTCTTCAAAATTTTACAGAAAAAACTATGTGTTTATATTATTATTTTTGTAGTTTCTCCCTCAAGGCGTGGCCTGCGGAAATATAGTTGAGCACGTATGATATACAATATAGTTATATTATAAAATGAATGTCCCCCATGCGGACGATCCTGAATGTAGTACACATGGGACGTCCAGCAACTGCGCCTGTAGATAAAAAACTAAACAGAAACTCATTGAATGAAAAATCCTCTGTCACTCACTCACATACAGACACGTCATTATTATTTTAAGAGTGTCTACCATACTAAATATAGGTTTGGCTGCCTACGAGATCAACAATTCGTAAGAAAAGGATTATTTAAAAGTTGCAGAGAATTTCTTTGATTGAAAACTGGAATAGAAATTTATATTTAACGAAAAATAGAATTCCTTTTTAATGTTTGAAAAAGCGCTCGCGTGCCACACCTTTTCCTCTTGCCACTTATGGCACGCATGCCGCGGTTTGGCCACTCCTGCTCTAGATGTTAGTGATCGGCGATCATGGATGTTAGTACCAGCACCTACGAAAATACTTGCAACAAGGTCTGCATCGGAAAGACGGGACTGTTATCGGAGATGATAAGAGGAAAAAGTTTAAACATAAGAGATAGGGGTGCTACTCGCCAAGGAGTCTTTTTCGCTGAATTGCTGGTGCAATTGCTCGAAGGTTCTCGGATCTGGCACCCGCAGAGCAGCAACTAAAAACGAAAATTTACTCTGTCGCTCCGTGACAAGTTTTCATTCTGACACCCTCTTTCTAGTAATTTTGAATGGAAAAACAGTAAACTCAGCACACCTGATCCATCGCTCAGGGCACCAGACCCAGTGGCAGTGAGCCCACCTAGGTATGGCCCTGGGCATTCGATTGCAGAGGGGACTCGTGAAATGTGATCTGGTCGAAATTTTCGACAATAAGCATATAAATTTGTAGGCAGGCATTTTAAGGCCTCAGAAAAATCACTTTGCCCGGGAGAATCCATGAAGCTGTTAAAACTGTCCTAACCATTACCCTTCCTAGTTGCAGCCCTGGGCACCCGTCTTGTCGAGTAGCACTATTTGTGCAATCTTTGGGCCTCTTATTTCGTTCACGGCCCCTGTACAAGTAATGCATATCTACCTTTTCCTGATTCACAAATGAATCCATCTCGTCGGTAACCTGCAGTGTAAATGACGACATCTACTACGAGGAACGTTTTTATTGTATCTGCTGGAGAGCGCCTTCTAGCGCTTCACCACTTGAACTCTGAGCATGTGTTGCATGATGATTTGTCTTTTAAACCGAGCACAATTCTAGTCTATCACCATGCGCAAGTTGCTACCGAATGGGTGGATTTTTACTGCTGCCATCTATTTTTCAAACTATGAGTGAAATGTAATGATTGGATATTTGCACCGTTGTAGGCCCGTTGTTCTCTTTAGCGAGGGGGGAATCAGCTTGTATTCGCTCCTCGAAGTTAAAAACTACAAAAAAACAACTTCAGCCGACCACCAACTGTGGAACCACGCTGGAGTGCGAACCCGGGTCTTCACGTTGCGAGTCCATCACTGATTATACGACCGATGATTTGTCTAGAAGTATTATATCATCCCCTAACTAAACATGAATTTTGAAACACCTCTGTATAGTTCCACTGTATGGTCCGGGCCACAGAAAGGGGGAAGCAGGTGGGTTTGGTGCCCTGGTCGCTGAACCAAGGTGATACCAAATTCACTCTTCAAGTCAGTGTTTCCAAAAGTGTTCAATGGTCCATAGTAGAAACTGTAGGTTTAGTACAGGATCCTATGGGTTTGCTCTTGAATTGGGAGCGATGAAAAAAAAAAGTACAGTCGGCCCCCCCGTATTCGCGGTTTTTTTTTCCTTCGTTGGAAATTTTTTTGACAACACTCAACAATCGTCGTTCACGTGTTTTGTTTACAAAATTTGAGTTGTGCTTGTTTAGGATGGCTCATTCTTCTAAATGCTACTGATAATGCTTTGAAAAGGTAAATAAAAGTGAAAACTTGACAAGAAAAATTGGATATATTGACTATGCTTGGCGAAGTTAATACCTGCTGTGGTCCGCCATTACCGAATAAACGAATCTACGGTGAGATGTATCAGGAAAAAGGAATCTGAAATTCGTTCAGCCGTAGTAGTAGCTGCACCCGTGGCAGTCAAAACTTTGCAGCGCCTATGGGATCCATGTGTTTCACGTACAGAAAATGTTTTTTTTGGGGGGTACAAGACTGACACAAAAATGTATTCCAATTGATTGTAATATTATAACAGAAAAGGGGAAAAATTTTATTCTTTCATAAGGAAAGGGCTGGTGAAACGTCTATTTCATCAGAATTTTATGCAAGTAAAGGTTGTTTCATAGGTTTAGGAAACGATTCGGATTGCGCAATGTAAAAAGCACTGGCGATCAAGCCTCTGCCGATCAGGAGGCATCTAGAAAATTTCCAGACTTTGTAGAAAATTATTGAAGAGAAGGGTTATGCACATCAGCAGGTGTTTAACGTTGACGAAACTACACTATTTTGGAAGAAAATGCCGCAAAGAAATTACGCAAGAGAAAAAAAGCGAGCTCCTGGTTTTAAGGCAAGTAGAGATAGACTTACTATGTTGTTTTGCGCAAATGCTACATGATAAAGCCCACCATCATTTTCAAATCTTTGAATCCGTGAGCACTAAAGGGAAGGATAAGCCAAAGCTCCCAGTATTTTGGACGAACAATGGACTATGAAAACACTTTTCCTGGATTGGTTTAAACGGTTTTTCGTTCCGGAAGTCAGGAGGTACAGTACCTTGATAGTGAATACATGCTATTCTCAAAGTTCTTTTGATATTGGGTTGACCGAGGAGGAGTTGACTGGTCCTGAAACTGAAGAAGATCGAGATAAAGAAGTAGATGTTTATCATAAGTAACATTACTAGCGGAAGGGAATCGCAAGCTCAAATCAGCAATAGACTATTTTCATAACATAGATCCCTCTATTTCACGTTCTTCACATGTTGAAAAATTAGTAGAGGAAGCCTTGTCAACATACTCCAACATACTTGATGATATGAAGAAGGAGACATGGCAAACATAAAAATCACAACATTGTTTCAGAAAACATCGCCAACAATCGCTGCACCCTCTTTTACTTTCCCTTCTACCTCTGCGTCACCCTGCTCTTTCTCACGATGTTCAATAAACGAGATATACAATAAAAAAAACCTATGGTTTCTGTTATTCGCGGATTTTCGTATTCGCAGTCACTCCCGGAACGTAACCCCCGCGAATACGGGGCGCTGACTGTAATTTTGACGAGGGGGGGGAACGATAGAAAAATCAGTTTGGACAACTATGTTTTAAGTGCTCCTTCGACATTACACGGGACGTCAAAATGCGTGCTTGCCTGGGATGACAAAATATGTAGTTGCGGCCCTGGATGTATAAAACCCCGAATAATAAAGTCAATACGAGATTGTCGGACAAAATCCCTCTTATTTTACAAGCACAATAGATAATGTATTATCATCTAATATAATCCCGCGTTTTACGGTTTGTCTTGTTATTTGTGAAATGATTGCCCTTAATACTTATGTTAGTGTCCAACCTTCGAGCAACATCTAAGCCCGTTGGCTGTTATAGCGCGAGTTTTCTTAGAACAAGGAGTCATATTATGCCGAGGGTGAAGTAGGGCAGGCGGACTTTTCCTTTAGTTGACCGTAGGCAAGAAATGGCAAGAACTGGTTTGTGAAGCATCATCGACTGACGTCCTAGTTTCTTTGCGTCATAATTTCCATCAGTAAGAGGGAAAATAAATACAATCTCACCGTGGTACTGCACGCCTATGAGAGAGAAAAATCAACAACTAGTTAACGCAAGGTGTATCGAAACAAGGATCTCTCTATTATATAAACACCAATTTTGCAAATTCAGTGAAGATATCTTGGATAACATTCGATCTCGCTATTTGTTTTTGCCACCATAGCTATGAAGGTACGTTTATATCTCCTGTCTTTGTTAGAATTGAATTTAAATTTTTATAGAGTTCATTCATACGTATAAAGGTTAATGTGTGCGAAAAATAATTAAGGTATTTAATGAAGAATTTATATATTAAATTTTTATTGAAATTTTATTGTATCCTTTTGTAATGCCTTTATATAAACAACATTTTCTGACGCTTATAAATGAAATATGGTGGGAAAAAAAGTGTGGCTATATTTTCAGAATCCAGCAGAATTCCCCATAGAACCCAGACCATCACGTGATCCTCTCTGGGCATGGGGCCTGATGTCTATTGGGAGAACCATGATGTAATCTAGTACTATGACTTTCGAGAGTTAGTATGCAAATAAGTAAACCGGTAGTTACTTCCACTCGAACATAACTGATACGTTTATTCGTTGCATTTTTCAAGTTTTATAAAAGAATTTTTATAAAATTTCTATAGTGTAATCACGGCTTTTAGCTATGATGATCCGGAGATCTACCGCTTAGTTTATTTTTACAAAAATAGGTTTGAGGTCAGGGGACACACCAGATGACTCCGAGGATCAAATATGGCTCCCGGGTCATGGGTTGAGCCAGTGACGTCTTAACGCATTGGCCCTTCGGGCCTCAAGGGAAAAGGGCCTTCACAAAAACGAGATTTGGTAAAAAAAAAATTCTAGAATTCACCAGGTGGGGCCTCAGAAAAACCACTTGGCCAGGGGGCCACGATGCTCTTAAGACGGCCCTGGGTTGAGCATGCATGGTGTAAAGTCACACTTTCCGGCAAATGTTCAATCACGAGTGTATTTAGAGGATCCACAAGAAATTAAATGAAAAAAAATATGTTTTTGATCACTCCTGTATCATCTGGTGTGTCCCCTGACCTCAAACCTATTTTTGTAAAAATAAACTAAGCGGTAGATCTCCGGATCATCATAGCTAAAAGCCGTGATTACACTATAGAAATTTGGAAGGACCTGCAGCGCAGTACAAGATCACAGTGTCCCACGGCATATTCCCAGATCCCTTGAGTAACCCGCGAAATATTTATAGGTGACTTTTAAGCGACACGGGCACGTTTATAGATCACAAAAGCGGCCCGTGGTATATTAACAGCATCAAATGCTGGTAAAACGGTTTTTGCCACATTTAGAGGGTTTTTTTTTTTTTTTGCCAAATTTCCTCCGTTTTTCGAATTCGAATATTTCAGTGAATATTGCACTCAGAAGCATGAAATCTTTTGATTGGCCTCAGAAGAGACGGGCCAACAACTTTCTAATTCGGTTTTTGAGCCCACGGGGACTGTATAAAAAGTTGAATTCATTATTTTTTCATGTATATGACCCCTCAAACAAATTTTGAGATTTTAATCAGCTGCACGTCATTTTTGAAAACTTTTTGTAATTGAAAATATGTTTCGAAAGTCAATGGTTACGGAGATATCCGCTGT
Source organism: Pholcus phalangioides (assembly GCF_987345545.1). Lineage (NCBI taxonomy): Eukaryota > Metazoa > Arthropoda > Arachnida > Araneae > Pholcidae > Pholcus > Pholcus phalangioides. The sequence continues at coordinate 21,697,112 of NW_028301625.1, forward strand.
GCAATCACTTTGGGACAGCCTGTATAATAAAGAATTAATTTTTGTTTTGTTTCCCTGACATTTTTTGATAATCCAGATCTTTGCAAAAGCGTTCAATATTTGTCTTCATTGATATCTTGCTTCATTCTGGTGTTTCTCCCTCTGAAGCTTGATATTTGAAATATGTTCTCTTTTATAATGTTTTTTTCAAGTACATGACAATCCAAAATGTTCTTGAAAAGGCAGGCGTCAGGAAACATGAATTCGTATTTAGCGCTATTAAGCCTAGTAGCTACCCATCATACTACCAGATGTGTTGAATAAGCTTTTTCTTGTACGTTTCAAGCTCGAGGGTTGAAAATTTTGCTCGTAAGTTGACAGATATTTCAGTGAATATCTTTTGCTCATAATTTTTATTACTCACAAATCGAGACACTCATAACTTGAACTAGCATTTATATTATAAAAACAAAGTTTAGAAATTAATTTTCTGTATGGAAGTAGAGAAATAATGTTGAATCAAAAAACATTTTTTTTCCATGGACGTAACGCTCAACCATTTAAGCGGCAATTAGAAATCACTAAATGATTAGAAAATGATAGAAATCAGTAAATGATTAGAAAATGATAGAAATCAGTAAATGATTAGAAAATGATAGAAATCAGTAAATGATTAGAAAATGATAGAAATCAGTAAATGATTAGAAAATGATAGAAATCAGTAAATGATTAGAAAATGATAGAAATCAGTAAATGATTAGAAAATGATAGATATCAGTAAATGGTTAGAAAATGATAGATATCAGTAAATGGTTAGAAAATGATAGAAATCAGTAAATGATTAGAAAATGATAGAAGTCAGTAAATGATTAGAAAATGATAGAAATCAGTAAATGATAGAAATTACTAAAATCTTCAAAATGCCGTATCTTTTTTAATGGATGGTATATAGTTGTAGTAGGATGGTATAAGTAGATATCTTTTTCAATCTTTCTTTCGATTTTCAGCAGGTGCAAACTAAGGGACACGGGGAAAAGTTTCTGAGAAAACAACTTTACAACATATCTGAGCTTGCCAATGCTAAAATAAGAGGCTTTTATGGAGGCGAGATATATCGTCAATGCCGCTTAAAGGGTTAAAAAACTTTATTAACCCTTTCACTACTAATTTTAGAACCTGTATGGGACAGATATGCCCCGGTCTCAACCATTTTAAAGGATTAAAATAGTTGAGAACCATTTTTGCATCATATGTACTTATGAGAGGAACGATATGAACTATATCTAGAAAAAAGAGTGCAGCTAGAAGTCAATATTTTTGGGGTTTTTTTCATAGTATAGTTATTATACTGAGTGATTCATTTCCTTGAATCTTATATCATGTGAATGTTAAATTGTTAAAATGTTAAAGTGAATGTTAAATTCAAAGTAGATAAATCTGAAAGTTGACATGTTTGTATTTTGCAGGCTTTGGTATCGCTGACTGTTCTCATAGCTTGGATTCTGGTAGTATTTTTAGAATTGCCTACTAAAAAAGGATTTGTACAGGCAGGACCAAATCAGAACATTTCAGTATGTTTTTTCTGTGATGACGACGTCGACTTTAGCGTTCGAAATCTTTTATGTTGTTCACTAACGAGTAACTGCTGCGGGTAATTATAATCTTTTCAATGATCATAATAGTATTCATGTTCAACGTTTTTTCTTATGACGGGTATACCTATTTCAAGTTGAAACTGACACTGCTCAATGACGCGAGATTATGTAGAGCCCATTCTGGGCAACGTTTTTTGTTGGAACTTGATATATACGTTCAAGGCTGAACAAATCCCAGGCGCCAGGTCACCATGGCGACTAGAAATTCGGTATTGGCGCCTAATAGTTTCTAAATGTGGTTGCTGAATTTTTGAATTGGAGTCTAAGGGTGACACATAAATTTTTTTGATTTCATTATGCTACGTCTTTTAACATAGGAAAAGTAAAAGAAAACATTATTTAGGACCGTTTTTCCTCAGCAAAATACCAAGCTTGGCTCCTAAGAATTTGAGCTGGCACCTAAATATTTTTTCGATTTGTCAAGCCCTGTAAAGGTTATATAGGGCATGAGAGAAATAAAACTGCAATAAAGAGTAGTTCAATTTTCAACTACCAGGAAAAAAAATGGCGCTTAAATAACAAAAACACAAATTGTGAACATAAAACATCAATTAATACAGCATTCATTTGATATGCATTCATTTGCGTCAATCACATGCTCAAATGCGAGTCTTGACAAGACAAGTCTCTCCCCAAGACACTAAAGGTCCGTTACAAATGCCCGTTACTGCCAACTTCTGCAGAAGCAAGTCATTCCTGCCTTAAAGAATGTTTAGAGATATTTCCTTTTTGCAAAAAATTGCGACATCATAAATTGGCCGTCAAGTCAAGGAATTGTTTCGTGCTCACTTTGGAGGTGCTCGAATAATTTCGAGAAGTTTCCCGAAAATATCTGGCCTCCTTGTTCTCCAGAATCGAATTCGTGTGACCTGGTTGTGAGGATTTCTGAAAGATTGTGTCTATGGAGGAAGCACAAGTATTCTACCTGAATTGAAAGCAAGCATAATACGCCATGTTTCTGTAATTCCTCAGAACACCCTTCGTGCTACTTTTAAACATGCTATAACGAGTTTTGAGCATGTGATTGACGCAAATGAAATGCACATTCAACAAATGCTATGATTAAATGAAGTTTTATATGCTAAATTTATATTTCTTGTTCTTCAAGTGTCACTTTTTCATCTGGTAGGTGAAAAATTGAACATATTTTTTTATTGCAGTTTTTTCCCGCCATGGCCCATATAACGTATATACCAAGTTTCAACGAAATACAGTCGAGTACACTTATAACATACCCTGAATATTAACCCGTGGCTATAGCATACGGTTTTGTATTCCCCGATTTTTGGTCCATTCACTTCCATGAAGACAGAGAAAAAAATTATATTTGAATAGAGATAGAGTAGAATAATTATTTATAATGTGATGAAGAAAGCTGGGACAGACAGAGCAGTAGCTTAATGTTTGTAAAAATGCTCTTTAACTTATAAAATGAATACTAGTTACTCTTTTTTTTAATTTATGGTACAAATACTGACAACTTTGAATGAAAATCATCAGCATAAACTCAAATAATACTAATGAAATCAATTAAATTGAGAAAAAAAATTATGCATAATCTAAATGTATATCCAGTATGTACTACACTTCAATAAATTTTCAAAATTCTTCAAGAGATATCAACTAAAAACAATATTCATTCCATATTAAATTTAGTTAGTACTGCACGAGCTTATTTCGTCCGGAACATTCTCAATGATACACTTTATGCATACATACAACCATTGGCGTACGCAAAGGGTTGTAACCCCCCCCCCCCCCGAGCCAAGATTATAGTGTTATTTTGCAGTAAAAAACGTAAATCCTCCCCCCCCCCTCAGAAGGAAAAAAAATCTAAACCCCTCTCGAGAAAATTCTGCGTATGCCTATACAACTGCTATATATGCTAATTTCAAGACGTCGCTTGTAACATACACTTTTCGGATCACCTGGGGGCATGTTATACGCGAATTCGACTGTACGTCCACCAGAACGGGAGCTACAGAGGTCTGAGTAGTGTCAGTTTAATTATATTAATTATAATCACTAGGGCTAGGATTTTTATGCTCTAAAAACTTCTAAAAAATGCTCTATAAAATATGCATTTATGCTCTTAAAAAACTGTAAATATTCCATATAAAATGAAAAATGTGTCCTAAAAAGATTTTCATTCCTATCTCAAATTACATTAGTGTTAGCAAAATAATATGATAATGAGAAGTGTTGATGCTGTCTGAACTATTTTGTGCCATTACTATAATTGTATGAACAGGAATTCTTCGTTTTAATAACTAAACCTCATCGAGACAAAATTTCCCTCAAAAATTTCCCTTTTGAGCAACTTTTTCCCTACCAATTAAGAATTCATGTGCTGCCATCTATATGTGAAACTACCTAGCCAAGTACAGTCGAATTCCGTTTTAACGAATACCGTTATAGCGGAAATCTCGTTTTAATGAACACTTTTCTAATCTCCCAAATAAGTTTACATAGGAACAATGCTAGGTAACCTGGAATTCCTTTATAACGAAAGTACAGTCGAATCCCGTTATAACGAACGCCAAGAGACCGGAGAAATCACTTCGTTAAAACGAAATTTCGTTATAAAGGAATTCCAGGTTACCTAGTATTGTTCCTATGTAAACTTATTTGGAGGATTAGAAAAGTGTTCGTTGAAACAAGATTTTCGCTATGACGGTATTCGTTAAAACGGGATTCGACTGTATTTAGCGTTAGAAAAGTACAAAAATAAATAAATAATTCTTTTGATAAAAACTCTCAAAATTTCCCACAAACGCTGAAAAATTCCCCCATTTACCAATTTTAGCCAAATTTCTCCACGTTACCATCACCGACACCGATTCAGATGGTTCATCTATTAACAGCGTGTCGGTGAAAGGCTAGTATTTTTATACTCTAACAATTCAATGTCATTGCTGATTGGTTGAAAAACCTGAATTTTTTACCAATCAGCAATGACGTTCCATTTCTAGTACATAAAAATCCGAGCCCTAATAATCACCCTGTATCATTATTTATATCCATGTTACTGGAAATCACTTGGTGTTTAAATGTTTTAAAATTCGAAAAGTAGTATTAAAAAAATTAATGTTTTTCTCCAAAAACAGTTCAAGTTCTTTCTGGTCTTTAAATTTCATCTGGTCAAATACAGTAAAAGCTCTCTTAACGGACAACCCTCAGATGCGGTCACCCCTCTTTTACGGCAAAATAATAGTTTCTCCTTATATAATAAATATATGCATTTCAAACCCCTGATTAACGGTCACCCCCCTCTTTAACGGACGAATTTTTTTTTGTCCCGCCGGTGACCGCAAAAGAGGTTTTACTGTATATTTAAAAAAGAATGAAAGGCCTAAATAAACGGCCTGTTAGAAATTACAGATTTTGAACATTCTCACAGAAACACAACACCTGCATAACAGATAGCAATGTTCTTTGCACCAAGTAACCTAAATTTGGTAAAGCTCGGCTCATCCAGCAACGGTCCATAGCGTTCAAAAAATAAGATTATTTCAATATTAAAAACCGTTGCGTGAAAGAATAGAATCTGTACACATCACATGCTAATCGTGAATCACATTCATCTTTAGACAAACGCTTTTAGTCCACTTTTATACTATATATTCCGACACATGGAAATGAAAAAAATAATTCAAGTTGTTCAGTTATATTCAAAATGTCAGCCATTTTAAGAAAAAAAAATAACTGGCTTCGAGACCCTTGATTGTGGATGTCACACATCTCGTAAAATAGAGACCGCTATGGAATATTAATTTTCGGATGTCAGTATGTGAAATGTATGCGGAATAGCTCTATTTCCTCTAGCGAGAGAAATAGAGAGGTATAAGAAATTGATGTATGTGTAAATCGTGGAAGGGCATTTGAGTATATTGCGACATACTCAAAAGCACTGCATAGTTAATGGTTGTTAGTATCGGAATCTGTGTTGCTCCTGTATACAGGAAGCTTAATTATGCCTCATCGGAAAACAGTGCAATCACGTGAGCATAGTTCGGCAGATGAATGGAGGCTTTTCGAGAATTTAGACCATTTTTCCGAGTAATCCGTGCTTGTACTGCACATAGTCAAGCCACGGTGACATGAGTATGGAATCGGGAAGAACCTCACATATAAACAATTGAATCCCGAAAAAACTAAATCCAAGAGAACGGAGAAATCACTTCCTTATAATGAAATTTCATTATAAAGGGATTCCAGGTTTTTGCATTATTTCTACGTAAACTTATCTGGGGATTAAAAAAGTGTTCGTTGAAACGATATTTTTTTTTTGCTATAACGGTATTTGTTAAAACGGGATTCGGCTGTATATATAAGTCGCATATCGATAAAAAAAATTGGTATGATCTAGTCTTTTCAGACAAATCTCAATTCTATCTACAGCACTAAGATGGTCAGGTCTGTGGGAACAATGACAGACTGTAAGACATATATATTATGTATCTAAACATTTAGTATTTCAAATGTCCATGTAACTCCAGTATTAAGATATAAAGCGCTATATTGAATTTGATAACCGCACTCCATGTAGTACGAATTACCGGCACCATAAATAATTATTGATAATTTTATGAAGTTTCAAAGCCTTTGGTCCTTCCTTATTTTTAGGGCTTGCCTGCAGCCAGTTTTCAACAGGGCAATGCGTGAATTCAAGTGGCGTGAAGAGTATTAAAAACTTCTTAATTTCAACCGGATTTTTTACTTCTATAGCAGCCCATTCAATCAGATCTATCCAACCCATCTAGTCGGTGATCGGCAAACGACTGGCACATCACAGATTACTTTAAGCAAAGTGTTAAAGTAGCATGTGTGAACTTGCATACTGTGCTCTAAACCAGCGTTTCCCAACCTGTGGTCCGCGGACCAGAGGTAATCCTCGATGACAAATGTGGTCCGCAAGCAGGCTTAATAATTTACTTCCAAACATCAATTGTAAAATTGTTCAATTGATGCTAGTAAAATCCATATGGGTTCAAATTAAAATTACAGCTTCATACTTGGTGTCACCATATCTCATCGAAGAAAATTCAAGAAATTGCGATCGTAAATACGGGATATCACTAATTTTAGCCAAAAGAAATGAAATTTACGACAAGTTTCGTAATTATTGCAAAAATTGCTGAAATAAAGGGCTGAATTAAATCGCAGTAAACAAAGATGTATTTCTCAAAAAAAACATTTGTCATGACTTGGCGACCATATTTCATTAAATAAAAGACGGGTCTTAAACACGGCGCAATACGGGACATTGTCAATTGCCACCAAAAACGTTGCCATAAGTCAAAAATCAACAATTGTTGCTAAAATTGCTGAAAAATTAGATTCTTAGGAAATGAAAATGAATTAAAAAACTATTAAAACCAATTTATTTCAGTAAAAACTAATGGAAATCGCTTTGAATTAAAATGTAACCATAATTATCATGATTTATAAGCTATAAAAATAATCATCATTAACAAGTTTAATTCAAATTCATATAATCTTCGTTGAAAAAAAAATGGGAAAATGTATAAAGTAGTCGGAAAAGCTTTAAATCTGTCTGTTCCGACAATCCCATAAAATACGGGACACAGTCATGCTGTAAGTTTGTGGTCCGTCAAATTGTTTCAGACATTTTACTGGTCCCTGGGTTGAGAAATGTTGAAAAACACTGCTCTCTAAACGAATATCCTTTGTATTCGTGCCGGTGATTCTTACTGGTACATTATAATTCAGAATGGATTGACAGTTTATAATCTAAATTATTTATAATGATATAATTAGGATTTTTCTGATCTAATATATACCTTTTTTTTATATTAGTTTATACAGATATATAGTGATTTTTTTTTTAATTTTTAATTTTACTTCAAAAATGAAATGGATAGGTAAATTACAGTTCGTTTTACTCAATTACAAAAAATTGTGAATTTCTAATAATTTCTTTTCCATCTTTTCAGACCAGACAGAATATAAAGCGTTCATACAAGAAAAACATGCTGTCATCAAAAATATTGTACAGTTCCTGAAATAAGTTCATCCCCAACACAGTATTAACTTTCATTTATATATATGTAATATCATACATTGATTGTAATAAATTTTCTCACCTGAAATCATGTTTTTCTCAAATTTATATGTAGCTGAACAGGCGAATAATTTTTACTCAGCTTCAAAAAAAAGATTCAAATTTTGTATTTTAACACTGTCATTATTTGACGATGATTTTTCTCTTTTATACAAATACAAGGCCACAACAGGCAAAATGTCCAACGAGGTGGCTGAGAAAAAGATGCCCATAACAAGTATGGATGCCCATAACAATATATATACATGATGAAATATTATACAATGCCTATAAACAATAATTATGGTTGTCTAATTCTAATATGGACAGCTTCTCGATTTGCCCCAAAATATCTAACGTGTATTTCTTTTTAAACGTGTCAATTGTGTTAGAATTTACTACCTTCGGGGGTAAGCTATTCCATTTATCAACAACCCTATTAGAGAAACATTCCCTGCGACACCATAACCTAGAATTGTCCCTTACCAATCGATACTGGTGCCCCCTTGTAAAAACAGTCGATTGAAGGCGAATTAATAAATCATGGTCCATCCTATCCATCGCGTTAAAAATTATGAGCACTTCGATCATATCTCCCTGACATCTGCGGGGAGCACACTTATAGAACGTTTTATTAGTGATGTTTGTTTTACTTAAAAGTAGTAATTAAAGTAAAAATATATTTTTAATAAAAAAATTTATTCGCGAAATCTGTCACACACACACACACATTTTAAAATACATAATATTTCAATATACATAATTCAACAGGTTAGAAAAGATTAAATGAATGCAGGGATCTTTTTCAAGTAGCATCCAGGTACTGTTGAAGTCCGAGGTCTATAGCATCTTCGCGAATTGAAATTGTATCTTGGACTGCTATAGTCTTATATGCAAAGAAACGGGAAATTGATGGACGAAATTGGCATATATATATCTTATCAGGAAGGAACTATTAGAACTCCTTTTTGCCTTAAGGACAATGCTGGGAATGAAAATGAAATGAATGAAAGGGTTATAGAACGGGTTATAGAACTTAAAAGGGTTATAGAACTTTTTTTTCAGATGGCTTCCTTCCCGGACCGTACTTTCTTGGACTTCTCGTGTAAACGATACCGCCCGAAATACGTAAGGTATTATACCTTAGGTATACGAATGAAGTTCCATACATGAAATTAATATCTAAAGGATGCATTAAACACGAGTAACAAGCATAGCCGTAACAACTTTTCTGGAAGCAACTCCAGCAAGCCCCACCCCTACCTTAAATTTTTGAATTTCCTTCTCAAGACGTTCTCTTCCCCTTTTTCAAGAATACAACGTGTCATATTTTCTAATTCTAATCTAATTGTTTAACCAATTCTTCTATCAGACAAAAGAAATCGACATCATCACACCTCTGAAATGCTTCTATCTGAATTTAGACCATTTTTACAGGTGCGTCTGCAATAAATCAGAATATATTGCGTAAAAGGAAGTTAAATTATGCATTAGGGGGGGGGGGCAAAATGAATGTTTGTCCTAGTTGATGAAGTATCTAGTTGCATGTATCTAGAGGAGGTATAGCTGTAGGCAGGGCCACAACTAGATACTTTGTCAACCAGGGCAAGCACGCGTTTTCGGTTCCCCTTGAGACGCAGGAAAAGCATTTGACCCCCCCCCCCCAGTTGCGATTGCGGAGAGAGATACGGAGATACGGATATTCTGTACTTCCACCTAAGGTTGTAGCCCCGAGAAAGAGGAACATTTTTATAAAAATAAAATACATCATGGGGGGGGGGGAGATATGTATATACGGGGGGCATGGACGGGGGAGGGGAGCGGCAAAGGCAGAGCCAACTGATCTAATGTGTATATTTGTTCTCAGATGGCAAAAATTTTTGTCACTTTTTCTAAATTTCACACGATGTCAAATTTGTAAATATTTTGCCAACATGTGATACTACTGTCGATTTTTGATTTATTACAATTTCCTCCGTTGTTTCCTCATAAACTAAAAGATGAAAGAGAAAGACGAAATTTTGCCACTTTCCAAAAGTTTTTAACGAACAAAACTCTGGAATGGGAACAACTCAACTTTTTGGAAAAAGTGACTCATAACATTTTATCATCTGAGCACAGATATATCAATTGGCATCATCATCACGCCCGTAGCAATCATCACCGTGTTCCCCCCCCCCCAGACTTTCACAAGTCTATCTCCGCCTATTAAATACATACCTTCATAAATATACCGTGAATGCAAGAGATATATGGTAACAATGATGAAGAGTTCTCGGTTTTTTCTTAATCCCTTACAGTGGCAATCCCGAGATATCTTGGGTTTTTGAAACTCTCTCAAAACCGGCCACCCCGAGCCCGCATACTGCTGTAAGTTTTTTTCTTGTGATGGCATGTTTTCCTTTCCCCCCCCCCCGCCAATAAAATGCCTTTGGGCGGAGTCAGCCTTTGTTCAAAGTCTGATAATAGAAAGGGAGAGAGACGATGTTTTTCTTTTCCCTTCGAGGTAGTATAGTATTCTTGCGCACAGCATAAATAACAGAAAAACTATTGTTTTTTTTCTCTTCCTTGTTTTTTAGTATTATTTTGTGTTGGGGGAAGCATATCATCTCGCAATCGGGAAAGAAAATTCATCTTGAAAATAGGCGGAAATTTCTAGAAGGTTTAGGGATTTCCAATGTGGCAGTTATAATGTGGTTCAGAAAAATTTTAAAGACCTCTCAAAAGAGGTTAACGTACGTCTAAAAAATTAGATGACTATATGTCCCGTATTTCCCGGCACATCCCCATATTTTCGCGTAATTTCGGCCATCCCAACTTTTTTATAACATTTTTATAACGCGGTTTTTCACGTATTTTCAACGAAGGCTACTTGAATTTTTATAATTTTTTGAAACTATTTTTCAACTCAGTTATGGTATTACGATAATTAAAACTATAAATAAGAACATTCATCTCACATATTTGCCATTGAACGTTTTATTTTGTAGAATTCATGTTAATCCACTCAGGGTCGGGTTTAGGAATTTCGCGGCCCTCCAAAAAAAATTTATGTAGTCGCTCCACTCCCCGTTTAACTTCTCGAGTTACGAACATAAATCTTGAAGGGGAAATTTTTTTTTTAGAAAGAACTCTTTATTACGCTCATTTTTTCATTATTTCAGCAACGCGTTGATAGTTTGGATCGTAATCAAACACGATCCATTGAGAAGGAATTGCATTTAATTGATTTGGCAAAATTTATAAATGATTAATAATAATTAACGTGGTCCACCTGTTTACAATTCATCGTGGCTCTTCATCATCTATTTATCAAATACTAGCAAAAATATACCAGGCGCTTCCTGGGTTTTCTTCAATTATATACTGAGAGAATTGAAAAAGTGACAAACCATTCTAAAGGAATAAACTGTTATACTGATAAAGTCTTTCGTTCTCCAGGCTAGTGTGCTAACCACTGAACCAAATAGACTTAAACTGTTATACTGGCAGCATCAAAGTGCTGGCAGCATCAAGTGACAAACCATTGTAAAGGCATGAGCATGTCTGAAACGCATTGCTTGAGAACCACGGCAACGAAAGAAAACATTTCGAAAGTGATAGTTGGTGGTCCAGGAACCATTGTTGCCAGACGGTTTTTCTCCCATTTCGGGTATTTGCCCAGCTCTGATGAACTTTTAAAGTAGCCTACGGTTCAATCCCGGTCCTGATTGGTATTTATGGAAAATTTGGCGACGATCGGTCGAAAATTGTAGATTTGTGTGAAGAACAAACGTACATATACGTTGTATAATATGTTATATATATATATTGTAATGTTATATATATATATATATATATTGTAATGTTATATATATATATATATATATTGTAATGTTATATATATATATATATATATTGTAATGTTATATATATATATATATATATTGTAATGTTATATATATATATATATATATTGTAATGTTATATATATATATATATATATTGTAATGTTATATATATACATTATATGTTATATATATCATTTTATATATACGTTGCAATTCGATAATCTTGATCATTTTTCGAATTTTTTATTGCTGTTTTTGTTTAATTAGTGTAAATTAATAGACGTAAAGGAATCAAGTACTGGAATTCACAAAAATAAAGAGAAACATTCTGAAACACGTTAGAACAGTATTTGAAAATGTAAATTAATTTAAAATTACTACAGTATATTGCGCTTAACACACGTTCCTACTTGAAAAATTTTCTCGCTTAGTACGACTTATTTTCGTGATCCTAGCTTTTACTAACGCTTACCGAAATTTCCTGTTTAAAGCGTTTCCCACCTACAACGTTTTTTATGACGAGTTTTTGGAAAACGCTGTAAGTGGAATTCACTGTATATGTGCTCTTCAATGTTATTACTTGTTTAAAACCAAGAGTTTCTTGCCACAAATAAATCCAAGATTGCAATCTCAATATTTGAATATTCAAATTCGAAATTCAAAAGACGCCCTGATCTAGGTTGGTTTTTTGTTGCCTCAGGAGAGACAGGGCAACAACTTTCTAATTGGAAATTAGAAGACAAGGTGACGGTATAAAAATGTAGATTTTTATTTTGTTACACACTGTTTTCTCACTCTGAAAACTGGTGCAGGATAATTTTTGGAAGACTTTTGAGCATTTTTTAAATTGAAACCATACTTCTACGACAAACGGTTGATGGCATAAAGGCCGCATTAGCACTTACCGGACACCCTGTATAACCAAGACCTGTTGTTCTTTAATGGCAGAAAGAGAGAAGCCAGACTTTTTTCAGGGGTAAAGAATGCGACCACTTGCATACACTCTTATCCTTTTCGAAATAAGCTACTGCCATACCTAATAACACTAAAAATGATATTATAGGGCTTTAAACAGAAAGACTCCTTTCACAATCAATAATAGTTTAATAGGAAAAAATTTAATCAAAAATTCCCAAAACATCTGAGAAAGGAAGGGGTTTCTTTTGGAAATATTGTGGCCCCTGGAATTTTGCTTCCCGGTACGACTGTGCCTTTCGCACCCCCCCCCCCCCACTAAGTCAACTAAAGCAGAAACTGTAAATAATTTCGCAAGCAGAAGCAGGCAGCTTTAGCTGGTGTTGCTTAAGTCCGGCCCTGAATACACTGCAATTTGCAGTAATGATTTATTCACTGCCATTATCGTTTTTTTTCATGATTCATGCAATAGTTGGCAACTTTGGTTACCTTTGGCATCATTTTTGCGATGAGTGGGATATGTCCCGCATTTGGAATTCTAATTTTTTTTTTTTTAATAATAACGTGATCCTCACGTATTCGCAAGGGATCACCATGATCCGTCCAGGGAATTTGTTAGTGTTAGTAAACATCCATGCCCGAACCGGGATTCGAACCCAGACCTGCACAGTGAGAAGCTAGTTTCCTAACCACTCGACTGCCAGGCGGCTGTCCTGTATTTTCTCTGAAAAATATGGTCAGCTCACTGAAATACCTATTTGAGCTACCGTATACATATTTGGCAACGGTATACCCGGTTCTCTATTTTGGAGCGCGATTTTGTTTACATCGTGTTTTTAAATGTGGGTTGTATAGAGCTAAAGAATTTTTGTGAAGATTTTTTGCAGCAATTCATTTCAACTCAGTCATGACTCGGTAAATATGTTATAACTTTTTGATTAGAACGTATGATTATAAATATAGATGCTGTATCCCACTGTTTTTATATATAAAATCCACATGGCCTTGGTTGCAGTATTTATTTTTAGTTTTTTCGATTTCTCCTATTTTTTACTTCATGTTAATACTCACTTACATTATTAGGCTAAATTCTTTCCCCCATGGTTTATTTTTTGAAGACTGTGCAACAAACATCATAACTGAGAAAACTCTTGACTATTTTGCTAAAGTGGGATAAATGTTTACAAGCAATGTTCTGAAATCTAATAGGTAGTTCTCCAGCAACCAGATTAGACGTCAGATTTAATTCGTTTAGAACTTCAAATTTGCCTCAAAGCCGTCACTAGTGGACTGCAGGCTGGGGAATCTACTGCCCTGGTCACTGAGTTTACTCTTTTTCCATTGCAAATAACGGAGTGGAGGCGCCAAAATGAATAGTGTCCACCGTGCGAAAGAGTAAATTTTTGTTTCTAGTTGTGGCCTGTATCAGACTTACTACCATGCTACTGAAGGGCACAGTAGCCCAGGTCAATAAGATACATGCCTAAAGTACCAAAGGATGTTTATAGGTGTCGTGAGTGCGATACCCAGTTTGTCCTTGTCAGAAACTTTCCTTTCACAGGGGTACAACGGAAATGGTGACGTGACTACAGAAAAAGATTGCTACTGCAGGGAGTCCCGCATCTTTCTTTCAAACCAAGCACAACTCAGGTCTATCACCATCTATGGGTGATTTACTACCTAGTGAGTTGTGCCGGAAGTGTAACTGTGTTTGTACCTAACAGTCTGAGTGCATAGGTAGTGTTGGGTTTGGTTTTTCAGTGCTGCCATCTATATTTTAGAAGTGAAGTGAGTGATGTGTTATGATTGAATTACATTTGTGCTGTTTGTAGGTCTGTTGTTCTCTGTGGCGAGACTTTTTAAAGGGGAGATTGGCTCGCATTCGCCCCTTGAAGTTGGGAACCACAGAAAACCAACTTCAGCCGACCACGCTGTGGCGACCTCAGAGTCCTGTATCTAGAAGTTAGCGCACAAACCTCTTGGTGAGTTCAAAAAAGGCTGCCATTCGGAATCAGCAATAAATTGTAAGTCCCAGTCTAATTGGCCCTGGTGCAGAAAATGACAGTGATGCGACAAAAATGATCAAATGAGGCATGCTACTGGAATGTATAACAAATTGATGATCAGTATGAACATGTATTATTCCAGCTGTTATACCTTAGGCTAGAAGTGATAAAAAAAAGTCATGCACAGTTATCGGGTAACAAGACAGGTTCTATTGCACAGAAAGCAAGAGAACGTCATCCACTGCAAATGATCTTGAGTAAATAACTTCTGCTAACAGAAATGCAGGCAAATAGCATTTCCTGCCAAATTGGGATTTTAGGTTTCTTGATATTTTTTGCACACATGCAGTGCAATTGTTTACTTTCCCTGGCACTCACAGCTTTTCCCTTCGGTCTCTCCTTTCCTGTGTAAACATGGAAGCTAAAAATTTGATAATTGTCATTCATGGGTTGTTGGTGAGTATTATTCATTTATTCACAACACAAATCTTTGATTAAATTTAAAATATTGGTCCTCTGCATCCTTTCCTCAAAAACTTTAGATTTTAAATAAATCCTTAAGATCATGCCCCTATCTGGCTCAATGTCGACTGTTTTCATCCATGTTGTCGCTTCCAATGGATGACCAGCCTTTAACTATTCACACTGATGTATTTTGTATCCCAGTCTCAGTTATTTCCAAGCCCAGCTTGTTCATGGGATATGTCAGTGAAGTAAGAACAATCTTCTTAGTCACGATGATAGCTGTAGGTATTCAGTGAGGATAGAGGGTTTGGGCTGTGGTAATATATCGGTCTATGAAGTACACCGCATAGCATAGTCAGAATGATATCCATCAGAAATGATTGAGTAGTTCAGGGTTAACAAGTATCAATGATAAATTTGTCGTAGGTTGATCTACTCACTAATTTCGTGTAATTTTGTATAATAAAAATTTGATATTCCATGGATAATTTCAACTTATTTAAATTTCATTCAAGTGTACGCGAAGATGTATACCGATAAGTAACATAAAATGAATCATCCATAATTTAAAGCCTAGCAGGAAACGGAAGAAGAAAACTTCATATGCAAATCAAAGTTCATGACGTCAAAAACCAGAAAAAGGAGATAAGGGCAGAAATCGGGATGTTGCAGAAACGCCTGTTTTACAGCCGTAACTGTGAAATTCGATTGCGCAGTATTTTTTTTTTGAGACAAGGTGACTTGAGGATGTCTCAACAACGTGATTTACCGGAATCCATGGCATGGCGTGTTATAGGCAGACTGGAATCTGGGCAAACACAACGTAGTGTCGCGGACATTGTTGGAGTCGCCAGAAGTGTTGTTGCAAGGCTGTGGAATCGATTCCAAGAAACAGGAAATGTTAGACGTCAACCAGGGCAAGGTCGGCCACGCGCCACTACAGCAACTGATGACCGGTATATACGGTTAACAGCCCGTCGAAACAGAACAGAGAATGCTACGCTGCTGCAAAGACGGTTGCTCTTTGCAACAGGACGAAAGGGTGTCCAGCCAAACAGTACGTAATCGGCTTCATGAGGGAGGGCTCTATGCACGTAGGCCAATGGTCTGCATTCCGTTGACCCCACGCCACCGTGCGGCCCGAAGAAGATGGGCTGCTGAACATCGAGATTGGGAGCAACATGATTGGAGCCAAGTGCTGTTTACAGACGAGTCCGATTCAGTCTGGAGTGTGACACCCGACGTGTTCTGGTATGGAGGGACAGGGGCACTCGAAATAACCCCGCATTCGTTCGTGAAAGGTCACAATACAGACGAGCTGGTTGGATGGTATGGGGTGGAATCAGCATAGGCGGACGTACAGACCTGCATATCATTCCGAATGGCACTTTGACGGCCCGAAGGTATGCAGACGAGATACTGCGACCTCATGTCATCTCTTACGCTGGAGCCATTGGAGATCCCTTTGTTTTCCAGGATGATAATGCCCGACCGCATAGAGCTCGTCTGGTGGAGAACATGCTTGAAGCTGAAACAATACAGCGTATGGAATGGCCAGCGTGCTCTCCTGACCTGAATCCAATCGAGCATGTTTGCTCGGACGACGCATTGCTGCGCGACCAAGGCCGCCTGTTACTTGCAGATTGCACTTCTTGAGGAGTGGAACAGTATTCCCCAAAGTCTGATCGATAACCTCATCGCATCCATCGCAAACAGGTGCGCAGCAGTCTTAGCTGTTCGAGGAGAACACATGCCCTATTAAAACTCACGCATCATGTCTAAACAGTACTTTTTTTTATCGTTTACATGTAACCAAATTGTTGCCCTAAATCATCTTTTTTCCATATTTTCAAAGAATTAAAGCTTAATTCCAAATTTTTTTACGTTTTTTTTCTGTATTGCGCATTGATACGCATGTACTATCCATTGTATGCCAATACGTGGCTGTCTCGCACGGTTTTCTTCACTTTTTTGCTTGCTCCCCTAATTGTTTTGAGCAGTGTAGAATAATATAGGGGTAAAAGTTTGATGTATAAACATTTCACTTGTGTTTCATATCTTGAAAAATTTTAGATTAAAAAAATACACTGTTTTCATAAAAGAAATTTTACTTGCATGAATTATATCAGTGACGAGTGATTTGTTTCCATTAAGTTTTCCCGTTATATTTATTTAGTTACAGTCGCATTGAGCTTGGGGATGTAACACCTCATAATATTCGACAATTGAAAAGACTGAATGAGGTAGTTTTTCCAGTTTGTTATAATGATAAGTTCTACAAAGATGTCTTGCAAGCTGGTGATCTTGCTAAACTTGGTTTGTATATTTAACTTTTTCACTCATCATGAAAAGTGATTTACTTTTAAAATTTTATGTTGTAGTAGAAATTAAATCCAGTTACAATTTTTTCCCCCCAGCCTATTACAATGATATTGTTGTTGGTGCGGTATGTTGCAGAATTGATCTATCCGAACAAAACTGTCGAAGACTTTACATTATGACACTAGGTTGCCTGGCACCATATCGAAGACTAGGAATTGGTTAGTTTGACTTCCCTACTTTTTCACAAGTGACACAAATATCTAATAATAATGTGTATAAAACTAAAACCAAGTTACCTTTGTAAAAACCAAGCATAATTGAGAAGTCCTTGTAAATGAAACAAAGACTTTTAGAAAAAGGATAAATTTGATTCAACTTGCTAAGCTCTATTCATTAATTGCTTCTGTAAGCATTTGTGGAATGTTGCTTTATCTTTCTGCAGATAAATCAATTTGGATACTATATCTATGACAGCCAATATTTTCAAAATACTGCGAACAAAAAAAAAACATCTGGGGAATTTTTTTTATCTAGCCCATAGTTTCCCAAACTTTTTGTTCCACCACCCCTTTCTTCAGAAGTTTCTCTCTCATTGCCCCACCCCTACTCAAGCAAACCCATAGAATACTATGTTATACTCATAGCATCTTTCGCCCCCTGTACCATTCTACCGTCCACTTTGGGAAACACTGATCTAGCCTATAAGTTATAGATGAATTTTTAAAATTAGAACAAAGATGAATTATGAAAGAACACTCATACAAGAAATATAAAGGGTGTCTGGATCAAATATCCCTGTTTTTAATCAGTTCCTACTCTTTACAAGAAGTTGGAAAGGATGAGAAAAGTATTTAAATCAAAAGCCAGTTTTTGTAAAAATTGCATAGAATTTTCCAAGTTCCAAATTTGGCGATTTTGCTTATTAACCCTGTTGGACACATGGAATGTTGCCTCACCTGAATGATCCTAGAGTGAAAATCAGGTTTTACTGTTGATGAGAGCTGACATCTCCACAGACCATTTTTCTTTTTGTTGGCTTTTAACAATGGCAGCATATGTAATGATGCTTTCAGGAACTTATGGTCGCAAAGCTAGGCAGCCAAATTTTTCTAATATCCTTATCATGCGTGATGTTGCTGATTTATTTTAATCACTGTTTGAAATTAACGGCGCATGATTTGGACAACCTGTATATTATTGGTGATAAAACAATGTATTTTTGTTCTAAGATAGAAAGTTGTCATTTCAAAACTTGAAAAATGGCTTTTGGGGATAAGTAGAAAAAAGATATTTTGTGCTTAATTTGGTATAAAATTTGATTGATGAAAAAAATGATTCATAGAGATGGGTAATACATTTAAGATGAATACGAATAGGAAGTTACAAAAAGAAAAACATTCAAAACTTTATATAAATTATGAATTTTTTACTTGACTTTTTGTGGGGGGGGGGGAACTCGCTATGTTCAAACCAAATGTCTAACTTTTATTTACCTGAAGCATGAACCAATATGACAAGATATTCATCATTCAATATTTTTCTAGGGACCAAGATGATAGAACATATTCTCACCTATGTTGCAAAGGATGGAAACTTTGATAGTATATTTCTTCATGTTCAAGTTAATAATGATAGTGCTTTAGAGTTTTACAAGAAATTTGGTTTTGAAGTTGTTGAAACAAAAGAACATTATTATAAGAGAATTGAACCTGCTGATGCTCATGTGTTACAAAAAACTTTGAGACCTTGTGCAAAGACAATAAATAACAATAATCAAAGTAAAGACAATGATAATTATAGATTTTTTTCATGAATCAATTCATATCATAGAACATTTGTGGTTTCTATGATTATAGTGTGATTGTTTTATAATTTTTCAAAATAAAAATTTCAATTCCTTGACTCTTTTCCATCATAAAATGAATGCAATGCTTATACCAGACAGCAATAAAATTCATATATGATTATAAAAAAGCTTCTTTATTAGTAAAAAAAAATCTTCAATGAAATGTATGAAAATTTATCTTAATCTGGATTCAAAATTTTTTTGAATGAACACATTTTCTTTTGAATTCTAATGAACCAAAATGACACCAACTTTTAATAGAAAACCAGTCCGAATTGTATTTTCATGTGCAGCCATCAAAATGAAACTTGCAGATTAGTAGAAGGATGAGAGAGAAAACTTATGATTGTAGGTTTATCTTATAAATTTTAAAATAATCTACATTCTTCAAAAAACTAATTAAAAAAACTGGATAGAAATAAAATTACATGATATACAGTGTGTGTGTATTCTTCCAAAAATAATTTAATTATTTGGAAAACAAAATCTGTTGAAAACATTTGTGTAGACTTCAAAGCTTTTTATGAATATGAGAATTATCAGCCAAGTTGCGGCCATTGCCAGAATTTAAAAAGCACTTGTGTCTATTTATTCAGATTTTAAAGGTTCCTTATAATTTTTTCTATTTTTCTTTTTTCTCACCAGTCTTTGAATCATTTGAACATTTTTGTTCACTGCAAGATAAGATCTAAGAATAAAACTATTGATATCTTTAGTACAGGTGACGCTAGTTTTTACTAGTCTGTAAATGGGAGACTAAAAAATGTAGGAAATAAATTAGTTTTTCATATTTATTGATTTCGTAAAAAATCACTTATTTTTGTTTTCATTTTAAAATTTTGGTAAATACAAGATTCCATGGAATTGACATAAGATAAAATATCGCACGAATCTCGTTTCTCTGAAATATTTGAGGGGTGATGTGTGTGGAACCACTTATTGCAGGAACAATCTTTTGTGATCTTTGATTAGAGATCTCGATCAAACTTTTGGTGTCATTGTAAGAGTTTGTACATTAATTTCTTTCATCCAAAGTAAAGTACAATCTTTTCAGTTTTGTTGACATCGCGATTTGTGAAGAGGAAAGTAGACTAACATCAGTTGGCCGAAGTAGAGTTTGATCGACTCAGAAATGGCTTTATCAACAAGCTAATGTGGCGGTTCTCAAACTTTTTGACTCAGAGCTATTTTTAGTCTATAATTTCTATAGCAAAGTCCTGTAGGCCACTTTTTAAAAAAAATTTATTCATCAAACTTACTATTTTATTTTCTTAGAGAATCCATGGAGCCCCCGAGAAGGGAGCACACAGCCCTTAGAGCTCTGCAGAGCAGAGGTTGAGAACTCCTTAGCTAAAGTATAGTACCATTTCCCACACACCATCAGTTCAACCAATCAAAATGTACAAAGAGTGAATTATGTTAACTACACATCTTCACTTCATAATCAAACCCTCCTTTCTGGCACGTGTTCACAAAACACCTGCATGTTGGTCATGACAAATTGGTTAAATTCTCTAACCCCTATCCCCTTTTTTCTCTTAAAACATGTAGAACATCAGAATTGAAGTTTACTACTATGAATTGAGAGCAGTGGTGGCTTGTTTTATGTTTTGGGGGCACCAAAACAAACTTTCAAAGATACCAGTAGTCAATTTTCACATATGATTTCTAATTTTATTTTAATTAATTAGCTAGTTTGTGTATTGAAATTTTATTTTCAATATGTCTGTTCAGATAGGAAAAAATTTACGCTCAACCTGGTTGCATATGCAAAGATTTTTAAATCGATTTCTAACGTATCGCAGAAAAAAAGCATTGAAAACTATTAGCCTAAAACCAATATATTTGTATAACATTCATTGTATGTGCGTAACGTTTTCTCACAAAAAGGCATGAATTTTTTCAGTAACGAAAAATTTTAATGGCAAAATAGTTGTTACCAACAGATAACACCATGAAAATATTTCCAACTTTCGACAACAAATTTTGCTATTTAATAAAATCTTGTCTTTCTGTGCAAACTAAATCATTCATGTTTTTTGAATTATTGCTTCTTTTTGTTCACTTTATGGATATTAAGTGAGGAAATCTCCCTCAAAAATTGTCCTTTTGAGTAAATTTTTTCATATTTTTCAAAATGTGCTGCCACCTATCAGTGAAAATATTTAACTGCATAATTTAAAAAATATATATTTTTTTTAGTTTGTGTGTGATGAATTCAAAATTTCCACAAATGTCAAGAAAATTCCTACGTATTTCAATTTTTTCCATGGATTATGGGAAATTTATCTCCAGTTACCATCACTGGGACGCAGGATCTAACGTGCTGCCGAAGATATAACTGAGTGGAGCTTTTCTTTCCCTCTCCACTGTTACATCCTTTCTGAGGAACAAGGCACTACTCCTCGAGTGTCAAAAATATGAACTGAACTTGCGATTTAATTGAATCTCTTGCTACAAGTTCTAAATGGAAACGACAAACATTTCGCTTCAGAATATTTTTTTTTCAATCAAACAGTAATAAAACCCATGAGATATACCTGTATCAGTTTTGAGCGTTGAATGTAGTTTTACCTTTCTCCAAGTGTTCATCAATGGCAAAGTAATTCCCAGCAAAATATGCTTGATTATATTTCTGTGTGACTTCCCCTGGCCAAAATATATTTCAAAACCTTTACCTTCTTAATGTTTCCCCCCCCCCTTCCCAGAATTGTTCTCAGAGATTCTTACCAAATATTTTACATTTTCTCTGACCATTTTCATAGCTTTCCATCTCGGTAGAAATCCTGTACCATTGGGATATCATATCCTTATATATCCGGTTCGAGAGTGTGATGTCACAGCTAGGGCAACACCTACAGATTTGATTTGAAATGGAAAAATTTTCACTCAAAAGTTTGAAAATTATAAGAGATGGCCCAATCTAGTGATTTTCAAATTTTTGCCACTGTTGCTTCTTGATCATTATTCATTCATGACTACCCAGAAACTTTGGTGACATCCCTAGGAGCTGTGACACACTTTGAGAATCACTGGCCTAATCTGATCATACTAATGTACAGAATGTTTATGCTTTCTGAATCTACTTTCACATCAGCATATTTCATAAGAAAGGAGATTCAAACCCCCAACCGTTTATTATTACAGTGTACATCCCCCATCATAAAGGCTGTGTGTTCATTACATTTACTACTCTTCATACTAAAACAGCTTCAGTCATTTTGTTGTCACTTTAGACAAAAATAAAAATTATGATGTAAAAAACAAAACTACTTAATTATACATTCATCCAAAGAGAAAAAATATTGAACTCAGTGTTAAGTAATTAGTTGGTCTTAATGGAGGGGGGTGAATTTTTTTTTTCACATTTCATGATTTGACAATTTCAGCAATGGTGAGCCACATCACGATGTTAATGTTGAAGTCCTATTCATAAAAAAATTGCCGGTGTCAACAAAAAAACCATTTATTAAGCAAATGACATCACATAACAACTAAAACATTAAATGTTTTAAGTATAACTGAAATACATAAAAATATCAAAATAAAGTACTTGAAGGATGAAAATAATACAACAAACAAATACTATTTGATACATTAAAATAGTATCAAAATAAGGCACTTAAATATAATAAAAATAATACCACAAAAAAAATCCATTTTCAATATTTCTAACAATATTTTGTTGGAACACAAAAACATTGACTAAAACATAATCTCTAATTCGTAACAAATGTAGTCCTCATATTATGAATGCACTTTTTGACAGCCCACAATATATTTCTAAATCAGTCAGATCTCTGGCAACAAAACAGCTACACTGGGTTCATAATCACACTACTGAAAAAATCTGGATGTTTATTCATGAAAATTAAATTCCAGACACGGTAATCTTAGTTTATAAAGTTTCTTTTATTAAAGGGTGTAATTAATATACAAATTTTTTATATATATAATAATATCCTCAGCACACTTTTCATACATCTTTTTATTCACATCAATATATATATTTTATAACGTCTTAGCTCAGCATAAGTTTTACCTTTTTTTTTCAAAATTATCTGATTTGTTCTTTGTTTTTTACCCACATGCACATTTTTCTTTCCCTTCCTGTTTACTCTTTTCAAAAACAAGATAATGATTATTAAACAGCTTAACACACTGTTACATTTCAAAGATAATTTCCATTGGTAACTTATCCCTACATTATTTGACTTTATCATGTGCTATATGGAGAGTTACAAAATAAGTGATGACTCATGGAGGGTTTCCATAGTTTATCCCAGTTCACTGAAAACCTGATTCAGGAGATGCATATAACCACAGCATGAGAACTATTCCAATAGCTTGCCTCAACCATTTTAATCCGCTATCATCTTTGTCAAGATAAGTTGCAGCAGAAGATTCATGTCTTATTTGAATCTTACAGAAAAAAAAAAACACTTCAATTCTGTTGTAACTTTGTCAACTCAGAAAATCAGATTTTACCTGATCTGTTGATGATTTTGATAGTACGTCAAACTCATAAAAGAGAACCACAATCACTGGATTAGAATATAAGCAATAAATTTATTTTAAAATAAAAAAATTTAGTCATGATCTTATGTGTCATGCTGACAAGAACATTTCAATATTCAATAAATATTTATCCAGGGTTCATACTCATTTTCGTAAAAAAATTTACCTGACTTTTCCAGGTTTCCCAGTCAATTATTCAAAAACTTCCAGGTTTTTTAAATCAAAAAGTTAATATAAATTAATAAAAATTTATATTAATTATAAAATTAATTTTAATTACAATATCATAATGACATCATAATCATAGATTTTTTTACACGCATTTATGCTTTTCAAATATGTTTGATGATGAAAAATAGAACGCAATTAAGAAATGAAAGATTTCCCTTTTCTGCAATTTCGATGCCCACAAGATTTAAGCCTTTACAGTTGTTTCCTTTGTGACATAATTAGCCAAAGATGTAGTTGGTTTCACTGCATCAAAATTCTTTACAGTTGGCTTGCACTCGCATAAGCGCTAGAACTGAGAAGTTTAGCAATCGAGGGTTTTTCACTGAACTCCTCTGATTTCACATGCTTGGCATGGTTCTGGATAACTTATCGGCCCATGTAGCGAGTTTTGCCGAAAAGCTGCCACACCGTGCTTTATACGGGTCATTTTTGCCTGCTTCGATCCAATTAGCCTACTGAAGAATTGGTCTACTGACAATCCGCCCACACAAGTTTTCTTACAACACAATTGTTTTCAAATAAAAATATCCACGTGGAAATCAAAATATACATGTGCGCCATCCGCTGTTCCTAACTGAAGTAAACTTACGAAATTATCGCAACTGAGCTTTCTACGATACGTATTTATGATGTTTCTGGAAACACTAGAAAGAGTTACGATAAGGTCGTAGCAATACATTTTTCCAAGCGGACTTACGAAATCCTCATTCCTCCTCGGCAGTATCTATAGTTTTGCAATATTTTACGATGTTATCGGAATTCTCTTTCTATCTCGACTGAATTTTTTTTTTCTCTTTATTATTTTCTTTTTGATCGATCTTGTTTTCTGATCAGACGACAATCGTGACGATTTTCCAGGTCGTTGCCTGAAATTTCCAGGTTTTAAAACAAAAACGGGCCACTTTCCAACTTTTTTTAGTAAAAAAATTTTTCCCTGACTTTTCCCAGTTCTCCCTGACCCGTATGAACCCTGATAAATATTTATCTATATACATATTTTCTTACGATAGATAATAGCAAAAACATTAAAAATCATAAGTCATCATATCTTTTGTGTGATTTGATTAAAAACGAACCTATTTGAAATTTTACGGGAGTTCACTTTGTGATAATGTCATAAAAAGTTTCCACATTTCATTACACAAATATGTGAACTTTTATCTTCCAAACAGAATTAAACATTTTGTATAAAAAAAAAGTTAATTGAAATGGTATATTTAAAGAAATAATCATTAATTTGTATCGTGCAATTGAAAAACCTTGAAAAACAGGCTTTTTCAGAGGAATGCATTGATGGCTATTTCTCCAAATAAAGAAATTTAGAAAGTATAATTTGTTAGTCTCGCCTATGATATCATATTCAACACATATATGAAGTCCAAAACAAAGTTTGTATACACCCCTTATATCTAATTGATATGTGTCCTGACTATAAACATAGAGTCTATCTACAGTAAAATACATATGCCTGATCTATTGTAAATGATTGCTTCAACCCTGGTAGCAAAATAAGAAAGTTATAGCATTTTTAACTCTAACTTACTCTAACCTTTTTACTTTGGCAAAATAAGCAAAAAAAAAAAAATAATCCAAGAACAAAAGTTTTAGAGCAGTAATTCCCGAACCTGTTCATTGTGGTGCCCTTAATGCTGAGGGTGCAATTTCCAGGGACTCTGCGGCTGCTTCAAGAAAATAAATCATGGAGTTTAGTAAATGAATAAAAAGGCTTAAAAGATGGCTTCATGAATTAATAGGATGGGAACTGCTGCTGCAGAGCATTATTGGATTTTGAGAAATCAACACTAAGAAACAGGGAAATGCATAATAATTGCCTGTTAGTTGTGGGGAATGATTACACATGCATTTAATAAAAAATTCTTAGAGCAATTCCCCGACTTAAAATTTAATGTGAAACAATGGTAGTCAGTAATCCACCATTATCTGTTCTATTATACTATCATAATCTTGAGTTTCATAGACTTGATTTACTACTGTGCAATTGCACTTGAGCATTAGTTAGGCATCTAATTTCCACTGACATTTAATGACAGCTATGTAATTTTTGGTGTTGATTTCCCATTTTATAATGCTCTACAGCAGGGATTCTCAAACTTTTTCCACCTGTGGCACCCCTTTTCCTATTCAATGCTTATCCGTGGGCTATGCTGGCTCTGCAAACCTGTTTGACAAAGGTTGGAAGTGCACAGTTTAAGAACAGTTTAGCAGCTACAGTTTTGCAATTTATATTGTTTGTTACTTAGTCAACTTCGTTATTTTGCTACTAAGAGCAGTACCATCATTTTTAATAAATTAGACGTGTACTTTACTATAAATAGACTTAATGTTCAAAGTTAGAAACAAAATAATGTCTAATGCTCTTTTACTCGAGTGAATCTGTTGTTACTCTGCGTACAACATTTTGACATACATGCAGAATTACAAAACTGGATTCTGTATACAATTATAGTGAAATTATTCTGCATGGCAAAAACTCTGCATGTGCAAAAGCATTTTCAGTCATGTACAGCATAAATGGAGCATTGGTTAAGAACTTCCTTTTTACCAATAACAAGAATGGATACATACTTTATTTTGGACACTGGATATCAATTGATTGAAAATATATAAAAATTTGTATTAAATGCTACAGGTGACATATGCTAACTTCATCCTCTGTCATAGTTGTTGATAGCCTCTTCAGAGCTTCCTCCATTTCAGAGAGAGCACTCAAAAACTTATCTTTTTGTTCTGGAAATCCTCTTTGCACATCTATATAAGAAATTTATTTTTTTTGAAAGCATGGAACTTGAAAACAATCATATACAGTGCAATCTGATATATCACAGGACCTCATTATGTCCACACATTATTTTATTTAAGTAAGAAAAATCTCTTTTTATATACTCGGTTATAGTGAGATTAGGCTGTGATGTAATGGGGGGAGGGGTCCCTGTGGACACTAGAATCTATTAAAAACAGTTCAGTTTTAAATGTAGATTTCCCTGACCTCTTTCCTTCATCAAAGTTAAATAACCAATAACCTCAAAATATCAATTAGCCAGAGAGAATTTCTTTGTTTCTTTTCATTTTAAAATAAATGTTATGTTTAAAATATATATATAAATTTCAACTATTTCAAACATATCTGTGATTAAAAAAATATGCAGCTGGAAGTTTTTTTTGGATGCATTCTGCCTCCTGTCTCCCCTTAAAAAGTCTCACCATAGCAAACAATCAGACCTGCAGAAGAAAAAAAACATTTCAACCCTTAAACTGTGCAAAAGTCAGAAGTAGAGCTCCTTTGAAAAACCAGGCTGACTCATCTGTCATATTTGAGCGAAGGTGTGATGGCAGTATTATCTCATTACAGTATCACCTGCTTTATGCGATCACAGTTTTTCACATTTTCGCTAGAACATGATTTCGAAAAGTTTGTTAAAAACATTGTAAACCCGTGAAATTTGGTTCAAGGTTTTATTCTAATTATGGAAATTTTGAAAATGAGTTTGCAAATCAGAGATGAGACAGCATGATGATAAAATCTGTTAGATTTGAGGATGTCAATGAGATAAAGGTGTGTAAAATGCCCAAATTCCTCTCATCAGAGCGAAATAATAACGTATTGACTCTCTTATCAATATTGTTTATAACTCGCTAATAAATTTGGAAATGTAAAACAACATGATTGAGGAAAATCAGAAGCCTATTACTAATTTTTATTTGGCCCACCAAATTTTTAAGAAAACAAATGGCTGATATTTTAGTAGTATCATAGACAATCAACACATTGACTATGTCATCAAAATTGTAATAGATGAAACTCATTCCAATGAGAATAGAATTTTCACATTTGCAAGAGGTATTAATCATTAATAAGATGAAGAATGCTGCCCCTTAGACAAAACTTGACTGTTTCATTATGTACAGAGAGGTGCCGCTGACACACCATAGTGCATAAAATACCCAGAATTTCAAAAAATGATGCATAAAAATTTGCTAGTTCCAAGAAAGGTACCGAGAGAAAAACCTTCCCAACTTCTTTCTTTTCCCTCTATCTATCATGAATGACCTTGAAAAGTAGTTTTACTACTCTGACATACAAATGAAGCATTTTACTGTATTGTATTAATATAAAACGCGGGTTGTTAAAGAATAAGATGACAATGAATGAACGCCAGGGGCTCTGTCACCGGACTTATTCCGTTACCGAGATCTCTTCCAGCCCAGCTTTCGTGGCAGAGTCAGGGACAAAGTGAGTGCACCTAACAGTCTGAGTGTGTAGCTAGAGTGTTGTGTTTGACATTTCAGTGCTGCCATCTATACTTCAAATTGTGAGTGAAGTGTAATGATTGAATGATTTGTCGTTATAGGCCTGTTGCTCTCTGTGACAGAATAAGATGAGCGGTCCGAAGCTTACAGGAATTCCTCTCTTGAAACAGAATAAGATGACAAGATATCTAGTTGCATCCCTGAATGAGGGGCCATGTACCATATTTTCCAATTTTGGAAAGCTTTCCCCCTGCGAGTTACATACTGGAAATTACTGTACTTTCGCAACTTTCTACCGGCACTGAGCGACATCGTCTGTACGGCGTAAATTTGCTTTATTCCTACAAGGTTGTGAATGTACATTTTTTTTCAATTGTGAATGATTGAAACGACCACTCAAATTTTTATAAAATTTCCCAGATTGGGGGGGGGGGGTTGAGAAGAGAGAGACTATACCTGGAATATTCACAATTTTGTCATCTAGCTGCTATGCAGTCGTCACCATAGCGCATCGTGAAAATCAGGGGTGCATATATAAAATTGGTCTTTGGAGGGACACAAGGATATCTTCCACAGAAATCTTGGGTCGCTAACACTCAAAAATAATTTTAAATTAACAGATAGTATCAGGATATATATTTTCACTATTTTAATTTTTTACAAAATATTAAAAAATTTAAATTTTGATCATCTTTGGGGGGGGGGGGGCACGGGCTCTCATGCCTTCCTCGAATTTCTCCTTTGGCAAAAATCCAGGTTTGGAACCTGTGATTGTGCAGTGGCAATCAGCTAAACACGATTTTCTACAGTTTTTCAACTTTGAGTTGACTCTCCCTTTGGAAAAAAAAGCTCTGCTGCCACCATGATCACACAGACCTGCAACACAAATATATATACATTAAATTTCAGATAAACACATTTGGATTATAGATAATACGACCTACTGAACACAAAACAGGCCAAACGTTGGGCACAAGCATACTGCTAAGTTTCGCCAACACAAATCTGACATAGCTCCCATATTCAGGTGTGAAAATATGTGGCAGTTAAATGGTGGTGGTAGATCAGAGTTATGGACCATCAGGAAGGGAAAAGAAAATCATTCCATCAGGAAATTGCTTAGCGAGGGAATCAGAAGATAAACATCAGAATCTCATTTGCTTTAAATTTAACAATTAGAAGATATTATTGAAAGAGCTAAGGTTTTTTCCGAAATAGAAAATCAAAAGAGAATTTATGGATTGATTTATTATTAAATATATAAATGTGTATGACTTAATTATATTTGTTTCAGATTTATTACATCTGTTAAATTCTCAATGTTAATGGCTTTCTTCGTAAGCTTTTTCTGCTAGTAGACAATGAAAGTAAAAGAACCTAGTCATAGGCTGGTAAATTAATTTTTTTTTCAATGAACTTTTGGATTGAACATGTTTTTAGAAATGATTTGATCCACAGTGAATAATGGGGTGAAGAAACCATACTTTAATTTTTTTTTTGTGAGAGGAACCCACTTTCACTCAAAAAGAACCGAGATTTTGTCAATAACCTGGGTCCAGGGACCCAAGTAAATTAGAGTATAGCGGCATCTCTGATGTATACATATGAGCCTATCAGCCCAAGAATTTCAGATGATTAGACCCATACTGAACAGAACTAATCCATTTGTTATCCAATTGAACTGTCAGAAATATATAGTGTTTATAAAATAGTATTAATTAAATTCATCCATCCAACGAAGATTTATCAATTTCATTTATAACCAGATTTATTTATAAGCTTAAAGAACTCATTGAATTAATTCTTTTTTATTAAAGAATCACCCTTCAATTGCTATCTTACCCATGCTAAATTCAATTCATTTTACATGATTTTGTCTTATGCAATTATTTTGCAGAACTAATTAATCATGTAAAATGAAGGATGCCTGTATAGCCAATCGCTGGCCCCTAACATGTGTTTTTCAAGTATTAGATGTCACTTGGAGCTACAAACCAGTTTTTTGTTCAAAAATGGAATTCAAAGTTCAATTGAGAGATGTGTTTTATAAAATCTCTGAGCTTGTCACTGTTGAGATTACAGGCATTTGAGTAGGTCAGGTATCTTGTAAATGCTGCTGAGAGGGTTAATTTGATTAACGCAATAGGCATTCATGGTGCAACCTAGATAAATTTACCACAGTTTGCCCCTTCCATTATGGCTATGATCACTTTAAATGCCAACAGCAGTGGAGCATAGAGAAAAAATAATGTGTGTTTAAATTTTGCATGAATTATTCAAATGTAAAAACAGTGTCTTCATAAGACAATACTAAAAACAACAAATATATACATGAAAACTATTCAAGTAAGTGTAACTCACCAGTTACTTTTGGATACAGGTTTTCTAACTGTTCTAGAAGCTGTTGTAATTCAATCTCAACATTTGAGATAGAACTTTTATCCATGGAATCTACATTGTTACCACTATTTCCAAAGTTCTCTGAAAAAGATGGTGATAGAGATCCAATATTTGAATCAGGAGATGTAGCCAGTAAACTTTTTAAAGATTCCTGCACTGAGGAAACAGTTGAGCTTCTTCCAGATGACACATATGCACTATGGGCTGAAGAAACATTGCAGCTTATTCCACTAGAGCCGGCAGCTGAAAGGCTATCTACAGCCTTGGAAGAACACTGGTCTTTGCTTTTGTAAATATTTCCAGTGATAAATGTTTCAGACATATCTTTTAATTTCTCAATTGATCCATTGACAGTACTCAAATCTCCTAATTCAATATCAGCTAAAGAATATAAGCTTTTGGCCTGAATATTGGCTGATACTGTCTTAGAAAGATTCATTAACCCATCGATTTTAGCTCTGTGTTTAATAAACTTGCTGAGATTCTGTGGTGATTGCAGCATACCTCTTCCATTTACTACTGCTAATGGGGTGCTTTCCAAATATGCATCTGAAGTGGTCACTGAAATTTGATGTTGTGATAGAACAATTCCATTTTCTGTTGTAACAGATTCAACAAGCAATGGACTTTGTACCTGCTTTGAATAAATGAGAACAGGGGTTAAGTTATGAATGATACCATTCATTAGCTGCATAAACAAATATCACACACTTTGGTTGAATATAATTTAAGGAAAAAGTTTTTTTTTTTCCGCAAGCTTTGTATTAGAGAAAATTTCCTTAAAATCTAAAGTGATTTTTCATTTTGAAATTTGAAGAGTAACTTCTGCACGTATTCATGATTTTTCAATTCTAAGCATTACAAATATACCAGAAAATTCCCCAACATGGCTTCAGCACACAGTAGTTCATGAGTGCCAAAGGAGTTTTTGCAAGCTCTACACCCGATGTTTTCTTGTCTCCTGACTAGAAAGTATGACAGAAACTCAGACAAAATGATTAAAACACATTGCTACCACAAGAAGTCCCTCATCAAGGGGTTAGCACACCAACTCTATGGGGGGGGGGGGGAAAGGAGTGTTGAGCACTGCAGTTCTGAATTGGCAATAAATTCCTGGTCCCTTGAGTGAACTAAAAATATGCCGCATGATCACTTGAGTGAATTTAGCTCTCATATGCAGAAGATGACCGTGATGTGACATCAATGATTAACATAACTTACAGCCAAAAATGCGTCCAAATCTTGCTCTAAAGGGTTAATTTTTCAAATCTGATTTATGAACTTAATACTTAAAATCATAATGGAGCATTACTTCATTGACAATGGGTTTCTGAAATAATAGATTAGTATTAAAGTGACTAGAGAAATACCCCTAAAACCTGAGTATAAAAATAATTTCAACAACAAAGTAATTACCAAAAGCAGTTCATTTAACTGCAGCACCTGTAAATTACAGGCATGGATATGATTGCAGAGCATTGCTTGTGTTGCTAATAACCAACTTTTATAAGCTTCATTAGGAAGAGCATTTCCTGAAACCTGGACAGCATTTTCAGTTTCTTTGATTTCACTATCAATAATCCTACACAAATGAGAAAAATTGATATTTAATGAGAGAAACAAAAAGGTGATTAAGTTTTTAAACAAAATACATATCAAAGAAATGAAACATGCTGTAAGGAAAAAAATAATGTTTGGAAATTAAAAAAAAAGGGGAAATGCTCAGATTATATATGTATTTTAAGATGATCTGGTCATTGTGATCATTTATTTGAATTCAATATTTAATAGCAAAAAAAAAAAAAAAAAAAAAAAAAAAACAATTACAGTGTTTGAATTTTAACACAATTAACAAGTTCAAAAATAAATATGATAAACTTAGATCAGGGCTCCCACTCAAAAAATGAGAAAAAGTAGGAAAACGCAGGACTAAAAAGTAGGATGGGGGAGGGTAACCCTCTTAGACAACATAATCACAGCATAATGGAAAAAAATCCCTAAAAAAATTTGAATAATTAAAAAAAACAATTTTTAATTTTGAATTAACTTTTTTTTCCCCTAGCACTATTTCAGTCAAGCCAAAACAAAATGACAAATGACTTGGTTACAAAACCAATTTTTGGCCAAAACAGTGCACTAGCAACCACAGATAATTCTTTGCTGTCTCTCCTCATATATATTACATTATTTTTCGGAGTCTTCCAAAGTGACGAGCTTGTCAACTCTCTTCGACAAGGCACTGCAAATTTCGAAGACATACATTTTTTAAGAATGATGCACCTTCGAGACCACTTTCGAAAGCACAATGCAAAAAATGTGTAAATTACAAGATCCGACATATATAAGACAAGGTGAACCAGATAGTTTTACTGCGTTGCTCATCATTTTTTAAATTTTTCTGTTTTGTTTACATTTTACTGTTCAATGCCAGTGTAATCATTTTTGACAAATGAAGCACTTCCATTTCTAGCTCTTTGCTGAGCATTGTAAATATTGTTCATGCCTTAAAAATACAGAAGACAACTGAATGCTATTGGGTAGCATCAGAATCACCAAACCTAGAATAGGCCTATGTATCCAACTGCTTTGAAATGCAAACTGTTGTTTCACCTATTTGCACCATAATTTTGAATGATGAAAGTTACTGTCCAAGACCACGAAGTAATAAATACAAAATTATTTTTCCACCCAGACAGAAGTTTTTAATGACTACTTGTTGAACCCTCAAACTAAGCAAATGAAAAATTAATCAATCAAATGGTCCACATACCCCCCCCCCTCCTCTAAATTACCTTAAAAATGATATAATTTCTGCTTTGGCAGAATCATTAATTGCATTCTCCAACATTTGTAATATTTGGCAATATATCAATAATTTCCTGCTCAATTAAAATCAATTACACAAATTTTGTCAATAGGATTTGGTAAAAAAGTAGGAAAAGTAGGACACAAACTAGAAAGTAGGACAAAAGTAGGACATTTTACCAAAAAGTGGGACAAGTGGGAGCCCTGACTTAGATAAGACATGCATAAGTTTTTATGGACAGTATTTTATTCTATCATTTGTTTTATTAGTTTTATTTTATCATGTATTTGTTTTCTCGTGATAATTTCTCTTATTTTGGGTTGCTGTATTTTAATTATGCTTGATATCCATATTTTTTATGGTTATCTCTTTTCAGTCATCTCATTAGGCTTTTTGCCTGTTGTGGTATTTGTATTTGCTTCAATAAGAGTGTCTAAAAAAAGTAAAAATTCTATGGTTGATTTAAAAATATATCAGCAAAAAAAAGGAAATTTTGCTGCAAAGTTTATTAGAGTTTATTTCACCAAGTATGCAATATTAAACAAAAATTATCATCATATAGACCAGTGTTTCTTAACCTTTTTCAGCTCATGGCCCCCCCCCCCCATGGATCACATTTTTTTCTTGTGGCCCCCCTGTCCTATCCAAGGCCCCTCTATCCTCATCCAAGAGTGAGATACTTTCTATTTTTTTTTATTATGAATGAAATTTTAATAAATCAGGTCAACCTCTAGAATATCCTGGCTAGACACGGATTCATATGATGGATTATCATCTCTCGCAGGAGTCACATTATATGGTAATAAAAGATCTGTGTAAAATACGAGACGATCCAATGAACATGCACGATAAATTGACCCTCCCAACACATCAACCGTTGCTCTGGCAGCCCTCCATACTTAGCTGGTACTATGATTTAAGTAACAGCTTACATATGAAAATCATAGTACCAGATCCCATATAGTGCAGTCCCCCTCCCTCCATTGTAGACATGAAGACCCGGGTCATGCCTACATAGACCCAAGGGTTAAGATGCCCCTGGTTCTATGAACGGATCTGGTGAATTCTGAAAGTAGTAATATTTTTGAACTATGTTTCACTTTTAAAGCTTTTCTCTTCACAGCTCTCTGACTCCCTTCACCACTTGTCGTAGATTACCCTTCTTCTGATTTTCTACCATGCCCCCCCCCCAGAATATCCCAGGACCACAAGGGGGCCATATGGCCCCAGGTTGAGAACCACTGATATAGACTATACTTATGGGTGGGGGGTTCCATGAAACCTAGCACAGCAACCAAAAGTCTATTGTACTATCCCCAAAAAAATAAGTCTAGTAGAGACCTGTAGCTGAAGCAAAGATTGAATGGGAATATGTTGAAGCTCCCATGGTTCAATCAAATGACCCAAATGCTCAAACCTGTAAGCAGAGTACATTTCACATTCACAAAGAAAGTGAGTAGCTGTTTATTCCTTACATAACACAACCTCTACAGATTGAATCACTACTAACTCCTATGACATTAAGATGCCTTTTAAGAGTACAGTGACCAGTAAGTAGACCAGTGCCCGAGTGGCATGGTGGTAAGATGCTCTTCTACCATCGTGAAGGTTGTTGTCAGGGTCCCGGGTTCGAACCCAAGGGGGGATATAGATAAGATATTTTCCCTAACGAACTCGAGGCGACCACCGATACACAGCGCCTTCACTTCCAACCCATCTCACTAATGGCAGTAAATTGCAATATAGCGATATGGCCAGAGTTGGTGTTTGGTGAAATAGTAAGTAGACCAACAGCTCTACGAATACCATTTTTGCTGAGCTTCATCAGCTCCTTCTGCCTAAAACCAGGGCAGTCACAATTTATCTCTTTTGCCTGACGCTGACCATCACCGTTCAGCCAATCTAGGTACTGTATTTTCCTGAATGAGTTGAAAACATTATTTCTAATCAACTCCTATGAAATGCCCAAAGCTGAGCCAGGACCAATGAACAGAGTCCTAGAACCTCTTCTAGCCAGCTTGTCAGCCAATTCATTACTTGAGATACCTAAATAACTAGGTATCCAGCAAAGCTAGACTCTGTTGTTGTTTAATAGATTACAGAGTGCAGTTTAACACTCCTAGACCACATGAGAAGTAATTTCAGACTTCTGAAGATCCATCAGAGCAGCCTTTGTGACTATCTCTCAGAGCACATAAAAATATTTTCTTCAATAAATCTTCTACTATAACCTCTATCTATGCAAATTCTACAACACATGAGAATTGCAAAGATTTCAGCCTGAAAAACAGGTGTAGGTCTCCTGAAGGTTATGATAACTGTGTACCATCTCCAGGACTATTTCCAAGCTTAGAGCCGTCAGTACACCAAATAAGATTTCTATTACTGAGTAGGAGCAACGTCCCGTCTTCCCTAGAAGGGAATCAAACCATAAGGAGATGTGCCAACTTTTGAAATCCAGAGATTCTCCCGAGGGTGGTACCCCCCCCCCTTCCCGACACTCATAGACTATCAAAAAAAAATTCATTAAAAAAAAAAAATTTAAAACAATTTTTTTTTTTAATAAATTAAGGAAAAGTTACATTCTCCCCCCCCCCCAAGGCAGGTTCTGCATTGCCCGAGAAGAATATAATTCCGTGTCAGTCTTTCCATGCAAAATAGAGAAATCACATCTATATACTGTTCATAAAACATAAGTGTTTCCTTCCGTGGATGAAATCAGTGATTGATAATCTTGGGTATATGAATTCTCAAAAGCTTTATATTTAGCTGTATAAAGCTTAAAGTTTTATATTTTCTTTCTGAAGATGTTTAATCGGAAGAAACAATTTAAAAAAATTCAAATTACAAAGCTGCGGACGAAAAAAACGTGTTTACCACACGGCTGTTAATGGAATACAATAACGATTATACAGGAATTTCGGCAACCAAGGTCATGCCCCTGATAAATGATTGCCGATAAACGCTACGAAAATGAAGTCGCGTCTTTGCCAGTTGCTTAAATGCGGTCACAGAGACTTTTTTTACGGCTGTCCTCTACGGGTGTTTACCCTAACGGTGACGGTAATCATTGACGCCACGACAATGTGAAAGCTCGCGTAAAATCCAATGTTCTGCCAAAATCCGGAGAAATTTTAACAAATCCGGAAAGCGGGAAGAAGGATGAAAAAACCGGAGTCTCCCGCCTTTCTAATGACCCAAATCCTTGAATCTTTCCATGCAGATGATTGCTTCAGCCTCTGTATGCATGTGTGGAGGATAATCCTGAGTAAAAGTTTGAGTGCTTTAGTAGAAGTGGTTTTCATACAGCCAGAGATAGCCATGCAAACCATTCTGTGTAGTTTAGCGAAGTCTGACCTAATCATAGTGTACCTTGTTCTGGACCACCAGACAACAGAACCATAAGTAATAATAGGGCATATGATCATTGAATAGATTCAGTGGATGATCCTAGGATTTAATACCTGCCAGCCTAATAACATTTCTGCAGCCCCAAAAAGCTCTCTTAGCTTTGTTCAGACAAAACTCAAGGAGCTTCTTCCAGGTCAGTTTCTGATCTAGGTATACACCTAGAAATTTAACCTCACTGGCATATCCAAGAGTTTGACCAAAGATGTTCAATATCATATAATATTAGGATATAATTTTAAAATACGCTTAGCATGCATGCATTTTGAAAATTATTTTTTATTGTCAAAAGCTTCCGTTACATTGCAACTACACCACAGAATGAAAAAAAAATTAAGTAGTCAAAAATAATACCTGTATGCCTGTTGGAGATTTTTTATAACTCCAGACAGCTCCTAAAGCATGAATGAAAAAAATAATATTTATATAAATATGCTGCTCCCTTCTACTAAACACACACCTTTTTAAACAGGCTCCAGGAATATCTAATGAATTAATGTATGCCAGCAAGTGTTCTAGATATGTATTCTTTAATGTAAATATAATTGTGTAAGGTAAGTGTCTGTGTTCAAAGTGCCACATTGATATTTCAAATTCATAAGTGACTGAATGAAAAAAGCATGAATTCATATTCTGTGGGGTTGAGATTGCTAAGACTTTTCTGCTATAAATAAACTTATGCTGCACACTTAATATATTTTGTAAAGATTAACATAATTTCTTTTATACTTTGTGAACTTGCATAAATAGTTCACATTACTGGCGCGTACAAATGAAATGATATGCAACTACATTACTATCAAGCAGTTTCTACCTACTAAAGGGCTTGATCCCTTTGATTTATAAGTATTCTAAGCTAAGAGTTTTCATTTCAAGAAACATGCTGGCAGAAGAAGTGTTGCAACTGCAATGCATGCTAAAATTGTTTGTAAAATTTTTTTCCTCCTTGGTCTCTAACACACACAGTTCCCACTGTCTCTATATAAGGCTAGGTGCAAATTGAGACAAAAGATATGGCACAGTACACTCATTTGTAATTAACCAAAATCAGCACACAAATTTTATGTGACACAGCTATAGAATCTATGAACTGACATTTAGTGCTGCTGTTGAGATTCAGTTTTTCATGCTCCACATGCGTGATTCGTTGTATTAAACCAGTTTTTTTTAGGAAATATTTAAAAATATTCATAGTATTGAGAAATTTAGTTTTAAGTGAATTATTTAATACAGTCAAACCTTTCTCGAAAAATGAACAATTCCTTGCATTTACTGTACTAAATCAATGCATTTTCACCTCTGTCTTGAAGTAATTTTCATAAAACTCTCTCTCAAAGGTCAAGTCCAATGATTGCAAAAATATGCATGAATCTAATCTAAGCTTACAGATTATTTTAAATAAAGTATGTAAATAAATTGAATTGAACAAAAAAAATTCAAACCTATTTTAATATATTTACATGTAATGTGATTGAATATTGATTGTGTAACTTAACCAATAATTTCATTAGCATATAGTAAAATATAGTTCAGTATTTTTTAGTTTTTATCAATCGAATTTTTTCCCATTTTTGGTGTGTCTTTTCTTTCTCACTTAAGAAAACTCTATTTCTTGAAGACTATCTCAAATTTTTTTTGGTCCAGTCAGTTTCAAGATAAAAGAATCGGTACAGTCAAACCTCTCTATTAATTCTGTTAATTGTCATAACCTAACTGTATCCAATACATCAAAAATGTTTAGTGCAGTAGCCTAGATTGATCAACAGAAGTGAGGTTTCATTACTTCATGACACTAGACCACATGATTCAAGAAAATTTTATCGAAAATCAACAGGAACACCAGTGCGTAATCAATATTTTGGGAGCAAAACATTTGGAAATTTTGTTGATAAAGACAGTGTGAAAACACACAATGAGAATAAATAAGGATCAGGACCAGTGTGATGTTTCTTTGCACCATCTTCTTGTTCTGCTATTTCTTAATATTGGGAAGTTTTCAAAAGGGGATACATAAAAGTGGATTGTTAAACAAAATTACCAAAATAAGAGAAAGCAAAATAGTGCGTACATCATATCAGATTTTGTAATGTGATGAACAAGACACTGTATAAACTGGTTATCACAAAGGAGATATTAAGGAATTTACAGAGAAAGTAATATTGAAAAATATCAAATAAAACTGGTTTTCCACAAATAACCTACAAGGGTTTTCAAATTTTTTTCCTACAGCGACTCCTTTGAGCTTTCAAAATCCTGCACACCATTTCTATAAAGGTCAGGGTTGGCAAAAAAAACAACAGGTTTTTTTGGTATAAACAGCATTTACATTAGAAACAATAAAATTTCTGAAAAATCAATCAAACTTCTAATAATTAATTGAAATAAAATGTTTATTGTAATTAATCCATAAATATTTCTTACATTTTAACGAAAACCAACTTTTGCAATTTAATTATTTTGTAGCTTACTCAAGGAATTATCTTGTTTGAAAATTCTTATTATATTTAAAAAATGTGTTATTCTTATATTATTAACTATACAAAAAAGATGTTTCCTCCAGTACTTTTAATATGCTTAATAAGAAGCAGGGTTCCCACTCAAAAAATTAGAAAAAGTAGGATGGTGTTACCCCCCCCCCCCCAATAGGTAGCATAATAAAAGAAAATCCAATTTTTTTAATTAAAAAAAATTCAGAGCACTATTTCAGTATCCTATAAGATTGGCTCCAGCGAAAGCAAAATAACAGAAATGACTTGGCAACAAAAACAATTTTTGGCCAAAACAGTGTACTTTAGCAACCACAGATAATTCTTTTCTCTCTCTCCTCATAATACTGTGTATATTACATTCTTTTTTGGAGTCTTCCACAACAACTCCCTTTATCAATAGGGGTATCAACTCCCTTTGACAATGCAGAGCAAATTATGAAGACATTTAAATTTAAGAATATGACGTTCTTTTGAAACCACTTTCAAAAGCACAGTGCAAAACTTTTAAATTTTAAAAACTTGGTCTCGTGTAAATAAGAACAAGGTGAATCAAGTGGTTTTACTGTCCATCCTTTTTTGTAAAGGGATTTGTTTACGTTTTACTGTTCAATGCCAGTGTCATCGTTTTTGACAAATGAAGCACTTCCATTTCTAGCTCTTTGCTGAGTATTGTAAATATTGTTTATGACTCTGTATACCCTAAAAATACAGAATATAATATTGAATGCTATTGGGTAGCATCAGAATCACCCAACCTAGAATAGGTATACGTATCAAACTGCTTTGTTATGAAAACTGTTGTTTCACCTATACACTAAATGTGCACCATAATTTTGAATGATGAATATTAGTTACTTTCACAAGGATGACGTCACTCTCCGCTATACGAAGGTTTTAATGACTGGATGTTGCGAAGATACATTTTGGAAAGAGAGAAAATTCAACTGCCCCTGCGGGGAATCGAACCCACGTCCTTTCACTTTCTGGGTGAACGGCCTAGGTGCCTCTGTAGTCTAGTGGTCTAGGGCGTTCACCCGGAAAGTGAAAGGATGTGGGTTTGATTCCCCGCAGGGGCAGTTGAATTTTCTCTCCCAAAATATATCTTCGCAACATCCAGTTGTTAAAACCTTCGTATTAGTTACTTTACAGTGAATAGTCCAAGACCATGAAGTGATAAATACAAAATTATTTTTTCCATCCAGACAGCAGTTTGGTGAGTACTCTACTTGTTGAACCCTCAAACTAAGCAAAAAAATTAATAAACCAAATACATAGATCCACATACAACCTGCCCCAAATAATCTGAAAAACTATGCAATTTCAGCTTTGGGGGAATCATTAATTGTAATCTATTATATTTGCATTATTTAGCAATATATCGATGATTCGTGTAATTGATTTTAATTGATAAAGAAATTTTGTTGATAGGATTTGGTAAAAAAAAATAGGACAAAGCTTAAAAAGTAAGACATGAGAAGGACATTTTACCAAAAAGTCTGAAAAGTGTGACAAGTGGGTTGAAATCAATCATTTCAACAGCATCTAAAACAAATTTTTGCATCCATTCCAACATCCCCAAATCTCTTTGGTCTGTAATTTTCTGTAAAAAGTTTTCATACTTAGGATAATTTCTTGATCCAGTGGTTGTGAAATTGCTGTTGAATTAGGTGGTAAAAACAATAATTTGATTGCTGAAAGGTCTGTTATTTTTGGATGAGCGGTGCAATTAGCCAAAATAAATAAAACTTTTCTCTCCTCACTCAAACATTTTCTATCCAGCTTCCTCAACCATTGTTTGAAAATCTCTGATGTCCTTCATGCCTTTTTGTTGCCATCATAGTGTACAGGAGGAGTTTTAACATGCTTAAAGCACTGCAGGTTTTTGATTTTCAAATAACAAACTGTTTCAATTCTTCAGAACCATCTGAGTTTGCTGCTAAAAGAACTGTCAAACGATCTTTGTGTTTTTTACCTTCTTCACATTTTTCTCCTGAGAAGGCAAGAGTTTGGTTAGGCAAAAGGCGTCACAATTAAAAAGGCACCACAATTAAACACATCTGCATCTTTACATCCTTCTATCATTGTTTGAGAATATCATTCTTCCACTTTTCAAGTTTCTTGAGATACAGATATGCTCTCTCCACAAACTTACCTAAAAACAATGCCATGGCACTCTTTGAATTGGGTCAACCATCCTCTGCTCGCAGTGAAATCACCTTGATTGAGACTTTTTACAAAATCTTTTGCTTTTCTCTTGAATTATTGGTTCTGATAATGGGATTGAGTGAGATCAAGCGGATTTCAACCACAAAAGAGTTGCTTCTTCTACGTCGCTGAAGTCTGATTTTCTTATGAGTTTTCTGCTTGGTTCATAAGAAGATTCAAATGCTGAAAAACTTTTTCCCTTATTTTTGGCAAATGTTTAAATATTTTTCCATGCAACTGCATATTCTTTGGCGAGTTCACTCAGAGTTTTACCCGATTCTAGTTCTTTCAAAATTTCAACTTTTGATCTTGAAGCATGAAGTTTACGTGGAGCTATTGTATTCATGGCCGTCGATACTCACCATGAAAACTAAATGACATTCAGGTCTAACCAGACTTTAGCTCTTTTTCCAAGAAATCATAAAACTCAGCTTCTCCAAAAACATTCTTCGCAACAGACAATATCAAAACTCCCAATAGATAAGATTTTCACCCCTATTGGATGTTGACAATATCCAAACTTCTTTTTTTACCATGAAAAGAATGAAAGAACTTATTTGGAAACACCACGAAAATAAGCCGGCCAACAGGTTCCACACATTCATTCTTCACATGCACCCCCGCAAAAAGGGACCCATCATAGAGAACAAAGAAATAAAGGATTGTCGAGAAATACCCATGAACAATGTCAAAAAATTGTTAGAACTCGTAACACACAACTCGTACACAGGCAATTGTAAAAATCAGCCATAAAGGGACAAAAATCATATTTGACTTAAGCGGAATTAAGGCAAACATGTGTCAAGTTAGAGAATTTTCCCTACATTGAAATTAGTATTACGCCAACCAAGGGAATAATAGATGTTTAGTTATCAAGATTCCACTGTTTTTTTTCCAAGGGGAAAAATTATATTTAGGCCACTTTTGTGTGATTTTTTGTAAAAAAAAACATGGTTTAAACCAAACAACCCTGATTGAGGTAGTGCTTTGAAAATGCTTGTTTTTATTATCACTGAATAGTTTTAAAACTTCAGAAGATTTTGGCATGTTCCAGAGTTTGAGAACCTTGTCCTGGTAAATGAAAAAAAGGGGGAAAAAATAAATACATAAGTTTAAGTTGAGAAATTTGGATATCACCATTTCACCACACAAATTTGTGATTGGCAGCTTTTTAATTCAGTCATTATCTTCTTTCCTCCTGCTTTCTTCGGTATAAACAACATTCTATTGAATTTCTACAGAGGTAAAGTTAAAATGAATTGCATTGAAACGGGGAGAAGACTATACAGAGTGTCTACAACATACCAAAAGAAAATTTGGTGACTTTCTGGTGCCCTTTTCTCGTTCGACGTAATGAACCATGCTGGATAATTTTTTCATATCAGTGGTTCCCAAACTGTGAGTCGTGACCCCTTAGGGGGTGTGCGTTAATGAAATGGGGGAACACGAGTGAATTTACATAATAGAAACATATAAGAAATCAATTTTAATCTTTTGTAACTTTTCATGGGACATGATAATGATGTCAATACATCATCATCAAC
Source organism: Pholcus phalangioides (assembly GCF_987345545.1). NCBI lineage: Eukaryota > Metazoa > Arthropoda > Arachnida > Araneae > Pholcidae > Pholcus > Pholcus phalangioides. The sequence continues at coordinate 21,740,064 of NW_028301625.1, forward strand.
ACAATGTATTTTGATTGACCATACAAATCTTTGATGTGGAGGGTGGTGATGGCTGCAACCCCTTCATGTTCCCATGTATTTCCACCCATAGCAAGAACTGTCTCACAACACAGAGATCAAATTTCTCTATCAGTCTTACTGGGAACATTTTCAATTTGTTCATTTTTGCAGCACCAGTCATTTTGTGCCCACAATGGTTTATTCTAATGAAACCTAGTAAAGCCAATTACAACTGTGAATTAGAACAGTCTTCAGTGGTGTTGAAACCAGGGGTGCTGTGGATGCTCGAGCACTCATGGTAATAGGTGACATAGGTCTCAGCACCCCAGAATTTATTCAGAAATTGAAATTTCCTATATATAAAGCTCACTCACTGGTTTGAAACACCTCCAATGCCTCCCCAGTCCTGTTAAGCTGAACATGTTCATATATATATTAGGCACCTCAGCTGTTAGATGGTCATTCATATATAGCACATATTAATCAATAAAATTCAATGCTTTCGAATAATTTAAAAATTTTTCTCAGGTCTGCATCCATATTGTTACTTTTTCTGTAGCCACCAGGCAGATCATTTCAAGTGCTTAGATAAGATAAATTTATATTTGGCACAAGTGAGTACATAAATAAAATTATGATACACATGGTCAAATGAAATACCAAATGTTTTTCCCCTGTTATTAGATCAGGGCTGGACAAATCGCCAAAAATTTACATGGCCTGTCAGGCATGTGAATTACAATAATACATGCCAGAATCAATATTCTACATGCCTGAAAAATATTAATAAATATATTTACTAGATTTACTTTCACCGGGAGGGGCCAGGCACCCTCCTCCACAGGTTCAAGCCACACAAGCCCCCCTCCCCACATAAGTGGATATAGGTTGTTTCTCTACCCCCATGCCCCCAAGTAACTTTGCAAGATCGCCTAAACCCTCAGTAATTCATGAATATTCAATGTAACCCTATCCCTACATACGGCCTTGCGGGTCGTATATAGAGACATCTGGAAACCCTAGACTCCCCCCCCCCCCACAATATTTCCATCGTATCAGAATTCCTTTGGCACTTACAACGAAACTTTCCGGAGCAAGCTCAGTGGGGGCATTCGCACACGTTTAAAATGCGTTGTGTGGGTAGATAACTACTATTGACCGTTGTAAGCCCTTGGGCATGATGCCCGTGCTGCGTATCGAAGCGCTGCAACGCATAGCAATAGTGGGCTCAAAATAGCCTAGGCCATCGTTGAGTGACAAACAGTTTTTTTCATCGGTTTAATGATCGGTGGTTTACGGTCAAAATCGACACTCATTGCTAGATAGCGATGTGCATCAGAAGTAAATGCTGCCTAAATAGAATGTGCACAAATAAGCCCATTTCTTTACTGATTGCATTACCGAGCACAGACAAAACATATTGGCGAAGGTAAAAAATTACCTTTAACGGGCACGCACATACGCAGGCCGATTTTCAATTCCGACAGTCGATGACCCATACACTCGCGCAGGGAAGCACAGTAGGGGCTGAAAAGGGGCTCGAGATAATTCTTAATTATTATTTTTTCACACAATATATTCACTATACAGGGGCCCCTGCTACAGGATGTGGGAAGGGAGCATTGGACCTCCAAAGGATGGATTTTGCATATTTCTATCCATGTATTTTGAAATCTGATATTATATGCTTGTTATTTGCTCTATTGTCAGCCTAGACCGCAAGCTTGTTACTGTATTCCAGTGGTTCTCAAACTTTTGTCCTCCCCACTCAGATTCCCTAGCCTAATTCATGGTTGATCTGCGGCTTCCCAGAATAGTTATGAATAGCAAAATTTAAGGAGCAGCCATTTTCGGTGGGAACAAAGAATACTGTCATAAAATTATCAAATTTTAAAATTGTGGTTGCGGCAAAAATCCTAGTTATGCACACTTTACCTCAAAAAACAATTGATGGTAAATGATTTCGGGATTTGTCTTCTCGAATTCTTTCATTCCGTCACATGTGCATATTGCACGATTTTGTCATTCGCTCTAGCTAGTCAGTGAAGATCGTCATGACAAAAAAGGGTGATATAATCGCAAAACCACACATTTCTTCCTGCGCGGAAAAAAAAAATTGTATCCTTTTTCATGGCCTTCCCAACTGTAGGGCTGACAGGGCCTTGAGGCCTGAGACAGTTACTATCATTGTTTTTCCTGCTATACATTCACTATAAAGGCCCCCCCCCCAATGAAAACTGGATTTGCAGACCCGCCAAATATCACAGCCTAGGGGCCCTGCTCCACGATGTGGGGGTCATGTTCTTTTTCATATGGAAACCGATATTGTTCCCAAGAGGTCTGTAGTCCACTGCTTCAGGGGAATATTGCAAATGTTGGAAGGTCCCAACAAGCAAAGAAAGAAAAATTTGTTCTTTTTGCTCATGCAGCTAAATAGTTTTTTCCCCTATCCATAATGTTGCCCATCCTCTTCATTAATATACACACATTGACAGATGTCTTTCTTCTGATTATTTTTTGTTGTTTAGCCATACCCCACCCCAGCAAAAAAATTGGAGAAAAGAAAGAGAAAAAATATTGAATGCCCAGGAAAAATAGAGGAATTTAGAAAAAAAAAAATTTAAGACAAAAAATCTGACTTTCGCCCAAATTTTATGACTTTTCTGTGACCTTTTTCTCATTCCGTGACTTCCCCGTGATGGTAGACACCCTGCTATACAGCATTGAAAGATTAATAATGTGAGGAAAACTGCTTACCTTAAGCATGCCAATATTTTTGATATTGGTGATATTACATGAATCTTTTTTATTTTCTTCAATACCAATCGCATGTAGGCTACAAAAAAAACAGACATCGTTTTATCATAAAGAAGCCATTCACAACAAGTATGATTGTAAAAATTAAAATACTGAAAGAATGTTTCAGTATGGAACTTTTTTTCAGAAATTCTTTTCTGTAAAAGAGGAAAGAATCAGAAAATTCACTAACCTTTCATTATCTATATCTTCTTCAAAAGTAAGATAATTTTTTCTCCATTTACATTTGAAACATATACGATTGAGAATAAGCATAATAGAGGTCTTTAGTTCTTCCCATTGCGATGCCTGAGAAGATATTTTCAATAAACAAACAATAAATCATTGTGTTTCTAAAATATTTTTATAACTTTGTCAGTTCAAAGCACACAAATAAAAATTTGTGACATAATTTTTTATACAACTTTGTGAATTATTATTTTCAATTCAAAGGTTGAATTTAAAAAAATTAAATATAATTCTTTCCCTTTCAGGTTGTAAAATTAAAAACATTTTTTTAAATTGAAGTGTTCGGCTGAATACTGGTTTAGGTTACATTTTTGCGAAATCAGTTTTTTGATTGAACAATGTTCCATATAGCTTCAGTTACACGTTCCTAAAGTGAGTTCCTGCAGAAACCAACAGATGTAGTTGCTATGCATCTTTGCACAGCTTCAACCCATGCAAAAAAAAAAGAAAAGAAAAGGGTGTTTTCCTAATTCAGTGACGCCTTCTATTTTGTCTTCTCTAAAGTTTAAAAAAATGACAGTTATTCAGCCGAATGCTTCAATTGAAGAACTTACTGGATAACAGAACTCTTGGACCGGATGTTTTATTGTATGTGACCGACTGGAATACCCTCGCAGAAAACATTCCTGACATAAATTGTACTTTATGCAATACAGGCATTTATATCTGTAAAAATAAAGAAAATTAGGACTTTAAAGCTCAATGGTTTTAAAATTATTTTCAAATATATTTTAAAGATAGCACATTAGAAAAAATTCATTATCAACCAAAAAAATCATTGGTACAAATCACTTGTATGATGCATCAAACTGTTTATCATAATCACAAAGTGAAACATGTTTTTTTTTATTGTGTTAAACTTAGAAGAGAAAATTTAATGAGGCCAAACAATTTATGCAGCTACCTTAATTTTTAATCATTACTTGGGTAGAATTTCAGTCAAGTGCGTTCTACAGAAACGGAAAATTTTCCATGTCTAATATTCAAGCAAATTTACAAATTCTTGAGCTGAATTTCATATCTAACTAGGCACAATCAGACTTTTGAAATTCTTAAACCACAACATTATGTTAAAAGTACCACAAATGCAGTTGACGCTTCTTTATATGAGCTCATACAGACTTGAACAATTAGTTTGTAAATGGAAAAGACATCCAAAGAAATGGCATATTTGGGACAAGAGGATTAGTTTGTAAAAATGTGTCGGTTTGAAAATTAGAGTTCATAAAAATGTGTCGTTTGGAAATTAGAGTTCATAAAAATCAAGTGTGACTGTACTTTATAACCTATTTCATCAACTGAGATGTCATGAGTTTATAATCCAAGTTAATCAAGACCATAACCTATTTGGATTAATCAAAACTCGGGATAAGACGACTTTCCATCCTAAAATGAATGAAATATGACAAACATATGGTTAATAAATCAATTAACCAGTTGATTGAGAAGCTAGTCATACTTCGAAAAAGATAACCATAAATATTTTTTGTGTGGGCATTGTATTGTATTTTATCATGTGTAGTGTTTTTATAATTGCATTTCTAATTGGGTTGTTGTATTTCACAAATATATCACATCTATATTTGTTATGGGCATCTTTTTCTCAGCTACCTTGTTGGGCATTTTGTCTGTTGTGACCTTGTATTTGTATACAATATTATAATAAAATTGGCTCAAAACCAGACATAAATACAAAGAGACTTTTTAACACACATTTTTTTGCACATAAAATTAAAATTTCATCTCATTTGCATAATGAGTGTTTCCATGTGTTTGCATAAAGTGTTCCCATGTGTTTGCATAAAGTGTTTCCCAAAGTGTGCATTGTTACGGTGCAAATGCCCCATAACATAGTTTGTATATAAATGCTTCGGAAGATTAGATGACTGCTTAATAATACTAAAAAAAACAAAGAATAAGGCAAATACCAGTAAATACTAAAAAATTCCTAATGCATTTTAACACACTATGGGTGTCGTCTTCAGAGGATAAGAGTATCACGCTGACTGAGTTTCCCCACTTTGATTGAGCACCAAATCTTCAATTTCGGTTGTTCAGCGGAATGAAAAAACAATTCGTCTGTTCAAGCCAAACATTGTGGCAAGAATGAAGTGAAGCAATACTCTGAGTTAATGGTATCACACATTTCGAGTGGCCCATATAAAAAATTGAAGAAAGATCCACCCGATTTCCACTTGAGAAAATTGAAAGAAGTGGTAAAATCGAGTGTCGCTCTTCCTGATCATGCAAAAAGATTGTTATTCCATTCCATGTCCCATAGTCTCTAACATAGGTACAGCTTCGTATAACCTCACTAAATTCCTTGTTCCTATTCTCTCGCCACTCACTAAATCAAATATTAACACCAAAATTCATCAAGCTTCGCTCATATCATATGTACAGTTGAACCCAAACCGCTTAACATGGTATCTTTTGATGTAGTCTCAATGTTCACTAATATTCCCATAACTGGTAGTATTGTCTAGAACAAAGTCTTAAAACACACAATTTCTCACAGCTGAAGTAGAGGATATATGCAATCTCACATTCACGTGTCTCACAAACAGCTTTCAGTTTTGACGATAGGTTTTACACCCAGACAGATGGCCTAGCAATGGGAAATCCCATCTCTCCGATTTTGTGTGATATATATATATATATATATATGGATGGGTTTGAACGTCACGCCCTTTTCATTTTATAGGAGATATGTGGATGATACTTTTGAGCTTTGGGACAGTTCCAAAGATGACTTGGAGCAATTGCTACTCATTATACAAATACAACGCCACAACAGGCAAATTGCCCAACGAGGTGGCTGACTTAAGAACATCATGGATCCCCGAGCCATTTTGGAGGCCCTACCTACTACTGCTACACCACACATGCACCCCGCCCACACACGCGCCCCCCCCCACGCGGAACCCCCAACGAATCAGTACATGCGGGAATGTGCGTGTAGTGAAACCTGACGTGAAGTTTTTTTGTTTCTCTGTAATGCTTGTTATGTGTAGTGCTGCCATCTGCCACCAGTTTTTCTAACTATGAGTGAAGTGTTATGATTGAATGATTTATCGTTGTAGGACTGTTGCTCTCTGTGGCGAGACTTTTTAACGGGGAGATCGGCTCGTATTTGCGCCTTGAAGTTGGGAACCACAGAAAACCAACTTTAGCTGACCACCACTGTGGGGTTCGAACCCGGATCCTCGCATCGCGAGTCCGTCACTATAACCACTCAAATGAAACAAATAATGAACTACCTTTCTTGGACATACTAGTAACTAAACAAAAATCATATTTCCAAACCTTAGTCTATCATAAGCCTTTCTCGGTCTCACTACCACCTGATTTTAGATCTTACCATCCCATGCAACAGAAACTCAGCGTTTCGTACTTATGTCGCGATAGCATTTAACATTTGCTCAGATCGAAATGCATTAGATCGTGAACTTGAAACCATCAGAGCAATTGCTCTGGGCTTCTGGTGAGACAGGGTTCAACACCAAGATTGTTGATGAAATGAGTAAAAAATTCATAAAACCAGCAAGAGAAACCACTTTGGAAAATATTACTGAGAAGCCACTCAATAAAAGCGTAGTTATACCATATACAATCCAATAGTCTCACTTAAGATCAGATTCTCAAAAAGTTTAACCTTACAGCCATAGATGTGCCTACTAAAAACTTTTGTTTCAAACCCCCTAAAGATGCTATACCACACAATAAACAATGGGAGTTTTATTATATTCCATGTGGTGATTGACCGCTTGGCTACATAGGAGAAACACGGAGACCCATGAAAAGTAGATTAAATGAACATGCTGGCTGTTAAACATCAAGAATGTGAAAAATCAACCATTGCCGCTCACTGCTGGCAAGAGGGTCATCGATTTAAATTTCAGGAAGTGAGTTTTTCACAAATTGAAATCCACGGCCGATTTAGACTTCTATGAAGGCACGTACATCTAGGCCTTCAAAAATTAATTAGTAAATGACAGTAAATCAACACCACCGATTGCATCACCATGGCTTAAATTCATTATGAGTCAGAATTTAAAGAAAATTCAAATAGACGAATCAGATAGCTCCATTTTGCAAGCAGCCAATCAGGTTGTTGCAAAAGACTTACACGCAGGCACTTTACTTCATTCTTGCCACGACGTTTGACTTGAACAGACATATTGTTTTTTCGTACCGCTGAGCAACCGAGATTGAAGATTTGGTATTCAATCCAAGTGGGAAACTCTCGGTCAGTGTGATACTCTTATCCTCTGAAGACGACACCCATAGTGTGTCGAAATGCATTAGGAATTTTTTAGTATTTCCTGGTATTTGCCTTATTCATTGATGATTTTTTAAGTATAAATACTTGTTTTTTTTAAATCATATTTTAACCTAGGAAAACTATGTTCTGAGTGTGTTGATAAGTATGCGTGCATATTTTTCTTTCTCTTTCGTCCTCTTTCGTTCAAGATGAACACACCCTTGATATGTTTGGAACACCCTGCACAAAAGGGTTTAATGGAGAGAAAAAGGGATATATATATAATGCACCTTCCTTCCTCCTCAAGGAAAAATGGTGGTTGGCCCTTCTCTCTCTTTTTTAATATATTTTTTTTAGCAGTGATTCTCACTTCACCAAATTCTTTTTTTTCTCACAACAAATCCACGAGAGGGGAAAAAATACACACACATATATACGGAGATATATGTATGTGTATAGACCAGTGTTTCTCAACTACCGGGCCATGGCATCGACAGGGGTGGGAAGTGACTAAGTCCATTTCGGAGCAGCCTTGGAGCAGCAAAATTCAGGATTCGGAGCAGTTTTGGAGCAGCAAATTTGGGATTTGGAGCAATTTTGGAGCAGCAAAATATGGGATTCGGAGCAGATATTTATAAATTGGAGCAGTGAAATTAACAAGAATATTTTCGTCAACCCTTTTCAAAATAAAACTGCACTGTCTTTTGTTATCAAACATCTTTTCATCAGCTTGATTTTTGTTTGAAAGAGCCACTGTCATAAAATTTTTTGCACCCGTCTATTTAAGATGATTTTTGCTTACTGAGGGCACTATTTGCTGCCTTGAACAGCAGCACTTCAAATGAGCTAGAAAAATTTTATAAGTTTTTAATTTTTTTATACTTGGAAAGAAATTGTTGCAAAATGGGAGAGAATTTCGGAAGAATCAACTATATGTTTGGCGATTCAGCACTCATTATCTGGCGAGATTGGCGATATGACTCTCGTTATTTGGCGAGATTGGCGATCTGACACTCGTTATTTGGCGATATTGACGATTTAACACTCGTTATTCGACAACATTGGTGATTTAACGCTCGTTATTCGGCAACATTGGCGATATTCTGCAAAGTTTCTAAACTAACATTCGTAATTCGGCGGACATGCGCTTTTTACGTCCGGAATGAACATTTTTTTCACGAAACATCGGGATTTAACACAATGACAATCGACTACAGTAATTTCTGCTGCATCCAGTGATGACTTTTTTTTTAAATGGAAACACTCAAATTTGCACTTTAAAGCTGAAAGGCATTGCAAACCATCTTCAGTTCCACGATCACGGACAATATCGGGGTTTTGCGATGGAAAGCCCGATCAGGGGCCGATAGTTTAAGTATAGTGGAATAAAACACTCTCTTCTTGTAAAGAAACGTTTCGTGGCTAGCAGGAACAAAATTTTTTTGGCGTACTTCCCAATATTCCTGGCATACTGAAGCGAAATTCACTATTTGGCGCAGAAAAATGCGAAAATACACTATTGAAGCAGGATGGCGCAAGATATTAGTTTTGGCGCAGTGCGGCGCAGAGTTCCCACCCCTGCATCGATCACGCCGGGCCGCGAGATTCATCTTTACCCCATTTTTATTTTTTATTTGCTATGCAGTTTTTCTGAACAGAATTATTTCAGGAAACTTTTATTTTCATAAACAATACATATTATTCAAATCTGTCCACAAAATTCATTATATCTGAGTGTAAACAAGCGAACGATTTCCACTGCGACAAGCAGGAATAGCCATGAGGGGGGACCCTTTGTTCAACCCCAATGGGAATATCTATCTCAAGGTAATACAAATGGGGTGCGGAACATTCTGGTCTCCTTCCCTCAAAGAGGCTTTCCCTTTTTTTTGTAGTGCAACTTTTAAGTATCCGTCATGAATGTCGCAATATTAGCCACCTTTTAGGGAAATTAAAGTGCTCTCTCATGTTTGCCAAAAAAACTCTGATGGCTATATAGGTGTGTGATATGGTCTGTCGTCACTATAATGGGAATATAATTTCTATCGATAAGCACTAATGCCCTGGAGACTAAAAACGCATGTGCTAGTAATGCCAGTGACCAAGCGGCATACTTCTCAACGTGAAGGTATTAAAGATTAATGACAAACTTTTGGACAATCGAAATACTCAACCCATTAGATGAAGCCTATAAAGATGCCGCTGTTGTTGACTACTCGTAAGAAATGCTCTTACGAATCTAATTACAACTTTGAATGGGAAAATCTTCCCCTTTGTCATTTGTATGGCAAATGTCAGCTACCAAGCTGGTACAATATCAGCTACCAGCGAGGTACACAGAAAATACTATATTCCAGACATAAAGTTTAATCAGACATCGAAGCAGTCTGTGTCTGGTTTTCAGAATTGTGGTACTGTTTCCTTTGAAAAAAATCGGTGCTATGTGCAAGCTGTTGTTGTGATTTTTTCTTTGCTTTCTTATATTACTATAATTTTTTTTGGTGTGGAGTATGCATTTTTTTTAAATACCGAAAGTGAAACTAGAAATACCGATTTCTCAGACTCAAGCCAGCAGGACGACCATCTACAGTTTCATGACGTGCATAACGAGAAAAAAATAGTGTCACTCAGAAAAAAAATTGTCCTTAAATGCAATGACGATTATTTGAAATGTGGTTTCATTCTTTGCCCTGACCAATTGCCGAGACCTCAATGTGTCATTTGTGCTACTGTTTTGGCAAACAAAGCCATGAAGCCATCGTGTCCCATCATACATCTCATCACGAAACATCCCGATTTTGCAAACAAACCTATCGAGTTCTTCATGCACAAAAAAGATGCTTTTCAAGCAGAAAAGAAAAGTATTTCCCGAACTTTGACAACTCATAGCTACTGACATCATATTTGATATCATCACAAATAGCCAAATGCAAAAAACCGTATACAATTGCGGTAAATACTAGAATGAAAGGCATTCCATTGTCAAATTACACCACAGAGAGGTGCATATCCGACATGGCACTAGACACCAAAATGAAACTCGTAGAAAAAATTAAGATTCCAAAATTGTTTGCAATACAACTGGATGAATCCACTCATGTCAAAAACCATAGCATTTTGATCACATATGTTCACTTCATTGATCACGGTGATAATGAAGTGAAGGAAGACATTTTGAGGGTTTAAGAATTAGCTGCTAACACAACCGGCAACGAAATTTTCAAAGTTTTGGATAATTTTATGAAAGATAAAGGCTTGGATTGGAAAAATTGCGTTGGAGTTTGCACTGATGGTGCTGCTAATCTTACGGTAGACATTCGGATTAGGTCGCTAGAATCAAAGATATTGTGAGCAGGGTTGGCAGGTTTTGACACATGACAGTTTTTGACGGTTTAAACCACAATTTAAACTGTTACGTCAAAAACCTTTGTCAAAAAACTGTCAAAAATCTCAAATATTTTTTTTTTCAATATAAAAATTCCCATTGGAAATACACACGTTAATTGCATTTAACGTTTAAAGTGAATGTTATAAAAAGAATAAATATTTAATATGACTGTTAAATAATTTTCTGCTCTCTACAGAATTATTTTGGACAATACATATGGTTTCTTCTTCTTATAAAATATACAATTTTAATAAAGCATAGCATAAACACTGAAGGGAAAATTATGGTATGATTTGACACTCTGATTCAAGATGATTCTTGACCTTAAAAAATTTCACTGCTTATATATGTGCATTGACATAAACCATCTGCTGTACTGTTTTTATAACAGGTAAGTGTTTAAAAAAGTATATTACATCATATATGTAATGTTCATTTCTGTTGTTATTAATCCTAGATTCATAAACATTCGTCTCACAGACAGCACAAAATACGTAAACACTTGTAACTTTTAAAGTGAAAGAGATAGAAAGATGAACTTCTAAGTACCTTCCTAGATCGTTCAATAATTAGTATTGGGCCTGTCGCATGTCAGAGTGCACTTATGCTAATGGAGTTACAGTGGTCATCCTACAGACGAATGTTCATGAATAGTGTTGCGATTGTAGAACGGGTGAAAATTACAGGAGTTCTTGGTGAAACTTCTGCTGATCAAACACAACCCTGTGGATCTCAGGAAAAAAATTTTGCCTTTTGCAATTATAAAAAATGTCGAATGACAAGGTTCTGTTGTACCCAATGTAAAAAATTCATGTGTATGGATCACCACGGTTTTTATGTGTCGATTGCTCAGAATAACTAGTGTTCATTTTCATTTCAGAAAATTAATGATTAATAGACAAATTTTCAGATTTAAAGTGTGTTTTATTGTTCCTTGTATTCTATAAAACAAAAATCATCAATATAATATGTTCGTCTGAGACACGAATGTTTATGAATAGTAATGGGAGTGTATCTCCCATGCATGTTTATGAATCCAGGGTTAAATTATCTAGATAATCACTGATACTTAAAACGATACTCTTATTGTGCATAACATTGAAATATATCTAGCGATCAAAATACTAAATTGTAAGACTAAAAGGTCATGTACTTTCGCAATGCTAGCTTGTATATTATGCTTAAGAAACTCCTATAACTTATCCTAAGTCAAACTTAGTTATTCTTTCTTTTGTACTATGATATGTTATATTTACTATCATTTACAATGCAGTGGTTTCCCAATTGAAGCTGTATTTAAACGTGCTTTGGGTATCAAGTCCTGTCCTACTTTGGTTGAAAATACTCTTCAAAACTCTGAATTTATACACAGAGTTGAGAAATTTTAAGGTGAAAATAAATGAGTTTAATTAGTATATTAACAGATGCTGCATGAGAGTTTTTATATGGAATAAAATTTTGGGCAGATCAGAAAATTTAAAATATCAAAATAGATTTTTTTTTCTTAGTAATTATAATTCTGAATATGAAAACCTTTAATCTACATTAAGTGTAGATACAGTAAGTGTTATACTACAGTATGTTATACTAAGTGTAATACTACAGTAAGTGTTTTGTTATTTAACATATCTATCAGGTTAAAAAAAAAACTATCATACACATTTTGAATAAGCAGCTCTATTCCGTTTAGCGAATTAAACACTGGTAATGAGTAGCTTAGATAAATAAACCATAAAATTATATTTTATGTTTTAGACTCTTATGTTGAAAAATTCAAAAATGCAAATTATAATTAATATTTTGTTTTAATTATTGCAATAAATTAATGTTCAAAAATTTAATTCATCAATTAAAAATTTAATTTAATTTAATTTTTATGGGCATCTTTTTCTCAGCCACCTCGTTGGGCATTTTGCCTGTTGTGGCATTGTATTTGTATAAATAAAACATATTGTAATATGCAAAAAAGTATTTCATCATGCCATATAACTATTGTGTTCAAAACATTATCAAAAAGCATTCATTTAGGTTTGACAGTTTTTGAAGGTTTAAAACAGTTTTTGATGCTTGTCATGTCAAAAACCCAACCCTGATTGTGAGTGACAATAACTTAATATCAACACATTGTTTCATTCACAGGCAAAACCTGGCTTCTAAAAAAATGATTTCTGAACTTAACAAAGTCCTGTTGCAATCGATTAAAATAGTTAATTTCATAAAAAACAGCACTTTGAATACTATTGTTGAGAGTTGTTGAATATTAGATCGTTATATTTTGTACAACGGAACTCAAGACCGGGCCCTTGAGTCAAGGAAAACAATTTTCAGGGCTGCGAAATCGAAAAGGTTTAGAACCACTGGCCCCAAAGCAGAATGTACCAAAATCTGCGACGTACGTCGCAGAACAATTAGCGCTGCTGCAGAACAATTCGGAAGAATTTTAAGAAAAAGTGCAAAAAACACATATATGGGGATTTTTACCGCAGAACATTTCCAGTCAGCCAAGGGCTAGTCGCAGAACAGTGCTAAACATTCTGCTTTGGGGACCACTGGTATAGACATATATATATATATTGCACACCATTTTCTCCATTAAACTCTTGTGTACATATCAAGGGTGCATTCATCTCTGACAGGGGACAAAGGAGAAAGAAAAAATATTATGCATGCATACTTATCAACACACTCAGAATACAGTTTTCCTAGGTTAAAATATTATTTTTAAAAAAACAAGCATTTATACACAAACTATGTCATGGGGCCCCATAACAGCATCACTGCTTCTAGGGATGTTGCCAAACACTGTCAATAATGTCATGGTGAACTGTTGATACTGATGTGTGGCTGTTGGGTGCTTTGAAGCAGCTCTTTTTTTAGACTATATTGCAGACCCGCAGATATAAAGTTGACGAAGCCAAGGAAGTTCCGGCTTACAAAAGTTTGAGAACACCACAGCTCTAAGCTAAATGAAAATTTAACAGGAGTGCTTGCCAATCATACATTTTTAGGTGAAATAAATTCTGCTACCTGTGTTAAATATTTTTAATACATTCATGGAATTTGATTAGAAAATGGAACTAAACCTTAAAAACTATGTACAGGAAATATGTGACTTATACCTCATCCCACAGATTGGAAATACACGGCAAATACTGCACTTGATTCTGTGCTCTTCTAAAAGAAATGTTACATAAACACTATTTAAATCCAATTCATGAAACATTTTTTGATACATTTTTATGATATGATCTATTTCCTTTGATTTTTCACAACAACAATTTTTATTAATGGCACTTGATTATGTATTGTCTATCAGGCTTACTCTTTAATATTTTATGCTATAAATTATGTATAATACAAGGAAGCAATCATTAAAAAGTACAATTTCATTTATTTTCATTCATTTCATTTTATCTCAAAATAATTTGAAACTCTTGTATTGAAATACAACAAATAATACCCACTTATAACAAGCCTGCATTTGGTGAGAGTCTGGATACAAAGAAAAAACTATATTTTGTTCGGTTGATTGTACAGTCGAATCCCGTTTTAACGAATACCGTTATAACGAACACTTTTCTAATCCCCCAGATAAGTTTACATAGGAACAATGCAAAACCCGGAATTCCCTTACAATGAAATTTCGTTATAACGAAGTGATTTCTCTGGTATCTTGAGTTCGTTATAACGGGATTCGACTGTATTGCAATTCTGCCATTTTTAACAAGCAAGTTTTTCTCTTACGTTAAACCTTAAATTTAACGAGGAAACTATAAAAGGAGATTTCAAAAAAGTACACAAGTAAAATGGAAAGTAAATGCAAAGAAGAACACAAATGTGTGTCAGAATTTCTTTTATTATTCTCACACTAAAGAGACAAACTTGATGACAGTGTATGTCAGGGTTGTTTGATTTAAACATTTAAACCATGTTGGTTTTAACCATGGTTTGAACCAAACTGGTGTTTTCAAAACACATTAAAGTGGACTAAATATAATTGTTCCCATTGTAAAGTATCAAATAGTATATATACACTGCTGGCCACCGTAAATGCAACGCCCTGAAGGAAGCATGCAAATAATATGAAATTTACAACATGCATTAGCGGAGGTGAGATATGCAAATGATTAGAATTTCAGCGCAGACGCACATCACGCGCGCCTGTGGCGCCACTTCAAAGCGCTATTTAAGGCTTGGAGATTTCGACGATTTGAAGTACGGCAATTGTGTTTTTCTTATGGTTTTTTCAAAAAAACGATCAATTATGCCTCGTAGAAAACAGCGATCATCTTTTGATCAAGTATCCGAGTTTGACAGAGGAAGGATAGTGGCCTACCGAGATTGTGGATTATCTTTCAGGGAAATCGGTAGTCGTGTTGGACGAAACCAAACAACTGCAATGCGGATATGTGATCGTTGGATGCAGGAGGGTACGACGGACCGACGTGTTCGATCGCATCCACCTCAATGCACCACTTCACGTGATGACAGGCGTATTGTGCGTATGGCAGTCACATCACGAACCATAGCACAGCACATTCAGTCTGTACCGCATCATCCAGTGTCTGCGCGTACCATTCGACAATGGTACGCTTCGACAGAATGGTACTTCCATTTACAGCAGAGTGGTCTGTCCGCAAGACGTCCATTGCTTCGTCTACCCTTGACGCAGAACCACAGACGTCTCCGCCACCAATGGTGCGATGAAAGAAGGATGTGGACGGCACAATGGAATGAAATTGTCTTTACTGACGAGTCACGCTTCTGTCTGCAACACCACGATGGTCGGATTCGAGTCTGGAGACACCGTGGGGAGAGAGAGAGCTGCATTATGCACCGCCACACTGGTCCTGCACCGGGTATTATGGTATGGGGCGGTATTGGATATCACTCTCGCACTCCTCTAGTACGCATTGCCGGTACTTTAAAAAGCCAGCGCTACATCTCCGAGGTGTTGGAGCCAGTTGTCCTTCCTTACCTTCAGGGCTTGCCCACAGCCATATTTCAACAGGATAATGCGCGACCACACGTGGCACGCATTGTCCAAAGGTTCTTCGTCAATTGCCAGATTGAATTGCTTCCCTGGCCAGCTCGCTCTCCGGATCTTTCGCCGATAGAAAACATGTGGTCCATGGTTGCTCAACGATTGACCCAGATTACATCCCCAGCTGCCACACCAGATCAACTTTGGCAACGCGTGGAAGCTGCTTGGTCTGCTGTACCCCAAGAACACATCCAAAGTCTCTTTGAATCAATGCCGAGGCGTGTGGCAGCGGTGATCTCCAACAATGGCGGCTACTCTGGCTACTGATTTTGGCAGGAACCACACTTCACAGAAGTCCATAAATTTAATCATTTGATGCTTGGTCAACATGTTATCTACAAAATAAATATTGTTGCGATATCTCTTGTCTTTCTTGGTGTTGCAATTTGGGTGGCCAGCAGTGTACTTTATATATAAATATCATATTAAAAAATATCAAATTAGTTGTTTATTAGCCAAAATTTTGCATTATTAACACATTTTAACCTTTGAGTACATTCTGATGGTATACCTTTAAATGGTGTGTTTTTTTTAATTGCATAAAAATGGCCAGGATATGTATATTCTCCCCACCCCTACATAAAGTGCTTTGATTACTCAAAGTTATATACAATATTCAAAATTCTTCATTCTTACCACTTTTGTGCTGTATTCCGATCCTCTATCTTTAGCAAGTTCAAGAATGAGGATTACATCTTATATTTTATATGCAGTGGTTATTATGTCACACACTTTTTTCCCCCACAAAGAAGCAACAACAGTGGTTCAATCATCATCACCTGCTAAGGGGCAGGTAATCTTGGGTACATGACATTTGGACGTGGCTGTTTAGATGCAGCTCATTAAACGTGAGACACTTGGACGGCGCCATTTCGACACAAGCAGTCTGTGCACTGTTTCAACATAAGGAGGAAGGGCGAAGCATTGATTTCATTACAAGCATCTGTCATTGTAACACGTGTTTTCATTGTTTATATCAACATGGTTCAAGCAGTATTATCGAAGTGCAACCAAAAAATTTTGGTACATGATAGTCAGCTTTATTGGTTTGATAGATATGTTGCTAACGAAACTAAGAAAGTATGGCGATGTTCTAGAAGGCTTGGGAATGGCAACAAATGCTGAGGGAGAGTATACAATGATACCGATAATGTCTTGCAGATCATTTCTGAACATACAGAACACGAGGGCAATGCTGCAGGTATTGAGGTTGTTCGTACAATAACTTTAAAATGAAGAGCTGTTAATACTCAAGAACTTCCAGGTCAGATTCGCACTGCTGTTCCACAATAGTTATCTGTGGCCACATGTGCTCACATTCAAAATATAAATGTGATGTGTAATACTGATCATGTTATGTATGTATCATAATATATTTTATTTCACTCATAATTTTATATTATTTTATATATTCATTTTATTATTACCCCTCCTCCCAGTTAAATCAAGGTTCTATTGTTGCAGCAAGTGATTTATGAAAAATAATCAGCTATATACAGGGTGGTTATAATTAAAGTTCTGATTCCAAAACACTAAAAAAAATAGAACCACTGGTCAAAATGACTTGCACGAATACTCCCAAAGCAATGGAATTCTTTTGGCAAAAGTAAAAGCCACTCAACATGGTGACTTTTGGGGTGTGCAGCCCATAAGGGACTCAGCAATCGTGGCAAAAGAAATAATATGCAAAAATAAAAAAATCTTTCCTAGTTATAAAGCAAGGTGATCATTCAAAATAAGAGAATAGTGATAATTATTCCATCCTTACATAAGGGTCTTGTGTATATAGTATATACCGCAATGGGGAATCCAACCCAGAACCTGTTGATGTTGGTTCTGCATTGTATACCATATGAAATGGCTTCAATAATTGTTGTCGAAATGTATTCAAAATTAGTGATTGAGGATTAGCTCTCCTCCTCCCTTCTTTGTTGTTGGGACCTTGGAAAAAAATCCTCATGCATCTCAGCGAATAGCCTTTTTGTCAGTAACACCGTCTGTTAAATTATTCTGAGAAGTTTTCAGTCGATCAAATCAAACAACTTCTGCTGTAAATCTTTCAACTGAAAAATATAACACTGTCTATCTGGGAGGTTTAACAACTTTCCTTCTCTGACATTTTTCTTCTGCACTCTCTACCATTTCCCAAACATATACTCTTCTTGTTATTTAGAACATTTCTTACTTCTGAATGGGGGTCCTCTCTTGGAATAAATACATGTTTATATCAATTCAAAGTGAACAAGGATATAGACACATGAAAAGTAACAAGTAGAGAAAGCAGTAGTGATAGAAGACACTGTGGAATTAAACTGGTTAATGTTACAGAAACTGGTTAATGTTACAGAAACTGGTTAATGTTACAGAGGCAAGCAAATTAACTTTATTTCTACAAAAATTTGACAGACACTGATCCAGTAAGGGCAGGGAAGTAAAGGTCATTCTGTAGTCATAAGTACTGTATTTTACGGCACACACAGAACTTTTTTTACATATTTCTTTCAGTGGGCTTGGGATGGGGGTGATGGATATGTCTTTGTACCTGGCACCTAGAAAAATTGGCTGGCTCCCAAGTTTTTTTGTTTTTTTTCCAATTTGTACAGTCCTGATTAACATATGTGTGTTCAACTTTATACAGAAGTGTATCAAATAATCTGATGCTGTATTATTTAACAATCATAAGCACATCAAATATCATATCCTTCCCCCCCCCCCATGCCAGAAACATGAATTTGCACATTTCTAATACTTGGGAAATGACATTTGAATGTTTACTCACTACTCTTGTTATTTTCCTAAAATGCTTTGTAACACATTTTTCAGGCAAAACGTACATACCAAAATGATATCCTACCAGCTGATACACAATTGGCAAATTCATGTCACTGGCAGAAGGGACATGATTTAGTCTACATACTTGCTACAAGCACATTATCTCTGAAGATTGATTTTTCTTAAACATGAAAACAGACATAACGAGTGACTAAATTTGACAAGCATATATTTTCACTATAGCAAGGAGCTTTTAGTTACAATACATATACAGTAAAGTCCATATGTAAGTCAAAAAAAGGACTATTCTTTTGAGAGAAAAAAGAATCCTGCAGACACCTGCAAAGACACATTTGGCAAATATAAATCAGAATTAATTTGAAATAAACTTACTTTTTTCTGAAGACATTAGTCTATGAAATGTTGAAAGAAAGACAAGAGTTTGAGGTTCTAAAGTCAGCCATTCCAAGAAATATCGTTCAGTTACCCCTTCTTGCAAGTGACTCTATTATTTTGAACATACATAATGAAAACATCATAACAAACCGAAACACATTTAGAGTTAGACATTAACATACTTGTATTTATAATTATGCAGTGCCTTGTAATTAGTTTTGAAACTGACAATGTTTAGCCAAAACTTTTCAAAGACAAACCACTGGAAAATGCAACAATTTATAGTGAATAAATCACTGTTTTACAATTTGCACACTAGGCTGAATAAAATTGTTAGACATAATAAAAAGTGCTATGGAAGGTTTTACCTTACTGACTGTACACAACCTCTGCATAAACAATTACAGAGGCAATTTACCCCTACTACAGTTTTAAGTAAACAAATTTTCCATTATATAGGTTTCGACAGCTGGTTGATACGAAGATAAATCCAGGAAATAAAATCCAACTGGCCTTGCAGGCAATCAAACCCATGTCCTCTCACTTGCCAGGTGAGCGCCCAAGTCCAGAACTTTCCAACAAGGGTTCCACGGAAAGCTTTTTTGGGGTTCTGTGGAATCAAAAGCAACGAAACGCCAAAAATCCTGGAACCCTGATAGCTTTAAAATTTTTCTTGTCACTATTTCATCTGAAGCAATTTTTTATAAGACGACTTCCTGGGAATTCCAAAAACTCGACCTAAATACAGCTTTTATGAGGGTCTTTCTCCAAAGATGCAGAACTTTCAAATTGTT
Source organism: Pholcus phalangioides (assembly GCF_987345545.1). Classification (NCBI taxonomy): domain Eukaryota; kingdom Metazoa; phylum Arthropoda; class Arachnida; order Araneae; family Pholcidae; genus Pholcus; species Pholcus phalangioides. The sequence continues at coordinate 21,759,767 of NW_028301625.1, forward strand.
TCTTTGCATTCTGTGGCCTCCGCCTCTTTTCCTTCAGATGGCCAATTGAGCTTTATGATGCCAGATTCTTATCCCTTTTCTGAATAGCAAATCCTAAACAGCAATTGTAAAAGACAGAGAAAAGGAAAAGCTTCACTTTCTAACTTGCCTGAGATTATTTTGCCCATTCAACTGATTTTTTACCACAAATGGAACCTCGTTTATGTGACGTTCAAGAGGCCAAAATTTCACTGAAAATTACCCCCCCCCCCGAGCCCCATAGAAAATATCACACAAATCAAAAATTCAATGGTTTTAATTGCATTTTGTTTGTTATATAATAATCATTCTGGAGGAAAAAGATTACCCACATTAAATTTTTCAAAATCATATTATAAATTACTTATAATATGCAAATGTAATTCACATTACATCGAGGTTCTTAAATCTTGAGAGTATTCTTACGATTCCTTTTTTTTTTCTATATCTAAGCAAAGCAGATAATGAATCAAATCTAGCTCTTTAAAAGTTGTCTAAAAGAAAAAACCAAAATATTGGGCATTAGTGTTTCTCAAAACATACGCTGCGGCTCTCACGGGCATCGCCAACCATTGTCAAGGGTGCCGCAGATAGCTGTAAACATTGCTGATTGCCTGTTTAGTGCTTTGAAGGGGTATTTTTAGACTATTCTGGACAAGGGTGCACCTGAAGGGAGAGAACTTGGGGGGTCTGGTGACCCGGATGCAGGACCAGAGGGACAGCAAATTTTACCCTTTTTAACCTCTCCATTAAAATCGGCACCAAAATGTGTGCTTACCCAAGTTGACTAAGTATCAAGTAACAGCCTTTATACCGTATCTGTTTAGGGTAAACTTCACATAAGTGGAATATGGTAGCCCAGGTCGATAAGATATTTGTGAGCTGTGCCACAAGATGCTCAGAGATGTCATGTGTTTCTGATACAAGAACTATTACAAAAACTAGGGTTGGCCACAGTGGAAAAAACCACGGTAAAAACCGCCCTGGCAAAAATTCATAGAATTAAAAAATTAGATTTATGTTAAAAATTTTATGAATAAATAATTATAAAGCCTTATGCTTATCAATTTTTTATAACAAATCTGGATGATGCATATTTTATTTGGGTAAAGCAAATATATTTTTGCTATATTTTTGTCACCTTTTGTCTTTTACTTATGAATTTTTTATAGTAAATCTGGGTGATGCGTATTTTATTTGGATAAAGCAAATATTTTTACCACATTTTTCCCACCTGGCAAAAATTCATAGAATTGGAAAATTGGATTTATCTGTTTTTAATTCTATAACTAAATAAAGTCTTTTACTTATGAATTTTTTTATAACAAATCTGGGTGATGCATATTTTAAAGTTTTTATAATAAAAAAAATATTTTGTAATTGAAAAACCAAGCTTGGTACGTCTTGAGTAAAAGGAATAATTTTTACCAATTTTTGCTTGTTTTTTTCTACTTTTTGCCACTGTCCCAGCAAAAATTAATTTTTGCTTTAAAAAAAACCAACCCTGACAAAAACAATGCCATGATGATCAAACAGCACATTGCTATTGAAGAAAGTCTGCACACCAAACGTTTGGAGTTTAAATCTCTTGGTGAGAAACATAAAAAAGCCATTCGGAATTAGGTATGAACTGTATAAGTAATGGTCTAATTAGCCCTATTGTGCAGAAAATGAAGGTGGTGGAGAGAAAAAAAAGATTAAATGTGCATGTTTTTCATCCTGAAGCTATGTGTATAATTAGGATGACCAAATGGAAAAAAAAACGGACATTTTTATTGATGCATAGCTCATGTTAAAATAATGAATTCATGATTTAAAAATTTCAAAGTGAGTTTTTTTAGCAATCTTGACAAAAAAATTAACATTTATAATAAAATGATGAAATAGCCACATATTATGAAAAATAATTCTTGTTCTATAAAATGGCACACTATAACCACCACTACTCACAAATATATATTTTTAGACACTTTTTTTAATCAACTACAAGTTTAAATTCTTGTTCCGCAGAGCAAATGCAGACTTTTGGGAAAACTTGTATATTGGAGAAATATTCTCAAAATTTGTTAAGGGTTTCACGCGAGCTTTCACATTGGAACACCTCGCCCTAGATCGCTAGACTACAAAGCCCACAAATTCTCTTTCCTTAGAGCTTGTGTGCACTGAACGGTACCGCAAATGGACAGCCAGACATAACTCAGGCCAAAGCTGACAATATCTGACGCTGCCACCAGATGGCGACATATCCAAAGATAACGAGACGCCATGTGGTGGTAGGGTCAGAAACTGTGAACTGAGTTAGTCCACGTACAGCCCAGTTCAGTGCACACAAGCTCTAAGAGGATTTGTTGTGGCTTTGCAGTTTAGTATACTCATCCAGCAAGTGAGAGCCCTAGAGGATATGGGTTTGATTCCCTGCAAGGCCAGTTGAATTTTCTTTCCTGGATTTATCTCTGCATCAACCAGCTCTTGAAACCTTTATAGTAATAGCGGAGAGTGACATCGTCTTCAGAAATTTTCCATTCTTTACTTTTTAAGGCTGCACAAGGTTTTATATTCAAGACACTTATTGAGAGTTTTACACATATTTAAATGCATTTCTGACTTCAATTGAACTTCAGTACTTCACAGTGCTTCCAAAAATTTATATCACATTGTTTTACAGAACTTTAATTTGTAGGCAATATATTACACAGATGATTAAAAATACTTTTAAATATTAAAATTTTATATTTGAGTTATGGAAGTTTGATAAATTAATTTTATGGAGATTGAAAAAAAAAGGCTTACAAACTTCAAACAGCTCTTGACAGAAATTTTCAAAAAGTTACAACCAAAAGCCAATCCTTCTCCCAGTGCTTCTGCCACCTTAAAATATATCACAATAAGGAACTGATTAGTTGTTCATACCTTTTCCATAACAGAAAATATGAAGTTTGCTATAAAATATCGACTACAACAGAGCTTCGGTAAATGAGCAATTGCATAGAGAAAAATTTCAAATGAATTTTGACTCAGTTAAAGAGCAATAATTTGCATTATAAGCAAAAAAATCTGTGCTTTATTTATTTATTTTCAGACTATCACACCTGAGCTGATGGTTTTTCACTTTCATTCATACACATACAGTGGAATTGTGGGTAATATTCCCCGCCCCCTAGTCTCCAGTCAGCATGCCTCACTCCAAAAATTAACACACATGCGAGCGTGACTGTTTACAATAAGAAACTAGGTGTAGCATTGTAACCACCCATATGTGTGTGAGCTTGAAGATTTTTTTACATTCTTCTTGGAGAAAACTGTGGGCGGATTGTGTTATTTAGCATGACTTGAGGGGCTAGCTCATTAACAGGAGCCAACATTTGTCGAAGAGATTGTGTTCTTGGGGGAGATTATGGGACTGGAGGTGCACATGAGGATGACATTCAGTGTCTACTACACCAAACACCAACTCTGGCCATATCGCTATATATTGCAATTTACTGCCATTAATGAATTAATGGATAACACTTACATGGAAATCATATGCAGTCTAAAAAATTGCACCATTTCTACAAAAAAAAAATTCTCTGGTATTTTTTCAAGGTGCAATTTACAGATTTCAGTGGCTTATTTCCTGAATTTTTTTTAAATTGATTTTTTTTGTCACATTAAATTATATTCAACTCCTAGAGATCAGCATAAAAGCAATATGTGTGATGATAAAGACGGCATGTGTCATTCTGATAGTAGCCTATTATACATGTGAAATTACTTGTTTTTTTTCTGCACAAAACTAGAAATCGGGACATAAAATAAGCAATTGTGAATAAAAATGTTTTAAAAATAGGTTACAGTAAAAGTAAATACACATCATAAGAGAATCCTGAAAAACATACTTTAGCAAAGCACTCCAACAAGGAAAGCAGACTTTCTTTACTAACAATACCATCAACAGAAAATATGTTGAAAATATCTAAAGAAACATAAATATGTTTTATAAGAGTTATGATACAAAATGAATATCATAGAAAAAAGTATGAATACAAGGCCACAACAGGCTAAATGTTGAACGAATTGGCTGAAAGAAAAAGATTATCATAACAAATATGGATGTCATACAGTAAAACCTTGATAAGTCATCACTCAAGTTAGAGAAATTATGACGGCTTAAGAGGAGTGACGACTTAAACAAAGTGCCGTCAGTTTCAATGTTTATAAATTTAAAATATTATTATAAATTTGAAATGATATATTCTTTATCAAAATATGAATTAAAACTACAATATTAATAATATTTATAGATAATAAAAGAAAAAAATGAGTTTTTGAACTTTTTAAGCTTTAAATATTCAACATACTGTATTATGGTAAACTTACGGCTTATACCAATACTTTTTTGAGTAATCTAGAACAGAGGGCTAAAATTTGACTTGGGCGATCCCTGGGCAGGGCAAAACCGACATTAGAGAGAGCCTCAGCTGGAGAAAAAATGGCTGCTTTATCAACAGAGATATTTTGTTTAAATTTGAAACCCTAAATTAATGATGGCCCCATGCAAGAATCAGATCCAGCTCGGACAGTCTTTAACGCTTTAAGAACTTCTGTCTTTTTGTCAAAAAATTAACTTTCTCAGTGTCACTTTTTTTTGTGTGTTTGAGCTGTTTCGTTTTGGTATATAAGGCATTTATGGTCACTTTTGAACATATAGGCGTATTGTTTTATCAAGCTTTTTCTTCAAAGGACGCCATAGAAATCAACTGTTACTATATCTCAAACTTTTCCATAGTGACGAGTTAACCAAAATTAGCTACGAGTAACCGAGGTTTTAATAACATTGTTATCTATAAAAGCCAGATGAGACCAAACAAAAATGACAACTTAACCGGAGTGATGTCTTATAAGGGTGACGACTTACAGAGGTTTTACTGTATTTCTAAAATACAGGCAACCCGATTAAAAATGCAATTATAAAAACTAGAAACCATATATACATGATAAAATATTATACACTGCCCACGCACATAAAAATATTTACGGTTGTCTTATCTAGGTATGGATAAGCTCTCAATTAACCCCAATATACAAATAATATTTCTTTTTAAATGGGTCAATTGTGTCAGAATTCACTACCCCAGGAATTAAGCTATTCCATTTATTCACAACCTTTTAGAGAAAAACTCTGTGACATCACAACCTGGAGTTGTTCCCTTGTTGAGGCAGTCGATTGGCGGCATATTAATTATTCATGGTCCATTCTATCCATCCTGTTGAAGATTTCAAACACTTCTATCATGTCCCCCCCCCCCCCCCAACAGCTGCATACTTCCAGTGTAAGCATATTCAAGAAATCAAGTCTCTTTTCATCAGGGGCAGCTTGTAATGAAGGCACAAGGCAACCTCAAGGGAATTTCTAGGCATCAAACTGATACCCTAAACTATCTGAATGTTAATTTAATGTCTCAAAACTAATATATATTTTGTGGATTTTATTACTGGTCAGTTTAAAAAAATATCCTGAAGCAAAATATGGCTTCGATTTGCAGGAGAATTATTTAGAACTTATAGCAAGAGATTCAAGTGAACGACAAGTTCAGTTCATATTTTTGGTGCTCAAGGAGTAAGGTCCATATAGCTCTGTACATAAGGATGTAGCAGTGGAGAGAGAGGGGGGAAAAAATCCTACACAGTTTATTATGTCATCTTTGTCATCACTAGAAAAACTGCGCCCCAGTGATGATAACTAGTGATAAATTTCTCATATCCTTGGGAAAATTTGATCCGCATAGAGGAATTTTCTTGACATTTGTGGAAATTTTGAATTAATTCATCAATCAACAATTTTTTTTTAAATTATATATGCAGTTTAATATTTTGCAAAGGGTACTTAACTACATATTTTCACCGATAGATGGCAGTACATTTTTCAAAATGTGTGTGAAGAATTTACTAAAAAGGGAAATTTTTAAAGGAAATTTTTTTTGAATAAATATCTATAACGTAATCAAAAGCAACAAAAAGGTACAAATTTAATAATTCAAGAAACATAAAATGATTTAGTTTGCACAGAAAGACAGGATTTTATTAAATAACAAAACTTTCTTATCAGAATAGTTATGTTCATTGCCAACAGAGGGTGCTAAAGTTAAAATTTTTCAAGGGATCATCTCACTATCAATAACTATTTTGGCAATAAAAGATTTTTTATAGAAAAAATTTGTGTTTTTTTGTGAGAAAGCGTTAGGATATCACCCGTGCATACAATGAATGTTATACAAATATGTCGATTTAGACCAGAGATCTTCAACCTTTTTCCAGTCACGAGCAATGCCTATACCCATCCAGAGATGCTGCTGTACTGTAATTTACCTGGGTCCCGAAACCCAGGCTATTCAAAAAATCTGAGTGCTTTTTGAGTAAAAGTGTGTGGGTCCCTCTCAAAAAAAATTTATCTTGAAAAAAATTATGCCCCCCCCCCATAATTAACTGGTATCTCTATGAATTTTCTTCCAGCATGCCCCAGGTCTTTGATCACCTGCTTATATTTCTTTGTTGAGACTGAGCAGTAGGGGTCATGTTGTAATACATTTCTAAAAACATGTTCTATCCAAAGGTTCATTTACTTTCACTGTCTACTAGTAGGAAAAGCTTGCGAAGAAGCTCATTAGCACTGAAATTCCACACATGTAATAAATCTAACACAAATATAAAGTTGATCCCGCTTATAACGTTCCTTCCATTTAGAACCGTGGTCCTAACAATAATTCTCATTAAGATTTCTCGTTTAAAGTGTTTTCATGTTTACAACGTTTTTTATGACGGTTTTTTGAAAAATGTTATAAGCAGGATCCACTTTAATTAACAGTTGGAGGCACACATTTATATATTTACTAATAAATCAATCTATTAATTCCCTTCTGATTTATTTCCAGCTGATTTCTATTTCATTAAAAAAATCTTAGCACTTCCAATATCTTTTGATCACATAAAAAATTAGATTTTTTGATAAAGTAAATTAGATTCTCTCTTTCTCTCAGACACTTTTCTGATTCCTTATTCATACTTTGGTTTTCTTGGTAAAATAATTTTATTTTCCCTCCTTGATGGTCCACCACTCTGATCTGTCGCCATTTAACTGCCACACATTTTACACACCTGAATATGGGAGCTGTGTCAGATTTGTGTTGAAGAAACTTAAGTGTGCTAATATGTGTGCCCAGCATTTGGCATGTTTTGTGTTCAGTAGGTGGTGCCATATATCTAGCGTCACAACTAGATACTTTCTCAAATCGAACAAGCACATATTTTGGCCCTCCATGTAATGTAGAAGCAGTTATAAAGGGTGAATTTGGTGCGCCCCCCCCCCCCAGTTCAGAGCTTGGGACACTAGAACTGCCTGTCCCTCCCCACTCCCAGTTGCGGCCCTGCATCTATCGTCCAAGCTGGTAATGTGTCTGTGTGATCGCCGTGGCAACCAGAAGTTTTTACAAAGGAATAGCCAACTCAAAATAAACCACATTTTTAGCCGATTACCATTGCACAATCGCGGGTTCCAAACCCGGATTTTCACCAAAAGCAAAATTTTGGGGTTATAAGGAGCCTCTCCCCTCCCAAGATCACAAAATAAAAAAATATTTTTGTAGAGAATTACAACATTGGAATAAAATAATTTCTTTTATGCTATCTGTTAATTTAAAATCATTTGAGTGTTAGTGACCCAAACTTTCTGTGAACGATTAAATCCTCGCGCCCCTCCAAAAGCCGATTCTGAGTACACACTCGAGTTTTTACAGATTCTTCCCCCCCCCCCCACCCAGATCTCGGGGAAAGTTTTACAATTCGAACGGGTGTTCCAACCCTTTACAATTTTTTGAAAAAATGTACATTTACAATATTGTAGGAACAAGGCAAATTTAAGCCGTATAGACGCTGTCTTTGAATGCCGGCAGATAGCTGTGAAAGTATCGTAATTTCTGGTATGCAGGGCTCCCACTCAAAAAATTAGAAAAAGCAGGAATAAAAAGTAGGATGGGGAGGGTACCCTCTTAGACAACAATCTTAGCATAACAAAAAAAAATTTTATTTAAAAAAAAATTTCCATTTATATAATATGTATTTTTCCCTCATAGCACTATTTCAGTATCATAAGATTGACTCAAGTCAAAGCAAAATAACAGAAATGACTTGGTTACAAAAACAATTTTTGACCAAACCAGTGCACTAGCAACCACAGATAATTCTTTTCTGTGTTCTCCTCACAATATATATTACATTCTCTTTTTTTGGGGTCTTCCACAGTCCAGTCTGTATACTCTCTTCGACAATGCACACAGCAAATTACGAAGACATGTAAGATTTTTAAGAATGACGCTCCTTCGAGACCACTTTCAAAAGCACAGTGCAGAATGTGTACATTGCAAGCTCCGATGTAAATAAGTCAAGGTGAACCAGATGGTTTTACTGCATTCCCATCCCTTTTTTAAAGGGATTCATTTACATTTTACTGATCATTACCAGTGTAATCGTTTTTGAAAAATGAAGCACTTTCACTTCTAGGTTTTTGCCAAGTATTGTATACATTGTTTATGCCTCTGCATACCCTAAAAATACAGAAGACAATGGAATGCTATTGGGTAGCATCAAAATCACCAAACCTAGAATATGCCTATGTATCCATCTGCTTTGTAATGCAAACTGTTGTTTCACCTATACACAAAAAGTACACCATAATTTTGAATGATGACTGCTGATTACTGTCCAAGACTGAAAAGTTAATACAAATCATTTTTTCAATCCAGAAAGAAGTTTTTAATGACTAGTCTACTTGTTGAACCCTCAAACTAAGCAAATGAAAAATTAATAAACCAAATGGTATACATACACCCCCCCCCTCCCCCAAAAATAACCTTGAAAATTATACGATTTCTGCTTTGGCAGAATCATTCATTATAATCTACAACATTTGTACTATTTGGCAATATATCGATGATTCCCTGCTCAATTAAAACCGCTACACAAATTTTGTACATAGGATTTGGTAAAAAGCCCCAAAGCAGAATGTGCCAAAATGTGCGACGTACGTCACAGAACAACCAGTGCTGTTGCAGAACAATCTGGGAAGAATTTTAAGAATAATGTAGAAAAACGCTATAAGGTATATGCAAATTTTTACCGCAGAACATTTTCAGTCAGCTGAGGGCTCGTTGCAGAACATTGTAAAACATTCTGCTTTGGGGGTAAAAAGTAGGAAAAGTAGGACATTTTACTAAAAAGTAGGATGAGTAGGAGCCTTGGGTATGTAACCGTAAGGGAGAAAATCCAGGGAATAAAAATTCCAAAATTTGACAATTACATGGCCCCCCTCATTCATGGAAGCGACTAGATATACCTCATCTTATTTTTCAACAACCCACGTGTATATTAATACAGTAGTGTACAAAGTAGTTAAACCACTTTTTCAAGGTCGTGCGATCATGACACATGGGGAAAAAAGTTGGGGAGGTTTTTTTTTTCCTTCTTAGAACTAGGAAAGAACATGTCCCAGAAGAGCCTTGAACAAAATTTTTATGTGCCCTTTTCTGAAATTCTGGGTATTTCACGAGTTATAGCACATCAATGCCATCTCTGCCCATCATCAAAAGAAGAGCACCCTTACGGCAAGTTTGACATACAGATGCATACAATTAGGACGATTTCAATCCTTTAATACAGTTTTCATAAATGCTTAGTTGGAACATTGAACAAGTGCTCGCGAGCACGAAATCGGACACGAGCATCGGGCACTCTGGGTATTTCAGCAATGGGTTGAAGATGTCTAGTTTAGACCATAGTTTTCCAAACATTTTGTTCTATCAACCCCCTTCAGAATTTTTTTCTCTCACCGCTCCTCAACTCAATTCATAGGATCCTATGTTAAATTCGTAACTTCTATCGCCTCCCTGGATCATTCTATCACCCACTGAGGGCGATATTTCCCACTTTGGGAAACCCTGGTTTAGAATATTTTTTTCCAGTTTTTTTTCCTTCAGTATGTTATATTCAAATTATTTTCCTATATATAACTTATCAGATTGACTAACTTTTCACATCTGTCTATTTAAAACCAGATTTGGCAGGTTTTTGACGGTTTAAACGGTCACGTCAAAAACCCTCAGTTAAAAACTGTCAAAGACCTCAAATATTGCTTTTCAATACGAAAATTCCCATTGGAAATACACACATTAATTACATGTAATGTTTAAAATGACTATGTTATATAAAGAATAAATATACTCAATACGATGTAAAATTATTTTCTACTCTCTACAAAATTATTTTGCACTATATATTGTTTTCTTATAAAATACACAATTTGAATAGAGCATAGCATAAAAGCTGAAGGAAAAACTATGAAACTATTTGATATTCTTCAATTCCAGATGATTCTCGACCTTCCAAAATTTCTTCAACTGCTTATATATGACACATGCTGTACTCTTTTCATAACAAATGTGTTTAAAAATGTCCTATATGTAATGATGATTTCTGTTATTATTAAATTATCTAGATAATCACTGATACTTAAAAAATATCCTTATTGTGCATAACAGTAAAATATATCTAGCAATCAAAAGACTAAATTGTAGAACTAAAATGTCTTTTAATTTGGAGTGATGGCTTGTATATGGTGCTTAAGAAACTCCTGTAACTTATTCTTAGTGCAAAAGTAAGAATAACTAAGTTTGACTATATGGTATATTTACTGGCATTTATATAATGAAATGTTTTTCTAATTGAAGCTGTATTCAAATGTGCAAAACAATGCACTTTGGGTATATCAAGTCCTGCCAGCTCTGCTTTGATTGAAAATACTCTTTAAAACTGAATTTATACAACCTAAGATAAGAAATTTTTAGGTGAGAATAAATTAGTTTAATTAGTGTATCAGGGATGGGATTGCTGTTGACTCTTTTCGGAGCAGTTTTGGAGCAGTAAATTTAGTGTTTCTGAGCAGCAATCTGTGAATTCGGAGCAGTGCGCAGAATCATTATTACCTTTGTCAAAAATGAAAATTTTTTGAACCGAGATAATCAGATTATTCAATTTTGAACATTTTAACCAGTTATAGGGTTCTGGCGTCAAAAATCAGTTTTATATGTTTGATAAAATTTGCATCCACTTGTAGGGACGTAAAAATTATAAGTCATAATCCAAGCTGGGCGTAAGAAGAAAAAGTAAAAGTTTACAAATCAAACAAATAAGCATACATTAAAAAAAAACCTCATGACATTTTGTTGACTCATGTGACTCTGTTTTCCTCTAATTTCTCAAGAACACTACACATTTTTTTTCTTTCGGTGTTTTCAGACGAACTTGCCACTTTCGACATCTACAAAGTTTTTTCTCTTCATCCCCACTTCTATCATTTTCTCTGCAGTGTTCGGCATAGTTTTTGATGATGACAACTGTGGTGTCCTTATAAGAAATGACTAAAAGAACTAAACTGATAAGAACATACAACGCCACCTAGTGTTGTGTAAGGGGAACTAGTGAGTTCCACCTCGGACATCAAGTAGACAAGATGTCTAAATGTTCTGCTCTTTCCGCTTTATAAATTCTTCCTATCTATATGTATGTAATCTATCTAAGTCTAACGTAATAATAAATACTCATCAAAATAAATACCCATGCGTTATCCACTCGGCTAACAAAGTGTTAAAGAAAACACAACAAGTGGCGACGAGGCCCATCTTAAAAGTTGGATAGAGTATTTACTCGAAGACTGCAAAAGGTAGGAGAAAAAGTTTTTCATACATCTCTGACGATGGAAAATTTAGTTGAAGAGTTAATAAGACAGAATCAAGCTCTAATGGAAGCTCTCAAAGAGCAACGAGGCTCAACGTCAACAAACCAAAAAGTGACGGTTTCATTTGATAAATATGATGAAGCTTCAGAGACTTTCGATTCGTTTATAGAACGTTTCGAGGCGTTTTTAGACATTCAAAATGTCCCAGAAGAAAAACGTGCTAAAGTCTTAATTTCGAGCATTTCTGCAAAGCTCAACAACTTGTTAAAAAATTTACTGTCTCCGGACAATCCATCAGAGAAAGAATTCGCCATTTTAAAGAATGTTTTGAAGAACCATTTGAATCCTAAAGCATTGATTATACCGAGTAGGCACATGTTTATAAACAGAAAGCAGAACGAAGGCGAAAGCATCAGTTCGTATATAGCCGAATTGCGACATCTCGCAATCGCGTGCGATTATAAACAAGAGATGTTGAACACCATGCTTCGGGATGTTTTCGTTAGTGGGCTCCGAGATAGAGCGATCCTCGATCGTTTATTTGAGGAAGACGACATCGAGCTAGACAAAACAATAAAGATCGCGCTGGCGATGGAGAAAGCTGTTCAGGGGGCGAATGAGATTATCGGGAAGCCGGCAGAATTGAAGGTAGTGAAAGCGGGGAAGAGGAAAACGAAACTGCCCACGCAAAACAGAAACTACTCTGCCGCCGCTGTCAAATATCCGCCGTGTATACGATGCACAGGGACAAATCACGATAAAGACTCCTGCAGATTTATTGCTAGCAAATGTCGCTTCTGTAAAAAAATCGGGCATATAGAAAAAGCCTGCTACGCGGCAAAGAAGACTCAATCGGCACCTAACAAACAGAAACAGATTTCAGTTGAGGAAAACAAAAATGACGTTTCCATGTTTGGGTTAGAGTGGGTATTGAGTGAAGAGCCGAAAAAGCCTCCGATGATGGTTACTGTCAACATAGACAATAAACCAGTGAGTATGGAAGTTGATACGGGTGGAACAGTATCAGTAATGAGCTTACAGAGATTCAGAAAAATCTCGAAGAAAAAAGTTCAACCTACGAATTTAGTATTCCGGACATACAATGGAGAAAAAATTGTCCCAGCGGGATATGTCACTGTGAAAGTGGAGTACGGAAAACAAAAGTTGCACTTGAACTTATATTTGGTGAGGGAAAATTTAGACACGATTTTTGGCCGTGAATGGCTATACAAAATCAATCTAGACTGGAACTCTCTTAAGGCTGTGAGGACCGCTAATGACATGGATCTCAAAAAATTGTTGGATGATTATAAAGAAATTTTCGACAACAAATTGGGTGAGATAAATGACCATGAAGTGGAACTAAAGCTAAAACCAAATGTTACCCCAGAGTTTCGTAGAGCGAGAACTGTGCCCTTCGCATTAAAAGACCGGGTTGAAAAAGAAATAGACCGGCTTGAAAGAGAAGGCATTATCGAGCGAGTTGAAACTTCAGATTGGGCTACACCAGTTGTTCCCGTGGTGAAACCAGACGGATCCATAAGGTTATGTGCAGATTATTCTGTCACATTAAATCCTAAGCTAGAGGTGCCTCAGCATCCCTTACCAACGTTTGAGGAAATATTCTCATGTTTAAATGGGGGTAAACGATTTTCAAAATTGGATTTCAGTCATGCATATTTGCAAATGAAAGTGCACCCTGACAGTCAACGACTCCTAACCATAAACACTCATAAGGGGTTATACGCCTGTAAAAGATTGATGTACGGCCTAAATGCAGCTCCAGCAATATGGCAGAGGTACATTGATGGACTATTCCAAGGAATAGATGGTGTAAAAGTTTTTATGGATGACGCCAGAGTGACCGGAACAAATGACGAGTCACATCTCAGGGCTTTGGAAAAATTTTTCAAAAAATGTCAGGAGCATGGGCTGAAGTTAAATTTGAAAAAGAGCACATTTTTTCAAAAAGAAATAAATTTCTTAGGTCACAAAATTGATGAAAATGGCCTAAGTGAAACAAATGAGAAAACTGAAGCAATTTTGAAAGTTCCCGCACCGAAAAACGTTCAGGAAATAAAAAGTTTTCTGGGCATGGTAAATTTCTACGGGAAATTTTGTCCTAATCTGGCAACCATTGCCTATCCTCTCAATGAGCTGACAAAAAAGGACGTTCCGTGGCGTTGGTCTAAAAAGTGTGAGACTGCATTCAAGAAGATCAAAAAGGAAATTTGCTCAAAGCGAATCTTGATGCACTATGATCCTACACTACCTCTTACTCTTGTTTCGGATGCTTCTCCAGTGGGAATAGGAACAGTTCTATCACATGTCTTACCAGATGGAACAGAAAGACCAATTGCCTTCGCTTCTCGTACGCTGACGAAAACGGAACAGAGATACTCCCAGATTGATAAAGAAGCTTTGGCAATTATCTGGGCAGTAAAGAAATTTATGCTTTACTTGAAAGGCCGAAGATTTACTCTCATAACAGATCACAAGCCTTTGGTAGCGATATTCAGCTCGAAGAAAGGTCTACCAGTGTTGACGGCTACTCGACTTCTGCATTATGCCTTGATCTTACAAGCATATCAATTCGATATCATTTATCGTAACACACAGAACCATGGAAATGCAGATTGTCTTTCCCGATTTCCTTTGAGGTCGGAAGACTTAGTTGTCAAGGATGACATAGAACTCTTCCAGTTGAATCAAATCGAAACACTACCAGTGAAAGCTCAACATTTAGCAAAAGAGACACAAAATGATGAAGAGTTGGGTCCATTGCTGAGGAAATTGAAATTCGGTGAACCTTTAGGAGGGAAGGAAGCCGAGTATACCTTGCAGGACGGATGTATAATGCATGGCCAAAGAGTTTTTATTCCGAAGAAATTTAGAAATCAAATTCTTGATGAACTCCATCAAGGCCATCTGGGCATTGTTAAAATGAAAGCAATTGCTCGATCCTACGTCTACTGGAGGGACATTGATAGCGACATAGAAAAAGCTGCTAAAAACTGTCCAGATTGCTCCAGATTCAAGTCCGATCCGGTGAAAGCAAGGGTACACCATTGGGAATACCCGAGTGCTCCGTGGGAGAGAATTCACGTAGATTTCGCAGGTCCCATATTCGAGCATATGTTTTTGATCGTAGTCGATGCTCATTCTAAATGGATGGAAGTATACCCGATGAAATCAACAAACACGTTCAAGACAGTTGAATGCCTACGGGACTGTTTCTCTCGATTTGGACTGCCTTTAGTGTTAGTGAGTGACAATGGTCCTCAGTTCACATCACACGAGTTTGAAATATTCATGAGGAATAATGGAATAAAGCACAAAACGTGTGCTCCCTTCAAACCATCAAGCAACGGGCAGGCAGAGAGATACGTTCACACCTTAAAACAATCCCTTCGGGCGATGCAAAGATTTCCCGGAAACATCTACCAAAAAGTGAGCACGTTTCTGTTGAATTACAGAAAAGCACCAAATGCGACTACCATGCAAAGCCCAGGAATGTTATTCCTAAAAAGAGAAATCCGAACTAGGATAGACCTAGTCTTGCCAAATATCAAGAACAGGGTTCAAGAAAGGATCAGAAATGAGGTCACAGACTTCTATGACCGAACTTTCGAGCCAGGAGATCGTGTGGCTGTGCGAGATTACAGATCCGCCAATAACAAGTGGAAGTTCGGAACTGTTCTCAACAAAGACGGAGTTCTGCACTACACTGTAGATGTAAATGGAACTCTCTTCCGACGTCACATCGACCAGATGAGAGCAGCTGGCAATCAAGTCCAGCCAAGCTTGGTGATACCCCGAGTTCCAGGCAAACTTTCATCAACTCCTGTCGCTGCTGACTCCGAAGTGCAGTTTGCTCCAGAAGAACAGACAACTCCGGCAGAGATCAGTAGCGATCTACCAACCAATGAACCAGCTAAGGCACCAGCGACGTCCAGTACTTCCTTTCCTTTGCGACGTTCCCAACGAACCAGGAAAGCTCCTGTCCGGTTGGATCTTTAAATTAGCGGGGAGGAATGTGGTGTCCTTATAAGAAATGACTAAAAGAACTAAACTGATAAGAACATACAACGCCACCTAGTGTTGTGTAAGGGGAACTAGTGAGTTCCACCTCGGACATCAAGTAGACAAGATGTCTAAATGTTCTGCTCTTTCCGCTTTATAAATTCTTCCTATCTATATGTATGTAATCTATCTAAGTCTAACGTAATAATAAATACTCATCAAAATAAATACCCATGCGTTATCCACTCGGCTAACAAAGTGTTAAAGAAAACACAACAACAACTGAATTTCCAACTCCCTTTCTTCTGCTTTTAGTCTTTGATTCTCATCTGGTCGTGGAACTTTCTTATCAAAAGTTTTTTGGTGCTGAAGTCTGTCTTGGTACTTCTGATGCGAGCAGTGAACAGCTTTCAGAAGATTGGAATCGACATCAATATCTTTAACATTTCGAGAATGCTGTACATAAGATTTTATTTGCCTAATGCCATTGATATTTTCAACCGAAAGATTTGATCTATGTTGCAGGAAATGTTTGGTTACACTCAAGCCCCTCTCGCAGTGTGCATTTCCATGTGGGCAAGACATATTGACAAGCAAAATTTTGAACTTTGCACTTCCATCCAAGTTTTTCAGATCAAACATAGATCCCCAATACTTATCTAACCTTTGATAACTCACATGTATATCTTCACACTGCAGAGAAATCCATTCATCCAAGAGAACAGGGGTATCCAAAGGACAAATTTGCAGTAGCTTTGAAACAATCTACTTAATACATGATAATAAAGAGTTTTCCAGTCGGAAAATGGGATGCAAATACTTCATTTTTTCCAGCATGGTGTTCTCAAAAGGTAAAACTTTGAGCAAGTGCTTGATGATCTAGCACCTAATAGAAATTTTTTGTTGAGAACATTCCCCCAACTCAGCAAGATTGGATTCTATTTCAGCACCAACAACCACATTTTTCCTCCAGTTCTCACTGCTTTCTATAGCTAAATTCTGAAGCTCAGCAATTCTAACATTCTGAATATGTTCAGATTTCAGGAAATGTGCCATAATTTTTCTAACAAGAGCTCCTAGCTCATCATACAAAATGTGTATGAGGGGCTTCTCTTTTTCAAATAATGTCAGAAAGCCATTCAAAAAGTTCTGATGCTTCTTTCAGAAACAAAGCTTTCAGCAAAACACTTTTATCTGAAAGGACTTCCTGGATTTGATGAAGTCGAGATGAGTCTGATCTGGACTCCTTACTTCTGAATCAATGCTGAATTATCTCTTTCATTAATTCTGGGATTATTTCCTTTATTAATTATTTCTTTCACTAATGCTGAAATTATTTCTTATTAATGCTGGAATTACCTTTCATTAATTACATAATTTTTAATTAATGCTGGAATTATAACTTTCATTTATTTTGGAACTGAAATTCTCTCTTTCATTAAAACTAGAATTTTTCTTTTATTAAAACTAGAATTTTCTCATTTTAATGCTGTAATTATCACTTTCATTTATTTTGGAACTGAAATTTTCTATTTCATTAATTCTAGAAATTTTCTTTCATTTATTTTGGAACTGAAATTTTCTATTTCATTAATTCTAGAAATTTTCTTTCATTTATTTTGGAATTATCTCATCGATACTGAAATTATCTCTTTCATTTATTGTTTCAAACTCCTATTTATGCCATAAGAAAATAACGGGGGATTGTGTGTGTTTTCACAGAGTCACGTGATCTTCCGACGAATTATGTTGCGGACGCCGTTCTCAGCACTGCCAAGACGAAGACAGCTGACGTCATACTTCCTCCAGCTCGATGGGGCAAACATAGTGCGTCCACATTTCAGATTCCGAAGACCCGCGTCGTCTCCGATAGGTTAAAAACCCCGAACTGTTTTTAGCTCAAAATTCGATTTTTTTAATCAATCGGAGGTGACGCCAGTTTTCGGAATCTGAAATACGGACACACTATTTTCACACCCAAATGCAGGAACCTTGGCAGAACCGGTTATCTTGATGAATTCTACAAAAAAAACGGAACATACACAAAGGTTTTCTATAAGTTACAGTAGCAACGCTGAGGTTGACGTCACAGCATGATTCAAATGACGTCATCGAAAGCGAAAGTTGAAGAGGGAAATTTCGGAGAACGACGATTGGCGCAGAAGCTCAAAATTTTCTCGGAAAATCAACGTTATGGTGCAGTATGTAGCAGGAAATTGCTAATGGTGCAGCAATCCCATCCCTGAGTGTATTGACAGAAGCTGTGTGAAAACTTTTAATATGGAATAAAATTATGGGCAGATCAGAAAATCTAAAATATCGAAATATATATTTTATACACAGTAATTATAATTCAAAATATAGGTCTAATACACTTTAACCTACCTGAAAGCAAGTGTTTTTTTTATTTAATATATCTAACAGGTTAAAAACAAACTATTTGACAACATTCACAATAAGCTTTTTACTGTTTCAATACTGTGTTTCTGAGGTCAAAAACCTAACCCCTTATCACACATATTTTGAATAAACAGCTCTTTGACTTGGTAAATTGAACAAAGATAATCAATAGTTTAGATAAAATGAACCATAAAATTATGCATTATCTGTTCTAGAATCTTTGTATGTCAAAAAATTCAAAATTGCAAACTATAATTGGTATTTTGTTTTAATTATTGAAATAAATTAGTGTTTAAAAATAAGGCATTGTAATATGCAAAAAGGTGTCTTCCTCATGTTATATACCTATTGTATTCAAAACATTATTTAAAAGCATTTATTTCTGTTTTTGATGGTTTAAACCAGTTTTTGACAGTTTACACCAGTTTTTGATGCCTAAAACCGAACCCTGTTTAAGACATGACTGATCACACTTTTTGCTTGCTGAGAGCATCATTTGCCTTTTATAAGTTTTAATAAGCTGAAAATTTTCAATAACAAGTTTTCAATGTTTTTTCTTTAAATTAGTAATTTATTCAAGGGAAAAAACCTCCATTGATAGTATTTTTATTAGATAGTTTTGTGTTCATTGGCGAGTGTCATACATCTTCCAAATTGCTAAGTGAGTATGCAACTCAATGTATAGTTGTGTTATAGCTCTGCTGATCACCATGGCAGCACTGTCTTTTCAGGGGAATAACTGCCTCAAAGTTGGAAAGGGAGAGTCACCACAAAAAGACAATATTCAGCCAACCACCACTGCACAGTCACAGGTTTCAAACCCTGTTCCATGTGATGTGAAACTATCTGACCGGCAACCACTGATGATAACCACATAGCAACTAGATGACAAAACTTTGCACATGTTAGCTGAATTTTTTACAGATTAAGGTTTTTTTCGCTCATGATCTCAAAAATATTTGATATCAATGGGCAAGCCAATCCTATATCATTTTCCACCACAAATGTGCATGTGCAACCTAGTCGGAACAGAGTAAATTTACGACAAAGATAACATTTGCTTTGAATGCAGATAGCCACAAAAGTACTATAATTTACAGTTCACAGCTTGATGCCTGAGTGGCGTGGTGGCAAAATGCTCGTCTACTACCATGAAAGTTGCTGTCAGTTCCCAGGTTCGAACTCTGGGAAGAAGGTAAATAAGATATTTTTCCCTGACAAGCTTGAGGTGACCACTGATATAGATGGTGCCTTCATTTCCAACCGGACTCATTAAAGGCAGTAAATTGCGGTATAGCAATATAGCTAGACTTGGTGTGGTAAAGTAGCACATAGCTTGGAGGAGAGAAAACGCTCTATGAAATTGGGGAATACTTTATAAAGCCTGCACCATTGTATAACCCTCATTCAGAGCCAAAACTAGATACTATATCATCTGGATCATGCATTCATCTTGGCATCCCTGTGCAATGTTGAAGGAGCAGATAAAGAGTGAACTCAGCACCCCAGACAAATAATTTGTAAAGTGAATTCACAATATAAATAAACTTTGACATTCATAACTCAAAACTTTCTTATATTGTCAAAAAGATTTTTTACCTACATTTTTGTTTATCGTGCAGATTAGCTGAACAAAACATAGCTAAAATAAACTTGATCTGATGTATGTGTAAAAATATGTCCTCACTAGAAAAAAAAAGAACAAAAAAATTTAAAAAAATTTAGAATGAAAAAAAAATTATATTCCATTGTTTAAATAACAGTGACCCCTTTTGGACCAGTGGATACAATTTACTTAAATACCTTTTGTGATAAATCATAGAATTAACAACTGACAGTGATAGACACACAATACAACACATAAATAGTGTTTTTAATAGTGGCCTGAAATACAAAATTACTCAAGAGTAATGTTGCATTTCAGTGAAAAAAATGGGATTACTTCATCATGCTGGAATTATACACTAACTCAGATACTCAGATATTTGATGCCACATATTGTCATCACATCTGGCAAGGAAGACATGATACTTGCTTCTAGTGAAGTGCCATGACAAAAAAAAAACCTTGTTTATCTGTGTTCTACCACCCCCTTCAAGTTTGTACCAAGAATTTTGAGTCATCACGTATTGTGTGTATGTATTTTGTACATGCTTATCCCCAAATATAGTGTTAAATAGTTTCATATTGATGACTCTAAGCTGTTTCAGGAATATGTCACTTTTATCCCTTCACACTGAGAGCTCTCAAAAACTAGTCATGTAGTTTGTAAAATATCATAGAGACAAATATTGTGAAACCTATACAAAATATGATTTCATATGCAAATTCAGTAAAGAAAAATACAAATTAAAGACATACTCATTAAATACTTTTGAGATGAAACTAAGTGCTAGTTTTGACAATGTAGAAGTGTCTTCTATAAGCCCCATTTGTCTTCTGATAATCTCAAATAACCTGAACAATAGTTCTTCTGCATGTTCCAGCTCAACAGCTTTGTAAGTATATTCTGGATTATTTCTACATTGGAAAACTGCAGATATCCCATTCAAATCTATGAGATTGACTGCAAAAAAAATAAAATTGAATAATCATATTAAGGAAAAGTCTACTAAAGCATCTGATGCAAAATGGTAGAGAAATAAAGCAGAAAAATAATGGAAATAGACCTAACACATTAAGAATGTTTATGTCCATTAAAAAGCATACAAAAATTAGTTCACTGAATATTTCTTATGAAGGAAACTAAATACAAAGTGAGGTGAAATAGGACTGAAAATGATGTGATAAGTTTTCTTATTGGCACCAATGGTGGGAAGAAAGGTTTTTTTCCATCCTTCCCTGCAGTAAACAATCCAGCAGGGGTGGAAAGTTTTTGCAGTAGGTGAAAAAAACCAATGTAAAAACCGTTTTTTGCCATTGCTGGATAAAACTACAGTAAACAATGTTCTGGCAATAATGGGTTTTTGTCAAGCATGAAAAATTTATACTTGTCACATTTATTTATATCTAGTATCAATTCAGAAAAAAATTAACACAAAAGCATTGTTTGAAACACAGAAAGTCTGGTTTAAGAATTATATTAACAAGGATATATATGGGTACTAATTTTATCAATCAAAAGAATAAGCATAAATTGTTTTGGAAAAGCATTTAAAAAATCTAATACCCCTACCGTTCATGTAATTGCAATGAAAGTAGCAAATTTTGTTTAAAGTACACCAACTTTCTAAAATAAACAAAGCACAGTAATACTCCAAAGTTATGCAATAGGGTGGGAACACCACACAAGTCAAGATATAGTTTTCCATAGAAATACATATAGATATTAGTTAATTGGGAACAAATTATAGAAAGAACACCTGTCTTTTTCCTTCTTACTATGACTGTAATGCTATGGGTACTCTTCTATGGGACTTCAATCTGGTCCAGTAAAAAAAAAGACTTCAAATCTGTATTTGCACTCTGAAATCTACACGCGTATGCAGTTGAAACCTGATTTAACAGATCGGAAGAGAAGCCGACAATTTTATTCGTTAAATCAAGGAAATCATTAAACCAGGGTCAACTTTATCAGGAGCATAAACACACTCAAAACGGCAAATTTTAAAAGCTACTTGCTTTGGGATTGCTGTTACAACTCATTTCTGACACCAATTAAAAAATACATATAAACTTAAGAATAAAATTATGATACATGAAAAAATTACTTGATAGAAGTTTGTTTGGCATGCCCTCATTTTTATCAAATTCTATCGAAATTGCCATTTTTTTGCCAACCAAAAAATGCTTTTTCTTCAGATGACCTATTTTTTTGCTTGTCAAGACAAGCTTTTGAAGTAACTCTATTTCTTTAATAATTCTAAACATATGGACATGGTATGGTGTACACCAATTGGCTACTGAAACCTTCCCATACACACTGTAAATGGCTTTGTTGCCTTCTTTATTCACACACACACAAAACTAGATTCCTACTCCCTACTTCAGTTTGTCTCAAAAGAGCTCAAGGTCAAATGTTTGGATTATGATTTTGGGGGACGAAAAATAAGAAAAAAAAATTAAGGATAGTTCAGAAAAAAAAATTCACTATATTTGAGGGTTTTATTTGTTAAATTGGGGTTTGAGCTTTGATTTTGCCAGAACTTTGGAAAAAAAAATTGTTAAATCGAGGAATTCATTAAATCAGAGTTTATTATATCTGCGTCTAACTGTATTTAACACTGCATTCCCCCTCACTACACCTTTACACACACACACACACAAATCCATCCTTAACTACAATATATTTCATATCTTTATATTTCCCAAAATTTTTTTAAATTCCTTTCTTTATTCTTTTTTTTATAATTATTTTTCAGCTAAGCAACTTTAGAGTTCTAGTAGGTGAATGAGATAGTAAAAATCAGTCAGAACAAGCAAACAAGCTCAGAGAAAATAAACAATCATAACTAAGGTGTCACGTTCGGCAACTTTCTGAAAGAAAGACTTAAACATTATGCAACCCATAAATTTTTTTTTTTATTTCACAAATGATATGCAGCGAACCCTCCTAACAATGTGGCTGTTATTGGGAGGTTACTGTTGTTAGGAGGTTCGATACTTTTGAAACATATATTACATTTTTTGATTGCTTTTTGAATTATAACACAGCACATGCTATAATTAGAAGCTGTTTTGTAACACAACATTTCACATTGAAGAAATGTGGTATCCGAGGCAGGATATAGATAAGATGTTTTCCCTAACAAACTTGAGGAGACCATCACCAGACAGCACCTTCATTTTCCGGCCCATCAGTAAATTGCAATGTCGCGATATGGCCAGAGTTGGTGTTTGGTGAAGTAGTAGCACGTAGACCTTTAACATAGTAATTGCATAACATGAAAATTGATTTATCATCTTCACTTCAAAACATGGAAGACAGATAGCAGCACCAGCATAACACTCTGACAACATAAATACGTTAGAGTCACACACACACACACTGGTTACATGCAAGGACATCCTTGCATGTAACCAATTCGTTAGAAATTCCACAAAGGAATGTGTACGAGATGCATGTATGGGTGAGGAGAAGCAACCAGGCCGTGTAGTTTCCTCACGCACTCTTCAAATGGCTTGTTGATGCATACATCAGAGGTATGACTCATCTCTAAAGATTGGCCCAGAAGTAAGCTATAACTGCAACACAAGTTATAGACTGTTAAAAAAGCATGCACACAACAAGCTCTTCGCTCGCGCATATATAACCTAGGTTTTTGAAGCACTGAAAATTGAATAAAAATCTTATCCTATATGTAGGATAAGATTAATTATATAGGATAGATATTATTAAAATGAAAAAATTGGGAGGTACAAATACAAAATAAATACAACTAATGCAAGTTAATGTTCAAACTTATGGTCAAAGTCAGAAATCAGATAAGCAATATATATATATATATTGTCTGGCGCTGGATCAGTCTGGACTCTCAGAGAAACATTTAAGTGTTTCTATGCTATGATGAGAAGAAAAAAAATCTTACATTTAAATGTTGTTTGAATTTTCTTCATTTTCAAAGCCATGCGATAAGCAGCATATTTATATAAATTAAAACTTTGTAAGTCTTCCATGATTTTGGAATACTCCATCCTATGTCTCATGCGATCTATCTGCAACAGATGAAATATAATGTATCAAGTACATTTAGAATATTTTTTAGTTTTGTACATAATTGAAAAAATTTCTATCACAGCAAATTAAAAATATAAATGAAATACATAAAATGAAAGGAAATATAAAATGTTTGCCATTAGGAATAAAAGGAACAAACTCTTTAAAAATAACATTCAATAGATTACAAAATTATGTCATTATTATGTCATAAAGATATTGTTAAAACTAAGGTTGAGGGTTTTTAAGATGCTATTATGAACCATTAAAAAGTCAATCACAGATAATGCAGATATAAACAGGGTTGAGGTCTCAATGTACAAAGATGCAAAATACACAGTTGAAATCTGAATAGATAAAAATAGGTAGAGATATACAGGCACATGCCTGTCATTTTATAGTGATAATCCCCAAAGCAGAATGTTTCACATTGTTCTGCAAAGAGCCCTTGGCTGATCGGATATGTTCTGCTGTAAAAATTTGCAGAGTAGGGTTTTGTACTTTTCTTTAAAATTCTTCCAGATTGTTCTGCGACGTACGTCACAGATTTTGGCATTTTCTGTTTTGGGGGTGTTACTGAACAAGACCAGCTGACTTAATACGTGGATTACTTCAAATAATACTGGCTATTTTAATGAGTGATTTCCATTCTTAAGAATGCAGCCTAAAGGTAGCTACACGTGTAATTGCAAGCTTGACTAGCATATATATTCAATTTTTTTTTACAAGCAGATTTAAGCGGTTAATTCCCAATATATGGTATACCTATTTATCACCAAGTTTTGAACTACACCAAAAACAGTGATATGTCGCCAAGACCATCCTCTCTGGCCCATTTTTAAAAACTATTGTGTGTTCCTATTGTTCCACTGGTAACCCTAGAAAAATAGCAATAAATCAGGTCTGGCGATAAAAATATAGTCACAGAGCAGCGGCATACCCTATATTAGAAATTTGTCTGTTTGAGTGTCTGTGGGAAAATTTTGTACAAGCATTTTGATTGTACAAGCAGCTAGAAGATTGAATTTTGATTATGCATGTTTGCATAGGCATATGCAGGATTTTCTCAAGGGGGGGGGAGTTCAAATTTTTTTTATTCTGTAGGAAAGGGTACTTTTTTTCCTGCAAAATAATACTATAATCTTGCTTTGAAGAACCCCAACCCCCAACTTTGTGTATAGCAATGCATGCTTGCAAAAACTTTGCATGTGCAAGTGAAACTGAAGGTTGTACAAGTTTGTGCCAGGCTTCACACTTCAACTGACCTCTACTCTATGATGTTTTATGTATTGAGAATACCAATCCAAGCTCAACATATTCCAAGTACAAAGTGGGATTGTGCAAGCATACTAGTACTGTGCGGTGTTGAAAAGAAAATTGAGCATGCTTGTAAAAAAAGATTAAACATGTAATCTCGTCAAGCTTACTGTTACGTGCAGAGATGCCATTGAAACACATAGCATGTCAAATACCTGAAATTATGGAAAAGGATGCATAAAAATCTGGTTCCTGTGTCCTCTGGGGTGTGTTCTTTCCTAGTTCCCAAGGTGAAAAAAGTAGAGAGAAAAAAACCTCCCCAACTTTTTCCCTTTTTTTTCTTTTCAGTCTATCACGATCACGCGACCTTGAAAATGTAGTTTTACTACTTTGTATACTGTACTGTATTCGTATACATGCGGGTTGTTCAAGATATTTAGTTGTTTCCCTTAATGACAGGCCGTGTACAGAATTTTCAAAGAGAATTTTGGAGTTTCTATTCCTCTGCGGATTTTTTCCCCTCTGGTTACCTATTGGAAATTACAGTACTTTTGCGGCTATCTGCCGGCATTCAAAGACAGCAGTCTATATGCCGTAAATGCGCCTTGTTCTTACAAGATTGCGAATGCACGCTTTTTGAAAAATCTTAAAGGATTTGGAACTCTTGTTCAAAGTGTAAAACATTTCCCGAGATCGTTCAGGAAAAAAAAAACATCATGTGAATCTGTAATATATAATCTACCTTGAATATTCACAGTTTTGTCATCTAGCTGCTATGTGGAAGTCACCACATCTCATCGCAAAAATAACTGGTGTGTATGCAGAATCGGCTTTTGGAAGAGCAGAAGGATTTCTTCCACAGAAATTATGCTCACTAATGCTCAAAAAGAATTTTAAATTAACATAGTACAGTAGACTCTCTGTATTCATCCTAGATAAAATCACCTGTATGTTATTTATGCTTTCTCCACACGTAATTTGAGAGAAATCTTCGGATAAATTATCGTTTTCCAAAGACTCAGATCGAAAACCAACATGACAAAGCAGTTCCAAATCGTGGCACTTGTGACTGACTTCCGCGATGAATCAATCATTTCAACAGCATCTAACACAGAAATTTTTGCGTCCATTTCAACATCCAAAATTTTTTTTGGTCTAATTTTCAGTCCACTGTAAAAATTTTTCATACATGGGATAATTCCTTAATCCAGTGGCTGTGAAATTGTTGATGAATTAGTTGGTAAAAAGCAGTTTGATTGCTGAAAGGTTTGTTATTTTTGGATTGATGCGATTATCCAAAATAAATAAAACTTTTCTCTTCTCACTTTAAAATTTTCTATCTAGCTACCTCAACCATTGTTCGAAAATCTCTGATGTCATCCATGCCTTTTTGTTGCCATCATAGTCTCATAGTCCACAGGAAGTTTTAACATTTTTAAAACACTGCGGGTTTTTCGATTTTCCGATAATTAACAGTTTCAATTTTTCACAGACGTCTGAGTTTGATGCCAAAAGAACTGTCAAATGATCTTTGTGTTTTTTACCTTCTTCATATTTTTCCTCCTTTGAAGGCAAGAGTTTGATTAAGCAAAAGGCGAAAAAATAAACCGGTCTCATCACAATTAAATACATCTTCATACCCTTCTATCATTGGTTTGAGAATATTATTCTTCCAATTTTCAACAGTTTCTTGAGATGTATATATATATATATATAGCTATGCTCTCTCAACAAACTTTCCCAAAACAATGCCGTGGTGATGTTTCAATCAGCTTGATTGAGACTTTTGCAAAATCTTTTGCTTTCTCTTGAATTATTGATCCTGATAATGGGATTGAGTGAGATCAAGCGGATTTCAACCACAAAAGAGTTGCTTTTTCTGCGTCACTGAAGTCTGATTTTCTTATGCGTTTTCTGCTTGGTTCATATAAGATGATTCAAATGCTGAC
The DNA here is from genome assembly GCF_987345545.1 of Pholcus phalangioides. NCBI lineage: Eukaryota > Metazoa > Arthropoda > Arachnida > Araneae > Pholcidae > Pholcus > Pholcus phalangioides. Next base: position 21,786,834 of record NW_028301625.1, read on the forward strand.
AATTTTTTCCTTATTTTTGGCAAATGTTGAAATAGTGATCCGTGCAACTCCATATTCTTTGGTGAGTTCACTCTGAGTTTTACCCGATTCTAGTTTTGTAAAAATTTCAATTTTTGATTTTAAAGTTAAAGTATAAAGTTTGCATGGAGCCATTGTATTCATGGCCGTCGATACTCATGATGGAAACCAAATGACATATTCAGCATCTAACCAGGCTGCTTTAGCTCTTTTTTTTTTTGTCCTTTTCCAAGAAATTTTGACTTTTGTAAAACTGAGTTCCACCGAAAACATTTTTTGCAACAGACAATATTAAAACTCCCAATAGATAAGATTTTCATCCCTATTGGATGTTGACAATATACACACTTTGTTTTGACCATGAAAAGAATGAAATAACTATTTTGGAAACGCCACTAAAATGATAAGCTGGCCAACAGGTTTCAAACATTCATTCTTCATGTGCATGCCCCCAATGCACAAAAAGGGACCCATCATAAAGAACAAAGAAACAAAGGATTGTCCAAATACCCATGAACAATGTCAAAAAATTCTTAGAACTAGTAACACAAGGCCAATTGTAAAAACCAGTTGTGGAAAAGGGACAAAAATCATAGTCTACTCAAGCAGAATTAAACCAGACATGTCGAGTTTTCCCTACATTGAAATTAGTATTGTGCCAACCAAGGGAATAATAGATGTAGAGTTATCCAGATAGTCGAGTTATCCACGTGCCAAGTTAGATTCTACTGTATTAAAAAAAAAAAGACTATTTTCTCCGCCTAGAGAGCTAAGATTTTTTTAAAGAAATGAAAAATCAATCAGAAGAAAATTTATATATTGATTTATTAGTAAATATATGAATGTGTGCCTCTAACTTTTAATTACAGTGGATCCTGCTTATAGCGTTTTTTAAAAAACCAATAAAAAAACATAATCATTATTCTGCTTCAAACAACAACTTTCCTGTTTCTTCTGATGTTGTCAATATTCCTTATATCTCCGTAAATGACATCAAATGTAGTATAAAAAGATTGAAGGGGAGTGGCTCCAGAAGTATTGATGGTATACCTCCATATTTTGTCAAGGCGTGTGCTGAGCATTTGCTGTATCCACTTTTATTAATTTTTAATATGTCTGTTAAAAATGGGATCTTTCCGGATGAATGGAAGAAAGCAAGAATAGTTCCAATTCTTAAAAAAGGGGATAGACATAAAATTGAAAATTATAGAGGTGTGGCCATTCTGTCACCCTTCGCTAAAATATTTGAGTCTATTTTATGATAAAATCTATGCGCAAATTAACACCTGTATCTCCCCAAATCAGCATGGTTTTGTTAGAAATAGATCTACGGTTACCAATCTTCTTTCCCTCAATACTCATATTGTTGAAGCCATAGCTAATAAAATCCAGCTCGATGTAATTTACACAGATTTCGCTAAAGCATTTGATTGTGTTAACCACTCTATATTGATGTACAAATTTAAAAAAATTGGTTTCTGCGATGATACATGTAAATTTTTTGCTTCGTATCTAAAAAACAGATTGATTTTTGTATCTTTTGGCTCGTCTCTTAGTGATGGATTTTGTGCAACATCTGGAGTCCCTCAGGGGTCTGTCCTTGGACCGCTATTGTTTCTTATTTTTATTAATGACCTTGCTGCTGCTTTTCATAATTGCTTATTATTTGCTGATGATTTTAAAATATTTGACTTTATTGTAAATTTTGAATCTTGTTCTATTGTTCAAGATAAATTAACCCACATTTACCACTGGTGTATCGAAAATCATCTACACTTGAATATTAACAAATGCTTTGTTATGTCTTACACCCGTAGGAAAAATCCTATCACATACTCTTATTATATTGGAACTGATATTTTACAGAGAAGATATTCTGCTACCGACTTGGGTGTAATTTACACGTCTGATTTTTCCTTTCATGACCATATTAACGATATTTGTAGTAATTCGTATCGCAAACTCGGTTGCCTTAAAAGAATAACTAAAGATTTCACCAATTTGGATACAATGATTGTTCTTTTCAATTCTATAATACGATCTAAACTTGAATATGCATCTGTTGTTTGGAATCCTCATTACAGTAATGCTATTGATGATATTGAAATTATACAAAACTCATTTATGCAATATTTGTATTTTAAGAAATTTAGAGCATATGACATTACAATTTCGACAACTTTTCTCCGACAAATTTTTTTAATTACCAGTCTCCAAAAGAGAAGAAATTTCATACTTTTGAAATTTTTCTGGAAGTTGGTTAATGGTAATATCGATTGTTCTTTTCTGTTATCAAAAATTGGATTCTTGGTCACACGGTACAACACAAGGTCAAATAAATTATTCTATGTAGCTCACTTTAGGACATTGATTGGTATGTCTTGTGCTATTAACAGATTTTGTATTTTGTATAATAGCTTACCTGATGAATTTAATATATTTGCGACTCCTATTGGTAAATTCAAAGAGCTTCTTCTCTCCGATTGATCAGCGATTTCCCCCCCCCCCTTTTTTTTTTATATATATTTAAATAGTGATTTCTTGTATTTGATTGTTAAATATTTACTTTTTCTTTGTTTATTCATTTTTCATTTTTTTTTATCGTCTCGTGTGTTTTTATTTATTTTCATTTTTAATTGATCCGGTGATTTTATACAGACCTTTATTTCACTTATTTGGTATTGACTAGTGTTTGTGTTTTTTTTTTATATGTTTCATATCTGTGTATTGCATTCTATTCTGTTTGATTTTATTATATTTACAATGTTTCGGTCATACCTTGCTGTAATTGGATTGTTTTCTGTAGCGTGGTATTAAATAAATAAATAAAATAAAAATAAATAAATAAAATAAAAATAAATAAAAAATAAGCAGGAAAACACTTCAAATGAGAAATCTTAATAAGAATTGCTTAGAGTTAGGACCATGAAAATCAGCTGTACTAAGCGGAAAAACATTCTAAATGGGAACATTATAAGCGAGATCAACTGTATATTTGTTTTAGATTTGTTATATGTATGTGCTACATTCCATATGTTAAATTCTCAGTGTTAATAGGCTTCTTTGCAAGCTTTTCCTACTGGTAGACAATGGAAGTAAATGAACCTTTGGATAAAACATGTTTTTATAAATGAATTATGATTCACAGAGATACCTCCTCTGTCTCAAGGAAGAGATATAAGGTGATCAAAGACCTGGGCATGATGGAAAAAAATTCATAGATACCAGTGAATTATGAGGGGAAGAGTATACTTTTTTTAAGATAATTTTTTTTCGAAAGGGACCCAGATTTTTTGAATACCCTGGATCCCAGGAGCATAATTACAATCCCTACTTTCTTAGTAACACAAGAAGCATTAGCACGTCAGTGATTGGTTACTGCGAGCAAAAAAGCTAGCAAGACGTCACAAGAGGCGGAGTTTTGGGTGAAACTGAATTTCAAAGTACATTAATGAAAAATGAAAACATTTTTTATTGAATCAGTAAATGATAGCTGGGCCCAGCTTCATGAACCGTTATTATTGTCTTCTTGATGTACGTGAACCACATTTGATTAAATCAGAAACAAAAATGGAAACATTTTTTAGTTAATCAGTAAATTACAGCAAAGATGGAAGGATGGGGTTCAGATCGAATCGAGCACACAACCTTCGATAAGCGAGTCTTGTACTATAACCATTACTCCAATGGTGGATGTCGGATTCAAGCACAATTAAATGTACCTATTGTTAAACGATGAAAGCAAAAATTTCACCATGAGAGACGTAATGGTTCGTCACTCATTTCGGCCAATTACGATGCGCTAAATTTCTACAATGTAGCTAGAAATGTAGGGATTGTTTATAAGCGTCCTGGAACCCAGGTAAATTAGAGTACAACGACATCCCTGTACGTGTGTAGCTGCTTTCATTACTTTAATAAATTCTTATTACATACTTCAATAACATGTCTTTGACTGATGTGTAAAAATGATCAGTGATTAGAAGACGCCTATAAGCCACCGCCAATTTTTACTCATAAATAAGCATGTGTACCATGTATTACATGGTATTTTAAGAGAAAGGTATTCATACAATGCTGAAACTAAATTTATGTGGGAAATTTATCTGGTCCCATGCGATTTCGCTTTTTATTTCACTATGTTATAACATCTGTGAAATTTCAACTTACTATTGACATTCGTCCAGAGGCATTGAAAAAAATAAAAGCAATGTTCTTGACGGTGGCGCGTGAGCATTTCAAATTGTGTTGCCATAAAAGGCATACTAAAAAGAATTTAAAATTTCTTGTGCTGCTGAAAGTTTGGTCCGCCATGGTTGAGAATTCTAACCTAACACACAGCAAGGCAATTATCACAAATAATTTGCTCTTTTAAAGTGAATCGAAAATTAACTATCGTTGCTGCAACCGAATCAAAACACTATGTCACACTGACATAGCGGGATACATGGTATAACAATAAATACCGTATACGATCACCTCCTCTCATGGAACAACCGGGTAGCTGGAAGCTCTGTATAAAAATTAAGTATAAAGTTCGTTCATCTGCTTGTAAACAATCTTGTATAATCAAGGCATAAAGCCCTGTATAATTGAAGAAGAATCTTGTAAAAAATTGAAAAAGAAGTAAACAATCTAAAAAAAAAAGCTGGAGGAGGTTAAAAAACTACATAGGGATTCATAGTTCCATGAAAAAGCTAACCGGAAGCCCTGTATAATTATATTGTATTGTATCTTATCTAAAAAAGCTCCTTTGCATAGTCAAGTAGAGGAACGCTCTATTTAACTAGAATACGAAAGCTTCTTTGCAGCCGATAGCCCTGGATAATTAAATCAGGATCTTAAAAAGCTGAAAGCCCTGTATAATTGGAAACAATCTAAAAAAAGTCCCGCCTCTTGGCCTTGGCTAAGATCAAAGTGTAGAAGTCCCTTTTCTGATCTGAATGATCCATCGCTGACCAATAGAGGTTATTTGCACCTGCAGAGGTATTTATTGAACTTTAAGCAGCTCCCACGTGCACACAAAGCGTATTAAAGACTTATTAGCGTATTATTAATACGCTTTGCGTGCACCATAAAGCTTTTAGTGATCACAGAGAGCACAAATATACGTACATTCTTATTCTCAACTAGCTATTTGATCAATTACAGTACAAACCCGTTGAGTACCTCTTTTATTGATTGCACTTGTTTTATTGATTTACCTCTTTTTTCCCCTTGCAGCTATGATTTATAATGAATTTGGAATTTATTTAGTATTACAGTTCATAGTTAAATTTGCCATACAATGACAACATCTTTGGTTATTTTGCAAACTGATGTGTATATGGTATGTTTAAGCCATGCATTATCTACTGAAAAAGAGGAGGTCATGGGTCTGCTGATTGGTGAGGTATGTCTGATACAGTCTTTTTATATTATCTTATACATTACATACAAGATAAATATTAATTTTTGTGAAATTTTAAAAATTTGATGATTAAATTCGACAAAGCCCTTGTCAAGTTTATTAGAATTAGCTGTCTTGTGTGTGTGTATATCCACATGATTGGTACCACAATCTCTGCTGTTTAGAGCCAATTGTGAATTTATGATTTAATTGCAGAGAATTTTTACTTATTTACTTTTTAATATACATGAATCTTTTTTCACACTGATCATTTTGTCCTCATAAGGTATAATTAAACTGCCTATGCATCTCAGTGTGATATAAACCCAAAAGTTGTACCTCATTTTCAGAGAGCACTTTTTCAAAGTAAGGCAACCAAAATTAGTTTTTTCTCTTTGGCCATGGGCTTTAAAGAGACAAAGGTAGGTACCCTCCAAGATCTATTGAACTAAAGATTGTTGTGCTAATCCGTTGACTGGCATTTGGCATTAAAGGTTGCATTGAAGAAAGTCAATGTGCAGAATCTTTAAAAACCTCTATACAATGATACTTGATGTAATGATAAATCCCTCTGCAACAATATTTTTTTCAAGTTTTATTTGAAATGCTTATAGTCTAATGTTAAACTGCTGCCTTTCAATATAGCAATAATCCCTCTACACTGATATTTTCTTCTTGGTCCGCAGAGTATTGTTTTAGAGATTTTACTATCTCGATTCCCAAATAAAGTCATTGCTTCACAGGAAACTATATTTTCATTATATCGAAAGAATGTGTGTGCAGTATCATTTCACTATCAGTTAAACAACATTCTTTATGCAGGCAAATGTAAGATATACTAGTATATCAACACTGTCTTGTTTATTTGAAGAAAAAAAAAACAGGGAAAATTTGGTTTATGAGTGATCTGCAAACTGAGCAGAAATTTTAAAATAAATTTTGACTAATGATATTTCCCACTATAAGTATTATGTATACCCAAACCCTGTAGATGAAGACTAGTCTATGTCTATAAAAGGCTTTGCATATTCACATTGTCGGTAGAGCATCGGTAGATAATTGAGCCAAACTGCAGGCAAGACCCTCTTAATGAGTTCAAGGGACCTGGTCCAAACATTTTTCATCAATTTTTATATCATTTTAATGTAAGACCACATTAAAAAATTGTATGCATATGTATAGGCCTATTAATTTGAAAATTAATTAATAACAAAGTTTAGATCTTATCCATTAAGATACCACTGACTACAAGAGTGACATTCATAGCACAAGCCTATAAAAGACTGTCACCTCTCTGCAGAAAGAGGGAAAGTCAAAAATTCCAGCCTAGGACAAGGTCCAGGATGCATTCAATATAGATTATTAGTTCACAAACTCTCTGAATAAATGATTGAAGTGAGGAATTTGTTCAACATTAGTCTGACAATAATATTTATCTTGTATTTATCTAGATTGATTTTCAAAATATTTGTTATATTTCTGCAATCATTATTCTGAGGCGATCAGATAAAAGAAAAGACAGAGTTGAGATATCTCCAGAACAACTTTCTGCTGCGTCAACACAAGCCGAAGTGAGAATGTTTTCTTTTTTCTTGAAGGACAAAAATAACTTATGTGCTGCTTGACTATGGATTTATAAATTATATTATAGTGACTAGACCTGGCGCCAGTGTTGTCTTAACGCATGCCCCCTTTCCATGAGCCATGCCTGGTGGTGTCAAAGGCGGGCCTCATGGTAACGATGGTATGGTTGAAATTTTCGAGAGTAAGTATGTAAATCAGTAGATAGGCTGCTATTTTTAATCAGGTAGGGGCTTCAGAAAAATCATTTTGTCTGGGGACCCATAGTGCTCTTAAGACGAGATGGCCTGGCACTGCAATCAGAGGTCTATTGTTTGTAGCAAACATACTGGATGTCCACTCTTATTCTTGTCCAATAACTTGTTACTTAACCAACGCTCTTAGTTGGAACTTCCAATTACAAAAAGTGTTTCAAACATTGCTACCCATCATCCCAGAAGCCATTTAACCTGTCCAGTGGGTTTTAAATTTTTCGTGATCCGCATTATAGCTGTCACAGTGAAAATCGCTAAACCCTCTGCAAAATGCCACAAATTTTTTCAAAATTAATATTTTTTCCTGATTTTGTGCAGCTGATAAATGCTTTCCTCTCTAAGACTGAGGATAACAATTAAAAAAACAAGGAAGAGAAATACTCTAAATCTTTTTCTATTATTTATACTGTACACATATTTTTATACTACCAAAGCAAAGGGGGAAAAAGTCTCACCTTCTGTTATCAAACTTTAAATAAAAGCTGACTCCACCTGCTGGTGGTTGATCTAACCAGTTGGGAAGATGGAAGACATATTTGTGTGTTGTAAAAAACACTGCACAGTATCTGGACTCATTATTGACAAAATAAAAATGGGTTTTAAAGATACAAGAGATATTTCTATGGCCTCCCACAATTGCGGGGCTGACAGGATTCCAGCCCTGAGGCCCAGCTCAATTACCATAATTTTTTTGTTTTTTCATTCTATAAATTTACTATAGAAGGGCCTGTGAAAAGTCTTAATTGCCCACCAAAGATCCCAGCCTGGGTGCCCTGCTCTAGGATGTGAGGGCCGTGAATATCTCATCATTGTCACTGTAAGGGTTAAGTAAGAAAAATTATTTCTGAAAAAGTCACAAAATTTAAATTTTTATAAGCCTACAGTCTCTAGGTCCTTATTATAAGTCATTGTTAAACTGGTCTGCAAGTCGTATCTGGTGAATAAAAATTTTTATGCACTGACATATACTGAACAAAAAAAATTCATAATTTTATGACTAAAATTAACAGAGTTTTGAAACATTGATTTTTGAACATATTATTTTTCAGAATTTCTTAAAGAACCACATGAAAATTAGGAGCTTTTAATTTTTTTTTTTTTTTTTGGGCATATTCCTCTTTTAAAAAAACATCATTCTAGACAAACACTAAGGTGCTGTGTAAAAAATATCTAATGATCAATATGATTTTTTAAGATTTCATTCATTATTGAAGTTTTTGTGGGTTGAATAAATTAAATTAGTCAAAATTATTTGTCTTGGGAGTATTTATAACTCCCATCTCTCATCGAAAAAGTACATCACCTTAAATTAGCTGTAACTTAGTTTTGGTCATAAATACAAATTCAAGGGCCAAAACAACCAAAATGCCCAAGAAGATAATAGGGTAAGTAAAATGAAAAACAATGATAATAACGACAATAATGACCATTACAAAAATATGGATGTTAAATATGTTTAGGATACAGCAACCCAAAATCGGGGGTGTGTATGTGAATTCTTTTAACATTTCGGTACATGGAGATTTTTTTCTTCTTAATATGACATATATAGGACCCAGGGGAAATGTGTAAAAATTTAAATTTAATTTTTAAGAAATTTTTTTTCACTAAAATGTTCCTAAAATGATGATTGACAAGATTTCCTGTAATTTGAAGGGTTTTTTTAGAATAATGGCTAAAGAGAATTAGGTATTTTACAAAGATAAAAGTAGACATCTTGTATACAGAGCGATTCCATAATACCCCTTTTGCCACATTTTACTGGCGAACCATTGGTCCTAGAGTCATACTTTTAGTTGGAAAAATGATCCAAATAATGTGTAGAACTCAGATACATCAATCGTGTTGCAAGGGGTTGTATAGTTATTAAAATATAAAAACTAACTTTTTGTATGGACAACCCTCGTCAAAAATCCAATTAGAAAGCTGGTGTCCTATCTCTCCTGAGGCCAACAAAAAAATCTGCTTTTCTAATTGCAATATTTGCTGAAGTGTTTGAATTGAAAAATCAGAGAGAAGTTGGGAAAGAACAGCATAAATGAAGGAAAGAAGCATCCGTTAGGTTATACCAATCTTCCCAACTTTCTCTAATTTTTGAATTCAAATATCTCAGCGAATATTGCACTTAGAAACTTGGAATTTTTTTGTTGGCTTCAGTAAAGATATGGCAACAACTTTCTAATAATTTTGAGGACAAAGTTGTTTGCATAAAAAGTCAAATTTTTATATTTTAATAACTATACACTCCTTTGCAACACGAATGGCGTATCGTGTTGCAAATTTGTGTATAGTTATTAAAATATAAAAATGACGTATTGACTTAACACAAATGACATATCTGAGTTCTACACGTTATTTGGATGTTTGTTTTAACTGGAAGTATGCCTCTGGGATCAATGGTTCAGCAGTAAAATGCAACAAAAGAATTATGGAATCATCCTGCATGTAACCTGTTCACAAATAGAGTTATCCATAACTGTTCTTTTCTACCTGCTTATACTTACATTTTTCATATCTTACTCAGAACAGACCTCAGAAGAAAAAAATTACTACTACCGCACACCAATTCTGGTCGTATATTGCCATACAGCAATATCCAACCGGTGGAGTTAGGTGGGAAATAAAGGTGCCATGTATCTGTGGTCCCCCCAAGCTTGGTAGGTAAAGAACTTGTTTTTTTTACATCCTGTGTGTGGATTCGATCCCATGGACCTTGACGATAACCTTCATAGTGGAAGACAAGCATCTTACCACTGTGCTCCACTCAGGCGCGAGAAAAAAGAAACCGGATCCCTCTGTTCTATTGCTATAGATATTTTTGCATTTAATGACCATTTTGAGATTCATTAAATGTTGTTTGATATCTGGTCGGAGATATTTGTGTTTTATCTTTGAATGAAATGTAGAAATAAAGAAGAACCTACGCCTATCAGAAAATAATAGAAAACAGATCTGCATTTTTAATTGAAGTCTGCAAAAATAATAGTATGTTACTAAAATGCAACTGTTTTTCAATGAAGTTTAGGTTTTTTATTTTAATTTCATTATTTTTCTTTTTAGGAATTAGCACAAGTTCTCTGTCGTCCTATGAGAGTTTTAGGCTGGTATCATTCACATCCTCATATCACAGTATGGCCATCACAATTAGGTAACTGCATTTTTTTACTCGTTCGAAACTCCGAAAATGCCATATAATTCTTTTACCATACCATTTTTCTTTACGTAAAATATATTTTCACTGTTTCACTTGATATGCTTTTGTATTTTTTGACTTTTATGTACTGTCACATCATTGTCTTAAGACAGGGGTCGGCAACCTTTTGAGTCGGAAGAGTCAACAATTACAATTTACAAAATTTCAAAGTTTTTAAAGAGCCACATACGAGAAACTGGGCATAATGAAATATAATTTATCAAAAAACATTTTATCAAAAAATATGTATAATATGTATTTTAAAAATATAATACTTATTATGTTACCTACCTTTACTTCGGTTTTTTTATTATTATTATATATATGTACATACATAACTTTGAGAAGATAATTCGCTTCTAACTCTTTTACTTGAAACAACAAACTATACGTCCCAGCCAAAGCACTGGTGAAGACGCCAAATTGTCTTGCGTCGAAAGCGAATTAAAACCTACATAGAAACATCCGGCGACGGCATCATTCGAGAGCTTCCGATGGACTGACGACAGTGATGACGCGTGTCACGGGGGAGGGGTGCGGTGAAAAGCGAGTACAAGTGGCTGAGAGATAGAATCGGTGCCTAATCCTCGTTAATCGATTCAGAACGTTTTTTAAATTTTTTTTTTTTTTTTTGATAAAATAAATAATATTTGCGTATGGAACTAAAGAGCCGCAGCTTCACATCCAAAGAGCCGCATGTGGCTCGCGAGCCGCAGGTTGCCGACCCCTGTCTTAAGACATATATGCTCAACCCATGGCCCACAGGCCAAATGTGATCCTTACAGTCATCTGATGTGACCTGCAACCTCCAACTTAATTTTGTAAAAATGAACTAAGTTGCATACTTATAGATTGCTTAAGTGACCGCCACACAGTTCCAGAGCACATTTGAGCAGCTGGTGGCATATTTATGGAGCACTTAAGTGACCCATGGGACATTTACACTGCACTTAAATGAACCATGGCACATTTACAGAACACTTGAAGGGCCTGTGACACATAATATCACTCAAAGTGACTCCTGACATATTCACAAATCACTTGAGTGACCTATGGCATAGTTCTAGAGCACTTGAGCGGACTCGACACATTTCTGGATCATCTAAGTCATCTGTGGCACATTTCTGGATCACTTAAGTGGCTTGTGATATAGTTCTATGTGACCTGAGACGCATCTACTAGTCACTCAAGTGACCCACAACATATTTACAGATCACTTAAGTGACATGTGGCACAGTTCCATATCACTCAAGTTACCTGTGGCAAAGCTCTAGATCACTCAAGTGGCTTGCCACACATTTACAAATCACTAGTGGCACATGACACGTTTTCAAATCAACTAAGTGGCCTCTGCACTCTCCTAAAAGTTGAGCACCCTTGCCTTAGACAGTTTCAACTTTTGTAACAAAAACACTGGAAATGTCTTGTTGCTTGCTGTCTAGTGAAGATTTTGTGGTCAAGTTTTTCAGTTGACACATATCCAAAAAACCCATTGGTTAAACATCCTGAAACAAAGGATCTCACTCTTGTGATATGCCATAGCCACTCACTGTATTTTATTCTTCTGCAGCACATCCCATGGACCCATTGGCAATCTATCATAGACTTTTCAAAGTCAGCAGACTACCTTTTGAAAAGCCTATTTATTTTATTATGCATATTAATAGTATGCATGCTAGTTTTAAGCATACGAGATAACTAATTGGAGAACATCATTCTAATATATCTGGGGTGTCCAATTTGCTGCAACTATGTGAATGTTATCCCAATAAGCAATCTTAAACTAACATAAATGATTTGTAAACATTTTCAATATAGTATTAAGTACATTTCAAGTGCTTTTGTCACCAAGGAGTGGGAGGAGCTTAACTTGTTTTATTACTCACTTGGAATGATAGGCTGGACTTTAATGTGCTCTCATCAGCTATCATTTTGAGAGTGGCTCAAAACATTTTATCTTCTTCCCCTGTGGGAAAGAAAACCAGAAAAATTGGACACCCAGCAATAAAATTCCATGTGTTAATCTTAACAAGCTATTGGTAAAGAGTTAATTGCATCTTTATGACACATACTAGTCTAGTTATCAAAAATATTTTCTGTATTTGTGTGCAATACAATTGTGTTTAATTGAAAAAAATTATCTCAGTGATATCATATTTTTTTAAGTTTGAAATCAGGTATGTGTGAGTTTCCATTAATCTATTTGAGTTTTTGGTTCATAGATGTCCAAACCCAAGGTGCTTATCAAATGATGGATGATGGCTTTATTGGGCTAATTTTTTCTGTGTTCAATGAAGAGGATAAGAAAGTAATATACTGAGATTTAAAAAGTCACATTTTCTTATTTCATATGTAGAAAATTTATTTGATGAGACTTGGAAGTTATACATATATTCTTTATAAGGTACGAGTCTGAGGTGAGATTTATTTTTTTAGAAGTTGTGTATCATTGTGAATAAATATCTTTAGCTCATATAAAGGATACCTCAGATCAAGGAAGTTTTTCATCTCTGAATTAGAATAAATTTAGTTTTGTCATTTAGTCACTGAAAAAAGTAAGTTCAAAGAACATACTCCTTATTATTTATTTCGGAAAGTCATTGCATTCCCAATTTATAAACAAAAATATTAGTATTCTAAAATGATATTTCTTAGCATCATGCAATCTTGTATTTTATAACTTTTGCTTATTCTCAGTTTTTTCCAGACTTTTATGCTGGTTTTCTCTAAAAATGCCTCCCCACCGATCCACAATAGAAATGTAGATATAATAAAAGTGGTAGAATGAAATCATGTTAATTAAAAAAAAAAAGTGATGCAAAATTTATTTTGTTCAGATAAGAAATAAGGGCTCGGTAGCCCTGGTCGATAAGATACTCGCCTAAAGTACCAAAGGATGTGCAGAGGTGTCGCATGTTCGATACCCGGTTCGTCCTTGTCAGAAAACTTTCCTGACACAGGGGTACAACAGAAACGACGACATGACCATAGAAAAAATTGCTACCGCAGGGAGTCCCCCATCGAGGGGTTAGCGCACCAATCCCTCGACGAGTATAAAAAACAAACCTGCCGTTCGGAATCAGCAATAAATTGTAGGTCCCGGTCTAATTAGTCCTCGTGTGCAGAAAATGACAGTGGTGCGACAAAAATGATCAAATGATAAGAAATAAACCAATAAAGATTAAAATGTTAACAATTTTTATTTAGAATGCAGTTAATTGGTTTTTGAACATTTACTTGAATGTCTTAAATTTGATGAAAAAATTTCCCCATTTGTTACATATAGACAAAAAGAGGAGAGAAGTGATCCAAAGATATATGTGCATCTTTGGATCTTATTACAACTTATGCATCTTTGGAATTACTTCATGGTTAATGTATGAATGTCAATTGGTCCAATTTGATTCATTCACTTTTTGCATTATTTAATGCACTTCAATTCTTTTATATATTTTGTTTTTCAGTTCTCTCGTATGCAAGTGACCTGTTTTCAGTCAAAACCTGATGCAAATGATCCGAATGTGTGAGTGCTCATTTATATAATGTATAACATCATATAACACTATTTGTTTTTCATGATTCATAGTTTTTTACAGCAGTTAATTTATAAATTATAGTACAATATTTGTGTTCTCTTTAATGAAATATATTGTGTTATATATAAGCAACAAAAAAAAAAAGAACAGTAAGTGGACAAACAAATATTTTGGGTGGGATCCAAAATGCTGGCTGGCCGTGTATTTGATTAAACGTTTATCTGCCGCATTTTCAAAAAAATGGGATAATTATCATGTAACTTTTTTGGTAGGTCATTTTAGCTTTAATTAAACCATGAAAATAATAAACATTTTAACCATGAAATAATATTTAATATTCATTATCGAGTGCCAATGTAAACCTGGCATGCACCAGGGTGTTCATGGTTACTGGGGGTAATTGCGAGACCGTTTTAGAGGGGCCGCAAAATGTTCAAGTCCGCCCCCTGAAAATACTAACACCCAACAACGCATGTAAGGGATATTATGGGGGGGGGGTAAAAATAAAGCGGTATTTTAAAGTACCCTCAGTAGTCAAATAATTAAGTCAGTGACTCCCGGAAAACTTGTTGTTCCTTCTGCTTATCCTGTATCACTTATATTTGCAAAACCATGAGATTACGTTTAAAATAATAAATGATTTTGCTATCATTTCATAGAGAATAATCAATCATGCAAAAAAGGAAACCTACAAACAACTTATTTGCATGAATTTTTTCTACTGCTACTACCTTTGTCACTTAAAAATGTTAATTATTATATAAATTTCTTGTTTTTCCCCCCTATAAGGTTTGTGCGAACTGAAATTCCTCTTCGTATTGTTCCTGCAACTTACATAAGTAGTCCTTGTTTGAATGCTTTGGCAAAACTACCAAGAATATTATGTCAGGAGGAGCAAACTGCATATAGTGCAACTGATCAAGTTCCTAATATGGATCTTTTAACAAAGCTGCATAATTGTTCAGGTATGTATTGTTTAAGACTGAAAATTATATTTCCTTTGAGATAAATACACAATAATACCCTGATTTACATTACTCTAAGTTGCAGGATTTCAGAGTTACACGATTTTCTTTGAGAAATGTACATTTTTGAAACTCAAGCATAATCACAGGATTTCAGCGCAGATAGTAGAAGTTATTAAGTGAAAATAAAGTAAAAATAGTTTTATTCAATCAGAATACTGTGTGTAATAAAACTACTCAGATTTTTGAGAGGCTACAGTACATAAAAATGAAAACTTTGCCATCATTTAGAAATGGAATCCAAAGGCTTGTATTGTATCTGTCATTTTTGCAAAGAAGGTCACAATTTCATACTTCAAGTTTAATATTATTGCCAGTCTTTTGAAAAAAAATTGTTTGGCGTTCTTCTATGTATGTCATAGAAGAAAAAAATTCTTCTTCTATGACAATGCACCTGTTCTGCAACTCTCAATTCATTTCAACCATAGGTGGAAGTTGTTTTCTTGCAACCACGTACAAATTGCTTATTTCTTTTGCCGCTGTGGTGATTGAGTGGTCATAATGATAGACTCGCATCACAAGGACCTGTGTTCAAACCCCACAGTGGTGGTGGTTGGCTGAAGTTGGTTTTCTGTGGTTCCCAACTTAGAGGCACAAATGCAAGCCGATCTCCCATTAAAAAATTCTCGCCACAGAGTGAAACAGTCCTGCAACAGTACAATTATTCAATCGACTGCTGCGAGTGGTTAGGGAACTAGCTTCTCACTGTACACGTCTGGGTTCGAATCCTGGTTCGGGCATGGATGTTTACTAACACTAACAAATTCCCTGGACGGATCATGCTGATCCATTGAGAATACGTGAGGATCACTTTATTAAAAAAAAAAATCATTACGCTTCACTCATAGTTAGAAAATTTCATAACAGATGGCAGCACTACACATAACAAGCATTACACAGAAAGAAACTTCATGGTAGGTTCACAACACGTACATGCACATTCCTACATATACCAATTCGTTAGAAGTTTCGCAGAGGGATATGGACTAAGTTCATGTGCAGTTTAGTAGTAGCAGCTTATTTCTTGCAATGGACCAAGGTGTTATCAAAATATTTAAAGTGTTTTTCACATAATTTTCAATTGTACCGTAGTTTAGGGGAATACAGCTTTTTTAAGGACTTTATTACAGTTGCAAAGGCAAATTAAATTTTATGAGGCCATAGAAGAGTACCATAGTATATAGATATGCAGCCATAGTAAGAAGGGGAAATGTATTTTTCATAAATTTTGGTCTCAATTAATATTTATATGCATTCATATGCGAAATCATACCTCAACTTATGCAGTTATCTTCTGTCATGCCCATCGCATAACTTCAGAGTATTGCTGTGTAGGCATACATCTGTTCCTTTGTTGATGTTCAAAATGTTTTATTTATGTTTTAGTAATTAATATTTTATCGAATCACGAAAACACACTGACTGACTGGACCAGTTCCAATAGGTTTACCACAGTCGCGTCATTTGAGAGGTCATGGTGGGCCGTTGCCCCCCCCCCCCCCGGCTTTTGAAAATACACTAAAAATGGTATATATATATATATATATATATATATACACTGCTGGCCACCGTAAATGCAACACCCTGAAGGAAGCATGCAAATAATATGAAATTTACAACATGCATTAGCGGAGGTGAGATATGCAAATGATTAGAATTTCAGCGCAGACGCACATCACGCACGAACTGTGGCGCCACTTCAAAGCGCTATTTAAGGCTTGGAGATTTCGACGATTTGAAGTAAGGCAATTGGGTTTTTCTTGTGGTTTTTTCAAAAAAACGATCAATTATGCCTCGTAGAAAACAGCAATCATCTTTTGATCAAGTATCCGAGTTTGACAGAGGAAGGATAGTGGCCTACCGAGATTGTGGATTATCTTTCAGGGAAATCGGTAGTCGTGTTGGACGAAACCAAACAACTGTAATGCGGATATGTGATCGTTGGATGCAGGAGGGTACGACGGACCGACGTGTTCGATCGCATCCACCTCAGTGCACTACTTCACGTGATGACAGGCGTATGGCAGTGACGGATCGCTCAGCCACATCACGAACCATAGCACAGTACATTCAGTCTGTACCGCATCATCCAGTGTCTGCGCGTACCATTCGACGCCGTTTACAGCAGAGTGGTCTGTCCGCAAGACGTCCATTGCTTCGTCTACCCTTGACGCAGAACCACAGACGTCTCCGCCGCCAATGGTGTGATGAAAGAAGGATGTGGACGGCACAATGGAATGAAATTGTCTTTACTGACGAGTCACGCTTCTGTCTGCAACACCACGATGGTCGGATTCGAGTCTGGAGACACCATGGAGAGAGGATGCTGAACAGCTGCGTTATGCACCGCCACACTGGTCCTGCACCGGGTATTATGGTATGGGGCGGTATTGGATATCACTCTCCCACTCCTCTAGTACGCATTGCCGGTACTTTAGAAAGCCAGCGCTACATCTCCGAGGTGTTGGAGCCAGTTGTCCTTCCTTACCTTCAGGGCTTGCCCACAGCCATATTTCAACAGGATAATGTGCGACCACACGTGGCACGCATTGTCCAAAGGTTCTTCGTCAATCGCCAGACTGAATTGCTTCCCTGGCCAGCTCGCTCTCCGGATCTTTCGCCGATAGAAAACATGTGGTCCATGGTTGCTTAACCATTGACCCAGATTACATCCCCAGCTGCCACACCAGATCAACTTTGGCAACGCGTGGAAGCTGCTTGGTCTGCTGTACCCCAAGAACACATCCAAAGTCTCTTTGAATCAATGCCGAGGCGTGTGGCAGTGGTGATCTCCAACAATGGCGGCTACTCTGGCTACTGATTTTGGCAGGAACCACACTTCACAGAAGTCTATAAATTTAATCATTTGATGCTTGGTCAACATGTTATCTACAAAATAAATATTGTTGCGATATCTCTTGTCTTTCTTGGTGTTGCAATTTGGGTGGCCAGCAGTGTATATATACATACATACATTGAGTACATGGTCTTTCCCCCCCCCCCCCGGAAAAAGTTGAAATGACGTCCCTGGTTTACCATATTCTGAAACCCTAAATTTAAAAAAAAAAAAAAACCAAAAACTTTTACATGAACAAGATTATTTTTCAAAACTTTCAGACATATCCTGGTGATGCCAAACATCAGAATTGAAATAATGTTAAGAAAGTATTAAAATAGGCAATAGCCCTTTATCCTAAAAACCCCTCATTGAATGACAGCCACAAACTCCTGATCATTTAATTATTTTATAAAGCTTTCATTTGATAACTTATCTAGTCCTATGTAACATATGCTTTCTCAAAAATATATTACAGATACCCATATTGTGAAGTTTCATTTAAATGATCTATATCTCTTTCTATATTGTTACAGTGTACTCAAAAACATTGTGCCAAATTGCTGAAGTTATCAGTGGTCCACTTTTGCAAGTATTAGAGGCAAGGCTCTTTAGTAATCAACAGAGAAAGGAAGTACTGCAAAGAAAAAAAGAAGAATTGATATCAGTCTTCAAAAAACTTGAGGAACAGTCTAAAACTTCTGAAAAGGCCACATGCTTGTGAAATTTAGAGCTTTGGATGTGGACAAAAAATCTTAAGCTAATATATGCTATTTATTCAGCATTGTCATAAAATTGTATGCAAAAGTTATTACCCTCTACTACCCCTGCCTCTAGAGCAGTGGTTCTCAACCAGGGGTCCACGGACATATTTCAGGTGGATCCATCAGCTAGGACGAGAAATCAACTAACTTTTTATTTTTACATTATTGCATGCTGAAGGATATTCTTTGAAAGTGTCTGTGGCCTTCATCTTATTGACAGGAAAAGTCTGTAGGACATGAAACATTAAGAAACCCTGTTCTAGAGTCAGGGCCGCAACTAGGGGGAGCAGGCAGGTCTTGTGCCCCAGGCGCTGGACCAGAGGGGGTGCAAATTTCATTCTCAAACCTTACCTTCAACATTACAAGGGGGCACCGAAATGCGCACTTACCCCAGGTGACCAAGCATCTAGTTGTGGCCTTGTCTAGAGTTACATAACTCACACAGTTTTCATCTAGTGATATAATACTATCCATGTTTCAAGTATGTGTTAATGTAAAAAAATGACACTGGCTAAAACTGTTTTGCTTATAATATGCAGGATGATTAGTTAATTCCCCTTGCCGCATTTCACTTTTGAACCATTCACCCTAGAGGTCTTCTTCCTTGTTGGAAAAATTTTTCAAATGTGTAGAACTGCGATATAAGTCGTTCATATTGCAAGAGGTTGTATAGTTGCCAAAATAAAAAACTAACTTTTATACAGGAACCCTGTCCTCAAAATCCCAATTAAAAAGTTGTTGCCCCGTCTCTCCGGAGGTCCAAAAAAATTTCCACATTTATAGGTGCAATATTTGCAGATATATATTTGAATTCAAAAATCGGAGGAAAGTTTGAAAAAAGCAACAAACTAACGGACAATGCTTTTTTCCCTGATTTATGCAGTTCTTTCCCAACTTTCCTTCTGTTTTGAAATTTAAATATCTCTGCAAATATTGCATTTAGGAATGTGGAATTTTTTTTGTTGGCCCTCAGGAAAAATGGCAATAACTTTCTAATTGGATTTTTAAGGACAGGGTGTCTATATAAAAAGTTTTTTTAAAATTTAAATTACTACACAACCCCTTACAACATCAATGATGCATCCAAGTTCTACATGTTTAGATAATTTTTCTAATTGGAAGTATGCCTTTTTTTTTAGGATCAATGATTCACCAATAAAATGCGGCAAGGGAAATTAAGTAATCATCTTGCATATATTTTACAACAAGTGTCAAAAATCTGTGCACTTCATGAAATGGCTAAATTTTAGCAATGATTTGTACAACAACTATAGCTGGTGTCATTTTTGATTATAATAAAAAAAGCATGTGTGTGTGTGTTAGAAGCATGAACAATATCATATCACTAGAGGAACGTTATTTTGAGTTATGCCACTTCAAAAGTAGGTGCAAAATGATAAAATCGAATCAAACAGTTTGTAGTAGTTTCTGATGATATGGTTCATAGTTCACCACAATATGATGGTAAAAATGAGAGAGATTTCTTTCATTCTGCAAAATACTTGCGAGTTTCCAATGTGTAAAAATATCAAATTAGATTTGTGTGGCCAAAAATCATTTGCTGTATATTATTTACTTCTAGTCACTAGAACAACTCTTTGGTTATTCAAGTTTTAGAATCACATATTTTTGTGTGTATCTGGTAGAAATTATTAGCCTAAATTATTAGATTTTAATCCTTTATGGTGTCCAGAGGTTTTTTTCGGTACTTCATTGACACTCTATAGTTTGTAGCGTCCCTCGCAATCATGATTACAGGAAGGCCCATGGATGCTAGCTTTTTACATTTTTTGCATAGCTTATGACTTTTGCTAAGAAGCTGAATTTACAG
Source organism: Pholcus phalangioides (assembly GCF_987345545.1). Taxonomy (NCBI): domain Eukaryota; kingdom Metazoa; phylum Arthropoda; class Arachnida; order Araneae; family Pholcidae; genus Pholcus; species Pholcus phalangioides. Next base: position 21,807,261 of record NW_028301625.1, read on the forward strand.
CGGGGCCGCCTTGTAATCATGAGGGACCTGCTATAAACATGAAGTACCGTTTTTTTCCTGATGTCGATTCTACCTCGACAAAGGACCATAAAGGGTTGAAGTAATTTTTTTGAAAACCCACTGGTTTTTTCAGCTATTTAGCATCTGGTATGTGATACATAATCACTTGTGTATTTTTGATTGCAAAACCCAAATTGTACTTGTAAAATTTTGTATCCTATAAGATTTTTGATATTACGTATAGTTTTAAATTAATTATATCATTATTGCATGGGTTTTTTTTTCTTCTGTTTTTTTTTTTATGGAAAACGTGAATATGTACAGGGTGATTATAATTAAAGTTTCCATACTCTGAGTAATTTTTCCTCAAAAAACTATTCACCTGAATACTGCCAAATTTTCAGGATATCTTAATGAGACCATGGGAGAGAGATTTATGCAATAAAAAAATTGTTTAGTTTTTTACCACCGGGTGAAGAAGTGGTGCTTTTTTATTGCATTCTCTTTTTTCCCACAGTTCATGTAGTATATATGCCAAGTTCCAATGGAATACGTCCTCCAGAATGGGTGCTAAATGGGTCTAAGTAGTTTCAGTACACTGACATCACTCAGATCCATGTAGCGCCTGTTCTGGTGAACCTATTCCATTGGAACTTGGTATATATGTTATATGGACCATGGGAAAAGGGAAAGTGCAATAAAAAAGTGTCACTTTTCCAGCTGATGGTCAAAAATTGGACACTTTTTTTTTTTTATTATTTTTTATTGCATAAATCTCTCTCCCATGCTCTTAAGATATCCTGAAAATATAGCAGTATTCAAATGAATAGTTTTTCTCAAAAATACTCAGAGTGCTGGAACTTTAATTATAATCACCCTGTATATGTGGTATGCATTAAAAAAACTTGAATATTTTATAATTGTAAATGTGATGTATTTATAGTGAAAATAGGGCAGCCAATGCTGGGGCTTTGAATGCCACATTATTGTGATCTCTGTCTCAACCAAGTTCTGACTGGTCATGCATCGATTCATCAATAAAATGTGTTACCTGACATTGTTCAACAAATCCAAAATTACTGGTGTTTATCAGATGGGAACAATAAATAGCATATTATTATTAATGCATACATTAATTTTAATAATATGTCTATTGTAATATGTACATTATATAATCTGATAAATATAGGCTGATTAAAGGGCTAAATTTCCTTAAAATAGCATCAAATTTTGACAAGTCATTTTTTTAATTGGCTGGTGGAAAATTTTACATGATTAACTTATTTGCATCTTTAAGCAGAAAAGGCCACTTGTACATTACATAAAAAAGCTGGTTTTCTCACCAATTCATACTGAAATGGGACAGGTAGTAAATTTAGAGACAGGATGCAAATGATTAAATAGAAGCAAATTCTATTTTTCCAAGTTTGGTCCTGTTTCAACATTGATTGCTCAATTCGTATTCATGTTTTATGGTGTTAACCCTAGAATACTAACTAAAAAAGGTGATAAAAACTGCATGTAAAACTACCTATGCGTCTACATTTCTGAGACGTAGAGTTAGTATTCTAGGGTTAAATGAACACATATAATTTGTTTTCTATGTTAAATGGTTGTGAAAGAATTTTGAAATAAAGTTTCCAGTTGTTGGTAAAAGTTTTGAATTGACATATAATCTGGATTTGAACCATGATGATTTACAGATTGGAAAGATTATTGCACTAATCCCCCTTTTGCCAGGTGGAAAACGTTAGGAAAAAAGTATGTATATTTAGTGATAATATACTGCTAGAAGAATTTGTGTATCATTCTAATGTGCTTCCCTTACTGACATGAAAATCTGCAAAGTATGAAATGGATGATGAAGCATGGACTTCAAAAGCTTTTGTCCCATGAATCCTATCAAATTGCCTACAGATCTGTTACATTTTGAAATGCTGGAGGTTTTCATTACACAGTGTGTGGCATAGCATTTCAAATTTTCTTGACAATTTCGAGTTCTGGTGACTTAGGTGGCTATGCCCTAAAGTGATAATTTGTTGCACTATATTTGTAAAGTTACATGTTTTGCATTTTCTTGTTGCAACAAGCTCGACTTTTTATAGAGAATGACTGAAAAACACATTTGTTATACTTTTTGCCACTGTCAATTTCTCACTTTCAGGGCCAGCGCCAGGCATGAAGCGATGAGGCAGCTGCCTAGTGCGGCTATTTACATGACAGATTTGTTTGTGTTTTCACTCTCGCAGGTTTTTACACATCAAAATCATTTTCAGAGGAAAGTGCGAGTAGATGAATAAGTGCAAGTACAATACTTTTGAAATGCTCTGTTTAACTCATTGCTCTTCAATGCTCGGAGGTGCATTTATAGTTTTGTCGCCTGCGGGCTATGAGAATTTTGCCACCCTTCTCCCATTCTATTCTAATGTCCTTGTCTATTCTTCGTATATGTCCTCGAATTCGCCACCTGCTTAGACGCGGTGCATGCGTCGGCCTACTATATCCAATGGCTATTGGTGAGATGACCTTCAGTGACGTCACGTGCTTCGCGGGGACGCCTTCTGCTATAGATGGTGTTAGCTACAACTAACACTCTAGGGTTGCCGGATTTTTTTAAATTCATTCTTGTCTCATTCTATTCGCGTTAAAAATCTTAAATTTTTGAGTGGCCCATAATAATTCTGCCGGATCTTTTTTATATTTTTGTGCATATTTAAATGAGTTGAATCAAAGGGGTAATTTTTTAAAAACTTTTTGAAGACATCACCTTGGGAGTTTAAAGGAAGGAGAGAGAGAGAGTGAGCAGGGCCCTAGCGTACCTTCTCGGGGCTTCTTTGAAAGGGTTATTATGCCAAATGAGGGAAATTTTCTTGTGGGTTCCCATTCAACTCAGTGACCCAATTGCCCCAGCCTAGCTACGGGCCTGAAGATGAGATATCAGCTCATTTCTCTCACGCACATGCAAATAAGTTCCTTTTAGAATGTCCAGACTTCAGTTTGTTATTAAGAGTTGAGGTCTCGCTGTATGCACTGAAACCATCCAAGTCTAAGGCTTTTTTAAATGCATTATCTTTTTATTATCTTTTTTTTTTTTTAACTTAATCATTCATTTTACACGAAATGACTCCAAATCTTTCTGAAAGAGAAAAGAGGTGTATCTGGAAAGAGATTTCGAGGTGAAAATAAATTAATCTGGCTCAAGTGATAGTAACTCATTAGATTCCCAGTACCCTGGGTGCTAAACCAGAGGGGGCGCAAATTTCACCCTTTAAACTTTCCTTCAACATTACAAGGGGGGCGTCAAAATGCGTGCGTGCCCTGGCTGACCAAGCATCTAGTTGCGGTCCTGTTTATAATAGCTGCATTATTATCGAAGTTGAATTGTGTGTGATTTCAAGCCTAAAAGAAAAATTTTCGTATACCCTTCAGGCCACCATTACCAGACGTGAAGCCCGTAGAGAAAATTATCTGTGGTGCTCCTTTTTTCGAGTTGCGAATAATTCTCATTTATTTGGTGTATTATTTGGAATAATCATTATCATTTCTATACTTGAAACATATCTACCTTGTTTTGTTGTAAAAAAAAATTAACTTTTTTATATTACCACATATGCGGGACTCCAAGCTCGGGTCCTGTTGCCCTGTTTGACCGAACCTGTCGTACACCCCTGAGGGTGATTCTTGTCAGTTCAGTCGAATACTAAATATGTATTTAAAATAAATAGTGATGGTTGTTTGCAGTGCATTTATGGTGTAAAAAACAAAATCAAAAGAACATGAGCCCCAGAGCCCTGTCTGCTCCTACCCCGACTTATGTGAGCCGTGACATCAACCAACAGATAACTTCTTGGGACAGTCATCGGTCAGCTCAGTCCAATGCCTGACTGAGATAATTATGTTATGTGAAGCATATTCAGAAACAAATTTTCTAGTTTTCCTCTGTTTTTCTAGCATGGGCTTCGTGCATCTGCAACAAAAAATCATTTGCATCTAACACCATCCAGTGAAAGCAAAGTTAATGCATGGCAAACCCAATCTCTCAGATCACTTATTCGCATTTAAATAGGGCTGGAAGGGGGGGGGGTCTTTCTGATGATAATTAATACAGAGAGTTTGAAAAAATTTAAAAAAAGCAATTATTTTGTTCTCAATGCTCAAAATATCTAAGTTTTGCAGCTTATGTCCTCTGAAATGTTTACTAATATGAACTTAAAAAAACATTTCAAAATAGGTATCAATGGCAGAAAAATGTCAAAAAGGCATTTTTACCAAAAAGTTTGGAAATGGGCAAAAAAAGGCATTTATGGCATTCTGTCTGAACTTCCGGGCCATTATTGTTGACATTTGCATCTTTTACATTTTTCTGCTTTTTTCACCGTCAAAGAATATTTTTAGTTTTAGGCCAGTTTTAGGCATTTTCACGATATTTTTTCACTTTTTAAATTTTTTGCCGATGGAAAAGTTTGGAAAAACTGTATGAGAATACTGATTGCATTGAACACTTATGAAAAAATATGCTTGAATTTCTTGGAAAATAAAATGAAAGGCGCTTTTTTTTTTCCTTCCTAACCATAGTCATACATTGAATTTTCTCGGGACGGGGAGGTGAGAATAATTTTTTACTGCAAAAAACCCTATTCCCTTCCCCCCAGTACACCAGTCATGCCCCTCCTCCACCTAGCAACAGGGCCCTCCGATCAAATTTTTCACGGGCCTCTCAATAGTGAATTCCTTATGAAAAAATAAGAATCACCTTTTAGGCCCTGTGCGTTGACAGGGCGCTCAAGCTGGAGCGCTGTCAACCGCACCCTTGTGAGGGCCGTAACGCTAATGTTCCTAACCGATTCATTAATTATAATATAACTCGTTTATTAGAAAAATTGTTATTTTTAATGAAATCTAAACGAGAAAGAAAAAAACTTGAGAAAAAAATTTACATATCAACTTTTTCTTTCGACATTCGAACGTAACCGGTTTTTCAAGGACACTTTGTTTTATTATTTTGGTGGCATTTTTTTCGATTTTTAGGAAGTTTTTAGGTGTTTTTTCAAAGTCATTTTTAAAGATCTTTTAGGACAACATCCGCGCCTTAATTATAACTAGAGCCCGGATTACATGCACTAAAAAAGTCGCGAAATATGCTCTAAAAATATGTAAATATACACTTTAAAATTCCAAAATATGCTTTTTGAAATGCCGAAATATGCACTTAAAATGCCATAACATGCACTTGAAAATACCAAAATATGATCTTAAAAATGCCAAAATGTGCATTAATAAACCCAAAATATGCATTAAAAACCCAAAATATTCGCTAAAAATTTATTCTAAAAATGTTAAAACTTCCGAAATATGTACCAAAAATGAAAAAATATGCATTAAAAATATCACCATACAAAAAAAGCATACATGTTTTTAAAATGTATATTTTCTATTCCTTAGTGCATATCACAAAAAATATCTCCATATATGTGTATACTGTATATGCAAATAATTTCTATTACTAATAATTTCTAAATATTTTTTATGACATGAATGTCGCTCTCCACTTATTAATACAAGATATACAGTTGACTGGATGTTGTGAAGATATTTATTATTTTCGATGTTAATTTTTTAAGGAAGGAAAAAACTCATCTCTGCCTCTACCGGGAGTCGAACCCGGGTCCCTCGATTGCTGGACGAGTGCTCTGACCACTAAGCTACAGAGGAGATAGAGATTTTCCTTCGCTAGAGCGTATATATGCCGAACGGAACCGTGCAATGGACGGTGAAACCGATCAGCTAATAGCTCATGGACGACGAGCCACCAGATGGCTATATATATGACATGAATGTCGCTCTCCACTTGTTAATACAAGATACAATACAATACATACAATACTTGTTAATTCACAACATCCAGTCAACTGTATATCTTGTATTAACAAGTGGAGAGCGACATTCATGTCATATATATAGCCATCTGGTGGCTCGTCGTCCATGAGCTATTAGCTGATCGGTTTCACCGTCCATTGCACGGTTCCGTTCGGCATATATACGCTCTAGCGAAGGAAAATCTCTATCTCCTCTGTAGCTTAGTGGTCAGAGCACTCGTCCGGCAATCGAGGGACCCGGGTTCGACTCCCAGTAGAGGCAGAGATGAGTTCTTTCCTTCCTTAAAAAAAAAATTAACATCGAAAATAATAAATATCTTCACAACATCCAGTCAACTGTATATCTTGTAAATATTTTTTATTTCGGCATTTTTAATTTCTAGTTTGTTGCAGCAGTAACAAATACCAAAAAAAAAAAAAAAAATTCGACACTATTTCTAAAAAAAATTATCACTCTAGAAATAGCAGTACAATAAAACGGTTGACATATTTGGAAAATACTTGATTTTACAATCATCTCTATTAATTTCCTAAATCCTACCTACGGAAAAAAACCCGATGGTATGAAAATACTATGAGCAATAATTATTTGAAAAATTATGTAAAAAAAAGTGATTGAGCTTAAATAAACCTTAAAATATATGCACTTATTCTGAAAATTCTTTGGATTTATGCATTAATGCTAAAACAGACCAAAATATGCAAATACATTTGCATATAATCCGGGCTCTAGTTATGACTATAGAGTGATGCATGTGTGTTCAACCTACGACCAACCCGACGGCCAAATATGCTTCCCCAGAATCGATTGATGTGACCCGCAAACTCACGTCTAACATAATTAATTTAAAAAGCAGGGGGTGGGGGAATCCGAAATTTTTTTCAACACAAAATATCAATATAGCAACTTTATCAATATTAACACAACAGCGAAAAAAGTTGAACTGTCTAAAACCAGGGATTTTGCCCATTCGGCGGCACTTTTAGAAATGAGATTAGAACTCAAGTATCTCTCGCGGCCATAGGCGTAAGAAGAATTTTCTCGGGGGGGGGGTACAGATTTTTTTTTTCTAAGGGGGGTTTTTTACGTTTTTTCTTGCAAAATAACACTATCATTTTGGCTCAGGGGGCAGAACCCCAAACCCCCCTTTGCGCACGCCAATGCTCGTGGCACACCCTTGCTTGATCTTGAGGCACCCAAAAGAGTGCAATGAAACACTGACTGGAAGTCACCACGCAATTATGTGTTCATATTGTCAATATAATTTTATCCCAAAATACATCTCTCGGAAGCCCTGCCCGATATCATCGTACCATAGTGTGCTGCGGCTAACGATGGTCTCTAGTAATTGTTCAACACACCAACCAATTCCATCTTTATGATTGCGTAGAAAATCATGTCTTGAAACCTTTTCGAATGCAAGTTAAAAAAACACACACACACATTTTCAGGAACAACTATCTTGCTGAAACTTTATGTTCAGCAAGATAGAAGCTTCTTGGCCGTCTAGTTTTTGATTTGAAAAAAAAATGTAGGCCTACGTATCATTCATAAGTTATTTGAGCTTATGAATTTCATGATCGCAAATGAAGTTAGAAAAAAATATACTCGTTTCAGTACAAGAAATCTTACCGCTGTGGTAGTCAAGTGGTCATAGTGACGCACTCGCATTGCGAGGGCCCACAGTGGTGGTTGGCTAATGCGAGCCGATCTCCTAATTGAAACGTCTCGCCACAGAGAGCAACAGGCCTACAATCATTATACTTCACTGATAATTAGAAAAATTGACGTCATATGGCAGTACTACACATAAAAAACGTTACACACAATAAGACTTCACGTTAGGTTCATAACACATGCCCGCTACACCCCAGGCTCCGACACCACTGATTCCAAGGAAAAAAGTGATTCAAAGCCTTATCTTTATATATATATATTAAACTTCTAAATATAACCTTGAACTATTTTAAACCCGTTACTTTTTTCAAATTTTCAAAGTAAACTTCAAAGCTACTTTTTATGGTAATGAAAAATTGAAATATAAAAATTACTTGCGAATGTATTTGTTAGTATAACATTGTTTCTATCTTCTTTTTTTTATTTTCTATGAATAGAGATATGTTAAAGTCGCGTGCAACATGCGTGATCATGTCAGTAAATATGTTTGAGCAACGAGATTACTGAATAATTAAATTTGATGTCGTTACTAGGCAAGAAAAGAGCCATCGACAAACTGTAAATAAAAGTTGAGAGAGAGTTGTCTGCTTTTAGTTTTTATTCTATTTCCATTCTTCGTTCTGATGAATATTCTAAAAAAAAAAATTACAATCACGATCTTCTTTGATCGGAAACAAACGTTGATAAATTGTTACTGATTGATCAAGCCCACTCAGTACAATTCGATCCATAGTTTTGAGGTAATTGAGGTAAGGTTATTCATTGATCACGCTTCGACTTCGATCATGTTTTAATAATAACAAAAATAATTTTTTTTTAGTTAGCTGCTCAGTATCAGCTAATCTTCTCTATTTTTGAAATAACTGATGTTATTTGTGTTTCTTCCGAAAGATATGCATGTAACCTAATTGATGTAATCAGGTAGTGTTGATGATTTAAAAAACATGTTATACGCAGTTACTTCAAAATGGTATAATCAGCAATCATATCTAAAAGCGTGAAACCAAGACAAAACTAAAAAAAATCAGTTCTATCCAAAATTTATAAATTCGTGTCGAGTAGTAACAAAAGATATGGACCTTTTAAAGTACAGATCTATAGTACGTTACCATAAAGTTTTTGATTAGCCCTTTGCTCAATATTACTATATTATAATATATGGAAGATGTGTGTTCAATCTATGCTTGAAAAATTAAAAAAAATTGAAGTAATTGCTAATTTAACTGCAAAGTTGGCGAAAATTATTCTCTCTAGAAGAAGGGATTTATTTACTAAATTTTTTGGTGGGAAGAGTTAGTTTTTTCATTGATGGAAGGAAGCTCCACATATTCAAATCTCTAAATTCCATTGAAAGCCACGTTCATTGGTATTTCGGCAAAAATAACAAACATATATCATAAGCTCAGAACCGCATCTGGGGAGGCGGGCGTTGAATTCACCATTTAATCTCAATTTGTCCTTTATTATTATAGGAAGAGAGTCAAAATAAGGAGGGGGCGCTGGCTGACTAAAGATATGATAGTTGCGACTCAGCATTAATTGCTCTATTGATCCCCAGCACAAGAAATAAATTTCGTCCTCTTTAGCTGTTTAATTATTTTCAAAATACCTATCCAGTAAATGCATTTTTTTATTCCAGGAATTGAAAAGAAATGATTTGTTATTTAAAAAATATATATGTGTGCAAGAGCTAAAATTCATCATTCAATCATTTAGCTAAAATTTCAATGTTTTTTTTAATCCAAATATGAAAATTCCATCGAGGGGTTCAAACGCGTTGCCCGAGCATAGTCGCTGTAAACTCTTAACTGCTAAATAAAATGGGCTGCTGCATCACAGTGGAGAGTTAACGTGACTTTATAGACAAATATCAACCGGTATCAAGTTTGGATATGCTAAGATACCCGAGCATTAGTTTAGTAAAAAAATGATATTGGCATAGGTGAGAGCGTGGAGGTACACATTCACCTCCCCCCCGTTTACTATACACAAACTCGGCGATTCCGCCCCCTACCCGTTCGAGGAGCCTGTATCCGCTTATGTATGTTAGTCTCATGTATGAAAATGTGACTGTGCGAAGATCATTTTTCCCCAATTGACTTCAATTAACTTGCTTGCAAAGTGTAAATTCTTGTTCTGGTGGACATAAAAGTTTGATAGAAGCTGTTCTATAAAACTTGGAAAAACAACCAATAATCCTGTTGGTTACATTCGCTCGAATGTAACGCATGAATGTTTTGTAAAAGTTCTTTTACTAAACTTGAAAAATGCAATCAATGAGCTTATTAACCAATAGGCTTATTGGTTGTTTTATTTTCAAGTTATATAAAAGATCTTTTATTAAACTTTTACCGTGTGCTCCCGGCCTTACAATAATACCGGGGCGCGGTAGCTCAAGTCGATAAGATGCTCGCCCAAAGTACCAAAGTATGTTCAGAGGTGTCGCGAGTTCGATATCCGGTTCGTCCTTATTAAAAATGTTCCTGACGCAGGGGTGCAACAGAAACGGCGACATGACCACAGATAAAGATTGCGACCGCAAGGAATCTCACACCGAGGGGTAGCGCACCAGGTTATAGGGCGTTCAAAGTTTTGGGCTTCCTCCATGTGGATTCTGAGGGGCTAATTTAAGGTTTCGAAAGGGCACAGAGGGAATATTTTCAAAGAAATTTCAAGTTTTTAACCTTCAAAGAGAGTTTCAAATTCACAGAAATAGATTGAAACAACATTTAAAGAATTTTTTTTCAATATATTTTTCTTTTTTTAAATTTTTTTCTTCAAATTTCGATCATCTTGGGACACATCCCCCGTGTGCCTTTTATAAGGGGAGGGATATCGGGATTTTACAAGATGCTTAGATAGGGCAGGGCGAAAAAAAAGGTTGGGAGACACTGGTACAGAGCCTATCTCCAAAATCCTACTGACTTGTTTAAATTACTTTAGGTTTCTATGTATATAAAACTTTTTATCAAGTATTAAATTATTGTTTATTTTCACTTTTATATAGGATGCTTATGCTTATTTTCTCATTGATCAGTTCGTTACCACCTGCACATTTGTTCGCCGTGGAACAAATAATTTATTATTACTGGTTTAATAATAAACTCCACGATAATTGGATAATAGAAACAGTACCAGAATGCCACTTCATTTCTTGTCTTCGAAAATGCAACGGAAATCCCGTTTGTGCTGGGATTGGAATTGGAAAGCTAAAAGATGACGAAAATGATAGGAAGCGTACTTGTCATATTATTGGAAACGTGGATGTTAATGACTGCACTGAAGATTCTTGCAACGCAAATGATATCTTCATCTATCAGGTAAGATTATCTAATTTTTACATGAAGTCCTGTTTGTTTAATTATATACGTATATTCTGAGTCGAATTATTATTACTGTAATTATTAATTAATAATATCGAAAAGGAATGCACTGAGAGAAGTTTGCGTTGACAGATGTACTTCGAAACTTTTATACAGAAAAGCATTAATCGTATCTTATAAAGAAAATTATGTTCATCAAAAAATTATCTTTATCATAACAGACAGCTTATAATCATAGATTAATTACATGGAAAATCACGTGTATTTACAAATGTTGGAGAAAAAAAACTTTCTCGACCCATCTCAATTTTTAGCTGGAAAGACCACCAACTACAACAGCAGTTCCAACCACTGAACCTATCACTACAACAACCTTCATGACCACGAGTACACTTGCCGAGACAACAACAACAACGGAACCACCTACTACTACTACGGAAAAACCCTCAACCACCACAGAAGCGGCAACGACTACTACAACGAAACAACCTACAACTACTACTACTGAAAAGCCAACCACAACAACTACCGAAGAGCCATCGACCACTACGACTGAAAAACCAACTACAACGACCACTACGACTGAAAAACCAACTACAACGACCACTGAAAGCCCAACAACGACTACAACAAAAAAGCCAACTACAACAACTACTGAAGAGCCGACGACGACTACAACTGAAAAGGCAACTACGACGACTACTGAAGAGCCGACGACGACTACAACAGAGAAGTCAACTACGACGACAACCGGAAAGCCAACAACCACTACTGAAAAACCAACTACAACGACCACTGCAAAACCAACTACAACGACCACTGTAAAACCAACTACAACCACTACAGAAGAACCAACGACAACGACAACTGAAAAAGCAACTACAACAACAACTGAAGGACCAACCACCACAACTACAGAAGAGCCAACTACCACAACTACCGAGAAGCCAACTACCACAACTACCGAGAAGCCAACTACCACAACTACTGAGAAGCCAACTACGACAACTACTGAGAAGCCAACTACCACAACTACTAAGAAGCCAACTACCACAACTGCAACGACTAAAGCGGATGATGAAATAGGTAAAGGTCCTATTTTTAAAAATATCCACGCGTTTTTTTAATTATCCATTTAAACATAATCTATTCACAGGGGAGTCGGAAGTATGTATTTGAAAATTGTGGGCTCTCATTTTAATCTTTAAGTTTTATGTTTAATCAGTAGGAAATTTTGATTTCTGAATCAATTCAGTGGGTGCTCAGAGTTATATCATAAATTACCGTTTGCGCTCGAGCACTCACAGCACCCCTGGCTCCGACACCACTGCTAAGTGATAAGTAGAGCCTGGAAGTTCTCAGGCAAAATGCCATAAATGCCTTTTTTTGCCTATTTTCAAACTTTTTTTGGTAAAAACGCCTTTTTGAAATTTTTGTGCCACAAGTGTGTGTGTCTATTTTTAAAATCGTTTTAAGTTTATTAGTGAATTTCAGAGGCCATAATCTGTAAACTTAGATATTTTGGGCATTGAGAACTTCAGCTAGTTTACAGATTAAGGCTGAGTAGCCTAAACACAGAAAATTTCAAAAAGAATTGCTCTTTTTGAAATTTTCCTATACTCAGTATTAAAGTAATTATCATCAGAAAGCCCACAACCCCCCCCCCCCCTCCAGTCCCATTTAGACGCAACCAAGTGATCTGACTGAGAGATTGGTATTGGCATGCATTAACTTTGTTTTATAACCGGATAGTGTTAGACGTGAGTGATTTTGTTTCAGATGAACGCAGTGTTAGAAAAGCAGAGGAAAATCAGAAATTTGTTTCCTCACAGGCTTCACATAATATGTCTCTCTCAGACATGGGCTGTGTTGTATGTGTATAGCGGACCGATGAAGTCTTAAATTGACGTCATAGATCACACAAGGCGGGATAGAGACAGATAGGGCTCTGGGGCCCATGTTTTGATTTTTTTTTTTTTGCACCATAAATGCACTGCAAACAACCATAGCTATTTATTAAACATGCATATTTAGTATTCAATTAAATTAAAAAGAGTCGCCCTGGGGTGTGTGACAGTTACGGCCACACAGAGCCCCGCGCTCGGAATCCCACTTACGTGATAATATTAAAAAAAATGTTTTTTTCTTTTTACAAAAATAGAACAAGATAGCCATGTTTCAACCATAGAAATGATAATTATTTCAAATAATACAACAAATATACGAGAATTATTCGCAACTCGAGGGAGTCCAGCACATCATTTTCTCTACTGACTCCGCGCCTGGTAATGGTGGCCTTGGAATCGGCCTAATCGTGAGGGTCTAGTAACATTTTATTTTGGACTTGAAATCAATTTAATTTAAATAATATAATGCAGTTATTATAAACTATTATTAAAACAATAGATGAATTAAGTGCAACCGATTTTTCAGCTATTTTTTGGACTCTTAATACCTTTTTGTTTTTAGTTATGTTTTCTTCCTTCCAAAAATTATAAATGCCTTTTTTAGTGCCTACTTTAGGCATTTTCAGTGCCTTTTTGCCTGCCTATTTCGATCATTTTTAGTGCCTAAACTTCCGGTATCAAAATTTCGGACTTAAAAAGGCAACTGAAGAGTTTTTGTCACACTTTCTCTGTTAACATATTTTCATTGAAAGCAAGGGAAATAGATATCATCTCACTTCTTGGTGCTAACGGTTGCCAAGCTCCCCTTTTCCTTTTTCTCATTGGGCAGAAAAAGCATCAATGCGAGCTCTACTGTTTCTACAGTTATTCAATATGCTGCTGAAACTAGAATGGTCACTATTTTGTATTTTCAACAACTCCAACTCTAGTGTACAAGAAGTACTCCAAATATTTCAGTTTCTCCGAAATGCATAGCTGCCAAGTCTCCCGAATTTTTCGGGAATCTCCCGAATTTTAGCTTCATCGCTCGACCTCCCGAAAAGTTCTTAAATCTCCCGAATTTTTACGAAAATCACAAAAATCCCTAATTGTCCCTAAAAATTTCCTACTTCATTTAAAAAAATCACCGCTTATGAAAACAATCCCTAAGGAATTTCTTGTGGAGCATGAAGCCTCTTTTTTTTCCTTTCGAAATGACGTCACACGTCGTAAATGGGGAAATTCCCTTTTTAAGGAAGTTTTACAAACCCTCTGATGGTAACAAGAAAGTTGTTTGTCTTATCGTGCAGGGAAATGGTTTAGCAGCCAATAGTCCTGGATAATAATTGAAGATTATAGTGACGCGCATATGGTCAAAATTTCTTTTGTTGAAGTTACGTACGAGCGATATAACAAAGCATGAATACTGATAAGCAAAAACATATTTAATCAATTTTAAAGATACTTATTCCGATGAAGTTCCTTTCATCAAACGTTCCAGAAGAGGGCCGACTTTTTCTTTTTGTACAAGTTGTGTTACGGACATAAACATCGGTCATGGAAAGACTGCCATCATCACTCGTGAAATGAAAAAAAAACATCAAGCAAGTGTCACAAAACGTCAGTGTTCTTCAAAGAATGACACTTTTTTTCCCTTCATCTTCCGATGATTTTGTTGTCATTCGCGCAGAATGTTTGTTCACAGCGTTTCTGATTGAACACAATATTTATTTTTACATCATTGAAGTTTTGGCCTCCGATTTCACTTGTTTTTTGCGTAGGAATTTTATTCCCAAGGGTTTAACTTCCATGTGTGTAAAATCCCTATTTTAATTTGACTTCAGTTTTTGAGTAGGGATTTTATTCCCTACGCTTTAACTTTTATGTTTGGAAAATCCCTATTTTATTTGGAAAAATCCCTATTGTATTTATAAGGGAGTGGTTTTAGCATAAAATACGGGTTTGCGCGAAAATCTCCCGAATTTTCATTTTCAAAAGTTGGCAGCTATGGAAATGCAAAATATTTGGAAGATTTTTAATTGTTGGGTGGGGGGACTTCTACCTAAACCTATCGAAATGCTTCAAGCGAAGTAGAAAGATTGATATTTCTTCGACTAAAGGGTTTTAACATTGTGTGCGTGCGAGAGCTCAATGCAAACAACGAAAAGACTGTCGACAGCAAAAGAGGAATGAAAAGATGTACAGGTATGTTAGACATTACAAGAAGAGACGGAAAACGAATAACTTGAATTTAAGCCACACAAACGTAGAAGTGCATGCATGCATTTAAATATACAGTCATAGGCGTAAACTTCTATAGGGCCCATGGGCCCGAGCCCCCCCAACATTTTTGAAGACGCGGCTCAGCCCCCCCAAAAATTCGTATGAATATGGCTTATTCATTTTGCAATGATGAAAAATTTTTTTTTAACCAAAAGTTGTCCTAATTATGAATTAGTTAATGGAAACAATCTGCACAAAATTTTAGTTCTTTTAAAAAATCTGGATGGTCTTTGGCTTTCTTGTTCCATGACAATACGTTTATTTCATTTCTTCCCTGCCGTTCAATCCCCAATTGCACCCTCCATCGGTTCCAATCGGTCTCCATCGGTTACTGCCAGAAGGCACGGCTGAGAGGAAGATTCTTTGCGGTGTTGAGGGGGGCTCTTTCTTCTTTGCCTGTGGCAAAAACTGAGTGTCTCTCGATGGAGTGTCTCTTCTTTTGTTCACTGCGACCGGAGGACGGCCATGGCGCCGACATGAAAATAAGCCCAAAGATGCATGGTGGGGGGAGGGGGAAGGTTGAAAATTGGGAAGCAATGATATTGAAACCGAAATAAATTACACTCTATAAAGAATAAGTGCCAGAACCTAGAGGCTGAGGCCATTTGAGCCCCCCCCCCTCGCAATAAATTTTGTAAGGGGACTGAGCCTCCCAGTAATTACTGAAAAAAACCATTGTGCAATGCATTCTCCCTCTCCTTCGTACACGCTTGAGTCTCGTATATGCGGAGGACCAATAACTTTTAGGCCCCCCCCCCTCAATGTTTTTTTGAAAAATATTGGGGAAAAAAGCACATTCTAAATGCCCATTCATAACAGATCTTGAGGACCGATGCCGAAACATTTTTCAAGCCCCTTCACAACAAAATTTGACTGGGGGTGGGGGTAGAACATAGGCGTAAACTTGTATCCGGCCCGTGGGCCCGAGCCCCCCCCCCCCCCCACCATTTTAGAAGAGCCGGCTCGGCCCCCCCAAAAATTCGAGTGGATATGTTTCTCACACTTGGCTCAGAAAAAACTTTTTGACAAAAAATTTCTTTAAATAGTAGAAATCCATCTGCTCGAAATTTTATTTTTTTACTTTTCTTCAGAATCTCAACGCACTTGTTCTGTGACAATAGTAGTCTTATCTCCGAATCAATCCTGCATCCATTCATCCTAAATTGCGTCCTCCCAGAGGTGCCTGAAGGCACCAGTGTAGATAACTTGGGGGCGGGGGATCCTTTCTCTTGCTTGCACTGTCGGTAAACTCAAGAGCATCTCTTCCTTCTTTTGTTGAGTGTGACCCTTGGGGATGGGGACATGATGCAACACAAAAAAAGAAAAAAAGTGGGAGGAGGTAAAGTGAACAATGATTAAGCTTATTAACAAGTTCTTCACAACAGAGGCGCTGACATGAAGAAATTAACATTGGGTGGAGAGAGACGCACTGCATTGTTCTTCTAAAAACTATTGGGGGGGGGGGGGCTCAACCGCCTTACAAAATTTTTTGGGCTCAAATATCCTCCACTCCTAGGTTCCGGTGCCTTTGAGGGGAATCAAATAAATAATAGTAAAATAAAATTAACACACAAAAAAAAAAGAAAATAAGAAATGAATGGAAAATTTCAAAGCCCCCTGAGCCGGGTACTATTGCATTCTAATACTAGGAATATGAAATTTCCTCCTTATAAATCAGGGATTCTCAAACTATCTACGTTAGCAGCACTTTTATATAGAAATTTTAAATACGGTATTTCAATAAATGTTGAAGAGAGGTTAAAAGGTGAAATTTGCGTCCCCCCCCCCTCTGGTCCGGCACCCTAGACATTTGACCCCTCCCCCCAGCCCTGTTTCCAGTACTCCAACACTTAGGTAGCCAGGGCCGGAACTAGGGAAGAAGGCAGTTTTCACAGGCGGAATTCTTGTGGGGACTGCTAATTCTGGGTGGGGGGGGGGGTGGAAGACGAAAAATATCATTTCGATCGGAGGAGGATTCGGGGAGAGGGTGAAAAAATTACATACTCTTCCCTCCCTCTACGACTAAAATGATCCTGTCTCCGTTGGACCGGGCTTTTGGACAGATCTTTCGCGAGGACCCCGATTTTTCACAGGGAAGTGCTTGGACCTGTCGTAAGCGTAACTTGTATTAAGTAGTATGTTAAGTGCATTAAGTCGTAACTTGTTTTAAGCCAATGGGATCGAGACTCCCCCCCCCCCTTATTAATTTCGGAGAGCTGGCTCAATCTTCCCCTCTCCCCCCAAAAAAAATCGCATGGATACGTTTTCCACACCTAGACTCGGAATAATCACGTCACGTCAGTACAGTGAGTTTCGGCCTTTATACGAAGCTGTGACATGTAAAAAAAAAAGTGGCGATTTTTCCACAAACACTTTTTTCCGGCCATTTTACAGGATGCGACCTCTATTTATCGGAAAATACTGTAATTTTTTCTATGTTCCATTGCAAATTATATTGGGGAATTTTTCTAAAAAGGATGTAGTATTTCTTACTTATGTTATTCAAAAAATTGTGTTTATTTCAAAATGAAGAATTATTCTCAAGGTTTTAATAGGGTTCCTCCTTTCCCGATCAATTCTTTTTTACGGACGAATTTCTATTTGTCCAGCCGGTGACCGCAAAGAGGGGGTTTTACATACCCTGTTTACGTTCGCAGCACTGTTAGAAATTTTAAATATCTTGCGGCATCACAGTCGATCTCAAGGAGGTATTTCGATGCTTTCCCCCCCCCCCTTTCCCGACAATAAAATGATCTTCACTCCTAGTTACAGCCCGTCTGTGGCATCTAGTGGCGTGTTTCCCGGGGGGGGGGGCACTCAGCGAGCTATAAGCACGGCCATGGACTCCCACATACTGGAGAAGGGCTTCTAGCCTGGGATCTTTGGCGGACTTTTTATTCCATGTATTTTTTTTTTTCTTCATGATAAAGGGGCCGCCCCTTCTGCAGCTGACAAAGAGCATTTCAATAGGGTTCAGTTTCGGCTGCTTCAATGCAGGTTTACTGAATACAATCACCATTTCCTAATTAGAAGGACGGGGAGTGTATAGCGTGTCGCTTATGTGGGGAATATGTCACCTGGAGGCATCCGTCCATATGGGGACCCCCCTTCTGATCCTGAAAACTACATTCTTCTTGACGCCGCCGGTCAAGGCTTTAAAAGCTTTTGTGCTTAATGGATGGCCATCCGTGAAGGACGCCGACATAGATGATCCTAATTGGAATATAAAGAAATTACGGTGGTGAAGAAAAATCTAGACGAGGTTTGTGATTCTGCAAAATAAGAATAGCTGTGTTTGGAGCCACTTGAAGTAAACTCCTTGTTTTTCCCCTGAAAAAAAACCCCCACAAATGTTGAGATAGACAGTTCCACAGTATTTTATGGTTTGTGTGGACCACATTCGGTTGTGCACGTACAGTATAACCTTCTGTTAGTAAAACATGTTGTATTACAAGAAAACGGAAAAGTTCCTCGTGATTCCGCACAGTTTCCTGACAGAAAAAGTAAGCAATATTAAATATAGCTACACATTTTTGATAAATTCATGCATTTTAAACATTTTCTTTAATGATAATTTATTCAGAATCTTCAAAAACAATCTAGATTTTGCAGCCCTCTAATAGTTATAATCAATAAAGCGTAGTATAAAATACTTTTTTTTCTGTTAGACATATCAATAAATTAATAAAACTTACCATGTTTTATTTTTTTCAATCATATTTAAAATTTATTTAAGAAAAATTTAAACTCCATTTTTCTTGCATACTTGTAAAAGGGACAATATTTGAATCGAGTTTTTAATAAGAAATTTATGCAACTAAAAAAATTATTATTTTTCTAATTTAAAACCTGATATATGAGAGTAAAATAAATCTTAAATAAGTGACATGTAATTTGATTTTGGGGGAAATATACACTGTATCATAAAATATAAATAAATACAGGGCTCGACAAAAATCATTAAAAAATTTAGGCACCAGCCAAATTTTGTAAGAGCCAAGCATGGTTTTTTCACGAGAAAAGTATCTTAAATAATCTTTTTTCAACCTTTCTGGGAATTGATGACCCCCTTCCCAGGGCCGCAACTAGATACTTTGTCATCTGGGGCAATTCGGAATTTTGGCGCCCCTTGCATGTAGAAGAAGCAGTTAAAGGGTGAATTCGACTCACATTCTGGTCCAGCGTCCGGAGCACCAGACCTACCTACTTTCTCTAGTTGTGGCTCTGCTCCTTTCTATGTTGGAAGACAATTATGAAATCGGAAAATTTTGAGCCATCACTAGATTCTGATTTAGCAATCACATATACAAAATTTTAGGCGCGAATACAGATTTTCCAGTCACCATGGTGACCTGGCACTTGGGGTTTGTCCAACCTTGGAATAAATAAAGATGCATATACTGTTCTGAATATATTTTTTGTATATAGTCATTTTCATGACCCCGCCCAGGGGATATCGGGATTCATGAGATCTGGGGGATCCTGGCAGGATATACTCAGATTTACGGCATGACTAGATCTGAATAAATTGCCTATGGCGATAGACTGGAGTTGTGCTCGTTTCAATGAGAGAGAGAGAGAGAATGAAAGTATATTTTTACTTGGACCGTGATCAAACTAGAATGGGGCTCAAGGGCAAAGGCTACGCCCCCAACAATCAAATAAATTTTTGTTAATTAAATGCTTTTGGAAAATTGGCACCAACTCAAAAATTCTCTGGAAGAAATTCCGTGTGTCCCCCCCCCCCAATAGATTGGTTTTCTTGGGTACGCTCATGCTCAGGGGTAGTCCCATTCCAAGGGCGTAGCGAAGAGGAAGACTTGGGGGTCTGGTCCCCTCGTCCGAAATGTGAGAAAATGACCGAAAAAAGGGGAAAAGATGACCAAATCTATTGTTCTATCACTTTGGTCCCCCCTGCCGAACGAAATTTCTGGCTACGCCCTTGTCACATTCACTTTGGCAACAATACATTAAATGATTGTTATACAGTCGAATATGCTGTTATAACGAAGTCCAAGAAACCGGAGAAAACACTTCGTTATAAAGAAATTTCAGATTGTTTGCATTGTTCCTATGTATACTTATTAGAGGGATTAGAAAACCATTCGTTAAAACGATATTTTCGCTGTAACGGTATTCGTTAAAACGGGATTCGCCTGTAATTAGAGCCCGAATTTTCCACTTAAAAAAAATGGCTAAATATGAACTAAAACTGAGAAAATATGTGCTAAAGAACAAATAACCAAGCAAAAAACGCAAATGCGTTTTTAAATGCATCTTTTCTATTTATCTCGGTGCATATTCATTTGCAAAAACATTCTCATGCAAATGATTTCTACATGTATTTTATTTAGGAATTTCTAGTTATTAGTACCGTAGCTGCTCACTAATAGAAAGAAAAAGTTGCTCGAAAAAGAAGCAAACTACACGTGCACACAAGTAACAAAACATGAATAATGTCAAAAATAGGCGGATTTTTCTCCTGAGATTTTACTTCTTTTTACTTGAAAAAAAAGAAACGACAAGCAAATAAAGCACCCGGGCTTCGGGTATGGTCCATTGTAGCTAGAAGGTCCTTGGAGTTGAGCAACCAAACTATTTGAAAATGTCGAATTTCCGATTCGATAGACGATGTTGCCTGATCCATAAATCCATGGAAGTGAGCATGAATGTAATAAGTTCAGACTTTTAATTGTTCAGTTGGTCATCTAAACCGCTTTGATGATACGAAATTCTATGGAAAACGTCTTATACTCTTAGAGAATCAACTGATTTGAGATCAAAAATCAATTTCACATGACTAGAGTTCCGTTCAATCGTTAATATTAGAACGAAATGATCTCAAAGACGTCCCAATGCAGATAAAGCAGCAATTTTCAATAATTTTATGTTCTTACAGAGCGAAACGTGAAAATTCGTTTATAATGAGAACTACGTTACAGCGAAAACTTTTCTTGTGGTTGTGAGCTGTTGTTATAACGAACTTTTATTGTATTTATGAGCAATATTAATTTGAAAAATTACAAAAATTTAATTAATCTTTCGCACAACTTGAAAATTTGCACTTATTCTGAAAATTCTTCAATTACATACATTTATACACACATTAATGCTAAAAAGAGGTTAATTTATATAAATGCAACAAACAGGACTAATCATAACAAATTTATAAATAGTGCAAAAAAAAAAATGAATAAATCAAAAATAAAAAGGTCAATTTCCCGTGACCTTTCATTAAATTAAGTTGTATAATAACCAAGAATGGCCACTGAAGCTGTGCTTTCCAAAGTGTGAAACATCGACCCCTGGGGGAAGGGGTCGATGCAATTGTCCAAAGGGTCGATAGAAGCTATGGGTTTAGTATAGGATCCTATGGGTGGGCTTGAGTTGGGAGAAATGAGAAAGAAATTTTTTTTAAAGAAGAGCTATGGAACACAAAAAGTTTGGGAAACTTTTCACTGAAGCAGCGGTTCTCAACCGGTGCTCCGTGTACACTTCCCGGGGGCTCCGCACCCACTCGAAGAAAATAAATCAGTAAATTCGATAAATGAATATAAGAGGAGAGCGTACGGGGCTCCACCATAGAAATTTTACGCCAAATAGAGGCGGCCACTGATGCATATTTGTGTTTGAGTGCAGGTGATCATTTGTGGAGATTTTACTGTATTTAGGAAAATGTAATGGAACCCTTTGTATATATCTCCCTATTACGTTTCTGACCTTACTTATTTGTACGAGGTTTTGCTTCAGTTGCTATACATTTCTATACATTATCCCTGTATACAGGGCCTAATTTCTTCATGGGCAAATGAAGCCTTTATAACTTTGAGCCCCCGAAATTCAAACAACATACATTCACTGACCAATTAACATCTTTGACTCTTGTCGCAAGAGCCTCCTAATTCCTGCTTTACCCAGGACCCTGCCTGTATACACTTCAATTAATCGACGTTTTCATTTCGATTCGAACTCCCAAGTCTTTGGAAAACACCTTTTCTATCAATCGAATCACATAATTTTTCAATTGGTGAAAACGTGTCACTGAAATACAGTGTTTTACGGTTTTCAAAAACCCATCATGAAGAAACGTTGTAAGCGGAAAAACTAAGCGGGATCGACTGTAGTTTCTCATGCATATTTTTTACTGAAAAAGTAATAAAATTTAAAATGATTGACTGGTTCAATCAGGGCTGCAACTAGATCCTTGGTTACCCGGGGCAAGCGCGCATTTTGACGCCCCCCTTGTAATGTTCAAGGAGAGGTTTTAGAATGAAATTTGCACCCCATCCGGTCTAGCGCCCGGGGCACGAGACCCGCCTGCTCCTCCCTAGTTGTGGCCCTGTGTTCAATGGCTTTTGACAGGTACTGAAATAATTATTGAACGGGCTACGGTATGCTGATAGCCAGGGCTGTAACTGGGATTTTTGTCGCCCCCACATTCGATAATTTTGTAACGGTGTTCTCTGTCAAGTAAAGGACGTTTTACATAACGTTTAAATAACACTTTTTTTTGTTAAATCTTAAAATGAATACCGTAAAATTGCGTGAGACTTTAGCAACAGTAATGTTATGATAGTATTATAAGTATATTTCTTCTCAAGCATAAGATTTTGAATCAAAACGACAGATTTTCCACAAAATTTTTTTTCGGAAACGTCTGTAAAAAAAAGGGGGGGGGGGGGGGTAATTTTCGGAAAAAGTTCGTTTTTCAGTACTGCTTTCGCATTTATACGACGCGTCGTATAAACGAGGTTCCATTAGAGCCTGAGCCCCCCCAACATTTTCAATAAGTTTACGCCTATGTATACAGTTGAACTCACTCAATACGAAATCGAGAATAATATCTACTAGTATTTTCATAACTATTTTTGTTTCCTATGCAATTGCATTATAATATTACTGAATTTCATTATGAGTATTTTTTGCTATTTTTTAGAATGCACGCAGACGGCTGAAGTTAAGTGCATGGACTCATCTGACCTCATTTCAGGATTGACATCGCAAGTTTTTTCATTTTTCAATTTTCTAGCCTGCTAGTATAGTTTTATAGCTAATTTTTTTTAGCTAATACCGTATATTAGTTGAAGGGTTGTAGGGCTTTCACACTTATCCCGGCCGATAATTTCGCAAATGCACCGCTATTCCGCTATTACACGATTTCAGCCAATCTCGTCTCTTCTTGGTTTACGATAATTCCCCCTACCGTAATATCTATCGTACAATGTTGTGGGTTCGGTCACAAGGTGGCTTCGTTATGTAATTACTGGAATGTATTCTGACAGGTCAACACGCTGTATGCCAAACAAACACTCTTTACTTTAATTCGCATAAGGGAAAAATTAAAATTCCGTGGTTAATGGTAACGAGTGATAAAGGTGGTAATACATTTCGAAAAAGGCGAAATTTTTATGCTTCAATAGGTTTAACTAAATCCTTTTGGTGGTAAACAATTTTATGATCTTTTCCCGTCAACTGAGTTGATATAGGTGATAGTGCATTAGGGTGTGAACATAGTGCGTCCGTATTTCTCCGATTCTGGAAACCTGCGTCTTCTCCGATTGGTTAAAAATCGGAATTTCTACTTTTTTTAGCTTGAAATTCGGGTTTTTAACCAATCGGGGACGACGCAGGTTTCTAGAATCGGAAATACGGACACACTATGTTCTCACCCTTAGACTGCAAATCTGAAGACCGAGGTTTGAATCCAGCTTGTGGAAGTTATCCTTTTCCCCCACTTCTTGCCCGAAAATGATTTAAACCTTTTAATTTTCTCTTTACTGATGCAATACATTTTACAATATATTTCGCCGATTCTTGAAATACAAGTATATAATAAATCAATTAAATATTATACCAAAAGCATGTAGAGAAATTAAGACCAATAATGTTCTCTAAAAAATGTAGTTATTTTTTAGTATCTTTTCTCTTCCGAAGTTCCGATTTTTAAGTATTTTATATCCGTTTACAACTATTAACGTGAATAATATATATATATTTTTATACTATAATTTTTTTGTTTATTTTTAGTAAATTCGCTATCAAAAAATGCATTGATAAATTGGAGAAATATTTCACTAAAATTAGTATAGATTTTCGTGATCCGCCTTTAGCTGTTTGAATATGCCGCTGTGGTGGACGAGTGGTTATAGTGACGGACTCGCGATGCGAGGATCCGGGTTCGAACCCCACAGTGGTGGTCTGTGGTTGAAGTTGGTTTTCTGTGGTTCCCAACTTCAAGGCGCGAATGCGAGCCGATCTCCCCGTTAAAAAGTTTCGCCACAGAGAGCAACAGGCCTACAACGTTACAAATATTCAATCATTGCATTTCACTCACAATTTGAAGTATAGATGGCAGCACTGAAATATCAGGCACAACACTAGCTACACACTCAGACTGTTAGGTGCACTCACTTTGTTCCAGACTCTGCCACGAATCTGGGCTGGAAGAGATCTCGGCAACGGGATAAGTCCGGTGGCAGAGAGACCCTGGCGTTCATTCAGCTGTTTGAATATGTTAGTTTGTGCTCTCAGTGTATAAATTTGTTGGTTTAAAAAATAAAATCGTTTATATTGCATTGAAAATAGTACCATTGCGCCATGCCCGTAGCCAGAAATTTCGTTCGGAGGGGGACCACTTTCACTAGAAACGAAAATTTACTCTTTCGCCCGGGGCCAGTGTTCATTTTGGCAACCCCTCCCGTAATTTTGAACCGAAAAACAATAAACTCGGTGCCCTTCCTGATCCAGCACTCTGCGTACCACACACACACAGATCCCCCTCTCCCAGTTGCGGCCCTGGTACCGGCATATAAATTTTGCAACAGGGCTATAAATATTTTCAAAATACTGTTGAAAAAGTTTATTTTTTGTGTGTTTAATCTTTTATTATTGTTAGAAACACTCCGTTGTTCAGCGACACCTTAATGAAGCCGAAATGTGCGAACCGTGGTACGAGACAAAATCCTTTTTTCGAGTCTGAAAGAGAAGCTACTACATATACGAATCCTTTCCGAAACGGAGGTATGCCTTGTGAGGAGGGAGAAGTCATAACCAGTAAGTTATTTAGTTGCATCGCGTCATAGTACTGTACGTACATCGAGCGAGCAGGAACTATAATAATAAAATTTAGGTACAATTTTATGAATGAAAAATATTTTTGAAAATTAAAAAAAATTAAATAATTATGTAACATGGTAGTAATTAGTAAGATACACATTCTGAGATATTGTGTTTTATCAACAAAAATTCATAATACAAATGCATTTATATACGAAAATGCTCTCGGTTTTCATTGTGTTCTCTGCAAACCCTAAAAAGAGCAAAAATTCCATAAATTTTCTATCTATTTTAATTCAATGTTTTTCTTCTCTCAGAACTGGTTTTATGCATAAATATACCGATTGGATTGGAAAAAGTCGATATCGCTTGCAGTAAAATCGATAGTCATTACACTTTGAAAGACAAAGGCAAAGTTGGAACAAAGCCTCCAAATTTGAGTGAACTCGAATGTGGTAACGGTGCATTTGGTATTAGCAGACTGTCTCTAAAGAAAGAGGACAAAGATGTTTTGGTTGAGTTCGAATGCGCTGAGATCCAATAGCCACCGAAGGATTAGTACCATTTGACTTTCTAGAAAACAAACACTCACCGAAAATTCATAGTTATTCTATAATTAGTCTATGCACGCCATCATAAATTGTCTTTATTTTCATGATTGTCAATTATGCTTACTTTATTTTCGACATCTAATTTGAAATTAAATGATTCCAAACTTTCTGAAAAAAATTTCAAACAAGTCACAAGATGAATAAAAATCAAAGGAACCATATTAAAATTGGAATATGATCTGAGGCTGGGATTACATTATCAAAGTTTTAGAAAAGTTATTTTATAAAACTTGAGAAATGCAACCAATAAGATCATCAGTTGCATTTGCTCGAATGTAACCGATATACTTATTGGTTGGATTTTTCAAGTTTTATGAAAGAGCTTTTATCGAACTTTTATAGTGTAATCCCGGCCTGAGAAGAGTAATCATCTTAAACGAACGATGTGTGTGTACGAAACGCGTCTATTGAACTTACGGCAGGGTCCCTAAAATGGTTTTTCATCGTTACCAGTATGTTGGACATAGGCAAAAAACGATATATGTGGAGAAAAGCTATCATTTGTTTCGACCATTTTTTTTATGTCTATAAGCCTTCATACTCGATACGTTTCATTAAAAGTTGCATTTATATGAAAATCTTTACTAAATGTTGTCTATATTTTTCACATGAATGTAGTTGGTTATTGAAAAGAAAATAAATTCTCTAGATTTTTATCGCATGAGACAATATTCCATCGTTTTAATTTTGGTTTCACTTGATGGTATTAATCGTAGCCAGTTTGTCTCGTACAAGAGCCAGAACTCTCCTTTTCTTCATGCCAAATCTGGCACACCCCAGGGCTCGGTCCTCTCGCCATTATTATTTTTAATTTACATAAATGATCTCCCCGACTCCATAAACTGCCGCATTAGACTCTTCGCTGATGACTGTGTCATCTATAAAACAGTGTCCAATCTTTCTGACCAAGAATCTCTCCAACACAACCTTAACAAAAATTTCTAAATGGTGCTCAACCTGGGAATTACCCCTCAATTTCTCAAAAACTGTTTTTATGAAAGTGACCCGTAAAAGAATCCCTCACGAATTCCCATATTCTATAAACGACTCTCTGATTTTTGAGGTTTCCCAATATAAATACCTGGGCATTATAATCTCTTCCGATCTCCGCTGGAACCTTCACGTTGATTATATCTTTAATAAATGTCTCCAAAAACTGTTTTTCCTTCGCCGTAACCTAAAATACTCCACTCGTCATGTTCGTCACTGGTGCTACCAAACATATATTCTCCCTGTCCTCTCCTATGCCTATGAAGCCTGGGACCCCCACACCCAAACCAACATGGACAAATTAGAATCTATCCAAAATAAGTCCACTCGTTTCATTTTTAACTGTTGGTCTTCATCTGTCTCCATAACGGAACTCAAGCGACAACTCAATATCCAACCGCTCTCCTCTCTTCGACTTATCTCTCGTTTAACTTTTCTTTACAAACTCCTCCATGGGGTTTTTAATATTGACACATCCAATATTCTAATCCAACCTTCACATTTCTCTGTTAGACTCAATCATTCCAAAAAATTACAGCCCATCTTTGCCTCTTCAGATTGTCACAAATTTAGCTTTTTCCCAAAAACTATTATCGACTGGAACAACCTACCATCAAATATTGTAGATTGCACTACGATTTCCGAATTTTCTCGTACCATCAATCGACACTTTTGCCATATATAATTCCGCATCCTCTTGTATAGGCCCCGGTCAATCAATATTGTATAAATAAATAAAAAATGGTACATAAATGAATTAGGCGCGAAAATTACAAAAACCACATGCGTTGAGAAATATTCTACAGACTGTTTTAAATTGTTTGCATACCTAATATTTCTGCAACCATTGACTTAGAAACATACTTTCAGTTACAAAAATTTTTCAAATCACGTGAAGTTAGTCAAAATGTTACATGTTCTAAGAATCGAGTACATAGAAAATATATAAAAATTAATTTTTTATGTAGATCCTGCGTGCTGAAGCTTCTAATTAGTGAAATGTAGATGCGGCTCTGAGAAGTCATTTTTTTAAAAACTGCATATTTTAAAATGCGATATTAACGGAGATATTTGACTTTGAAGTTTTCAGCATTTATCGCAAATGATTGAGGGTGTGGTTTATGGTTCACAAGTCGCGAAACGTAAATTAAATTCAAAGTCGTAAAAACTCTATAATGTCAAAAAAATGTAACTGTTATTTATTGTGAATAAAAAATGAAATGCTTGAGGTCATTTCATTCGTGCACAATCCCTACAAATGGCAACTTTTGAAATGTAGCTAATGAAAACTTGCCAACACTGTGATATGTTGTCAAAACATAGGGCTTTTAAATATTTAATATCTCGATAAATATTGGATTTAAAATTATGAAATTTTTTGCATATGATTTTTCAGAGCGGGATCTACATTTCAATAATCGGAAGTTCCAGCACACAGGGACTGCATGCAAAAATTATTTTTTTATTTCTTTTTTTAGTGCTGGTCCGATTAATCGATTAATCGGTTGGTTAATTGTTAATCGCAGTTAAAATTTTAGTGGAGTTAATCGACTCGATCAATTCGATCAAAAAATTCGATTAAAATTTTTATTAAAAGTTTATAATTTAACTTCATTTTTTTGACTAAACAGATTAAATGTATAAATTTTGTTCCTATACATAACATTTCAGATAAGTGACTATATTTAAAGATATTTGAATATATATAAATATTTTGATCAATTTTTTAGACATTGAGGCAACACAAGTGTCGATTCAACGAAAACTAGTGATGGTTTCTAAAATTACCAATTAAAGAAAAACGACTAGATCCAAGTTAAGAAATTCCAGGATATGGCAAGCATGTTCAGTATATCGTTTCCCTTATGCCAGAGATATGAATGTGCAAATTTTCACTTTTGAGTTTATCAGCTGGTTGGATCACTTATTTTGCTATCTAAGTTTTTGCAGAAATGCAAATGTGTATCCCCTATTGAAACACATTTTACAAAACATTTTAGGAGAACAACTTTCATAGAGTAACATTCAAAAGTCGTTTTCCAAGTTCTAGAAATTTTCACATTCATGTTTCTGGTAAAGGGGGACAATATTAAAATAACTTTAAGCGGGGGCCTTTATTTCTTATTTGTTTACATCCATTCAGGGGATAGATGCGTGAAAGGAATAGAATATATTTTTAAAGCATAAATTATATAGCTACCAACACTACATTTGCTATGAATGAAGCAGTTGAAAATATTCGATTAATCGATTAAATTTTTCTGATTAACCAGGTAAAAATTTTAATCGATTCCCAGCCCTATTTTTATGTATACTTCAAAATGTACCTTCAAAAATTGTTTTCAGATTTTAAGTAATTGTACGTCATTTGCAAAGTTTTTGTAATTGAAAGTATATTGTAAAGTCAACGGTTGCAGATATATCTGCTGTCCAAACAATTTAGGACAGCCTGTATAATTGAAGAATTTCATTCCATATTGAAATTCGGATTGATAACAGATAAAAATAATGTGTCAATTTTTTTTTCTTTCGCATCTAGTGTAAATTCGTTTTGCAACGATAAAAAATGAATAAAATCATAATTTGTAATTGCTTGTTGATCTTCCGGTTCCACGAATCAATGTTTATTAAATTTGCCATCTCGTTCATTGTTAAATAATTTCTATTAATGAAGGGAAAATTCGAAAGTTTAGGAAAAATAATACATTTTGATGTTTACCATTTTACTTTTACTCCCCAATTCCTGATTCTAATTAATTGGTTTTTAGTTGTGACTAATCAATCACGACAAGCCAAAAATTAATTTTTTTTTAAATTTCATTCAACCAAGCTAAAGCAAAACATTAGTATTTGATGAGATAACTGCGCTGTTTAATACGATATACCAGTACGTGCTTTTAAGGGCGTATGTTTCAAGTGATTTGGTATTTTCATGAATACGACGTTTCATCAATCGATTCCATAGATGAAAATTGATTTAAAATATTTTCGTATCATCAAGGAAGTGGATCAAATGGATTACAAAAATTCAAAACCTCACACAAGGTGAAAGAGAAATTTTCAGTATAAAATGACTACACAAGAAAATGTAAGATTGAGCACGGATATGAGATTATTCACACACTTTTGTGTGAAAAACTTCTCTCTAAATTACGGTCGTCAATACTGGGTGATTCTAAATTCATGGGGCAAACTTTAAGAGGTAATATAAGACATCTAAACAAGCATTTTTGATGACATAATGTTAGGTGGAATCACAATAGAAAAGGCGGTAGAGGGTATTTTTAAAGTGTGCACAACAGCACTTTACCAAAAACAAATTTATTTTTCTGACGGTTTTGCTGCGATATGTGCTATTAAACATTCGGGGGTGCGCATAAGGACCATCAAGTTCATGCTAAGCCAAACAATGATCGAGTGGTATAATGACTTGTGGTCGAATTTGCGTTACCTGGGTCGCACCATGAGAAGACCTACCACAATACCCTGCACCCTCGAATGGTTGATTGCACTTATTACAGGAAATCTGTCAGAAAAATACGATATGTATTTGATTTTGGAGAAGTGGTGTTGCGGACTCTATAAAAACAACTTCAACCGCCTTTCTTATTGTGATTCGACTGCGCATTCCATGACCAAAAATGCTTGTTTAGGAGTCTTATATCACCTCTTAAAGTTTGTCCCGTGAATTTAGAATCACCATGTATTTAATAACGATATAAGATGTAAAGCAAACGAAGTAGAGAACAATGATTGTGTACAGTGACAACGCCTGTGAAGCCAAATTTTCGTTATTTTACTTGTAGTCAGGATCCCCACTACGACTTGGAGTAGCTCTGGGAAAGTGCGCATTATGCCACCCCCTCCCTCATGACTAGAGTCAAAGATGATTGGCTGATTAGTAAATACATATTTATTTAAATCTCGGGCATACAATTTTTTTTGGTGGGGGTGCTGGGAAGATGCCCTTAGTTGCCTATGCGGAAATCAGACCTAGCTTGTAGTGCAATTAATAAATTACTGTATTAATTATATTTCGTTATACGCTTTTCTAAATTCAAATTGTGATTGTTTGCCATGAAGAACGTGCAAAAATAATGATGAAATAAAATGACGCTAAATATTCCTTTTAACCCTTTAAGTGGCATTGACGAGATATATCGTATCCTTAAAATCCTCTTATTTTAGCTTTGACAAGCCTAGACATTGTGTAAATTTGATTTCTCAATTTTTCAACTTTTCTTTAAGCCGGTGATTACCAAACTTTTTCATTTAACAAATTTTGATACATGACAAAGTCAATGTTCAAATAGCTATCATGTAAATGAACATGTATAAAAAAAAATTGGTGAGGATTAATACGAAAAACAAGGAGACACCGAAAAGCAGAGGCGGATAAACAGTTTTATATTCGCACTTGTAATCAGTATACAGAGTGTATCAGCACTAGGTTTACAAACATCTAGGAGGTATAGGGTGCACCCAGACGAGAGAGACTCGGAATCACATGCAATGCAGATCAGAAATGTTTTTCTGCCGCGTAGATGGCGTTTTACATTATGAAGACTTAAAGGAATCGACTAGGAGTTGAGGCTAAGGTCCACCTTCTCGTGGTGCATTCCGTAAGTAACCATATTTAACCAACACTACCTATAGAACAAGGCCTTCGCACGAAGCTTGTGACGTCAATGAAGAAGGCCATTTCTCCTATTGCCATTGGATATACTGCAAAAAAAGGTAAAGATATTGCATTCGTCGGCCTGCTATATCCAATGGCAATAGGTGAAATGGCCTTCTTCGGTGACGTGGCGAGCTTTGTGCGGAGGCCTTGTTCTATAGGTGGTGTTGGTTTAACACGTGGTGAACGGACGCGGATGGGCTTCCCCCAACCCGCACTGGCCAGCGTGGAGGATTACGGCCAAAAACTCTCTAAAAAGAAATATGAACTCTGTCTATAAACTAAGGCCCTCAGTCCCCAGCAGTCTGAGTGTCCCTGGTTATAGCAGCGACCAGCAAGACATGAAGACAGAGAGTGCTAAGAATCTCTGGGTTGGACCAGGCTGCCATAAAATGATGATCTTAACGAAGGGTCTCTTTAATCCGAAAATCGTTTGCAAGAGGTGGAAGAAGAATTAGAAAGAATAAATTAGGACATTCTGTGGTGTTGGGTACGAAAATGACAACTCCAAAATCACATTTTTGAAATATAAGCATTTTCTTTGTCATTTAAAAATCAAAAATAAAGCATACACGCAAATACAAATGAAAATGTCATACATCAGCATGTTGTTTAGCCGTACGCACGTATTTGTGCATTTATCTCACTTTTAATTAGTTATAATTAGGAAGACTTACTTTTAGATCAAAAAGCCAATTTTTAGAGATATCATGTTCTGACCAAACACCACAGATTTTTTATTAGGCATCTGTGAAGTAAGAAGAAAAGGAGAGGTGAAAATTGAACTTGCCAGTGGACATGTATTTTACTGCAGAGGAACAGATAATGGAAGAACTAGTGGAGTAGGATTTCTCATTCATAAAAAGTGGAAAAATCACATCGTTGAGTTAGATAGTACATCTGGTAGAGTTGCAAAGTTGGTTATGCAAATATCAAGCAGATACCGGATACAGATTATACAAGTCTATGCACCAACAAGCTATTCTGAGGAAGAAGTAGAAGACTTTTATGAAGAATTAGACGACATGATAGTAAAGGAAACCATCATATCAAAATAGTAATGGGTGACTTCAATGCCAGAATTGGAGAGAGAAGAAATGGTGAAAGCTCAGTTGGAAGTCATGGTTATGTTATACGAAATGACAGAGGAAACGAACGCGTTGAATTTACAGAGAGCGAACAGCTATACATCACGAATTCATTTTTTAAGAAGAAGCCCCCGAAGAAAGTGGACCTAGGAAACCCAACTGGAACAACAAGCGAGATTGACCACTTCCTGTCTAATAAGAAGCATATGATCCAAGACTGCAGTGTTCTCAACGAATTCAATACAGAAAGCGATCATCCATTGGTGAAATGTAGAATAATGCTTAACAACTAGAGTGAAAAGCGCAAAACTTATTAAAAATACAAGAACTGTCATAGGTATGGCAAATGAGAAGTAGTTGCATTTTTCAAGAATTTGCCAGGTAGGTTTTGAATCAGAAAAACCACTTGGCCCTGGGTCTATGACGCTCTTAAGACGATCCTGGACATATACGCTTGAATCCACATTAGACAAAGCCCAACCAAAAGAACAAGCAGGCTTTCGGAGTGGATTTAGCACAATCGTTTGATCATTTTTGTCGCACCACGGTCATTTTCTGCACACGAGGGCTAATTAGACCGGGACCTACAATTTATTGCCGATTCCGAACGGCAGGCTTGTTTTTTATACTCGTCGAGAGGTTGGTGCGCTAACCCCTCGATGGGGGACTCCCTGCGGTAGCAATTTTTTTGCTGCGGTCAAGTCGCCGTTTTTTTGTTGTACCCCTGTGTCAGGAAAGTTTTCTGACAACGACGAACCGGGTATCGAACTCGCGACACCGCTAAACATCCTTTGGTACTTTAGGCGAGTATCTTATCGACCTGGGCTACCGCGCCCTTTAGCACAATCGATAACATCCAAACAATCAGGGAACTCATAGAGAGACACAAGGAATACGAATTACCATTGTGTATGGCCTTCATTGATTTTGAGAAAGCGTGTGATTCTGTCTTCACACCAGGGACGGGCTTAACTATTTTGCGGCCCGGTGCGAAAACAGCTGCTTTGCGGCCCAACGAAATAATTTTTCAAGATCCTTTTGAGGGGGGCTGAAATAAGACTCAACCCCGGTTGGGCCTATGCGTTAAGACGGCACTGGCCTAGGGGCCGTGTTGCAGGATGTGGGGAACCATAATGATAGTAAAAGGCTGAATGATTTACCATGCGATTTTTAATGCACAACTCAGTTTTTGAAATATGTAAAGCGCCATCTATTAAAGCATTTTTGCGAATTCAAACAGGATAGAAAAATTTACTTTAAATGATTAAAATGGAGACTAAAATAAACATACTCGTGTATATATATATATATACGGGGTGATTATAAAAAAACTATCCCGACATATGGGCCCCTAACTATCATACCATTCACAGAAACTGAATGAAATTTTGGCATAAGGTATTTTGAGGTATGCGCTCAAGAATGATATGGAAAACAACAGTGTCACTCTAACAGTTACGGTTACAGTGAGAAAATTTCGAAAATATCAAATGGCAACACCAAGTTTTTTGTATTGGAATGCAATCTCCATACTGAAAAACACTAAATAGCGTTGGAATGGCACCTGTAGCACGAAAATCTCCGGAGCTAGGCAAGGAAAAAGTAAAAAGGACTTTGCCGTGCACCAGAGCATTAATGTTCGTTTCATTCGTCACACCGTTTCTTCGGCTGAGATCCCAGCCTGATTAGTCCTCCACAAGGTCATGTGGAAAATTTGTGAAACACAATAAAATGCTTTATTTTATACTGCTTCTCTGTCCTTATTGGTTGTCCTCACTTTTAGCCTATCTACCGCCGGTGATTTTCATGCTACAGTTGCCGTTCGAACGCTATTTAGGGTTTTTCACAACGGAGATCACATTCCAATACAAAAAACTTGGTGTTGCCATTTGATATTTTCGAAATCTTCTCACTGTAACCGTAACTGTTAGAGTGACACTGTTGCTTTCCATATCATTCTTGAGCGCATACATCAAAATACCTTATGTCAAAATTTCATTCAGTTTCTGTGAATGGTATGATAGTTAGGGGCCCATATGTCGGGATAGTTTTTTTATAATCACCCTGTATATACAAAACTTTTTTCAATTTTTCTCTTTAATCAAATTTGATAATTAATTCAAAAGATAATTAGTTCAATTAATCTGTAATTTATTAACAGAGCATTTATATTTTATAAATTAATAGTTTGATTATTGCTATTTCATCACCTATATCACCACCGCAGAGACGGGCTTAACTATTTTTTTCTTGTGGTCCTCCGAAATAATTTTTCAAAACAGCCTCCAGGTTCCAATGTGACAAGCATGCATTTTGCCGCACCCCCCGAGTAGTAAATAAGTACGTAGTTGGAGTGAGAATTCAGCGCTCTTTCTTCTCCAGCGCCCCTGAACAAATGGCGCACGTGCCCACAAATTTACAGGGCCCAGAATTTGGCTGCTTTTTGCATTACAGGCAAATCCCCCCCCCCCCACACGTCTGGCTCAAAGAAAACTGTAAGAGAGTCGCCCAAAAATAGTATTTGCCTAGGACACGAAATTATGAGATGCGGTTGTCAAAAATCCGAGATCTCGAGGGTCCCCGACTTAGAATCTTAAGAGGTCATTCAAGTATTACGTCAGCATTGATGGTGGGGGAGGGGGGGGGGGTTCGGATTTGCTGACTTTTGATGACAAGGGGGAAGGGGGGTTTGGATGATGCTTATACGTCATCAAGCACCCTTTATGAAGATAAGATATGAAATATTTTTCATGGCATCTTATTCGGTGCGCCAAAAACGGAAAAAAACCTTTCGATAGTTATTGGGCACCTGAACTAACATTCTACCTATTGAATTAGTTCCCTACAGAGCCACTTTGATGATCTCTAAATGTTTCACGGATCTTTCAAGTGCTCTGGAACTGTGGCACGCATCACTTAAGTAATCTGGGAATGTTCCGCTGGTAACTTGAGTGATGTAGAACCGCACTGTGTGTGTGTGTGGGGGGGGGCCGCTTAAGTGCCCTAAAACTGTGCCACATATCCCTCAAGGGATCTTTAAATGTGCCACGGATCGTTTAAGTGTTCTGTAACTGTGTCGCGGGTTACTTAGGTGACCTTTGAATGTGAAAGTGATCTTTGAGGCGTACTTCAGTGATCTGAAAATGTGCCACGAGCCACTTAAATGCTCTGGAATTGTGCTACGGGTCGTTTAAGCGATTTGTAAATGTGCCGCTTAGTTCATTTTTACAAAATTAGGTTTGGGGGGGCAAGCCACATCAGATATAACCTTCAGAGCCACATTTGGTCTGCGGGTCAAGGGTTTACCATATATGGCTTAAAGGGTGGGTCACAATGAATTTCTTAAAGAGAAATTTTGTATTCTTACACTTCAAATAGCATTGAAATTAACAAAAATCGACTATAATTA
The DNA here is from genome assembly GCF_987345545.1 of Pholcus phalangioides. Classification (NCBI taxonomy): domain Eukaryota; kingdom Metazoa; phylum Arthropoda; class Arachnida; order Araneae; family Pholcidae; genus Pholcus; species Pholcus phalangioides. The sequence goes on from NW_028301625.1 coordinate 21,843,139, forward strand.
CATATAAAAAGGTATTTTCTTTCGAAATATTAACTTTTTTAAAAATTTTTTTGCATAAATTTTTTTTTTCGTCTGGGGGATGTGCACGAGCTCCTTATGCCCCCCTTCCGCGTGCGTTTCTGACTCCACCAATATCCGTTAGGAGGTGGGGGGGCAGTGATGACGAAATTTTGATGACAACGGGGGGGGGTCAAAAATGGCTAAAAGTTTGTTACGTAATACTTGAACGGCCCTTAAGATAGAGCTTTGATAAGAAGTGAAAATGTTACTCAATGTAATCAACGCAGGGGCGTAGCCAGTAATTTCGTTCGGGGGGGGGACTACTTTCATTTTGGGGGGGGACCAAAGTGACAGAACAATGGATTTGGCCATCTTTTTCCCTTTTTTCGGTCATTTTCTCACATTTCGGGGGGGGGGGACCAGACCCCCAATTCCCCCCCCCCCTCGCTACGCCCTTGAATCAACGTATTTTTTGCAATGTAAACAAAGCATTTTTAATTCGTTTTGCGGCCCGGTGCGACTGCACCCTTCGTACCTGCCTAAGTCCGGTCCTGCTTCACACAACTGCTGTTGTTAAGGCTCTAAAAGTAACATAGAGAAACATACATCAATATCATCAAGAAAATATAATATACAAAGCAACTGCAACCATTCGTTTGGATAAAGGAAAAGCAAAGATTAAACTTGGGAAAGGTGTCCGGCAGGGTGATACTATCTCACCAAAACTCTTTACCGCTGTTTTAGAAGAGGTATTCAAGAAACTTGATTGGGACGAGAGAGGAATTAAAATAAATGCAGAATTTCTCAACCATTTGCGTTTTGCCGACGACATTGTTATTATCAGCAGTAATCCAGACAAACTAGAAGAAATGATGCAAGAACCGGCGAAGGCAAGTATTCAGGTGGGTTTGAAAATGAATCTGCAAAAGACTAAAGTCATGTTCAACTCCTTTGCGATGAAGAAGACGATCTTGAACAACAACACCGAGATAGAACAAGTAGAAAGCTATGTATACCTGGGACAAGAAATTTCCATGGACAACGGAATCATTAATGAAATAAACAGAAGGATCAGGATTGGATGGAGCACTTTTGGCAAAAACTGTAATTCTGAAGAGCCACATGCCATTATGCCTGAAAAGAAAAGTGTTTAACCACTGTGTGCTCCCGGCAACTGACTTATGGAGCTGAAACATGGACATTCATAAGCAAGACGATACAAAGGCTACAAACAACACTAAGGAGCATGGAAAGATGTATGTTAAGCATCACAAGAAGAGACAGAAAACGAATCACTTGGATAAGAGAAGCCACACAAAGGTATATGATATAATGGAAAGAATTAAACGTTTAAAATGGAAATGGGCTGAACATTGCAAGAAGACAGAACAACAGATGGACCACAAGTATTCTGGGTTGGTACTCGAGTGGTGTTAAACGTCCGAGAAGGCGTCCCCATACAAGATGGAAAGATGGATCGATGAGATTAGAAAAGTAGCAGGAGTCAACTGGATGGTTAAAGCATCAGACAGAATAACATGGAAAAATTTAGAGGAGACCTTCATCCACCAGTGGATTGGAAATGGTTGATGACGATGATGATATGGCGTTGTACAGGAGCAGTGGTTCCAGGAGTTTGGTGCATTGGCCTGCTCGATCGCCGGATCTGTTATATATCATACCTTGATTACTTCTTCCGGAGTCCTCAGACTGGAGGCATATCAAAACATTGGTGTATGACACTCCTGTTGGCAGCACAGAGGAATTTGTTGCCTGCCTTACAGGAAAGTCCTAGACATGCCGGGAATCTTCCAGAATTTTCGAAATTCAATGCGCCTGAAATGTGAGACCAGCATTACATCTCAGGGATGACACTTTGAACATTGACCTCTGTTACTTTTTCGATGTACATTTATTATTAAAACGCGTGTTCACTTGCGTGGTGTCCTTTCACTTTTAGTGTTTTCTGTGTACCCTACCGCATCAAAGAAGCATTTCCAACCATGCATTGCTATGTGATTCTGAGTCGTCTAGGCGTACCCTGTCCCTCCTAGAAGTTTGCAAACCTGGTGCTGGGACACCCTGTATATAGATTAAAAAACCAAGATTTCTCTCATGTTTTGTTTTAGTAAAATGTTTCACAAAATTTTAGTACTTCGTTTATTTTCATTAATCAGCCACAAGAAATTCGTGACAAAACAAAAAATTTCCATAGTGCTGAATAGATAATGAAAAATCAATCAGCAACACATTTTTAGTTCGATAAAATACATAGATTATCGTTATTGTCAACATATGAAAGCAACTTTTCTGAAAAATTAACATTACTTTTTTTTAAACAATTGCTATTCTTAAATTCAATCCAGTTGAGAATACAGTGAAACCTCGATATAACAATACTCTGGCGACCAAGAAAAAATATCCTTGCAGAGGGATTACCATTAGAGTATAAACATTCAAACAAAATTTAAAAAAATATCGTTGTGGCGAGTTTTCACGGTGTTACGACACTTCGCATCATAAAAGATCCTATTTTCTGTTTCCAATGTCAGCTTTGTTCTTGTGTTTAGCCCAGTGGATTTGGTAAGGGATTCTCTAAACAAAATAACTTGAAATTATAAAGACCGTTTTCTTTAATGATTTCAAAGGAGTAAATGAAATGATTGTTAGGACACAGAACACTACTTTCGCTGTCTGCTTTACCAATTTTTGTGTTTCTGAGGTCTACAGATTTCCTAAAAGTATCGGTACCTTTCCTGCAAATAATGTGTCCGGTTTCTGGGTAGCCAAATTTCGAACAAAAAGACACTTCTGAAAAACGAAATAAAAAAAACTGTAAACAATTGTGCTCAAGGTGTATATAGATGTTTTTTACACGCAAGTTTTGTACTAACTTTTTACTTACTCACTATAATAGATTCTTTATCTGGGCACCGAACAAAAGAACCAACTCTGATAGGATGTGGTTCTGATTCTTCCCCTTCAAGAGCTTCGCCTCTCAAGAAAACAGTGCATGGTGCTGCAGCGAATTTTGTTAAAAAAAATGCTCCGGACCTATAATAGTATACGAAAATGAAAATTATAACACACACGAGGTTCCCAAGAGGGAGTTCTAGTCAACAAATACAAAATTCCCTGGGGAATGTTTACGAAATACAGTTGCTGTTTAGTAGTAGTCAATAAAAACATTGAAAATTTGATTTTTTAATGAGAACGATATGAATAATCGTACGCTATGAATCCCAGAAGAAGACGTCCATCTTGTGAACATTTCACTTCATCTTCCATACATGAACCTATAAACCAGAGGAAAGAAAACAAAAGTTACATAGTTATTTTAAAAACACAAAGTGACATTATTTCTTTTACCGATATGTTTGTGAATCCAAATGTTACAGGGTTAAATTTTTTCCCCCGCCTATTTCAGAGTTGCTAATTTTACTAACTGACATTTTTTCTATATTGGAACCCGTATGAAAATTTTAATTTCTATGTTTTTCTTTCGAATTTTCATTTCACGGAAAAACCAACATCAAAGCTGAGGCCCCTCTTTTTATGCTGATATTTTTTTATATTTTTATTTAAATTTTAGAATCAACCGTTGAGTTTTTATTCCTTTCGGACACGCTTCATGAAACACCCTGCACATAGTGTATGTATGCAGGATATATACGAACTCGTATTTATAAAGATTCAAAAATCAGTCCGAAACATGGTGCGTCAAAAATAGAGAGGTGCTAAATGATTCCATTTATTAAAAGAATGTCACTCACCTTCTGTTGTCGTCGGAGTGGTTGTTGGCTCAGTTGTTGTTGTTGTTGTTGGCTCAGTTGTTGTTGTGGTTGTTGGCTCAGTTGTTGTTGTTGTTGTTGGCTCAGTTGTTGTTGTTGTTGTTGTTGGCGCAGTTGTTGTTGTGGTTGTTGGCTCAGTTGTTGTTGTTGGCTCAGTTGTTGTTGTTGTTGTTGGCTCAGTTGTTGTTGTTGTTGTTGTTGGCTCAGTTGTTGTTGTTGTTGGTTCAGTTGTTGTTGTTGTTGGCTCGGTTGTTGTTGTTGTTGTTGGCTCAGTTGTTGTTGTTGTTGTTGTTGTTGGCTCGGTTGTTGTTGTTGTTGTTGGCTCAGTTGTTGTGGTTGTTGGCTCCGCTGTTGTGGTGGTTGTTGGCTTCGCTGTTGTGGTGGTTGTTGGCTCAGTTGTTGTTGTTGTTGTCGGCTCCGTTGTTGTGGTGGTTGAAGGCACAGCTGTTGTGGTGGTCGTTGTAGTAGCTTCAGTGGTTGTGCTGGTAGTCTCCTGTTCCGTTGTAGTTGTTGTCAGCTCTGTTGTTGTAGTAGTAGTAGGTTCTTTCGTCGTTGTGGTAGTAGTTGGTTCCATGGTTGTTGTGGTCATTTCAACGTAACGCTAGGTATAAAAACACGAACAAGATTCATTATAATTGTGTATCTTTTAATGTGCATTTTCAATTTTTTTTTACTGTCAGAGTATTTTTTCTTAAATACAACAATATTCTTTTGAGCACTTTGTCACATTCAAATAGTTCTGTAAGGCCGGGATTACACTATAAAAGTTTGATGAAAGATCTTTTTCAAAAAAACTTGAAAAAAACAACAACCAATAATACTGGATACATTCGTTTGGATGTAACAGATGCGCTTATTGGTTTAATTTTTCAAATTATATAAAATACCTTTATCAAACTTTTACAGTGTAATCCAGGCCTTAAAAGCTAAATTAAATTCAAAGCTGGATTAAATTAAAATTTTAATTGAGTTTAATCCAGCTTCTTTAGAGATCAAAATCATTACTTATAGGCCACATATTGATCAGTCATTTTTTTATATAGTGAATTTTCTCTTTCTTTCACATAAGAATAATCACAAATTGACAAGAATAAATAAATTAATTATCGCAGAAATATTATTATCGTAAAATTGCACTGAAGATGCTACTCCAAATACGATTTCGAATACTCTCGCGCCAAGCAATAATTTACTATTGTGTTTCCGTGCTATGAATTTCGAAAATATTTTCGACGTATTTTTATCACTCGTGTCCTCACAGATCAGTCCAATGCCAAGAAGTGTTTAAAAGTTTTGGCCCGTATAGACCGAGTTGTGTACAAGTTTGAAGCACAGTTTCAAGTCGACCTCAAGGCGATGCCATTCCAATGAGTGGAATCTTAGACTACTCAGTCTTTCTTCGTATGGACGGTGACGCAGACCACAGAGCTGCTTGGTAAATGATTTGTGGACCTTTTCGATAAAAATTTTATGTCTTTCACTTTTTGTACGGACACCATATTTGCGAACAATATTCCAGGATGAGTCGTACAGAAACTGTAAATGCGTGCATGAGAGTAACACTGTTACATTTACGATAGGCCTTTCGTAGAGCATAAGAAGCGCGTTTCGCTTTACGCACTATATTTGACTAATGTAGGTCGAAATTTCCCGTGTTGCAGATGGTGATTCCTAAGTCTGTGTAAGAAGTGAACTTCTGGAGCTCTATCGGGCTGATGGACGTGTACGAGTACAGAGAAAACTCCAAAACTCCAGAAAACCATGGACCCTGCATGGCAACAGAGGACTGTTCAAGCTGGTAGAGGCTCTGTTATAGATAGTATGGGACGTGCAGCGCCCGAGAGGCGCAGTGGTAAGATGTTTGTCTTCCGCTAAAAATGAAGGTTGTCGTCATGGTCTATGGGTTCGAATCTAGATAAGGAACATCAGAAACCAGTTTTTTACCTAACGATCCTGGGACGACCACCGATAGATAACGCCTTCATTTCCCACCTAACTCCGCTGGTTGGAAATTGCCGTATGGCGATATATGACCGGAGTTGGTTTGCGGTAAAATAGTACAGAGAGAGAGAACGTGTGTAAGTTGGCATGATATGAGACCCCTGATAGGGTTACAGCCAACACTGAATGGCGACCAGTACCAAGGGCGGCTCGAACTTACCTGCCGCCCGGATGTGAAGCCTTATATGCCGCCCCTAAAGACGACCCCGGTGGGAGGCTGGCAGAGCTTCAGGCAAAGGGCTCTCTAGATAAACCTGATTTTTTTCAGAGGAAGATGCACACCATTGTTTACCGTGCAAAATGCTCATGACTATACGTCCCGCTTTTAGAGCAATTTTTTTTCCGCTTTTTGATCCAGAATTATTTTACCGTTTTTAATAATGCCAAAGAGGTAACAGGTAATTTAATCCTTAAAACAGCACTTAATTTGGGAAGCCATCATCACTTATCCTGTGAATATGATGTGTAACGAGATTATTTTTATTAAGAAATTTATTTCGAAGGTGTTTCTGGTACTCCAAAGTCCGGGCAAATGAGAAGCCGAATTTTTCCTTTGTTTCCGACAATTCTGGAAAAAAATACTGCGTGGGGAAAAAAAAATGCATACTTGCCCTTTTTCATAGAGTACAGGGGCAGCTCTTGGGCCATGCGACCGCACGGGGCATCACTCAAAAGGGTGCCAAGTCCATGGTGAATGATTGAAAAAAGTTTTATTGGCCAAAGAAAATGATTTCTGTTCGTTCTGGAGAGGTGCTAAATCTGAGATGAAAGGGCAAAAAAACATTTTTTTGAAAAAAAAAGTTTTTGTTAGGAATTATTAGGATAAGTTTATGAGGGAGGGGCTGGCCCACAAAGGTAGGGCTGACAGGGCTCCATCCCGGGGGCCCGGAACTTTATCCTTACCATTTTTTTTCACGCTATAAATTAACTGTAGAAGGGTCCCCTATTTAAAATCTGGCTTGGGGCCCGTGAAAGATTCCAGCCTAGGAGCCCTCGCCCCGTTAGCTTACATTCTTGTTTCTGGTATTACGATCATAGGTCTCGGCTATTTATTCCCCCAAGTTTTCTCAACATCTCCGTTATTGAGGTATGACTCAAAAGCGTGATGCAATATGTGAATTTTCACTGTGTGATATTTAAAAAAAAAACTTTTTGAGTCTTAACTAAAGTCCCTTACAACCTGCCACCTGGGTGTACCGCATCCCTTGCACCCTCACTTAAGACGCCCCTGACCAGTACGTGAACATCCTTTTTCCGATCACTTACACCCATTTCCATTCATGTCCTGTGTGCATTCCGACAAGCATGTACAATTCCGTTGGAAGTTGCTTCAGAAACGCTCTTTCGACTTCAGCATCCTCCGTAGGCCACCTAAGTCCCCAGACATGAATATTATTCAACACATATGAGATACCTACTGTGCTATGGGTGCTGTAAAAAATCACCTCTCACCGTTATGGAATTGGGGACCCTGTAAGAATTATGGTTTGAACTGCTTTTATGATACTTTCACTGATTAGTGGAGTCCATGCTATGTCATGTTGCAGCAGTTCTGAGTGCTCGAAGGGAACCGACTCGATATTAGGTGGGTGTGAAAGTTTTACTGGCACTTCAGTGTATGCGAGCTGTTGAAAAAATGTTCAGTATAAATAACGAAACTCTCGCCGGTTTAACAATCGGATCACTTACTAATAGAGAAGTCAAAATGGAAAACCATTTAAAAGTATCAGTTTTCTAATTTATTTAAGGCACTTATTATAAGAACATAACCTATAATAGCCTTTAAAAATTGGACCAATAATCTTAGGTACATTTAGTGTTTATACTCCGATGGAGCTTGTAACATCAATTTTTGATATTTTCTCACACACACACGCGCGCGCGCACTCACATGGTTTTCCATGTTAACTCTTCTCTACATTTCAAGCAAAAAAAGCACTCACCGCATATACTTTGGTTCCTTTACTTTCAGTGCAATTATAAACAGAGCATGAGTCCTCATTTATCAAGGTATCAAGTAAAGAACAATATCCGTTTCTATCGATACCGAATCCAAGGCAATCCACGTGCTTCAGACAAAAAGCTGCACAGTGGATATAATTCATATCCGTTTGATTATTCATAACCAAGCTCTCCGTTATTTGGTCTTTTAGCGTCAATGTAAATTTCCCAGTATTGATTTCTTGAGAAAATTCCACTAAAAACAAAAACGGTAAGGTATAACTAATTAACATATTTATTGGAGAGTAATGAAAGAAATAATTAACTAAAGGACAAAATTTTTAGTACTTCTATTCCGTATCAAATTTTTTCGTTTTGACTTAGAAAACTAAGAGCATAATGCCTGGTGAATTGAAATAAAACTTTCAAGCTCTATCTTAACAACTGAAAAGTACCTTAAACACATTATATATACAAATGTGAAGAGAGTTTTTATAGTAATCATTTCGAGATTTATATTGTATTTTTTACATAAAGCTATTAAACATTAAAACTTTAATCTCTCAAAAAGCTTTCGATCTCTATGATATCATTACGAAACCACTTATCGTAAATTAAAATGAGTTTCGTGACCATCTATATGATACTTGTTGAACATAACGTATTTCGTAAAGTAGAAAATATGCATGCAATGGAAAAATAATTGCACCACTTTCGTTTGCATGTTCGTTTTTTTTGGAAGGTCTAATACATGCCATGTCTGTTACGACGGTTATTTTAATGCTTGTATAAAAAATAATAATTTGCATATCTCAAGTTTCTGTCTTGACTTAAACTTAATAGCACAAAACAGGGCAAAATGTTGAGTCAATGCCAGATATTTTTCGGGTTAATTTACAAATTGATAATTAATTTAATATTACTACAGAAAGTGAAAACGTTCAAGTATTTTCACTGGTGTTTTTATGTTTAGTAACAATAAAAATCTATAAAATACCTCATTACACAGGACCATCCGCTTTTAATTATTGAATGAATTTCTGAAAGTAGAAAGAATACACGTTACAGTAATTTTTGGCGACATATGATCATTTATTAATACGGTGATTAGAATCAATTAATAATTTTAATGTTCATTATGAATTTCCAAACTAACAACTTTTTTTTTGTGATCTCGAGTGCAAAAAGAACAAAAGTCAGCATTCCGTTATAATTAACTTAAAATAAACACACCATATTGACGCAAAATTCAGATAATTTTATGTTTACCAATAAAAATAATGCAGAGAAGAAAGGAACAGATATCAATGTCATGCTACCACCACGTCATTGGGACTACTAGAAATTGTACTATTTTGTATTTGAGGAACTTCGAGAATCAACTTCAAAATACCCGTGACGGTTGGAGTATGGAACAACTAAAAAACAGTTTTGTCCTTATCTCTGTACTACAGTTACTTACCGAATACAACTTATATCCTTTCCAGTCATCGCATTTACGTGTAGAGCAATTGAATCCTCTTTCTTTATCAAACAATCTACAAGTCGATTTTGAATCTAAGCTGAAACCGACACAATTTAATTTAGCAACACACAACGAAGCGCAATGTAACGTAGGTAGTTTTCTGATTGTTAAGAAAGCTTTCAAAGAAGCATTCCTCACGTCTTTGTAATTCAACTCAAATAACTGTGAAATTTCAGAGCAGTTCCGAAAGTTAAAGTTTAACGCAAATGAAACAAAAACAATGAAAAACTTCATGTTAAAATTGTTTGAAATTAATGGTAATTTTTTTTAGAAAATATCCACTATACATTTTTTGTTCCTTTGAATATCATGCCTGTGATAAATTGTTTTTGTTTCCTAAACAGCATTCCTAGTCAAAAAAGTTATAATTCCCGGTTTTATGTCTTTACTAAACTAATTCATTTACATGCTTAATTCTACGAATAAAACAAAACCCTCATTCTATGATTAACGATATGCTGCTAAGCAACGAATCTTTGTTTCAGGTTGTAAACATCATGCATTGTTAATGGAATGCTCTTTTTTGTCCTAAACACTAGGGTCATTATTTTCCATATGGACTATTTCACAGATATTCCGTGTTCGAAAACATCATTAATTCAGAACTTTTGTTGCACGGGGAAAAAATTCTAACTTTACCATTGTTCTAGCTATAATTTTTCGACTATTACACAAGTGTCAAGAAAAATACTTAAATACATTAATTGCATCTCCTAGTAACGATAGAATCATTTATATTAGTGATATCGTGATAAAGAATAGGTCAAGTAATATCATTTCACGAGAGAATCTCACTATAAATGCTTAATGAGGGCTTTATCTTGAACAGCCGTAGGACGTCAACCAGCAGTCCCACGTTCCCGTTGGTAATAAATCTTCCTTGAAAAACGGAGAGATAACCAAGAACTAGAAAATAGTACTGAACCGACCTTCGTTTCTTAAATAACAGAGATTTTTTTTACAAGAAAGCACTCATGAAAGATAAAATTTTAAAAGAGAGAATAAAAGCTTTCTTTTAGTGATATGAATTAAACATGAACTCCTAATATATATACGATATGATTTATTTGATGTCTGATCAGCGACTACAGAAAATACGAACCGTACAAATTCAACGAAGCAATTTATGGACCCAACAAGCACGGAACAATTGTAATTCAATGGCGGTTTAAAGGACTCTGTAGGTGCAACCGTGACGGCAATAGCGTTTCATACAATCACATTTTGGGGCGCGCATTCAATCCGTTTCCTGAAAAGTGTTTTTCTTTTTAACCATAGATATGCCTAAGAAGAGCCTCTAAAGAGAAAGAAGTGTAAATTACAGGTATATTGTAAAATTTGGCCTATGGCGTAAGAAATGTCAGTGAGCATATGAAAATTGTATATCTGATCAGGGCTGTGGCCAGAAATTTAAATATGATCGATTAATTCACTACAACAGTTTTAACTGTGTAACTCACCAGCGCTAAAACTCTCAAAGGCCTCGATGGTAATTTTCGGTTTCATTTTCGTGAGGTATCGATGGATTCCCTAATTGAACACCCTGTACAAGTTGCATTCAAACGGTGTATAGACAGATCCGCATTTCCACATATGAGGAATTTGGTAATGTTTTCAGCACACCCAAGCTCTTCCTTAACTTTTTATGTTTTTTCTTTCTACCCCTACTTTCTTTTATTCCAGATAGGAATTGTATAAGAGCTGTATCCACATGGCAAATTATTTTTTACCGGTAAATGTTACGGGAAAAGTGGTAAATCTGTGATTATGCATAATCACCGATTGCCTCTGTAAATTTGATGAATTTTAATGTGTCTGTTTATTTCACCGGCAATTATCCATAATTCCTAATTAAAGTCGGTATATTTGATAAATATAAAAGAAAATTATTACCTCTGTTATCGTCATTTAATCAGTTTGTAATACGTCCACGACACGCATTTGGACATAAAAATTAAATTAAAATAAGTGTCAAAAGATTTTCTTCCCACACATAATTATGTTCAAATAACACCAACATTACGATCGATTGTTTTAATGAAGAATTAATTTCATGTAGTACACTGCCAAAAAAAAGTAACAAATTTTCCGCACCTACTGTGCAAGCCTCAAAAGGAAGCGTTGTGATCTGGAGTTTTTCTACTAGGGTAAGAAATGAAGTGAATATTTAGCATACATAATCATGTATTCACCTATGAAAGGATGTTTTTTTTTTATTGAGGACGAAAATATGACTTCAGAATGACGTCATAGTATATTTGTTTAAAACTATGAGCAATTACTTGAAAAAGTATGAGTCATCATTTGGACACTTGGATTGTCATTCACCGAGTAAATCCGATCGAGATCAAATCCAATCCGACTAAATACAATCGAGATCAAATCCAATCCGACTAAATACAATCGAGAGCCTTCGAACTTATTACAGAGCTATCTAAACATTATTTCCAGATTCACCACGGGTGCTGGAGAAATACTGCAAATCTGACCAAAAAATAAAGTTGAGATAAGCAGTCGATTTTTGTGCGGCTGAGATAACATTCCCAGTTGATTTCAAGTTTCAAAGCGCGCGAGTTTCTTTTCAGAGAGTCACAAACAAAACAAAAAGAACCGATATCATAACAATAAAATTTCATAAATTTTTTATCACTTTACCATAATTTCAGCCATGAATATGCATGAAAGACTATTTCAGTGGCACAATTTCGTGTGGATACAGCCCCCTCATAACTTCAGGCTATTTATGATAGAGAAGAAAAGAAAGAAGGACAGGAAGAGAGAAAATTTTCAATGCGAACAAAGTTCAAGTTGGATAAATAAAGTTTTCGGATCGGCATTTGAATATTCAAATACAAATACAGACCCTAAAGCCATAACGAGCAAATTACCCAGCGAGTTGTCGGAAAAATAATTAATTAAAAATAATCTAAAAAGAAATATTGTGGGAAAAATTCCCCAATCATGGATGTTGAATAATATGCACCAAAAAATAAACCAACCCAAAATTAATACACAATAGAAAAATTGGGGTAGGCTGTGTCATAGACACGGCCGCAATTTTTGGAGTAAATACGTTCTTTGTGCATTAAATCTTTAACGTAATGAAATTGATATCCTCCGACTTGCCTCTAAAATAGCTATCAGACGACACCATTGCCTTTTATTTGCGTTGCGAACCTCTCGAGATATACCGTGAAATAATTTCGTTACGAAAGCGAGCCAAGAACCTGGTGCTCAGGCTCGTGTTTGGAACACGTTATTTGGATATTTTTCTAATTGGAAGTATGTCCCTAGGATCAACGGTTCGCCAGTAAAATGTGGCAAGGGGAATTAAGTAATCACCCTGTATAATGTGTGGTGATAGCGCTGTTTTTTCCAACAATCCAACAAACATATTTGTGGCTTCGGAACCCGAGGTAAAGTAAAGTGACACGTGATTTTTGTCGGTAAAAATACACTCCCCAATTTCTTCTACGAGAGAGTTCTGTTAATCCTCCCTTTAATTCTCAGGTGGGTCAGCACAAAAAATAACTGGTCTTTATATCACTGCGAGGGATCATCTACTTAGTACAGCGTTGAATATTACATTAGAGAAAGTACGACAGAGATATATATATCTTTGAGATGAAGGCGTCCTTACTAGGATATAAAGCTTCGAAAAGTAACCTAAAGACTCCCAGTTCGACTGAGTATAACATTCAGTAAAGTTCATAGAGGTGTCCGAGAGGTATTGCATTCTGAATCGCCTGAATTCAGAGGTGAGTTTCCTTTTTTTTATAACTTTTAATTTTGAAATCGTATCCAATCTTTCAAAAATCATTTTATCATTATATTTTCATGGATTAACATTTGCAAATATTTGAATACATATATGGATATAACAATGATATTCTCTGAAAGTCGAGTTAATCCGGAGTGGTGAAAAATCACGTGCAAGAAGAAACTCTCTCTCTAATAGACAAAGTTTCACCAGGGGTGGCTTAAGTTAAGGTGCAAGGGGTGTGGTGCACCCGAGGGGCAGCGTAGACTTAACCATGAAGAAGAGTCATCATGAAGACTAAAAGTTTTAAAAATTTCACAAAGTAAAAATTCACATGACGTCACGCATACCCTCGACAACGGGGATGAGAAAACTTGAGGGAATAGACAGGGCCTGGTACTAAGAATGCAATCTATCATGGGCGGCGCGAGACAAAATCTCTATCCGTGCGGAACTTATTTTCAGAGCCTCCTGCCTATTCCTTCCCCCCATAGTCCCTACATCCTGCGTTGGGGCCCCTTAGGCTAGAATCTTCCACGGCCCCAAGCCAGATTTTTCAGGGGGATGGGGCTTCTACAGTTAATTTGTAGCGTGAAAAAGAAAAACGATAAGAGGATACAGTCCCTGGCCCCCGTGCGTCCGGTCTGCCCAACCATTGTGGAGGCCATGCACCTCTTTCACAACGTATCGTAACAAAAGAAACATTTTATTTAAAATTCCCAATTTTTTTCTCCCTTTCATCTTAGATTTGGCGCCCCTACAGAGCCACGACCTCCTATATATATAGGTTATATAGGAGGTCGTGCCAGAGCGGACGGAAATGATTTTCTTTGATTTTTTTTTGGTCAAGGAAACTTTTCCCACTCATTCACCTCGGATTTAGCACCTCTCTTGAATGGTGCCCTGTGCGGCCGCAATGGGTCACATGGCCCAAGAGCAGCCCCGTACTCTATCAAAAGGGACAAGTGTCATATATTTTTTGGCTCCCTCACCTAGTATTTTTTCCAGAACAGTCAAATGAAAGCAAAGAAAAAATTCGTCTTCTCACTTGTCCGGTCCCTGGAGTACCAGAAACACCTTTGAAATAAATTTCTTATTAAAATTTACGTCGTTATACATCACTTTACAGGATAAGTGATGATGGCTCACCAAAATAAGTGTTGTGTTGAGGATTAAGTTATCTGGCATCATTAAGAACGGTAAAATAATTCTGGATAAAAAGGCAGAAAATCTGCTTCAAAAGCGGTACGTATAGTCACATTAATTTCGCACGTAAACAATGGTGTCTGGGTTTCTTCTGAAAAAAAAATCAGGTTTATCTCGAGGTTCCCTTGACTGAAGTCTTGTCAGCCTCCCGCTAGAGTCGCCATTAGGGGCATCAAGGGCGTAGCCGGGGGGGGGGGGGGGAATTGGGAGTCTGGTCCCTCCCCGAAATGTGAGAAAATGACCGAAAAAAGGGAAAAAGATGGCCAAATCCATTGTTCTGTCACTTTGGTCCCCCCCCGAACGAAATTTCTGGCTACGCCCCTGAGGGGCATCATATGAGGTTTCGCACTCGGGCGGCAGGTAAGCTCGAGCCACCCATGCAATAAATGGTACAATATTTAAATGTTTCGCTTCGTAAATATTTTATCTTGTTTGCATCAAATTTTCTGTTAATGTAAACGTGATGAATTTGTATTTTATGTTCACTTTTAGAACAGAATACACTCAATGATGGGGTTACTCAAATGCTATACCATTATCGCAATTTTTGTCGCACATTTTTATGTCACCGTATGCCTCTCTTCGGGTGAGTGCCTTCTCTCAACTTGATTGTAATTACATATAGCCATATTATGGTATGTGCTATGAACTTGTCTGTTTTATCGTGTGTATATAATCTTTATAAATGTTCAGAACCGAATTTTTAAATAGTATAGGTCATGGTTTATTTAAAAAAAATGAGTTATGATTCAGGCGTTCATAAATCACATGAAGACAGATGTGTAATAAACTGTGTTCATTGTTTTGCAAAACAACAGCGATTTTACATTCTTAACGTCTGTTTTTTATATTTGCTTATAAAAGAGGTCTGCTAGTCATTTACAGAATTTTAGTCCAATATAGAGCAATCGCGAGGTTTAATATCAAAAGGTAGTCTTATTATTCTCGAATATTTGTCATTTCAGCTTACTCGGATGAAAGCCTACCTATGGTTGTATGGAAAGAGAAAATCGGAAAACGAAACAGTTGAGTAATTTTTCATTTCTTTTAAATTTTGATGGAAATATATTCCGAAATATCGTCGGAGGCTTTCACTGCGTTAGATGCAATACATAAAATTCCCGGGTAAAATTGCATTCCTAACATTGAATAAAAAAAAATTATAAATCTTCTCATTGCATCCGTAATGTGACCCATATTTTCAGATGCGATGCCGAAGGTCCATGCGAGTGAAAATATTATTCATCTTTCGACACCACATTTTCAGGTGAAACCTTAGAAAGTGATTTCTGAAACAAAGGTCTAATAGCCCGGAAGTTTTAAGGGGTACTTAATGAAGTTTTAAGGGGTACTTTATGAATCTTTTCATTGTCTATGTTTTCTAAAAATGTACTTGATCAAACATGTCTAGAATCTCAGTATAGGTATGAATTCATGTATACACTTTCATTATCAGCTTCAGAACTTAAATTTAAATATGATCAGTCCAGGAGTTTTCCTATAAAATCAACCAATGAATGTGTGACATGTGCATGTAAATTTATGCATTTTATTTCATTTTATAGCATGGTGGACAAAGAAATCAGTCGATGATGATGCAGGAAAATGTAAGTACATATCTTTTGGAATTCTTCGTCAATTCATTTAACTCCGGAGAAAACTCTATAAATAATTATTTTTAAAAAAAGAAACATTATGATTATGTGTATTTCATAGACGTACGCAGAATTTTCTCGGGGGTTACGTTTTTTCCTGCAAAATAACACTATAATCTCGGCTTGAGGGCGTACGCAAAGGGGGGGGGATTCTAACCCCCCTTTGCGTACGCTAATGGTGTATTTAAATTTATAATTCCTTTTTGTAATTTCATAAAGTCAGTGATATTTTTTTTTTAATTCAGTCGAGCTCCCAAAAGATGGCCATATCAGTTCTTCAATCAAATCATCTGAAGGTATGTATACAGGTGAAGTTCGAATGAAAGTAAGAACATCGTGTACATAAAATCATTGTAGTGCGATAAAATGTAAAAACGAATGAAAATAGAAATTTCAGAACAAACGAAAAGATGCAAAGTAATCATATCAGAATATGGTTATTTTGCAGTACACTTTATATATGTATATGTTTATATATGCTTGATGCATTCTTGATTACGTTGCATTGACAATGAAGCACGGCTAAAGGTGTACAACAAATCGTTCAATAAATATCTCACGTACCAATACCTTCACATGCAAAGAAACGGCAGAAGCAAATGTGGATGATGATGCAGAAAAATTTTCTTTATAACAGACACACACTACATAAGACAAAGTTTATTGAGTTTCTTGTGATTCTTATTAAACAGCAAAGGTGACAAATTGACAAGTTTAAATAACATAGAAGGGTTATTCGATTAATTATGTTATGTTAATGTGTGTCTAGTTTTTGGCATGTATGTATACTGCTCAAAACAATTAGGGAATATGTATTAATTTAAATTTTTTTTAATTTATTCATTTAAATTTATTAAGATTTAGTTGGTGATTGTGACACAACTCTTTGTGAATACCTTACAATGTTCATTGTCAATATTTTACCAATTAAAATGCTTAAAAAATCACAATTAAAAAAACTACATTTCGCCTAATTGTTTTGAGCAGTGTATGATCATTGCATAAGTACTGAGCCTTAAAATTCATTATTCGCAGGATGTTTTTCTGAAGTGTGTTTGCCGAGTATAATAGATTGCTGTAGAAATGCCGAGAGGAAATATGCAATACTTCGATGCATGGATGTACATCGATCATGTTTTTTGAACTGTCTAAAAGAAGACAAAGATGGAGAGAACTTTTAGAAATTATGGAAACCAGACTGCAAAGTGACGATTATAAAAAAAATATTGGTGATGCAATCCTTTTCCGAATGAAGTGTGGGTGAATAACCGTTTATCAAGTTCTATCTTTAAATCACGTAGAGAAGAAAAATAATGTAAAATGAATAAAATTTATTTGCTTAAGTTTCAACTCCAAAGTTCATTGAGAATTCGTTTTTCTTATATATAATTCTTACAACTTATTATTATAACGGTTTTTCCTGTTTTTTACTTCCAATGCTTCAATCATTAGTTTTGGAATCAATGAAGCTACAAATTGATACATAAATTTAAATTTAAAAATAATTATATATAAATGTGTGAAAAACAGAAGAAAAAAGTAATCTATATACACAGTATATATACGTAGAAACATATGAGTAGGTCCCAGTGTAATAACCCCTGGCACTGAAAGATGATCACAGGCGTAAACTTGAATCTGCCCCCCACCCAGGGCCCGTTTCTCGCATGGGCGAACGGGGCATTTGCCAGGACCCCAAAATTAGCTGCCTAATTCTGCGGCCCGGTTGATTTCTTTTTCGTGACTGTATTGTTGGCACTAACCCATACCCCCCTACCCAGTATATGACTCTGTCTCAAAGAGCAATACAGTCGGACCCGCTTACAACGGACAAGAATATTACGAATTTTCATGTCTAACAAAGTTTGTCCACGTCCCATGAATTTTGTACTGCATCTCTATGTTATTTTGATTGCTTATGACGAACACCGATTTCAGCAAAGTACGCTTATAATGAATTTTCATGAATTTTTTTTATCTTATCTGTAAATTTACCTTCAACAATGAGCTTTTTTCCTTGGAAAAGCATCTATTTGAGTGTTTCTGAGCATTGTAAAAATGGTAAAATCCTCTTTACTTCACTTTTCCCGTGAAATCCTTACTAGAGAATGTATAGAACAGTGGTTTTCTCGGCCTTTGGAACCCTGCGGCCCGGTTGATTTCTTTTTCGTGACTAGGAGGCCCTGCCATACATACGATTACTGGGAAATTAATGGGAAAAAAATGAAACGATAAACTATATACTCATGGTCCAGGTGCCGGAAGTGGCAGGGAGGGCGGGATTGGGTGTCGGCGGGTCGGGAGTGGCGTGTCGATTGGGGCCCTTGTCGCGAGGCGTTCCATGTTTTTCTTGATGAGGAGTGGTGTTCCCGTCCTGTGGCGGGTTCTCTCTCGTGTCCGCGGTGGAGGTTCTTGGAGGTGGGGGTGGTGGGGGGTCACCCTTCGCGAAGCGTGTTGGGGCGCTGTGGACCGCACCGGCGGGACCTTGTCGGGGCTGGGGGGGGGGAGAGTAGCGTCCGCGCTGCTGTCCTGGCTTTGTCGAGCGGTGGTGGTTTTTTTGTTCCCGAGAATCCACCCTACAAAACATTTTTTGTGCACATTTGCCTCTTCGGCCAGATTCGAACGCTGGTTGTCGTGGAGTTATCGCGTACGAGTTAGTTTTAAGAATATCCAAGTGCAAGACGCTAACCATTGCTTCGAAAACTGAAGCTATATAGCTGGTTGATAGCCAAAAATTGAAAAAAAAAACGTGAGGCATCGAAAAAAATTCGCGATTTAACATACGTCGTTATCAACGATTTGGAACAAAAAGGAATTGAAGAGAGAAAGTTCTTAGATGTTTCAATGAGAAATTTAAAAAAAACCCTCATATTGATGTGGAAACATTTCTTTTTGAATGGTTCGAAAAAAGCGCGCAAAAGTATGCAACAGAGACCCGGCCCTTGCTAAAAGAAAAAGCATTACATTTTGCATGATTATTAGGCAAAAATTATCTTAGTGTGCAAAACAATTACCTTACATAATTATATCAATTGGGAAAAAAAAGTGACTGGCAAAAATTTTTTCGTTGAATTACTTATGTAAGATTTAAATTAAATTTCACAACTTTTGTTTTCCTAAATACAAGAATGCTTAGAGTATTGAAAAATGCTTATCTAATATGTAAATTATGCTCCATTTCGCTTGAACATATCACTTTCAAAACCGGCACGGATATAACGAAGTTCACGTATAACGAATAGTTTTACTGTTTTTTCCGACTTCGTTATAAGCGGGTTTGATTATATATAAAGGAGGCCCTCATAAAATTAATATTTGCCTAGAGCCCAAACTTATGAGGAACAGGCCTTGCCTCCCCCGAATATTTTTTAACTCGCCCAATATTTTCAATAACTTTAGCCAGTGATTCTCAAAGTGTGCGTTTGGCTCAAAGTGTTTATGTGGCCCCTAGAGGTGTCGTGATGAGTTGGTGATATTAATGTGTGCCAGTTTGGTTCTTTGTCTCAAGACTATTCTGAGCAGCCGAGGATCATCAATGACTAGGGCAAGAGAGCCGGGGGTGACAAAAGTTTGATAACCACAGCTTTACGCCTATGAAGATGACCGTGAGTGGTAAGCGATGTGAAGAGATGATCGCCTACACATGGTAGAATCGATTTGCGTGTAATCAGAGTCACGGGCAAAAAAGTATTCGACAAAAATGCTCCGACTAAACTTGCGAAAAAACTTGCATGGGAGGAATCCTCCCCCCATATCTCCACCCATGGATAGGTGATGAATTTACCTATTTATGATGAACTGAGAAAAGAGGGGGGATAAAAGCCTTCTTCGTACTGACAGAGAAACGAGGACAAGATTTATTGATGACACGATGAAAATGACTCAACCAAAACTGGAAGAGAAACTTTGGGCGAAACTGGAAACATAAGTAAAAACGGGACGTATGGGCACAATGGTGTTTAAATTTTCAAAATTTCAAACCTTATACTTGGAAGCGGAAGGCGGCACTCCAAAAAACCAATCAAATCAAATGTATTATTAGAAACTGAAGTATTCTGTATGAAAGTAAGATTTGATTGGTTGATACGTTAACAGGGTAACACCGCTCTGGTGCGTAAAAACAGAGTTTAAGCCGTCGGGAGATGTTTATGTGGATAAGGCCATGCAATCGGGTGAAAGCAATCGCGATGGCAGAACAGGGTTGTGCTGCTGCACAAGTGACAACCTCAATATTATTGAATAGCATTGCGTTGTGATCATGGTTCTAAAATGCTAGGCAGTAAATTATCCACTGAACTATTATGTCTGTGTTCAACGTGATGATACGAATCGTGATATGTGTTGTGCTCTTACTGTTGCTTCTATTGTATGCCACCAATCTATTCGCTTATAAAAGTTCAGTGGGTAAGATCATATCACCCAAATTGTCATGGATATCGAAATCGGTGCAAGAAAAATTCGGTGTTGGAGTCGATAATCCTCGTGTTGGAGTCATCCTCACAGCTGAACACTCTAGCAAGAATCTATCAAATGTGTTCAATAATAATAATTCTATGGGGCTCATCAAGACAAAAACAACTTCATTGCTTCATAAACCTTTGCTCCATAGAAGTGTTGCAATGAATACTAGTCGTACACCACTTCCAGCCTGTCCACTGGTTCCACCTAAGCTTGTCGGGAGATTAAAAGTTTTGACCGATGCACCCCCATTTGTAGATCTAGAAAAGATGATGAATTTTTTACGTCCTGGAGGTAGGTACAAACCATCCGAATGCTTGGCGAGACATAAAGTGGCAATAATCATACCTTACAGAGATAGAGAGGAGCATTTAAGGATATTTCTACACAATCTTCATCCTATTCTACAGCGACAACAATTGGATTATGGAATATATGTAATAGAAGAAGTTGGAGAGACAAAATTCAACAGAGCGATGTTAATGAACATTGGGTATGTTGAAGCTCTGAAGCAATATGATTATGACTGTTTTATATTCCATGATGTTGATCTTATTCCTGAAGATGACAGAAATCTGTATTCTTGCCCCGAACAACCACGGCATATGTCAGTTGCGATAAATACTATGAATTATCACCTTCCATACAGAGATATATTTGGTGGCGTTAGTGCCTTAACAAAAAAGCACATGAAAAAAGTGAATGGATTTTCCAATGAATTTTGGGGCTGGGGAGGAGAAGATGATGATATGTCAAATAGGATTAAATATCATGGTCTCAAAATTAGTCGGTACTCTCCAAATATAGCTCGGTATACTATGCTGAAACATCACAAGGATGTTCCGAATCCTGATCGTTACAACAAGTTATACAAAGGAAAATATCGGTATGGTAAAGATGGTTTAAATAACTTGAAATATAAGCGTTTAGATGTAGTATTTAAGAAATTGTTTACATGGATTTTGGTTGATGTAAAACCTCCAAGTTGATCGTGTCATATTTTTGTGAAATGCCTATAGTATTCACCGATTGAGCTTTGTTGCTGTACCACTGTGACTGGTGTAGTCTAGCTAGCATTGTATTGACCTCTACCTTATAGAAGTATGGTAAGTTCCTCAGCATGATTCATGGGCGTGATATTGCATGCCCAATGTTGAATTCACTGTTACATATGTTACAACCGTATCATGAAATTTTGTTATGCAATTCTGAGTGAATAGTAATCTAGTGTCATTTCAAAGACATTGATCTATACCATGTTCAGCAAAAGAATTGATAAAACTGAATTGTGCCAATTTAGTTACAGAGGTTTATTTGTGCTTTAACGTACAGTTGCATAGTTGACCTAGAACATTATTATGTGTTTCTTCTGTTGTTATGCTTGCTGGTCACAGTAAAAATACAAATTTTGAGTGTGAAGATCTCTCTAGCATTTGATTTAGCCTATATGATTTATTTGGTGATATGCAAAAACATATTTTTAGGGATTTTTTCCTATGAAGCAGATATGTCTCTTCCCCCACCCCCACCCCTCATCCAATGAGTGATGAGACCGTCCCAGTCAATTTTACATATGGTAGGTTCAGTTTAGAAAAATTAATAATGATAGTCAGAAAAAAACTTGAGCCTAGCATCTTTACAAAACCAGTCAAGTTGTGGATAAACGTTTTTGTATAAAGTATAGAAAAAGTTATCATTACCAATACTATGGTAAAAGGGCTTGATAAATTAGGGGCAAAACACATTCCCCCTAATAAGATATTTGACAACCAAATATCTTGGGAGAAATGCCAAGAAAGATTTTTTTCAAGGGAAATGCTTTACAACAATGTTAGCCTATTTTTAGAGTTTTCTGGGACTTAATCCTTCTCCATGTTGGTATATATGCTAAGTCTGTGTTGTCCTCAGACTCCAATTTAGTTGCACACATGGAAAGTTTTAGGCACCAATAATTAAAATTATGGTTGCCATGGAAACCTGACATCTGGAATTTGTCAAGCCCTGTGGTATACAATATAGTGTTTTTTATCCATAAATAGTCTCTTGTGAAATATTAACAATTTATGTTTTCTAGTTAGTTCATCAAATTTTTTTATTTTTTTTTCCTCACATTAAATGTAATTTTTCTTATGAGGATAGCTAGATTCAGAGTTATATGCACATATTCAAATACTTTGTATGGAGTTTTACATTTTTTTGATAAATGGAATGTTATTGGTTAAAGTGAAATTTGTATAAACTGGACACCAAAAATTAAAATGAATTTCTTTTGTTATGTTAATCTGCAACCCCCAAAGCAGAATATGCCGAAATTTGTGACATACGTCACAGAACAATCAGTGCTACTGCGGAACAATCTGAAAGAATTTTAAGAAAAGTGTAGGAAACACTAGGTATGTATAATATAGGTATTTTTACCGCAGAAACATTTCCAGCCAGCCAAGGGCTCATTGCAGAACATTCTGCTTTGGGACTGTAACAAATCAGTTGTTTTTTCTTGTGTAAGTTCAGAAGCGTAAAAAGCTTGAAAGTATTGTTTTGTTAAAGTGGAATCATTTCATGCATTCAGATTTGACTGTATGTAGTCTTCCATTTCCAACGCTTTTGATCTTTTAAATGGACTGTAATGATGCACAATGTCTGTTCTTGGGTTATAAACCATTATTCCCAAACTGCAATTTGCAAAATTACTAGGCCTATAAATCTTTGATGTGCTTTCTTGAGGGACCAATCAGTTAGCCCTGAAATATTTATCAAATTGTTTTTTTTTTTGAATAGTTTGCTATCTTTCTTTTTTTACAAATGAGTTACAATAAAGACTGCAGTGTACTTAGATCATGAATGTCTTCCATGAAGTATAATCAGCTGGCTACTGATAGTTCTCTTGATGGCAAACAAAAATGTACATGTGAATTTGCAGCAAGGAAGTACATTTCATCAAAACTTTCTTCGTTAAAATGAGCAAATATTTAAAGTTGATTTTATTTCATCTAATCTAAATTTTTATTCAATTAAAAATTTTTTGTTTTTTCTTAAATATATCTGTAGTCATAATTTAAAAAAGTGGGAAAGTGGGTAGCCGCTGTGGTGGTCGAGTGGTTATAGTGACGCACTCGCGATACGAGGATCCGGGTTCGAACCCCACAGTGGTGGTCGGCTGAAGTTGGTTTTCTGTGGTTCCCAACTTAAAGGCGCAAATGCGAGCCGATCTCCCCGTTAAAAAGTCTCGCCACAGAGAGCAACAGTCCTACAATGATAAATCATTCAATCATAACACTTCACTCATGGTTTGAAAAACTGGTGGCAGATGGCAGCACTACACATAACAAGCATTACAGAGAAAAAAAAACTTCACGTCAGGTTTCACTACATGTACATGCACATTCCTGCATGTACCGATTCGTTGGTGGTTCCGCGGGGGGGGGGTGTGGTGTAGCAGTAGTAGGTAGGGCCCCCCAAAAAAAAATGGCTCGGGTATCCATGATGTTCTTAAGTCAGCCACCTCGTTGGGCAATTTGCCTGTTGTGGCGTTGTATTTGTATATATTTGTAAATTGATATACAAATAAATTTTCATAGATGAAACAAGGAATAGAATGATACATAAGGAAAAGAATATTTTTAAAATGATTAAAATCACATATTCAAACTGAATGCCAGTTAAGTTTTGGAAAATTTCAATTTGATGAAAAAAATATTTTTTTTTGCTTGTGGCTAAGCGCAGAGCTGTTATAATTTTTTTTGTTATAATTAAACAAGGCTCATAGTTTGAAGCTTTATATGAAACCTATTACAAGGAAATCCATGCATACAAGCTGTAGCTATGACCCTAAGAACTTCATACGCCTAATCTTTTTTTAAATATTAAGTTCAGTTGTTGAGTCACAAAAATTACACAAATACCTTAATCAGGTATATTTTCTTTTTACTTATATATTTATATGTGTAGGCAAAAAATTGCTTGTTTGAACCTCTCTGTGAGGATCTTGGTATGTGGTACATCACAGATGGCAGACCCCATTTGTGGATCGTCGTATGCTGTAAGTCTCGCTCCACTCTCTGGTTGAGATTTTTTTTTCTGAATAGGTCTATCTATGGCTAGCATTAGCCCTTTAGAAGATGAGTCATCATAATCATTTCCTTCGACTAAATTTCTGATTCAGCTTGAAGGGTTAATTGATAATTTATAGCTTTCACTGTCATGAGAAATACAAAATCAGTATTATGTTTAAAAAAGTAAAATAATTTTGAAAAAGAAATTTCTTCTCAATTGCATGAGATTTGTTTCATAATGGGCATGTTGGACAGGGCTTGACAAACCAGCATAGATTTTAATTGCTAGCTAAATTTTTTCCATGAGAAACACAACCTGAAATAATACTTTGTTGCGACTCTTCCAGGGCTAAGAGACTCCTTTCAGTGTTGGACATGATGATAGAAATTTTCTGAAAATTTTGTATTGTTGTCAGATACTAATTTTGTAGGTATAATCACATAGAAAAGTGTAGGCATCAATTCAAATTTTCTTTTTTTGTTGCTATTGCAACTTGACACCCGGGATTTGTCAAGCCCTAATGTAGGAAGTTAGTTATTTTTCAAAATAGTTTATCACAGGCCAGCAAGTGGAATGAAATGTTCTTTTGTGCTTGTGTAAAATGTGTGCATGATGTGTGAAAATTTTGAAAAAACCAATAAAATCAGCATCTGTTTTAAAGTCTTGTCTGTGATACTGGTTAACATTTGTAATGTCTGTGGACATATCAAAATGATTTTACCCATGATTGTGGAAACTGAAATTTTTCGAGACACAACTTTGTTGAAAATCCAGTACAAGTTATCCAAACTATATTCAACATTTGAATAAGTTGTTAATTTTCATACCAAAGCAAAGACTTTTTATTGTGCTTAAATAACAGTTTTGCTTAGGATATTTGAGATGTTTCTTAAAATCTATCAACACACATGGTAATTAACAAATGAATCTCATGTACATTATTAGCTTGGCGTCACTCATTTTCAAGAATGGAGTATAACTAGTTAATTAAATTATTATATCTATTATTATTAGATTATTTAATCTAGTTATTGATACATTATGTTATCAGAGCAGTGTTCCATTTAAAAATTCCTATGAAATAATTATATTAAATTTAAAGATATTTTAATTGCATGATAAAATTTGATTCTTTCAATATAATTAGGAGTCTGTGCAGCCAAAGTTTTGTTTCATTTTCCGGAGCCTTCATAAAATTCCTGATCTGAGAAATGGACCCTTCACAAAATTCTGGATCTGAAAAATGGACCCTTCACAAAGTAAAAATTAATGAAACCATAAATTTGACATTTCATTTCTTTTGTGATAGATTAACTAGATTATTTTGCTTCCCAAAAAATTACCTATTTTCACAAAAACAGGACCCTATAAAAAAAGTGAACAGACCCCTGATAATGTAGGCTATGATTTGAATCATATTTGTTCTTTCGCAGATTTTTTTCCATTATTTAACTTTCCATAGCAAGAACCTTTGCCTTTAAACTTTGGTTGAACTAACAGATGCATTAATTTAGCCAGAATTGGTTCACACACTAACTAGTGAGTCCATTCTTTTTTTATAGAAATATCTCATTTATATATTAATATTTATAATAGTCTGTTTGGGCTGAACCTATTTTAGGAGTTTTTGTTTGTTTCATGCAGTCATTTGAGTTTACTTGCTGACTAACTTGTTACTGATTTAAAAAAAAGAAAAAAACCCAGAGAAATTGTTGGAACCATAAAAATTATTTTAAGTGAAGCACACAATTTTTTTAACCAGTTTTTTCCCAGTTGTTTATCTGAAGGGGGAAACTATGTAGATGTAGTAGTTACATAACTTATGTCAATATCAGATCAGATATCCTGTCTTAGTTAGCCCCATTCTTACATTGAAAATTTCTAAACATGTCCTTTTTAATAATGATACTGATAATCAGCATTCTACTGTATATTCTATAAGCTGTTCATTCATTAATGCTCAACTGTAAATTTACAACGGTCATTTATAATTAGTATATCTTGTCAAATTTGAAGATGTTTGTGTTATGAGATTGGTGCTAATATGTAAATTGAAAAGTTATGTATGTCCATCATAAAAGATGAGGAAAAAAATTGAAAGCCATTAAGATAAGATAAAAAGATTTGCAGAAGTCTTCAAATGACACATCACAATTAATAATTTACTTAATACTTTATTTTTTCATGTACCTGTATAAAATGTTTTGTAGTTAGCGTTGTGTCATCCCATTATTTTTCTTTTACATTTTGCATTAACTGTGGTGTTATTTATTAGTTTTACTATCATCAATATTTATTGTTTAGAATGTTATAAACCTTACATTGACTATGCTGACAGAGTTGGAACAATGTTTTGGTTGCTCATGAATTGTTTTGACTTTTTTAGCTGTGAATTATTGTTATTATATGGAAGTTGTCAAGTTCAATGGTTTATAATCACAATGAATTATGTTGATAATTTAGTTTTTTTTGAGCAAGTTTTCATATGATCTGTGTAACTCTACAACTAAATAGTCATGTTGTCAATATAACACAATTTTATAAAGAGTTGCAACACTTCATGACTCTTTTCATAACCTAGGCTTATTTATTTTAAATGTAAGAAATATTGGATGTTATCTAAAGTGTTACAATTAAGAACCTTTCATTTTATGCTTTCTTTTTTGATTTTAATATTTCCAGAAAAGTAAAAACTATAAAGTGAAGTATTTTGCACCATTATTTGCAAGAAAGGTCATTCACTCATTTTATAGAGCTATCAGTTGCTTCTGCATTAGGGATGTACCTGCATCTCTTTCTTAGTTTTCATGTTTTTTTACCCATCAGATTTGTTTTTCTTTTCCTTCAATGTTTGTTAGTGTTGATAGACTTATGGTATTCTTAGTCACAAAACTTGGATGCAGGTTCTTTTAGGTATATAATTACTGCATCTACCCAAAAGAAATTGCAAATCATGTTTTTCTCATTATTGAAGCTATTCATTAATGTGTTTTTCTGTCTTAAAATCTTTCATTATATGTATTTCATTTTTGCATCGATCGTCAAAAAATCTTGTGAATGAATATGTGCATATTAACCCTCTAGCCGCTGGCAACACAAATATTGTGTTTCATGTATTGTACAAAATTTTGTGGGATACATTATTGCTTTCCATATTATGCATAGCAGATAAAAAGAACAGAAAAATTCAAAAATCAACTGTGGCTGGAGGGTTAAACAGCTGTGGCACAGGTATGATATGGGTAATGTTTTTCATCTGGTTCTTGTCTCATGAGCTAGCTATTGGTTTATTGGCCAAATGCTCAGCATTTTTTACAAAAGTTCTTATTTCCTTTCTGTATCATTCTCCAATTTTTAAGGTGTTTGATTTTGTTGAATACTTTTTTAGATGTGGCCTTTTCTTGGCTTGGAACTGTATATATGTTTGTTTGTTGCTTTTCAATATGTTATGTTTTTATTGAATAAATACCCAGTACCTTCAATCTGGTGGATATACGATTCTATTTATGCTTTTAATTTTGGTGTTGCTTCGCTTCCTCCAAGTAAGAGGTACTTACCTCATGCTTTAGGTTCATGAAATGGATTGTTTGCTTTATTTTTCTCTTCTACAATTTTTATATTTTGTTTTAAAATATCTGATACATTTTTTTAAAATTTGCAATAATGGCTGATTTTTGACTAATTATTGAAGATACTGATAGCCTTTCTCTATTTTATTTTGTGCATGTGTATGTTCAGGTGCATAGCTTAACTATTGTTGGTTCTGTTTTCTTTGTTGTCGTCTTTGAATATCAAGGAATCAATTTTCTAATATTATAAATGACATTTTAAGAAAAGTTCAATTATTTGTTTTCAGATATATCTGTGGATGTGTTAATCTGTGATATTTTACTTTGCTTGTATATATATATATATATATATATGTTGAAACACAATATATATTCTGATTTCCTTATGTAATGCATCTTAAAAACTTTTTTTTGTGTTCGCTTATCATTGAGCGATGAAAGTAGACTTCACACAAATGCGCAGTATGAAGGACAGTATTTTAATCATGAAATGTGATTGTTTCGTTGAATGCATTATTAAAAATTTATTTACAGTGTACACATTTGTTCTTTTTGTAAAAATATCAAAAAATAGAGTTGACTCAATTTTCGCGAACTGTGTCAATTTCAAATGTCTGCAATTTTATTTTACTATGCAGAGGTAGAGAGTAAGCGTTAACGTAAAGAATTGACAAGAGAGATTTCCCCCCCCCCCATCACAAAACCGAACGTATTTCTGAAGTAAAATTTCAAACACCATTTTTGACCAAAATTGACATTATTTTTTCCAAAGTTATGTATGTGAGCATGTTTTCTTACATGGGAGGGTGTCAACAACTCCTGTAAAAGTTTAAAAACAAATTTTTAGAGCCGTTTCTTTCTGAAAAAAATATTCTTACCTCACAACCTATAGTCCAGCAAAACTAAGAAATTTGGCTAGCATCTGAATTTTTTTTTTTTTTTTTTGATTTGTCGAGAGAAAATTCTCGAAAAACAACTTTTATACTGTCATTTTGAGCAATTGCATAGTCAATCAGTTTATTCCATGCAAGAGTTTATAATTATTTGACATTAAAAGGACTATACGGCAGCAGAAAGAACAAAGATCTCACTTCGGTGTTGATTTCACATTAGAAAAAGGATTACACGCAGTAAGTAATTCTTGCATAAGTTTGAGGAAAAATAACATCTTTTTCTGACGCAAATGAATCTAAACAGAGGCATATTTACGGGAGGGGGGCTTAGCACATTGTTGCCAACAGTACAAAAGTTAACCATCTAGAATGTTTTGCAAAAAAAAATAACTGAAGTTATGATTTAAACAACCAGAATTTTTTTTTGGTATTAATATTATAATTATGTAAATTTGTTTCTTAGATGGGTATTTTTTCCAACTAAATGGCTTAAAAATGCTATAGTTCGCAACACTGGTTAAATGGGCTGTAGCCCAAAGTGGCAGGTTCAATAAAAATAGACTAGAACGACAGGAGGACCGCAAAACCATAAATAAATTCGCCTCTGTATGCAAATCTACAGTTTATCGTGTTCTGAAATATTGTAAATTCTGCCATTGCAAAATACGTAGTCGTCCAAAACTTACTGAGCATAGGAAACTGGACTTCGTTGGGCGGAATATCGTTTGTCATGGACTGCCAAGAGGTGTGATGAGAAAAAGTTTAATTTGGACGGCTCGGGGCAACTGGAAATATCATCGGCATGATATCGTCCCCCTTACGTCAAAAACATGAATGTGCAAATTTCAGAAAATTGAGAAGTAACGTTTGGATGTTACTAGAAAGAAGTAATTTTCCTAAAATGTTTTGTAACATTTTCAATAGAGAATACACATTCGCGTTTCTGGCAAACCTTAGATAGCAAAATAAGCTATCCAACCTGCTAATAAACCCCAAAAAGTGAAAATTTGCAAATTCATGTCTGGCAGAATGGGGGACGATATACTGTATCTTTAATGACGAACTAAGCTACTCCAAGCTTCAACAAGGAGTTGTAACCATCTTGCGTGGGTTTAATGCCCAAGTGGGAAAACGCAGTTTGAGCTTGTAGTATATGAACGTCTGAATGCTTAGACGTATCGGGAAATGTTAGTCTGTCCAGTTTCATGAATTTCAAATGGCTCCGTATCACGATGCGAATTCGACCTGGGAGTGGTTTCTTGCGATGGGCTGTTTCCCCACGTACATGTTCTAACCTTAATCCAATAAAAAACATGCGGGCTGCAGTACCTTGCTGCATGCAAAGTATAGGAGCATGTTAAGCAATACAACAGTATTTCAGAACGATTTCAGAAAATTGGACGCAAGTGGCTCTATCATTTTGACATGTCCTTGATTCCATTATTTGATCAAATATTTTTCTTCTATAAGTCAACAGTTTCTACTGAAAACAAAATTTTCAATGTGGGAAAACAAATTCAATTATAGAAATTCGCATGTGGGTTATTTTGAGATACGTTGTGTAAAAAATGCACATCGAGAAAGATGTTTTTTCTCAGCCCACAACACACTGGGGGGGAAAGAGACCTTCTCTGAATATTAGTGGCGATTTGAACTTCGAAAAGTTTTCTTTAAATATTCTCTTAAAATACACATTGTTTATGCATGCAGGATACAAATCAGGAAAATAGCCAATGGCCCTAAAAATGGATCTTAGTATGACAATGGGATGTAATATAAAACAAGACTAGCAACCACAAGGCATATTTTGAATCATGATCCTATGGCCCATGTGACTGCAAGAAATTCCATTCTTAAAGGTCCTAATGACTACTTATCGCAAATCCTACAGAGCTGTGGGTGCTGCCAGGGCTGCAACTAGGGGGGAGCAGGCGGGTCTCGTGCCCCGGGCGCTGAACCAGAGGGAGCGCAAATTTCATTCTCAAACCTCTCATTCAACATTACAAGGGGGAGCCAAAGTGCGCACTTGTCCCGCGTGACCAAACAGCTACATGCGGCCCTGGGTGCTGCATCTAGTGAACATTTTTGCATCCATTTTTCTGATTTCGAACATTCTGCGCTCTCTCATGTCACAGCACAAAATTTATTTTTAAGTTTAAGGTGTGTGGATTGTGCATTTTTTACCGCATATATATATAATATAACATTAAAAATATTTGGTAATATAATAATACAGTAAAACCTGTATTCAACGTAAAAAAATTTTGGACCCGTGATTTTTTAATGCCAAAATACATATTAAAAGACCTGAATCAAACGGAACCTGTCTAACGCGGAAACAGAAAAGAAAATACCCTCTTAACGGCAAATTTTGAACGAACACTACGAGTGTTTCGTGACCAAGGGATCATACAAAATGTTAAAATGCTCTACGGCTAAAAGTTGCTAGTCGTCTCGTACATACGGGAGCGTATGTGGAAGGGGTGCGTTGCATTGTATATTCATTAGTTATTGGGCGGCTCATCCCCCTCGAGAAATTTATTGGGGGGGGGGGCTGAAATAGCCCCAGGTTCCAGCGCCTATGACCATGACAAAAACCATTTCTGTATTTGACGTTGATTTTAATAAGCCATGTGTAGTAAGGCAGTTGCTTCCTACAACTGCAAAAAAAAATTCTGAAAAACGGTATAGGGTGAAGTTTTATGCAGATAAATGCTGTCAAAACATTGAAAGAACTGTAGTAATTTCGCTTTGCAGCGTTAATGACTCGGGCATTTTTTGTATGATTTCTGAAACAAAACTGTTTACTGAAAAACAGGCAGCAAAGAGTGTGAACTACACTGCTGGCCACCCAAATTGCAACACCAAGAAAGACAAGAGATATCGCAACAATATTTATTTTGTAGATAACATGTTGACCAAGCATCAAATGATTAAATTTATAGACTTCTGTGAAGTGTGGTTCCTGCCAAAATCAGTAGCCAGAGTAGCCGCCATTGTTGGAGATCAC